>NC_061771.1:25000000-26200000 GCF_022458985.1 Mugil cephalus
GCCTAGTGTGGAGGAGGAGGAGGGCATGTTCCCGTCAGTTATTATTATAAACTGGGACAAGGACCACATTCAGAAAGTTGAATTTAAAGCATAGCTTGATTAAGTTGTGCATGTAAATGCACTGAATCTGTCCTGGGAGTATTCATGCCTCATCTTAATGAAAGGTCTGAACAGACCCTGAGACATATTTAAGTGTGAACCACTGTTAATGCGCATCTTACTTCTGGGTGAATTCATGACCAACGAGGACTTAAAATAATTTTAGAGGAAGAGTAATAGTAATGAAACCTGTTTAATGGTTTGTTTTTCAGAAATTTTGTATTTAATTTATACGAACATTGGACAATCTACAGTTTGCAGACTGCATGTTAGGAACAGCTTTAACCTCTGACTACCTATCTTGCCATTATTCCAACCAACCACCACCTCCATCCTCTTGAGTATTACCCCCACCGTCCTTTCTTAATCCTTCTGGCTTCAACTTCCACCATGCCCACCGTCCAACCTCCCACTCTCCAGCAACCATAAAAGGCGCCATCCCCAGCCACGCCTCTGCATTCTCCTCATTCTACCCCCCCGTCCTCCAGCTGGAGGACTCGATCGATCAGTCCGTGTGGGTGAGGGCGCCCCAGACACCTTTAACCCTTTAAGTGCCCAGGCTATCCGTCCAGCCACAGGAGGAACTCCGAGTGGACTCATCTCGCCCCTCACTCACCTCTCTTTTTACCAGCTCACACACAAAAAAAAAAAAAAAAGTACACACACACATACCCACTTTTCTGACCATGTTAGAACCAGGAGGAACAGGTATTTAACTCTCCTTCCTCTGCACGACCCAGGGAAGTAAGTGGGAGGGATAGTGGGAGGCATGCTGGGGCAGGGTGTGGTGGGTGGAATGATTTGTTATTGGAGGCAGCATACAGATGAATACATATGAAATGAATATGTATGGTAGATGCAACCGTGAGGGATTGACTGTGTTTGTCAAAAAGGTGTGAGTGAGGGAGAAAGAGGAGCTTGTTTGTGCATCCTACTTCATCTCAGTGGATGCACAGTGCATGTCCGCCTCAGTGGCTGCATGAACCTGAACGGAACTCGTGATGCAGTAGACGGCATCACTCAGAGCGACGTTCGTGATGTTAGGAGGCAAAGAACATGCTGCAGCTGGCAAACTTAGCCAAAAGTTATTATCACAGAGTGTTCGGATCGAATGCAAAGGACATTTTTGAGGCTATTTATCCTCTATTTCATGAAAGTGAAAAAAAGTGCAGAAAATATGCAGATTTGCATGAGGTGGCATGAATTGAGATCAAGGTGTAAAAGCTAGATGTTGTTATTTGAAGCACATTTCACAAAAAGAGACTTGTCTCTCTGTTTTTTGAGATCCTTAGCTCATATGTGGCTCTGAGCCCATTAGTTTCTACTGAAGATTTACACCGATCAGCCATGACATTATGACCTATTACTATGTAGGTTTTCCTTGCGCCTCTGAAACAGTTGTAGCTCATCAGAGAATGAATATGGGCCTTCTGAGGTTGTCCTGTGGTGTCTGTCTACAGGATGTTGTTGGTGGGTTGAGGGGAGGGGCCCCTTGTGGATCAACCCACAAATACTTGATCAGTTTGGGATCTATTGAATTTGGAGGCCACTTGTGCACTTTTTTGTGTTTTTCGAGCTGTTCCCGTGTCACGCTGCATCCATCGTTGCTATGGGGTGGGAGTGTCTGGTCTGGTCTGATCTAGGTGGGTACTACATGTCTAAGTAGCATCCACATAAATACGTGGTCCAAACGTTTTCCAGCAGAACATTGAACTGTCCCAACATGGTCAGTGTCATTTCCTTCTCCTGTAGGTGGTTTTAATGTTTTGGCTGATTGGTGTAAATCATTAAATATGTGCTACAAATGCATGCTTCCTTTTGAACAAAATGTGTAAATACATCAAGCATCAACTTGTAGTTCTTGTTGGACAGCAAGTACTAAAAGTGTCTTGTTGATAACTTTTACAAGAGCATGATGGGGAATCTGAGCTTATACCTTAAAAAATTAAGCTGCTCATTCTGGAGATCTGGAATTAGTGGTTAATTCTGAGATCAATATTTCCTTTTGTTTTGTTGGACATCTAAAGCCAACATCTGCACAGTAGTGCTCACTGTAATGCTAAACATCTCAGCTCAATTGCATGCCACCTGTTGCTACAACCCCCTCGAGAACCTGCATTACTGTAAGTGGAAGGCGTTTCTCAATCAAAGGAGAAAGCCACCATTAGTATAGAGCATGTAAGTCCTGTATGAAGAAATGAACATCAGACAGAGTAACAGTAATGGGGTTGCTAACTTGTCTGAATGCAGAGAGAGTGAGAAACAGCCATTTGAGGAGCAAATAGGCAGAAGAAGATGCACATACAAGGATAGATAACTTGTATTAATTTAAAGGGATATACATGTAGTACGTAAGGAGCATATTGGCTACGCTATCTAGACCCCTTCATGGTCTACGTCACTGTGACATCACTACGTTAGCTGGAGGCAAAACAGAGGGAAGCTTGAGGCGAACACTGTCACTTTCAACCATGAAAATGTATTTTTTGCTGTATTTTTGATGCCAAAACCAAAAAATTAAAAACATTAACTTGAAGTTTTATCACATACCAGCCACTACCGGTCATAGACAACTTTGGTTTGGCTTTGGCGATTAAAAGGACTGGAGTGAGACAATGTTCAACAACATGCACACATCAGATAAGATAAATATGTAATACATCATCAGTTTCAACATGGATAACATGTGTAAAATATGACTGAAAGTACGTTAATTTACTCATTATTTGGGGGATTCTTGTTACTTGTTAATGCTAATGCTAACCGTGTGCTAATGCAAAGTCAATTGTGTGTTTCACCATTTCTGCATTTACTACGTTACCCTCCACAGTGATTCCACTTACTTCTAATATCTGGTGAAGAGGCTTCACTTGATAAAGACAGACCAGACTTTGTCCTCTCTGTGTCCTCCTTTGGTCATATTGTCCATCCAGTGAGTGAGAGTCAGTGAAAATAGTCCCATCAGTCAGAGTCAACTTTTTAAAATAACCCTCACTGTCTCAGTGAGTGACTGTATTAGTAGAACAGTCCATTGTTATATGCTAACTGCCATTTACAGGCTATAGTGTTTGTTTGAGATGTTTTGCCTCCAGTTAAGCCCCGCCCCTCAAAAAACACATTGTTTGCACACCTTGAAAGGATCTATAGCTACCAGATTTACACATACAGTAATAGACGTGTGAGGTTTAATTTGTTTTTTAAAAGAACCCAAGCTGCACCAGTTGCATGGTTCCAACAAGATGAATGAAGATAAAGATGAAAAATGCACCAAATTAGATAAAACTCGACAGCATCCGACTGATAGGTTTCTTACAATAAGCTGAAAATCACTCCACTGCTGCACCCTCCACAGCATGACTCGCCGCTGAATCGAGGACCTTTCCTCCCCCTCCTTCGCTGGTCTCACTTACTTCACTGCTCCCCTCTCCCCTCCTTTGGCCTTTCACGTCTTTCATCGCCCTTTCTAGGATGCTTTTACACCATCGCCCCTTACATTTGCCTCGTCTCCCCACCCTTTCCCTGCCCCCTCCTCGCAGCCTCCACCTTTGCCTCTTTGCTCCCTCCATCTGCACCAGGGCTGAGCTACGGTTACAGTTGTGCTCCAGGGGCGAAGGTTTCACACACACCTACTGTGCATTGCGACGCATGACGTTGTTTAACAGCAGGTTACATCACAGAACCATTGTACGGAGGTTTTTTTTTTTTTTTTAGCATGGTCACGGTACAATGGCTTCGGATTTTTATAGGTTTCAAACACAACCGTTGCGCTTCTGGCTCCCTTCATTCTCCAAAAAAAATGAATCCCGAATGAGACAGTGTCATGTCCGGGAACTGCATGCCGTCGCGATACTCTGTGAGGAATGCCTTTTTGTCTTTTGTTGACGGTGTGCGTGTATGGGACAATACACGCAAATCCTGGTTTCTTGAGTCTCCATTCACGATGGATGTCCTGAGTGTACGCGCTCTAACATGCCAAGAAAACCTGGAGCCGGCCACTTGTAGAGATTTGACGTCCTTTTTCTCCGCCCTCCACCCCCTCCTCCTCGCGCAGATGTGCATGCAAAAGAGCTTTGATAAAATCCCTCTAGGCGATTGCAGATCTAATGAGGGCAATTTTGTGCTGTAGGCCTGGTCTAATTGATCATTATGGTGAGATAAGATAAGAATCGGTGTAAATGGATGCAGCAATTGGGTTTCCTCTTCCAGCTGTGAAGGTAATTCTTCACAGAGCTGGTCACAGCGAAAGGCAGCCAGGAGGGAAGGAAGGAAGGTTTGCACATCTACAGTTCTCTTATCGTAGTATAGATTTCAGTAAGTTGCCTGAGAGCAAAGCAGATCTTGTGGAATAAAAGATGTGTCCTTTGTAGGGGTTAACATATAATTTATTTTACATTAAAAATGAGATTTACAAAGCAGATTTCTTTTAGATTTTATATTATACCACTTTTATATTATATTATTCTAAATTACTTACTTAATAATAATTTTAAAAAAAGGGGGTTTTAGGTTGTTCCTTATTATTGGGTTAAATTCGTACTTTTTGCAGTTGTGGTTAAGTTACAAACTGCATTTCATAGTGTATGCAATGACAATAAAGTCAAATCTAATTGAATCTAATATATCAAGACATTATATTTTATATATATTTTCATGGAATCTTTATTATTAAAGAAATTCTATTTGTATTTATCTTATTACTTTAAACCAGGGATATCATATTAAAGCTCAGTTTAATATCCAGTTGACCAGTAACATAACAGCATAATAATCTGTAAATAACAACAACTCCAGGTTTATTTCACTTTGTTTTAGTGCAAAGAAGAAAACCAAGAGATTTTTTACATTTAATTAATTATTCTTCAAAATGAAAAAAAAAATAATAATAATCAAAGTGGAAAAATGTATTTTTATTGAAAGATTGCAGTCTTATTTTTTCTAATTTCCAGACTTAGCAAATTCAAAATTGATGTTTGACACACCTTTAACGTTCTAAAAACTTGGATAAAATGACCACATTTCTGACTTCACAGTATTTTCTCTGACAGTACAACCCAATGTTAATATAGCCTGGAGATAAACAGAAAAAAAAACAAAAAAAAAGATAAATGCTCATGTCTTCCGCTGGATGACTAATGTCTGTAGTGTAAAATGGATCAAATTCAGACTAATGTAACAAGAGATTGATGATATCCTGCATTCGTCAATAATCATGCATTTTATTATATCTTATAGTTTTATGGAGCCTTTCTTTCCGTCATTATTACACGTTTTGAGTAAATCTGGAGGAGATGAATTGAGCGCGCAGAAAACGTGCTTCGTCTTTAGGTAACTCTTTAGTGACTGCTGTCGTCCCATGGGATTCATCGGCATTTCAGCAGTTTTTAAAACCAGACACAGCAATTAGACTGTTCAGCTCAGCAAATTAACGAAGTCTGCTTTCACCTTTTCATCCTCATCTTACTGTCAAACAGACTTAAATTAAATAAGTGACCTTTGATATATTCATGCTGTTTGAGAATAGATACAATACAATAGATAAGGACGTGCAACAAGAAGGAAGTACGATAGATTAATAAAAAAAAATGCCTATTCAGTTGTCATGGAGACAGGAGATGGGTTATGGGGGTTGAATGTAAGGGAGTGAAGAGTGTGTGTTGTTGTTGTTGTTGTTGATGTGTGGGCGGGGGTTATTTCCAATCAGGTATGTCCATCTTGCTGTCCTTCCTTCTTTGTCTGTCTCTCATATGGATGTATTTTTTCCTGTTTCTACCGAACCCCCCTTCTCTCTTGTCTCGTGTCTGTCTTTGTCGGTCTGTCTTCTATCAATGTGTGTCTTCCGTGTGTGTGTTTGTCTGTCTCTCCTTTTGATGTGTTTCCCCCTCCTCCTTCCTTCCCTCCTCTCCTCCTCTTCTTCTGTCTTTTCTTTCTGTGCGTCTGTCGCTGTCACTGACTCTCGCTGTCTCCACCTTCGGTGAAAACTCGACAGGAGCAGCACCCGGTAAAGTTCCAACCTCTGTCCTCCTCCTCCTCCTCCTCCTCCTCCTCCTCCTCCTCCCAGGCTCTGTCCCCTCCTCTCCACCACCGGGTCAAATTGGCTTCTCTCTCTTTCTTTCTTTGTTCTTCTTATAGTCCGTGCTCATTCTCGCCGTATCGTTTTTTTTGTTGTTGTTGTTTTTTTTTCCTCCACTACCACCGTAACCCAGGAAACCATCCAAACACTGGCTACATTGAATTTAAAAGGAGCTGATTTGTTGCAAACTAATTTTTTACCAGAATATGTCTCATCAGAAATCTACTAATAAAATGAACATTAAATGGATACTCCACCCATAATCTGTCTTTTGGTAGTCGAACATAAATAAAGAGGCTCTAAAACGTGTTTTCTGTCGTGCACAGAGGTTTGGTGCCGTCATAATCTTAAATTCCAACCTGTAGTCGACAAAAGACAATCTTGGTCCTTAAATTATTATTTAATGAAATTAGAATCACGTCAAGGAAAGGGACGACTCGTCTTTGGCGAAATTTCGGCAAAACTCTCAGTCACCCTTGTTGAAAGTGAAGCAGGCAGCAAAAAAAATAAATAAAACTGGCAGAAAAAGATATAGAGGGTACGCATATGGTAGACTATAGGGTACGTACGTAGGTTACAGCGTCCATGTCTCACAGTACCTTAAGTGAGCCTAAAGTTGCAACTATAGCTAATATGTTAATGGACACTGCATTTTTAATGTATCCCTAGTTGAGTACAATATCCACTTCGTATGGTTATGTGTAAACTATCGGGCCGTACTGTTAAAGCTGGAGAAAGTTGTCATCCAAAACAAAATAGACAAAAAGACCCAAATTACATTTAATCAAAGCTACAATAAACTTAAACAACAGAGCTTTTGTTGCTAGACCCATTCATCCACCCCGACCTCCACCTGCAGACTCTCATGCAGCTCTTAGAGACAAACCCCTTCAGCAAAAAAGGTAATAAAATGAATACATGATAGATGCATACCTTGCTATATTTTGGTGCTGCCGTGTTGAATACGAAGACTGGTCCTGCTGCAGACTGATGTACAACCATTTTTCCGCTGAAGCTTCCATCGCGGACATGAATCTGTGCATTAAAAAAATGATCTGCTTCATGGTGAGGAACAATAAATGAATAAATTACACAGCCTCCTTTTAATCCCACAGTGGCCGACTCACACGTGAGGTTTTGGGTGGAGTACCACGTTAACTGTGTCATTTTAGTCCAGCAGGGCTGACAGGATGCAAAACAAAAATGCAAAACCGTGAGACTCCGATAACTGTCGCCAATATCGCTATGCAAGTGTGTGCGTGTGCACTTGTGAAAGATATTGTGTGTGCATGTGTGTATACGTGCAGGGATGCTGTTAGCTCCTGACACCGGCGGCCTTCCGGGGCTTTACGCTAATACTTTAAAGCTGCTCTGATAGAGAGACCTCAGTCCTACTCAACTTCAAAGCAGGAAGGCCTATTGATTATCGATTGAGTCTTGTCTCACGCACACACACACAAGCCCCCGCCACCCCACCACCCCACCACCCCAACAAACACACACAAAGAGGCGTGCAACTGCCAAGGCCGCGAGTCCGTCAATGAGCGCCGAATTGAATTGTCTTACGTTTCCTGTCACGAGTTCATAGTTAAAGAGCGAACCTGGATGGATGACCTGTCTCTCCTGCTCAGGCTTGGCTCGCGTCCACGTGTCTCCTGCCTTGGTTTTGTTTTGGATTTCCCTACTCACCGTAAAGATCAAGTCAACTGTATTTTCACCCAGTTTCCTGTCTCTGATATTAGCATACGGGCATATAGATTACAAAGGCCCTAAGTTTTAATTTCCTCGCGGCTCGTTTTACGCCGTTTATCTGTCTCACGCAAGCTACGCTGTGTCCTCTTAGCCGCATCACATGTCAGCAGAGTCTCACATAGCCTTCGTTTTTATACAGAGCAAAAAAATAATAATAATTTCTGAATTTGACACGAACGGAGGCTACGTGAAACGCATCAGTCCATTTAATAATAAACACACGCAGGATTATACCAACGTAATCCTAGCCGTGCAAGACTTAACGTTCATGTTCAAAAGAACTGAGAAGCGTGTCACCGAAAAAGAAAGAAAGAGGTTTGGCTGGGCACTCTGCCGGGAGATGCCTGTGGATATGGAATGAGTGAATGCCTATTACACCACAGCAAAGATTATGATAAGTGGTTGTGATGCTTTTGGAACGTCCATGAAACCAAACGGTCACACAACAGCTGATTGTGTTCTCTCCCACCGGTTTCATGTTTGACTTTTTTTATTTTTCTGCTAAAGAAGAGACTGTAAGAGCTTTGAATGTCCACTCAACCTACTTTTTATTCTAAAGTGTCATATCTTTGTTGATTAATAGCAACAAAAAAAAAAAAAAAGTGGGTGCTCTCCATCCCCTCGTTCCTCCACGCTGTTTTCTAATTTATTTTTGTACGCTGTTCATTTTGCCGGACCCCAGGGGGAGCAGCAAAGGCAAGGACATCAGTACGATCAAGTCTCTCCGTGTGCTGAGGGTGCTGCGTCCTCTTAAGACCATCAAGCGTCTCCCCAAGTTAAAGGTAAGTTAGAACTCAGGCTGCCACACGCACAAAAGTTTGTTTTTAACGTGTTCTACTTTGGTGCTCATGCTACACAGACAAAAGAACAAGAAAGAGCACAGATAAACCAGTGAAAACATATTGAAACACACTCTCAGCCACACGCACTCTGGATTTTTCCCATGATTTCAGTTTTAGTGCATCTACATAAAAGCTTCTCTCGCTCCCCTTCCGTGATCGTGCGTTTCCGTCTGCGTCTCCTCCTCCTCCTTGCAGGCCGTCTTTGACTGTGTGGTCAACTCTCTGAAGAACGTGCTGAACATCTTGATCGTCTACATGCTCTTCATGTTCATCTTCGCCGTGGTGGCCGTGCAGCTCTTCAAGGGCCGCTTCTTCTACTGCACCGACGAATCCAAAGAGTTTGAGCGCGACTGCAGGTCAGTGCAGAGACGCCTCTCTACGCTTGTCAGTTCAGTGCACGCCAGTGAAAATAAATTATATGATTTGATATCTTAGAATATAAACATTTAGATCTTTGCTTTGTGGAGGGTGAGGTCTGTCTATTGAAGTGCATGTTCCTATTGTTTTGACAACCCCATTTTAGTCAATGACACTTTAACCTCCATACAGTTTAAACATAAACTTAATATTAGAGCACGCTTGTGTGAAATTGTGTACCTAATATTGTGGCAACTGAGTGTACAGTAAACTGGAACTCATTTGGTGTCCTACCTTCACATGCATGCGCAGTGGCGTCCTCTGTCTGTAGATTTACCGTCAGTCCAACTCTAAGTTTTGCAAATGCTGCCACCTAGAGGAGGAAGCTGTGCATTTCAATGAACTGTGTCAGTGTACTTCCATTTCATGAACCCGTGTGTGTGTGTTTTCCTTTTCCTTCAGGGGCGAGTATTTGGTTTATGATAGGGATGAAGTTAAAGCTCAGAAGCGGGAGTGGAAGAAGTACGATTTCCACTACGACAACGTGGCTTGGGCCTTGCTCACCCTCTTCACTGTCTCCACTGGAGAGGGGTGGCCGCAGTGAGTGCACTGCACACATGCACATGTGATTGCAAACACGAATGTTATATATATACATCTTAGCTGAACTTTTCTCCCCGTCTCTCCTCCTCTTTCAGAGTGTTAAAGCACTCAGTGGACTCCACCTATGAGAATCAGGGCCCTAGCCCAGGTTACAGGATGGAAATGTCCATCTTTTACGTGGTGTACTTCGTTGTCTTCCCCTTCTTCTTCGTGAACATCTTTGTGGCTCTCATCATCATCACCTTCCAGGAACAGGGGGATAAGATGATGGAAGATTATAGCTTAGAAAAGAACGAGGTGAGGGCAGATTCGGACGTCTCTACGGTTTTTAAATTGAAAGTCGAATATAATGCAGCATCTTTCCTCCTTCTCCTGCTCCAGAGAGCCTGTATAGATTTTGCCATCAACGCCAGGCCTCTGACTCGCCACATGCCAAAGAACAAACTAAGCTTCCAGTATCGCATGTGGCAGTTCGTGGTGTCGCCGCCCTTTGAGTACAGCATCATGGCTCTAATCGCGCTCAACACCATCGTCCTCATGATGAAGGTACGTCGGCAATCCGTGTCCGAACTGTGTCTGTGTTTGAACGTTGGGGTTAATATTTGCAGCTTTACACCATCACAGGCTGTGGTTCAGTAGGTAAACGCTGGTTGTCCACAAACTGGAGGGTTAGCGGTTCCAAATTGTGTATTTCAAATCATAGCTACATAAAGAATACAAGACATCAGAGTAATTTATTTATTTACTTTAAACTTTATTGAGGTGGTGGCCTCATTTACTACATAGCCGAGCTAATACAACAATAGAAAAACCAAACACAGGACACAACCATACAAAATATGTGAAAAAAATGTTTAAAATAGTTAAAATAGTTTATTATTTCCTTAAAGGATTAATAATGTATTCTGATACCGATTCAAATGTCCAGACTATGTCGTTCCCACACAGCTCTACTGAACATTTTAGCGTCTTTTAGCTCATGGTTTTGGTTTAAAAGCCTTGTTACAAACTCCATCCAGATTCCGAGCTGCTGCAAAGTACAAAGTTATCAAGCACTATGTGTGGTGAAGGCAAGAATAAAACGTGACAAATGCCTCTGTGTCAACGGGTTGTCAAAATACCAAACTACTCACTCACCATTAGCCATGTCACTTCTTGTGATGTTGAAGGAAACGTAGCGTGTGAATCTCACTTTTGCAGCACTGCCGTTAAGAATTTTTAACCAAGGCACGCGGCAGAGATTCTATGAAGCCCAGAAAAAAACAAAAATATATCAGCTTGTGGAAATGGGTATCTGATGTCCCCTTTGAATATGTTCGACGTCCTGAAGTTCAGTTTTAAAAGCAGAGTCCACGGAGAAGTCTAATACTTAATTATTATGGTCTTATTATAACAAATTTTAATTGCATCATAGCAAAGTGAATATTTTTTTCCTTCACAAGTTTGCTCTTTGCTCAGGGAGAATGTGTTTATGTTCTGCATTAACAGATAAGACTTAACAAAGTTGCCTCTCTGTCTGCGTTTTGTGTTGCCGCAGTTTGACGGTGCATCGTTAACCTACGACAACGTCCTGAAGAACCTCAACATCGTGTTTACCACTTTCTTCTTCATGGAATCAGTCCTCAAGATCATTGCTTTTGGCCCTCTGGTAAGACAAACACAAACACACGCACTTCATTTCTTATCTGGGTTGACCCAGAGTCTATATGCTCCAGTGTTTCATCCTATTATTCATTTATGAGCAGGTTATTTTGGTAGACAGATCTAGAGCATGTTCTTCCTGTCCCTGGAAAAAAAAAAAGAAAAGAAAGAAAGAAAGAAAACAGAGTGCACCCTGTTGTCACGCCATCAGCCTCCTTCTCACCCTGTTTCCACGGTAACAACGGCGCCATTGGTCAGGGGCGCGGCCTGGGAGGAGGCTACCTTTAACGTTCCCTGTCTTCCCATTGGGTGACGTTCGCTTTTCTCTCTTTCCCGACAGAATTACTTCAGAGACGCCTGGAACATTTTTGATTTTGTCTCCGTCCTTGGAAGCATCACTGACATATTAGTGACAGAACTTGGGGTAAGTGAGGTGCAGCTGAACGCCAGCTAATGGTTGCTAATGCTCAGGAAAAGCTAGTCCTTTGATTAAATCTCAGTTTCATTCTAGTGTATGTTCTCAAGTAAATGTACACCGATCAGCCACAACATTACGACCACTGACAGGAGAAGTAAATGACGCTGACCATCTTGTGACAATTCAGTGTTCTGCAATGTGAAACTTTTGGACCTGGCATTCATTGGTGTGGAATTGACTTAGACATGTGCCATCCACCCAGACCAAAACCAGCACCAGACACCACAGGACACCCTCAGAAGGCCCATGTCCATTCTCTGATGAGTCACAACTGACATACTTTCCCTTCGGGGATGAATAAAATAATCTATCTGTTTATCTATTTTGAAAGGCTCAGGAGGAGACCCACACAATGTTTGGAAGGTGGTCATAATGTTATGTCTGATTGGTGTATGTTCATTCTTCTTCTACTGTCAACTGTGCCACCCACAGTAATCAAAACTGTCGTAAACTTGATCGGGTGGTTGTGGTTTTTAGTTCCCAGCCTCGAATATTCTACGACAATCAAAGCGAAAAGTCCTGATTTGTATTTTACCATTTTTTTCTTAGTTATTTGTAGAAGCCTGTGGTTAAAGTGAGAGTATATAACTGATTCCTTCACAAATCTCATGAATCTAACGTACTCCACAACCAGATCAATAGGTTAAATGTACTAAATAGACCTAAAACTCTGTGGAGTTGTTAGTAAGAGGACATAATTATTGCTTTTTGACTTTTCTGTATGAATCTAAACAATTCTTTTTCCCCTCACTGTTGACTTTGCTGTTGTTTGTATGTCTTAACACTATGTTTGTGCTTTATTCTGTAACACATGAGCTTATTATAACTGTGGATCTAGGACTCAGTGTCTGTGAAAGCCAGTAGCAGTTTCAGCCTCTCTCTGTTGTTCAGCTATCTTGCGTCAGGGTTTCATTTATTTATAATACCACTCTTTTTTCCCCCCCGTGCCGGAGTCTCGCTCCCGTTCACACTGACTAGATTAACAGTAACTAAGAGCTAAGTGCTGCAGTCTGTTTGTTGTTTTTTTTATTTCCTCCGGCCGTATCTGCGGTGCCACATTTATGTGCTAATTGACATCCGTACCACTTTCAACTAATTGTTTCAGGCGTCTGATTGATTTTTTTTTTTTTTTTTTTTTTTTCAGGATAGTGTCAGGTTGCATCAGGACTTTAAGCATTGCTTTCAGTTAACACTCACATGGTTGCTTCTTATTTGCACTTGAAATAAATCCGAAAACCACAAATCAGTTCAGATTAAGGATTAACCTCCTGAGACCTGAGCTTTTATTTGGTATGCGTTTTTATTTCCTCCAAGGTCTTTGGGATTAGAAAGGACCTAAAACATCATAAAAACTAAGCATCATCTTTGAACAGGAAGTAGTAGTTTTTGAAAAAAAAACTGTCCTAATATCTGGACACTGGGATTATTTTATTATATATATTATAAAGAAGACACCAATGTGTGACAAATTATAAAACTGTTTATTTTAATACCTGCACATGGCTGAGCAAAGACAGAATTGCAACCAATGAAGTCCCAACGTCCTCAAACGAGTACTTGCTAATTAGCAAAAATTGCTAACTTGTTAAATTTGTGCGTCATATCAAGCTAGAAACGTTAATAAGCGTAACCTTTGTTTGTCCACTAATGAGGACAACAGGTTTAAATCATATGTCTTCAACAGGGGGTCCGCGACCACTTGGGGGTCCGTGGAGGTAGTAGGCAGGGGGTCGCAAAATTTTTGGTTGATTAGACATTTTTTATATATATATATATTTTATTATTATTATTTTCTCCAAAAAATTAAAAAAAATTTAAATACACATGAACATGAATCCAACATATTTTAGTAGAGGGATACTATAAATAATATTTGAAGCTGTGTATTATTTGAATAACTTAAAATTGTATGGAAAATGCTAATAATAATGTATATGTAGGGGGTCTCAGGAGGTTAGCTGTGATGTAGATCTGAATAATGTGATGAAAGACAAACACGGAGGGAGGCTGAACTGTCTAAAATGAGCTGTTGTTGTTGGTTTTTCATGACACTCATAATGATTCCGTCTTCCTCTTCTATCTCTTTACATGCTTTCTTTAACCCTCTCTACTTTGTTGGCGCCCTTCGCCCCTCCCACCCCTTCCTCCTCTGATATATATATATATATATAAAAAAATAATCCATCCAATCAAAATGCACTATGAAATCCTTCATCGTGTTCTCCATCCGTGCTGCGCCATGACATGTGGTGGTGGTGCTGTGATGATGATGATGATGATATTGATGGTGATGGTGTGTGTTCCGCCCCCATGCCCCTGCCCAATAAAACACACGACCAACCTCCTCCTCTCCCACCTCTCCCACCTCCCCCACCTCCCAAAAAAAAATAAAAAATCTTTCACCCACTCACAATTAACTTAAAAAATATATAAAACAAAAAAAAAAAACAACCTTCCTCCATTCATCTTTCTACATCTTCGCACATGTAGAATCTGGTTGGTTTGTAATTTATCTCTCAAAGCTTTTCTGCTGCATCCTCATTGGCCATGCATACCCCGATTCACTCCTTACCCCCAGTCATGTGCCCCCCTACCCCTTCCTCCACATCATCAGGCTCTCGAACCTTTTCGACCCCAGTGCATGCGCTTTCTGAATGATGAACCTTTTTTAAACTCTCTTTTCATGACAGAACACACACTTAGTTTACATTTAAGTTCTTGCCTTAAACTGTATGCAGTGCAAGAAAATAATAATAATGATAAAAAAAAGGACTCCAGGTTGACATACTCGGTTCATGTCTCATTTTTCAACCAGAGGAATTAGTAACTGCACATTTTAGTACCTTTAAAAGGCAAAGCAGACTCAGCTTTGTTCATCAAATTAGGTCCACTGATCCATTTTCTACCACGTGAGCTCTTGTTGTTAAACCCGTTTCATTCGGGATCATTGGAGCTATATAAACCAAAGCACAACAGAACTAAACAATAGGAGGAAAATGGTGAATAGTATTTATTATCTGTAGGCGGTTGTGCTTTTATTGCAGATATTTATTTTTATGCTAAATACAAACACAGGTGAGATGTTACTGATTTATATTACCGACCGATCCTACTCCATTTCTAAGCTGTAGAATATGACCTGCTCGTTTTTGGCTCTAACTGGGAACCAATTTTTGGTTAATAAATAAATTAATCAATAAATAAATAAATAAACAGGTAATTTGAGCTCAGTCTGTTCCGTGGTGGTAGAAAATGTGTGTCAAGATCTAGTTTGAGGTGTATATTTAACTGTACACTGGTAGGTTAGGTCTACGTTAATTTAAAACAATGAGAATCTTCTAGTGCAACTGGATAAGCGAATGTTTGAATCAGAGTTTATGATATGCTCTGCATGTAGGCCAGTTCTTTCCTTACAAAAAAAGAAAAGACAATGTATGCTGCCATGCCATGCCATGCCAAGCCATGCCTGTACTGAGGCTGCTTCCTGTCCCTCCTCCTCATCCTCCTTCCTTCCTTCCTTCCTTCCCTCCTTCCTGTCTGCCTTGCCTGTCAACCACAATATGCCACAGCCTCACAGAGGAACTATACATCAAACCAGAACATAGAACTTAGGCCTCCATATTAGGATTGCAGCCTTAACAGTCACTCATGATGAATTTTAATTTGGATCTGCTGCATATTCTCAAACCCTAAATATCTGGTGTCCAATTGGGTGTGCATAAAACAGGAAGTACCTTATTTATCATTAAGAAACTAAAATGTGTAAAAACCCTGACCTATTTAATGCAAAGGATCATTTGTGATTCTTAAAGCTGCATCCTTGTTAAGGGCATATTGTTGGACGTTTGTTCATGTGGAACAAACACAGGCTTGTGTGCATAGACTGTATATAAATATGGACCCCACTTCCCCACTTTCTTGCACTGGCCAAACTTAGGCTATTTTCCCAGGGATACAAGTTTAGAGTCTGTGCAGTACGGTCCGAGAGTGGAGCCACGCGGAACCTTGTTGTCCAGACTCACTCACATTTATGTTAAATTAACACTATGCTCTGCTCTACCTACTTATCCTTTTAATTTTTTTAATTTACAACTCTCATGGTCATAGAAGATGCTTTACTGAGCAGTTTGCATGGCGACTGGTAGTCAGCGTTCATCCTGTTTCTATAAGTAACATTCGATTCAAGAGATTCAAGTTTACTTTAGCACCAGTTTACATAGAGAAAAATCTCTCCCACACATAAGAATATAAAATGCAAAGGAAAAAAAATGCTAAAAACAGATACAAAATAGACAAACAGGATTAAAAGACAAATCAAGTTGATAGTGCAATGTACGGTTGCAGCAGTACTTTTACACAGTAAGGTGCATTAAGGTGCAAAACTAACTGAAATGAAACTTATACAAACAATTGGCTCTTGAACATGCATTAACATTATATAAAGTATCTAAAATGACTGAAACCATCCTTGAAAAAAATTGTCCACTTAGTTTGTATACTTAGTTTGGCCCAAGTCCTGCCCACTAACGTGGAGGAGGTGGAGCCAGATACTGCAGCCAGTCACCAGGGGGAGCTCTACCTGCTTTTCGCTTCACTTTAGAGGAGGAAGTTCACTGTCCATCTTTATACAGTCTATGCTCGTGTATGTGTGTGTGAGTGTGTGTGGGTGTGGTTGACAGGCACAGTGCACTGTGCTCCATCTTGTGTGGCCTGCTTGACCCCCAGAGATCAGTGCATTTGGTTCTCGTAAAA
Source organism: Mugil cephalus (assembly GCF_022458985.1). Classification (NCBI taxonomy): domain Eukaryota; kingdom Metazoa; phylum Chordata; class Actinopteri; order Mugiliformes; family Mugilidae; genus Mugil; species Mugil cephalus. The sequence continues at coordinate 25,016,595 of NC_061771.1, forward strand.
AAAAAAAAAAAAAGCGTTTTGCTGTACCAGATTGGATGATGACTTTTAAACACTTTGAGTTATTTTATTTTTTTTTTTAATCTTCTTACTTCTTTTCTTTCTTTCGTTTTTATTTTTTTTTCCATCTTTTCTCTGGTTTATTCTAAGAGCTGTGTTATGTTTGCAGTTGGATACGTTTTGTTGGTTTGACTTCCTCCTCTCTCTTTGGCCTCTCTCTTCCTTCGACCGTTGATTTTTTTGCGTTATGGTCAGAGGGAGGCTGCGCCGCTGTCGTGTATTTGACGCTGACTGCGCTTTTCCTCTGTGCTGTAGAATAATTTCATCAACCTGAGCTTCCTGAGGCTGTTCAGAGCAGCTCGCCTCATCAAGCTGCTGAGGCAGGGCGAGACCATCCGCATCCTCCTGTGGACGTTCGTGCAGTCCTTCAAGGTATTCACTCAAAAACAAAAAGACAAACACACACACACAAAAAAAAATAGTGAATGAACAAAACCGACACTGATAAATATATTTTGTCTCTGCTCTGGTAGGCTCTGCCCTACGTGTGTCTGCTCATTGCCATGCTCTTCTTCATCTATGCCATCATCGGCATGCAGGTGAGCTGTCTACTTGGATCAATTTGAAAACTGGTATATAGTTTGAAGTTGGCACTTTCTGCAAAAGTCGAAACGGAGACTCATTTCGTCTGCTACGTCATGCTAAAGTGGTCATGAGATTTGGACGCACCAGCGCATCTGTTGACTCCAGAGGGTTAATGCAGGTCGAGGTGTTAAATATATGAAACGCACTAAACCTCCAGAGGAACTTTTTCTCTGTATCAAATCTCCAAAGTGTCAAAAGTAAACAGACTTTAGTCAGCAACTGAAGATTGTGTCAAAAAGCTTTCTAGAAATCAACTGTTAATCTGATTTTTGTTTTTAAAAAAGGAACAAATAAAGAATAAAGACTGTCCCTGTTGAAACCAACCTCTTTAACGTCTTTTTGCATCGTCTTTTTTTTTTTTTTTTCTTGGGGCAGTTGTTTGGGAACCTGGCACTAGACGAGGAGGGAGAGAGCGCCATCAACAAGCACAACAACTTCAGAACCTTCATCATGGCCCTAATGCTGTTGTTCAGGTAACTCCTCAAGCAAATCGACAGTGATGTGCTTGTTTTCATGTGTGGAGCAACATACGCTCTAATAATTATCGATCATTTCTAAAAATTCATATCCCTCTGATTTCATCTTCCGAAAGTGTGTTTTTCTTATACGCTCGCCATTAACGTCCTGTGACTTTTTATTTGTTTACGCTTCTCTGCTTGTGCCCCCACTCGTGCAGGAGTGCCACGGGTGAGGCGTGGCATGAGATCATGTTGGCTTGCCTGGGTGGGAAGGAATGCGACCCGGCCTCAGGAAATACAGAGCCTGAGTGTGGGAGCACCTTCGCCTACACCTACTTTGTTTCCTTCATCTTCCTCTGCTCTTTTCTGGTGAGAAATAAAATCGGACAGTGTCATACTTTCACTAGACGCGGATGCACATACACATGCAGCAGGGATGAGTGATACCACTAGTTTTCCTTTCAATCCGATACCAAATAATACCAAGGCTGATATACATATTTCCCGATACTTTTAGATGTCTGTTTGTGTATATGAAATGATGACTTTCACTTTTTTTGCTTATGAACATTTGCAAATGTAATTATGAAAAATTTACTTTATACCTTTTATAAAGCTGTGACAATTCAAATAACTGTCTTTATCCCAGAGGGGCAGTTAAACAAGCTGCCAAATATCACACTTCTCTTTAGTCAGAGCATTAAAGACAATATGTGCAAATCACATTTAAAAAAAAATAAAATAAAAAATAAAACTCTCAAACTAAAATGACACTCTGACTTTGACGTAATTCCTTTTGGACCAGAATGAACTTGACAGAAATTTAACTTTACCAACAAAGGTCTCATTGTACTTTCTCTATCAGTTCCCATTTATATGTTTTTATTAAGAAACAACATCATGTTGATACGATCTACGTTTATAAGCCTGTGATGGGCACCACTGTCATGTATTTTCACTATATACCTGGATATTTACTGCCTTGCGCTCCAGGTTTGTGAGGAACACGTGGCCACGTTTTAGAGGATGTAGTTTGTGGTCCTGTTAAACACCAATTTGCTTCCGAGATATTGGGCAGGGGACGAAACAACTCGAATCTGATTAAAGATCTGAAGACGCATAGTATTGTTTTTAAAAAGGTTAGAAATTTAGCATCTTTGATAGCCTGCAAGATCCCACGCCACTGATTTCTTCTACAAGTGCAATAAACTGGAAATGGATCATTTGAATTAATATTGTTTTTTTTTTTTTTTACTCAGTTCGTTTAATTATTTATCACTGTCATCAGATGTACATATATACAGCTTGAGTTTCTCAGTGAACTAAGTATATATCAATATATCGCAATATCATAATATCGCAAAAATGTATCGTATCGTTAAGTCCTTGTCAATACCCACTCCTAGTTTATGTTATTTAAGTTAATATTCTGTTCAATCAGCATCTCACAAAATGCCTTAAAATCAAGAAGGCACAGTTTTTAGATAAAGTTTGTATTGCATCTTTAAGCACCTGTTCAGGCACCGTTTAAAAATCGGTTTGGCATCGGTATCAGATAAAACCTTGACGATATCCATTCCTATTCCTAGCCCACTGACTAAACTAGCGTTGTCAAAATAATAGAAACATGTGTCTGTACCACATCTTTCCCAGTTATTTTAAACAAAAACTGAATGCCATAACCTCAGTTAGATTTAGTGATACTCTTATATTAGAAAGCATTACTCTTAACTGGAGAGTTTTCATTGGAGTGTTCAATTCTTGTCTGTATCAGTGGAGGTCAATGGGGAAATGTGTTTTTGGATTTTCTCATCCCAGATGCTGAATCTGTTCGTCGCCGTCATCATGGACAATTTCGAGTACCTGACCAGAGACTCCTCCATCCTCGGGCCGCATCACCTGGACGAGTATGTAAGGATATGGGCTGAGTACGACCCCGCCGCTTGGTGAGTGACACATACGTGGTTCTCGCACGTTAGCCGGCAAGCGGCCGCACAAATTCAGGGAAACATGTGAACGCCGTGAAGAATGTAAACACGTCTTAATGCATAGCCAAAAAACATAGAGAGATCAACGTGTAATGCAGAACAAATAGTAGATGCAGTCTTTGTGCTGGATTGTACTTTTAACCCCTTGGCTTTCTCTTCTGTCGTGACCTCATCCGAGAAGTGTGTCGATGACCCGCATCATGTGAACGGGAGTTGAAAGTCTGAGCAGAGGGTTTTTCCGTCTTCCTCTCTCTTAACATCTCTTTTTGCCTCTCTTGCCTCTCAAATTGCACAACTTGTGCACAGCTGAGATGAATGTAACTCTCCCCTCTCCCCCTTCCACCCTCTGTAATACGTGTGCATGCATGAGAGGAAGGATTTTTCTCAGTGTAAATAAATGCTCTCTTCTTCTCTACTCTTTCTTTCTGATATCTTCCTTTCTATCTATCTTTCTCTCTGTATTCTGTGTGTTCCCTCACCTAACCTCCCCTCCTTGTATTTTTCTTGCAGCGGGCGCATACATTATAAGGATATGTACAGTTTATTGCGAGTTATCTCCCCTCCTCTGGGCCTTGGCAAGAAATGCCCACATAGGGTGGCCTGCAAGGTTTGGACCAAACCCCTAAAGCACAAACTTAAACGCAACCTGCTCGCCTTTAAGAGACTGGAATGAATGTCGCTCTATATCACTTTTAAAACAAGTTCTTTCCTACTTCAACTTTTTTTTTATTATTATTATTATTTTATTTTGGTTTGATTTTTCTGTTTCGGGTTTGCATTATTCAATTGTTTCAATCTCATTTCACCATTAAGTCATGTTTTTTTGGGGGGGGATGCGGGTTCTGTTGTATATGCATTCTGACATGACAATGAGAATGTTTGGGACAATGCAGATATGCGCACACACACACACACACACACACACACACTGTTGTACACGCTCGCACACACACACACCAAAAGCGGTGTGTGAAGCATGAGGGTGGTGCACTGCACTTGCTATTTATTGTCTCCTGACTGAACGCTGGGATAACGACACTGACGTGTTCACCTGTAATTCAGTATGATGTCGACACTAGAGTCTAAACTCCAGTCATCGTCTTTGATTTCTGCTTGCTGTCTAATTTTGCCTGGGCAGAAAATGGTTGAGCAATGTGCATTGTTCTTGTTTGAGTCGGGGTTTGGGGTGGGGAAGGATGGGGTTTACTTTACTATCAGAGACATACGCAGAGAGAGGGTTTGGTCTGTCGCCACACTAACCTTGAGGCATTAGATAGGCCAGTGTTCTCCAGCCATGTGTCATTGGACCTTGAAAGTGAGCAGACATTGATTATTGTCACTTCAACAACTGATTCTGCTGAAAAAAACACTTCTATCAGCAGCTGTTGGGGTTGGTTGCACTGAAAAATTGCAGATCCTTGTACATCCATGGCACATGTTTGGGAAATACTGTGTTAATATTTAAAATTTTAGATTTTAAAGCCACTGTTTATATTTATAGTGATTATTGAACCTTATTCCAATGATTTATTCATAGAAAGCTTCTAATATTGTAGTGCACATTTGTGCATAATTTCTGACCCAAATTGATCTAGCAGAACATGCATTCTTCTGTGTTTAGTTGTTTTTTTTTTTTTTTCAAATGTTCGATGAACGCACTTCCTCAAAGTAATTTAAGTTAATCCTGAGGCCGTGGAAAGCGGTCTGAATTATGAATGATTTCCTTCTGTAGTGGGCATCTTATGTTACCAAAACTGCCTAAAATCCCCGTCCCCGTAAAGTAAAGAAAGAAGATAACAAGTAGAAAGAAAGGAAGGAACGCAAACAGATAAAGAGAAGGTTTGGTGAAAAGTAAGTTGAGCTTCAAACTTCCAGATCAAGCCCACAGCTGAGAGCAGAGAGCTTCCTGAGCAACTCAGATGTTGATAAGACTAATAAAAATGTGAAAAATATCTCTTTGCAAACATCACATACAAAGATTAATCGCGTTTAATCGCATTAACTATGGAAATCATGTGATTAATCGTGATTAAATATCTTAATCTACTGAGTTTTAGCCGTTTACATGTTGCAAACATGTGGCTTAGTTTTTTTTATGTCTACAATAATATTACCAACCCTGCTCTGTTTGTGACTCTGGTGTATTTGGGGAAAGAAGGAAAAGGGGCAGGGTGTGTGTGTGGTTCGGGGCAAGGACTCGTGTACATGAAAAAAGGTCTTGTGTCCGCCAGGTAACTCTGAACTACCCGCGTCTACAGATGCTCACGGGGGGAAGGACGTGAAAGGTTTGCGTTTGCTTTGCGATTGTCGAGCAGCCTTTTAAGGGGCTGCTCATTTAGCAGAGAGCTATTTTTACTTGTATTGTCAGTGTAATGTGTAGTGTAGTGTTAAAATACGCCTGCAATCTGCGTTTCGCCTGCAGATGAATGGAGCCGGATATAGTACGGTTTCCCCTTTCCCGTCTTTCCACTCGTAGAGGTGTTGTTTGTCGTGCTTCGGTTCGACAGTTTTGTGCCAGATATGTGTTAATCGCCGCATCCTTCGAGTGGAAAACAGAAGCTGTGCATTTCAAACACTGACGACAAACCTTTTTGGGAGCGTGTGTAAACTCACAGTAGTTGCCGGTGCTGTCTGCGGGAATTGCGAGCCTTCCCGTCGTCGTGTGGGAGGCCTCTCGTGAGCATCTGAAGGCCGCGAGCTGGAGGCTCCTGGTGGACACGCAGCCTCAGTAACGGACTGCATTGACTTGTCTCTGTGACTCACTCCGATCTCTGCAGCGGTGCTTTTCTTTGCCTGCTAGAAGCCCCGCTGCCAGTTCTATCCGAGCGGCGAAAGAGGGCAAAGACCTAAAAAAAAAAAAACTAAAAAAAAAACAATAATAATAATAAAACCAAATCCCCTTTTCACCTCGCATAGAACGGAATCTTAACAGCAACTAACTAAACTAAATAACACCTCCTCCTCTGAACCCTCCCTTCCCAGACCTTTCTTTCTCCCTTCCTTCCTTCCTTTCTTCCTTCCTTCCTTCCTTCCTTTCTTTATGATACCTCAGACTAGAAACCACGTAACAGCCCCCCCTCTCGTTCTCTCTCTTTCTCCTTTTCTCTCACCACAGCAACCACATATCCACAGCGATCAAAACAATAACCTCTGTGTATTTGTTTCCCCCTCCCCTCTTCCTTTCCTTTGTCGGTTTCTTTCTTTTATCTCCCCATGTCTCCTCTCCTCTCCCCCCAAAACACACCTCTGTGCGTCTGCGTCCCCCCCAATCCTCCCTCCTTCCCACTCCTCATTGTTTTTTCTTTCTTTCGTTTTCATGTCGTCCGTTTGTTTTGTCTGTCGTGTGTTTGTCGTGCGTGTGCGGGTTTGCTGTCGGCGCGTGGGGTGCTGGATGCGCGTGATGCGCGTGCGATGGCGTGTGTTTGTTTGTGTGTGTGTGTGTTTGTCTGTGTGTGTTTGTGGCCACGCCAGCGGCCGGATCAGTTACACAGACATGTATCAGATGCTAAGACACATGTGTCCGCCGCTAGGCCTCGGGAAGAGGTGTCCCGCCCGGGTCGCCTATAAGGTAGACTCGCCCCCCACCTTACCCTTCCACCCCAACCTCAACCACCAGCCCCACCTCCTTCTACCTCCCTCCCTCCCTCCCCTCTCCTGTCACTCCCCTCTCTCCACCCCCTCGCCCCCTTCACCGACTTTCACCCATCTCCGACCTTTAACCTCCCCATCGCTGGGGAGGAGAACCTCTCCTCTGTCATCTGCTGAAGTCTCCCTCCTCCTCCTCCTCCTCCTCCTCCTCCTCCTCACCACCCCCACCTCTCCCCCCTCCCTCCACCCTCCCTCCCTCCCAGCGGTGTTCTCCTCATTGTCTGTTAATGGTGGTTGTGGTGGTGGTGAGCGCTGTCCTCTCTTCTCTCTCTCCGACCGCGGGGATGGAGGGATGGGCTTTTGTCGTGCAGTGAAGTGAAGTGATAGTGGAGTGGTAGTCGGTCCTCTTTCTTTTATTCCCTCCCGTCAGGCCGCAGGAGTAAGGGAACGGGGGAGGCTTTGCCAGTCCTTCTGCAACCTGCACGGACGCATGCACATCATCCAGACAGGAAAACATAGTCAGAGCCCAGATGTGACCAAACATTTCCTTTTATCCCATATATCCAAACTTAAAAAAGTGACAAAACTTTGATGCTGTATAGAAATTGATAGTTTAACTTTCTGCAAAAGATTATACAGTCTTTATAGCCTATTTTGTACAAAACATATCATGCACAATTCCTAAATAATATCCAACCACATTTTATTATCTGTTACAGGTCTGCAGTACATTTTTTTTTTAAATCTGCCTTCTGGAAAATTGTGAAAAATACATAATAAACGTAACAAATATTGATAGTTTACACAAGCCGTTGCTTCACAATTAGAAACCTGATTTGTTCATTTGAGAATCTGTAATGCAGAGGTGAACAGACGAGCGACATCAGCGGACAGAACGTTTTCATGGACCAGGTTAAATTGTCACCGTGCAACTATTTGCTTACGATGCGGGTACAGAAGGACCGGCAAGGTGTCTGTCTTCAGTCCCCTGCGTCTCTTTTTCCTGTGGATGGCTCTATACTGCACATCCGCACACGTTACCGCACACTGTGCACATACAAGCAAAAAAAAAAAAAAAAAAAGAGTAGAAAAACTTCTGGCCCCTTCTTTGTCTTTTTTCAAGATGCTTTTTTTATTTTGAACCCCGAGGAAACTTCAACGTCTTTGGCTTCTTTGTGCCTCAGACCACCAGGGTAAAGATTTGGGTTGAGCATTTCAGCATTCGCTCTCTGTCTTCCTTCCACCTCAGTAAAGTCCTCTTCTGTCGACCTTCTTTGTCATTTTTCTTTTTTTTTTATTATTATTACTATTATTATTGTCATCCAGATTCAGCAAAATAGTGTTGCCAAGAGGCTTTGGTGCCTCGAGAGTAATTTTGCTGATTGCGTTAATGGCGGCAGGAAAGTAAAATACGAGTGTTTTCAGCTGAATGATATTTTATATGATTAAAGCTTTTAGTTTGGTTTTGCTTACTATAGTAATTTTCATAAGTTTATTGTTTATTGGACGGATCCCCATTAGCTGCCACCTTGGCGACCACTAATCTTCCTGGGGTCCACACAGATATATACATAATATATTAATAACTTTAATAGCACTAATAATTGGTATACATCAATCAACTAACTTCAGTCATCATCATAATAATTCTACTAATTTCAATATCATTAATGAATTCCCCGTCTTATAGTTTGCTGAGGCTTAAGTTGTTTTTTAAAAGTTAACTTGTTTTGCTCTGTTCGGTTATATATTTAGTCCGTCTTAGTTCTCTGAGTAACCTCGGCCTTCTAGAGAGTTATATTACCCTCTATAATTCCTAATACTAGTATTTATTTTTTGTTGAATCTGGTTTTCAGTCGTCCGTTCACTCCTGTCTCTCTCCTTTCTCAACTTCGTCATGTTTGTCTTCCTTTCGTTGTTCATTTCCTTTCCTCTTCAACCTTTATGTTCTGTTTTTTCCTACCTGTCCTCTTATTCTCTCTCCGTCATTCTTCTGTCCTCCTGCCTCCGCATCGACTTGTCTGCCAGCGATCAGCAGTTCACCTTCATCCCTTCATAACGTCCCTCTGTCCGTCCGTCTCCGCCCCTCTCGCTCTTCTGTCTTCTTCCTTAATCTTCAGAATGTCCACCTGTCTAAGTGCCCCCCCCATCACATACTTCAGCCATCAAAGCCTTCCACTATACTATTTGCACTTCAGAAAAGAAATGATGGAATAAATAAATAAACTTTTTGAGATCAGACGGACCTCTTGATTAGAGAGAGGAAGTTTTGACGCAAATTAGGCTTCTTAGTTCCTGGACTTCTCTTTAGTGGACACTCGAAAACAGGAGAAATGCTCTACTACGAGACCTTGTATTTTTTGAACTGACCTCTAAACCTATGTCAGTGTTGTTTTCAGTCCTCGTCTTTATCTCTTGTCCTGTTCTGTAACTTCCGATTTTCTCTTTTCTTTCTATCTACACACACACAAACACACACACACTCACACACACACACACCGAGCTCCTCTCGACTGACCCACGTCCTCTTGATTCCTCTTTTACTCTTTCAGTGTTTCCACAATCTTCCTCTCCCTCCTCATTCTCGCCCCCCTCTTCCCTTTTTATCTGTAACCACATCTCATGACCAAGCTTAGACTCACCTAGCTTAGCTCAACTAACTGCTGTCCCCGCCATGTGTCCCCTTTGATAGACCCTCCCCGCCCACACACAACCCCGCCCCGCCCCCTCTTCCCTGTACCTTGCAGTACTTTTACCACAAAGTCTGGTCGGTCTTTAACCAAACAACAGAAAGAACATCAGCCATCTCTTTTTGATCTTCTCTATAAGTTTTTTTTCTTCTTTCAGGGAATGCCACAACTCTAATAATCTCTAACTTTGACATGCCCTTAAGACACTGCACCCGTTTGGCATTGAGAGAGATCTTGACTTGATATGAAGTTCTACCTTTGCTGTCCAATTTGACATTGATTAAGTGACAACATGAATGTAAACATGTAGAGAGCAAAAAAAAAAAAAAAAGGATAAGACATTAATCTGTGAATCACTAGGATCAATCCAGTTGGATTGAGGATACTCTCTTTGCGCGGATGCACGGCTGCTTGTACTGTAAAAGTGGGTTTTGAGGGGAAGTCGAGGGAGTAGCGGGCTGGATAGGTGGGAAGAATTGGGGCTTAGATAATGGGAGCGAAGTAAAGGCATGCTGCATGCTCTGTGTGGATTTCTTTTACGGGGGTGTTTCGTTGTGTTGCATGAGAGCCCTCGCACTTTTGTCGCATGGCTACGGGCCGCGTCGAGCCTGTCTACTGCCTGCCGAGCGCTGTGGATGTTGGCCGATGCCCTTCGCCTGCCGCTCACTTGGCCTTGGGCATGCCCGACACTCGCACACACTCAGGGAAACACACGAGCACGTACACGACCCCCCACCGCCATCGTACTACCGTGCTTACCATCGTGAGTGCCCAACGCTCATGTTCGTAGGTCAACCCGATGGATGCCAACTTGTCAGGATACGAACGGCAAGCGACCCCCAGCTGGGCCAGCTTGGTTCGTTCTATCTGCAGGTTGCTCGATCGGTTTTACCTGGTATAGATAGACATGTTAAGACAGGGAACCTCCTTACAGGTAGGGGGAGCTCTATAGCAGATGCCTCAGTTAAATGATACCACCGCAGTCTCCTGAAAGATAGCAGAATTACACCAGTGATACTGTTATTGTTCTCCAGTCAACCTACTTTGTCTCCAAAGGACTCCAATTAAGCGCCTCTTAATTGGAGTCTGTGCAAATAATTGTGTGTAATTGGGCAGGGAGGGATGTTGGTGGGTAGGGAGGGGGGTGGGGGGGTTGGTGTATGTGTACTGTATATATATATATCCATATATCTATATGTGTGTAACAACAGAGATGTGTAAATGCACCCATGCATTCACACATTTAGGGAACATGGGCACAGGTTGGGTCGGAGGCCATTTTGGCTCCGATTGTTCCTCCTTGTGGTTCTCAGCTCTCACAGTTGCTTAGCCGCAGATGGCCCTCATTGGATAGCTGTGCTGTCTCGTAGAGTATCACTGGGAAAACAGGAGACGCAGGGAATCGCCTGTTCAAGTTTCTGACATCAAGCAAAGGCGCCACGTCAGGAAAAACTGAGCAGCAAACTAAAAGCACGAACGCTCTGCAGTCACTTAACACAGAATGCATTAACGAGTAGACTTCAATAACTCAACTTGAGTTCAAATGCACTAACCTGACCCCAAGCAATCATTGCCTTAACCCTAATCTACATTTAGGGACCATTAATTAAGGCGTGGACAAATCCAGTCCAACTGTAATTGGCAGTCGTCTATGGAGCTCTCTCAACCCTGCCACCCCCTCCCCGAACCCCTCACCCTCTCCCCTTCCTGGAGGTTCAGGAACATCACACTGTAGCAAGGACACATCCCTTTCTCATCTTCTCATCCTGACTGGCTCTCCACAGAGGCTGCTGCGCATGGATCTGCCGGTTGCCGACGACAACACAGTGCATTTTAACTCCACCCTCATGGCTCTGATCAGGACAGCTCTGGATATAAAGATTGCCAAGGGTACGATTCCTAAAGCACAATCACACCTTCACTATATCTCTTCCGCTCAGTTAGGTGACCTGTCTGACATTCTCGAGTAGTTAACGGGGTATGAGTTCTCACAACTCAAATGTCGCCCATTTCTATTTGAAATGTTGCATCTTAATGTAGCTTATGTTACAAAAACCCTGTCACTAACAAACTGCTCTCTGTTTTTGGGTGAATGTGTACATGCGTGAATGGATAAATATATTTCTTTTGGGATCTGGTTCCATTGTGCCTTGCTTTTGGGCTGCATCTTCTTGCCCTGTGTTTATGTATGCGGACCGTTGAATTTGTTTGGATGTGTGCTTTTTGTGCGTGCAAATGTTCGGTGTGTGTACGTGTGGACACTCCGGGTGGCGGGCTACCCAGGTGGTGCAGACAAGCACCAAATGGATGCAGAGCTGAGAAAGGAGATGATGGCCATTTGGCCCAACTTGTCGCAGAAGACGCTGGACTTGCTGGTCACGCCGCACAAGGGTAAGTTGCGGGAAAATGAGCACATAGTGGTGTGCGTGGATGTGTGTGTCCGATCACCAACTCACCAAGAGGACAGCTTCTACCAGCCAGTGTCATTCACTGCTTTGCATCTCCTGATCAGACCAACACCACAGAAACATGCACTACTCTACTCTACATCATACACCTACACACATGCACTGGTGTAGATCCTGCCCTGACATGAACGCAAAGGAATTCTTGCCGCAATGGGCATGGGCAGTTTTTGAGTTTAGATGAATCTAGCAGTTCGATGAGGACAGATCGAGTGGGTGAAGATGACCATGCAAGGTGGTTAGACTCCCAAGAGTGTTGGTGTAATAGAGCAGAATCTCGGACTATGAAGGTACGTAGGACCCCCCCCCCAAAACTCTAGACGCTGGTGGGGAAGAAGTTAAAGCCAAGAGGTGGCTGACAGAGATGTCTACTGAAGACTTTTTTGGAATGGCCTTGCAGGTTTGGAGATGGAGGTAAGGGGTCAGCTGCTGATCAAAGACACTGCCGAACAGGAGAAGACGAACAGGAGTCCCAATGAAGATCAGTCCAATCAGTCCCAGAAGCTTTGCAATTTTCGAACAGCCTGCTGATGGAGTTACAGGATGACACTGAGTTGACAACGGACCGTTGAGGCAGGAAAACAGTTTATTGGATGAAAGTTGGAAACCTAGCAATTGAGGATGGATTGATTTTGAAACAAGGAAACAGAGCAACAGCCCACATTCAGACCGTGACGGGACTGATCTCCTTTATTCAACTTTCGCCTAAGCTTCAACTCTGCGTCCTCTGTCTTCAGTAAATGCATCATTGCCAAACTCACATTTACACACATTTGCACAGTCCCAAAGGTCACAACAGAGTGGACACAGTAGCACAAGCGCACACAGACACTACTGATCTCAACATCCACTTAGTCAGTGCTGGTATCAGGGGGTGCCTACTATAGAAGATCCTCTATAGAAGTCTTTTCACTACAGGAGGAATTTAAAATCAAATGAGCTATGGAAATATATATTTACTGATTATATATGAGTGTGAGGAATGATTAGTGTTATTATGAGTCCAAGCTCGTATAATCATGCATGTTAAGCAACACCTTAAGGTCGTTTGACTAAATGCATGATGCAAAATGACGAATAAGATATGTGTGGTCATATCTTATCACATGTTAATATTTTTAATGCATACAGACGTGTAGCCATGCCACTTTGAAAACTGTTTGCCACTCTTTTAGAAAGACAATTAGATACATTGTGAATTTATTGCCGTAAAATCAAAACAAAGCTCAATATTTTTCTGATTTTTTAAATGTTTTTCTGTACTCCATCCCAAACTCTGGGGATATGTGTCCGGAGTTTTTAGAAAAAAATTGAGCTCATGTTTTTTTTAAGTTTGACAGAGGCCTCCATGTCTTTCTTAGTGAGGTGGCTACCTAGTCATAAACCTTTACTTTAAAGATAAAACAGACTCAGACATTTTATACGATACTATGTTAGTGATGCTATGAGATAATGTGCATCTGCCTGTGAAAAGACTATCAGCTCTGTTGTGTTAATGACTGTACAGTGTTGTAATATTGTAGTTGTCTTGTTGTACGCCAGAAAGTGAGGACAGCTCAAACTGAACTTTACCCGAGCATGTTTAGATACGGGTTATTATATAATAGTCAAATATATATGTTCTTCTGTTTCAATAAGTATTTTATGAAGTGATCGTGGTCCAGATCAAATCCTCCAGACTGGCCAATGTCCACTTTTCTGGAAGGTGAAGAAGAAATCCTTCCGCCACATTTACAGTGCACAGAAACAAATCATCTGCAAATAATTGACTTTTTTCTTTACCTCGTCCTTTTAACCCATGTTAGCATATACTCCAATCAGGCATAACATTATGACCACCTTCTCTTGTGCCTCCAAAACTGTTGTGACTCATCAGAGGATGGACTTTCTGAGGACGTCCTGTGGTGTCTGGTAACACATTGTTGTTAGTGGCGGCCTTTGAGTTCTATGGATTTGGGGGAGAGGCGCCTGTGGATGATTTCACAGGTGGTGCCAGGTCCAAACATTTCCCAGCAGAACATTGTAATGTCACAATATGATCAATGTTATTTACTTCTCAAGATAGTGGTCATAATGTTATTCATGATCAGTGTATATATAATAAATTATTCACAGGTTTAAGTGGATTTTATTCTTGAAATGTGTCTCGATATATGAGGAAAAGCAATGACAGTGAAAACTTATTTGCTTTTGCTTATTAAACTTATTGGTTACTTCTCAGTTTCTGGCGTACTCTGCATGCTGTTGTGTACTTCTATTGTAAGTGTTTGTGTTGCCTTGTCCCCCACTCCCATCCCCTCCCCAACCCCACGGCTCAGGGTCCCATCTCGCTCGGGTCTAATCTTGCAGGGTAACTTGTCATTTTCTCAGCAGCCACAGACTTGACGGTGGGCAAAATCTACGCCGCCATGATGATCATGGAATACTACCGACAGAGCAAGACGAAAAAGCAGCAGGCCCTGCGAGATGAACAGGTAGACGCCATCCCAGAGAAATGCCCTGAACGCAATGAGACCTTTTTACTCCCCCCGTTTTCATCTTTCTGTTCATCCTGCTCCTGGCCCTCCTTTTTGAAGCCACTTCTGCAAGCCCTTTGAACAGATTGTTTTTCCTTTCTTCTGTCAAATATGGATTTAAAAGTATAAAAAAAAAAAAAAAACTCTTATACATTTAAATCCTATATCGATTGGATACACTTTCCGACAAAGCTCACCTCCCCCTTTGGGCTGTGCTGTACCATTTCTTAAGCATGCATTCGTTCTCTAGCACCTTGCTGCATCCTTCGTCAGCCTTATTTTCTCTTTCATGGACTATTTAAACGTGGTAAGGAACGATAGGTTAAGCCTTTCTTTTTCTTGTTGATACTGTTCTGAACAACGATGATGATGATGATGATGATACCACATGGCCTTACCTTTTCGTTTCTTGTTAGTGCTCTCCCCCTCCTGTCAATGAATGCCTCTGAGATGCACTCGCTCCCGCTGTCTCTGTATTTTCGGTCCGCCCGGTGGACAGGCGGAAACATCTCTCTGTTCACAAAATGCCTCCATTGTCACTCCGAAATTTGATTACACCAAGTCCAAATTTGCTCCTATAGCGACTGAGGAGGAGTTGACTGATGCACTTGGTGAAGTGAGAGTATGTTTGCCCACTTTTCTTTTTCTGAACAGTGCACCGATGCAAATACAGTATGTGTTGGTATGTTCTTGAATGCAGCTATCCCATTGGACTGAATGGACGGTTCCACACAGACTCGCTCAACATCAGCAGTCCACAAGGACTTTAACCAGTCTGGGTGTCTCTGTTTGTCCCACATCATGTTTGCATTATCCCACTTTGTCCATTTTTTATTCTGATCTTTTGTCAAATCCTCCCTCCCCCAAAAAACACCGTGCCGCTGCTATAAAGGTCGGAGGAAATGTCTTTGAGAAATTCAAAACTTATTGTGGGCTTTAGTTGCACAATTTTATTTTGATCTAAAATATCAGAAGGGTAATTTTATGATCCTCAGCAATGGTACAAGAAAAATACAATAGACAAAAGTAATCACTAAGAAGAAGATGGCTACCTAATTGTATTTATATGCCCACAAGCCTAACTTTGATTTACAGTTGAGAAGACACTAATGGAAACTTATTTACCTGTATTTATTTATAAGCCATATTAGATTTCATAGCCTAGCCGTACATTTTTTTTACTATATTTACTTAAATCATTATTAATAACCATGAAAGTAGTGTAAAATGGTCCCATGTAGCTCTAGGGTTAGGGTTAGAGTTAGGGCTAGGATAGTTGTTTGGTTGGTTGGTTGGTTGGTTGGTTGGTTGGTGAGATGGTTGGATGGTTGGTGAGATGGTTGGATGGTTGGTAGCTTCGCACAAGATATGGCAGAATAATACATCAGCAAAAACGGCTAAAAAAAGTATCATCAACTACAATGTGTAAGACGTTCTACATATATATAAAATGTATGCAAAACTATAGACATAAAAGGTTTCAAAATATATATAAAAAAGTATATGATGTATGTACAAGACATACATATACAGATACGGGATGTTGAGTGGAGATTCCTGTGACCACTGTGATCAGTCAAACTTGGGACCATTCATTCATACAGATGACACTGCTGGAACATACTCCATCAAAGCTGTAGTCAGTGTTAGGTGTTTGTGGTTTTTGTTGTGGGCCATCTTAATGTTTGTGCATTGTGTGAATTATGTCGGGACCCATCAGTTCCTCGGGCCAGTGCCACACCACACGACGGTAAAGTTACGCCCCTTCTCTCCTCGATACTCGAGATGAGAACTGGACGAGGTGAGACGACTTCTTAAACCTGCGGCGTCTTATCGTTAGTGACGCATGTTCAGGGAGGAAATAGGAGTTTATTTGGGTTGAAGTCCACGGTCATGGTGATTTTCTTAGCATTTTTTGACAAGGGATAAATGATTTAGTCTCTCATAACATACGCCAACTTGTTTGTACCAGCTTCTTCTTAGCTACAAAAGCTTAGGCTTCACTAATGAGGTCCACTGTAGCTAGACCGAGCTTCAGTCTAATGTGTCATTAATGGTTTAGATATTAATTTGTTTCTGACAGTGTGCCCTCATTTAGCTTTCAGCCTTTAGCCTCCAGGCTGTGGCAGTCACCATTAACCCAGTCCTGAGAGGACTCTATTAAACATGCTCCTCTCGGAGAAACACAGCTTGACCTCTGACCTCAGTGATGGAAGCAATACAGCTGCTCCATGATCAGATGTCCAAATTTCCAGGATTTTCCAGGAAATGGCGTGTTCCTCAAAGAAGTCTTCACAGATGAAAGATCACATGGATTGCGAAATGAAATGTGATTCCTGAATCTATATGTCTCTTTATTGATGAGTCTCATGTGTATGATATTCTGGTCCAAGAGCTGTGATTTAAGAGTAATCTTGCCTCAGATTCCTAAGGTAGAAGCTCCCTCCTGACGCAGATCTGAAGTCAGCTTTCCCTCCTTAAGTTACGAAAAAAAAGTCAGCGCATCTAAAAAAGTGTCCCTTCAAACAGTAGCTCAGGGAGGTGAGCCGACTTCACATGAGTAGTCCGGCAGGGAACTTTACCTTGGATATCCACAGCCATGTGCTTGCCGATGGCGCCCCCGCGTGGGTGCATGCAGCGAGTGCATCCTGTGTTTGTGTCCTGTGTCTGCCCCCCTGAGTGTGCCTGATGCAAGCCTGCAGGCCATGTCGTGTATCTCACACAGAACCGAACGCCATTAATGTTTCAGCGCATGAAGCCACCCTCTGAGGAAGAGGGGCTCGACGGCCAGGGGGGGCAGGGCCAGAACGGCCTCCCCAGCACCCAGCCGGACAACGTCAACAGCATGTAAGTAGAACGAGGAGAAACTAGGGAAGCTCTGGGAAACTACACGAGTTTACACTGCACATGGGCTCAGACATTCGTGTTGTCTAAGGGGGTATTAAATCAGCTTGTTCCATTTTAGATTTTTGTTCAGATTTCAAGGGAGATTTTACAGTGCAGTGTCAATTAAGGTCATGTTGGGGGTAAAAAAAATGCCTCCTCCTCCTCCTAACCAGCTTATTCTCACTGCTTGAAGTGAGCAGAACATATATATGTTTTGGTTTTTGTAGATTTATGTCACAGTAAATTAATGAATGTGCTCACACACACACAAATTCTAATCACACCAGAGCTGGGGCTGCTTTAAAGAAAATCAGGAGGGAGGAGCGTCTTTCATTTGCCTCATGTATACACAGATCTGGCATAACATTATGACCAGGAGACGTAACTAACATTGTCCATCTTGTGACAATTCATGAGAGACCTACATAATATTAGGAAAGGTGGTCATAATGTAATGCCTGATCTGTGTATATACAGTGTGGCCAGGGTCTGTTTTAGGCGGTTATTCATTTTTGACTTCAGGGATGAGTGAGGTCGATCAGTCGTTAGCAACACACTGTAACATGCCAGCCATCTTAACACTAATCCTCATTTCTAGACATTTTGAAAGATGCTTTGCTATAAGTTTTTATATATTGCATGATTATTACCTGAAGACCACCCTGATTTGTAATCTGACTTGTGTGCGTCAGACCTCCCGAGGGTGGCATGACTGAAAGCCAGTCATGGGTGACAGCCAAAGCCCAGGAAATGTTCCAAAATACGGGGAACTGGAGCCCGGACCGACCCTACCCCGACGACCTCCATGACAACCGCCACAACCCCCAGGTATGGCGAGTCGAGACATGCATCTCATCTTCACGGTGACACGTGCAGCCTTAAGTACCGTCAGTCCCTCTGTGTTTTTTGTGGTTTCACCCGGGTCTAGTCGTATTTGCTGAAAACTTGTCAAACGCATCACATTTACCGAAATTAACACATTAATGTGGGAAAGCTTCAGTCTTCTAACTTCTTGAACTATTTGAATCTATTTCTTTTGGAACTTGCTGTGCAGTTAACAGGTAAACATGATCAATTCGTGACTTTATTGTACCAGCCGCATTTGATTGAGCTTCATCAGAAATAAAACGTGTGACACTCTGAGATCTAAAGTCTAACCGAGCCAGCGTTAAGTGGGAAAGCAGGTGGCTGAATGGAAAGAAAAATCACTCATGTGTCTTTTCTGATTCCTACTGATACATACAAGTGGTTGGCTAGGAGCGTCAGTACAAAAAGACTAAAAACACAAGAAGGATTTTAAACTCAGCCTTATTGCTCTATTCTTGTGTCCTCGTTGTGGAACAAGCTGAGAGCAGTCAGTCTTTTATCGACATCATCAAGTTCTCAGCAACCAATCATTGACATGCTGGATGCTGCTGCTATGACTCCAGCAGACGAGACAGCAGCGTCTTCCTCTCTCTTCATCTTCCTAGTCCACATCTCTGTCTTACCATCCTCCTGTTCCCTTGATTTCTTTTTTTTTTTTTTGTTCCGGTTCGCTCTTCAACCTTCTCGTTGAGTCAGTGGCTTGGAGTTGGTGTTTCGTACTTGTCCGCTTGTCTGCAGGCATCGTCCCTACTCTTCTTCCTACCCAGCGCCTCATCTCTCTGCTGAGTCCCAGGATGAATGTGCAAAAAGGGGGCTATGGAATTGAGATTGTGAAATGTACTCTTAAAAAGAACAAAAGAGGATTTTTTTTGTATCCTTGAGTTTGCAGCTTGGTACGAGAAAATGTTCCAATGTGATCAGAGAAGCTTGAGCCTTGAGGTCAGGGTTTCCACTTTCCAAAATGTTTCATTTAACCCACTATCAGCTAACAGAGTATTACACAATGTTGTTCTATAGTCTGATCATCTCGCCTCATCCTAATGTTGTAGACCCTTTTTTGTAGGGGTTGTACGTTTTGTAGAGGTTGCAGTCAACAACGACTAGTCGCTGATGACGTCACTAACAAAAACACAGTAGAAAGTATTTCTTGGCAACAATGAAGCCTGTATTCTTGACTTGAATACATATGCTCAGAACCAAAAGCTCATGTGCTGCACACTGTGAGCTGTAAATATGTACAGACCCCTTCACGGCCTATGTCACTGTGACGTCACAACGTTAGCTGGAGGCAAAACAGAAGGAAGCTTGAGGCGAACACTGTTAATGTCAACCAGGAAAATATCGTCTTGTCATATTTTTGGGGGCCAGACGGAAAAAAAAATAAGCAAATTTTCTGACTTTTGGTTTTATGGCATACCAGCCACTGCCAGTCGTAAACGACTTTGGTTGAATGAGATTAAAAGAAAGTGCACATTTGATATGAGGTAAGACTAATATCAAGTATATCATTATTTTCTGGATAGCATTATGTGTTAGACTAAATTGTGACTGAAATAAGGTTAAGTTAATCGTTATTTGGAGGATTCTTCACTCTTCGCTCACGGTCTCAGAAAGTGAGTGTCCATTGAAACGTGCTAACTGGCGTTTACAAGCTATAGTGTTTGATATGTTTTGCCTCCAGTTAAGCCCCGCCCCTCAAAAACATCACACTGTTTACAAACCGCGAAGGGGTCTATAGCCTGTATAAAAATAGGCTGCAACTCAGCACCATCAATAGCATTTTATAGTACTCCACAGCGTTGTAAGACAGGATTGTGTAGCCTAACCCTGATCCTTCTCCATGTACTGCAGCTAAACTTCTAATAACTTTGATAAATTGTTGATGTGCAGCCTCCTTCTCTCTGTTACCACAGGGTGTTTGTTTTGCTCTTGTCCAGATGATTTGGACCATTCCTTCCTATTTTAGAACCGAGTCCAGTTGAGTTTTAAACCCCTTTTGGGCTTCATCTTTAGCAAAATATTTACACACACTTTATGAACCGCTGCTCGTTTGCGAAAGTGACCCACTGGGCTCCTCACTTGTCTTCTAAGAGGAAGAGTCCATGTTGTTACTGTGACGTGATCAGCGACTAGTCGACGTGATGTTTAAAGGGTCATGACAGCGACAAAGTGCTCTCGCCTGTACAACCCCTACTTTGTTGTAATCTTTTCGTTAACAAAACAAAGGTTGCAAACTTTAATTTATGCAGCTTATTGCATAAACGAAAACAGAACTGTAGCATGCCACGCCCATCACCCCCCCACCCCCACCCCCCTCGCTTAGTCGACGACCCCTCGCCCTGTCCACTCCCTCAGCAGACGGTGGTCACGCCCCCCTCTCATTGTGTTTTGCAGACGGTAGAGATGAGGGAGATGGGGCGGGACGGGTACTCCGACACTGAGCCCTATCACCCAATGGATGGGCATGGGCGGACCCTCTCCATGCCCCGCCTCTCGGCAGACAACCAAGTGAGCACCTTCATCCCACCATCCTCACTCACACCCGTAGTCTTCATCGCTCTCCGTCATTAAACCCACTCGCTGTGATGGCAGTCGAAAGTGAATTGAAGCAGGTCCTCCTTGCATCCTAAAAAAATAAATAAATAAAAATAAAGATAGAATAAACCAAATTATCTATTAAAAAGACAGAGAGCACTTTTAAGTATGTTTATATAGGACGACATGTGAACTACTTTGCAAATAATCATTTAAATAATTTCTTTCTTGTTAGTTATGACTCACTGGTTACATTACTACACTTTAGAGACACATCTTGATAGCATTGATTGACAATATATATTTTATCTCACTTTTTTTTTGATATCAAAAGATGTGATATCTTTTTGCAGTGCTCCTACAAATGTAGCTTTCGTCCTCTGTGAATTGTGGTTTAGGATGCAACATAAAGGAGGATGACTTCTTATAATTCACCCCACGCCCCTCCTGTCTAGTTTCCCCTGTTTGTCTCCCCTCTTCCATCATCCCTCCAGCCCTCACCTCACCCTTCACCCTTCACCGTCCACTCCTCCAGCTCCCGACCCTCTGTTGCTCAGCTCCAAACGATTTCCTCAAGTAATACAGTAAAACAGCTCCTGTTAAACTCTTAACAACAGAGCGCAATGCAACACGGGTCTGGAAGTCTGGATAAGTGTCCTGGATATGTATTCAAATATATATCTAGAAGACCTAAAGCTATAGAATATCCCTATATCTCTATACCACCTATATCTACCATCCCTTACTCCATTTCCATTCGATCCTTGGTGTGTCTGTCCTGTGTAAACTGTGGCCAGAGTTAGTGTCAATGTTATCGTCAAAATAAGACGATGGTTCATTTCTTCATAACAGACAAAAGCAAAGCACGAGGTGGGTTTTTTTTTTTTTTTTTAAATACCAACTTCAGTATAAACGTAAAAGATGCATTGTGATATTTTGATCTCAGCAGGTTTGAGTGGATTACTGCAACGTCCAAGTTGATACTTAACTGCAGGTGTGTGTGTTCACAAGTTTGTGAGAGGGACAAAGAAAACACTTTATAATAGCTGCACAATGTAAAGCATTAGTAAACCTAATTAGTAACCTACTACTTAATTCATCATTTGTAAGGCACGAGTCCTACATTAATAGACATTAATAAGCAGTTAAATGCATACATGTCTTACTTTTAATAGATCTATAATGTGTTTAATAATTGTATTTTAATACTTTACTAATTGTCAGTTTATGACTTATAATTTAAATATTGAAGTATTTACAATCCACTTCCTAAAGAGTGATCAGTAGTTTATAATATCACTTACCAAGTAAATGATTAATAAACTAAACACTTTATACTGACTGCACAGTATGACACATGGGTAAAGCATTAGAAAATACTGGATTCATCCATTAATAGACATTAATAAGCAGTTTATAAATGTAGTTCAAAATGTCTTATTCTTAATTCATTTAATAATTGTATTTTCAGACTTTACTAATAATCAGTTTATGATTTATTAATTTAAAAGGTTTTTAAGGAATTATCAGTGGTTTATTAGATGATTTAAGAAGTGTCATTAAATGATTAATAAGCTATTTAAATGTAGATTCGTACATGTTATTATTTACACATGTAGTAATAGTCACTAAGTGTGTTAATTAGCAGTTTGTTAACATGTATGTATGATTAATTCAGGTTGTTATAAGATGTGTAAATAAATGGATAAAATAGAAGAGATCATTTATTAATTCCAAACTGGGAAATTTCCCTGTTGAAGCAGCAGCAATGCACAGGCGCTCAGCATACCATACATAATCTGTAACGGTATGAAAATCTATTTATACAATATTTACAAGAATAATACAGTAACTGAATTTTAACCTCCTGTGGCCTTGCGTCCTCATATGGGACATTAAGTTTCCATTCTGCTTCATTTAAACCCGTTGTCCTCATTAGTGGACGCTTTAATCTGCCAAAAACTAAACTTTGCTCTGCTAAAAACCCGATAGCGGATTCATTCTACAGACGATCACAGGACAAAAGTGGATTAGGAACAAAGCCCCATCAAATTCTATGGTTAAAACCTAATTAATTATGTTGATTATCGTTTCTAGTTTGATGTGGCCCGCAAATTTAACAAATTTTATCAACAGTAACGAGCTACAACCTTGTTAACTAGCAAGTACTCATTTGAGGACGTTGGGACTTCATTGTTCGCAGTTGTGGTTTTGCTCAGCCTTGTACAAGTGTTAAAATAAACAGTTCTATATTTTGTCACACATTGGTGACTTTATTATCATCTAAATAATGAAATAATCCCAGTGTCCACATATGAGGACATTCTTTGTTTTTTTCAAAAACTTAAAAATGAAAATGATTTACACTAACCGAGAAAAAAAACAACAACAAAAATAAAAACATGCAAATAGTGCCAGTAACAGTCTGTCAGCAAAGTTGTCTCAGGGATTAGTAAATAATTTAAATCTATATTTACATAGTTTGTTAAATAGTTTATTAATTACATTTACTTTTCTAAATGATTATATGAACTACTGATTACTCCTAATTAACAAATACTTTAATAACTAGTTCATAAAAGATAAAGTGATCACTGGTATAGTATGAAAATACAATTAAAAAATGCGTTGTAGTGTCATAAATGATGAATGAAATGTTAACTAATGCTTCTGCATAGAGTGCAGTGATTAGTAAAGTCTTAAGGAAAAATGTGTTACACATTTGACATTTATTAAATATTCAATGAATCAATACAAATTCAGTTTTCAAGACCTAATATGTGTTGATTCTGATTTTGTGACTGTAAAATCTGTTACACATCTTACACTTTTTTCTTTCTTTTGTTGTGTGTGTTTTTTAAATATTCACACCACTCTGCTCAGGCCTTTTCCACCATTAACATTTTTTAAATGATGCAACGTTACGACACGATGTGAGGATCTAACCGTTAATAAATGCTGACTCACATTTCCGTGCAGGTACGTGCAGACGCACCTGTTTTCTTACTTGAGAGCCTCTGGCTGCAGTTGCACTCTCACACACGTTCATCCCCGCTAGCACGCCCACGCTCCCTCCCACATGTCACTGCATCGAGTCATGTTGCTCTCACTTTGGTATGTTGGTTGCTTCATGAAGTGTTATGAACATTAAGGGGCGAGTGCACAAGGTGACTGTGAGCTGTGGACGTAAATGTGAAGACGAGTTCTCTTTTCAAATCATTTTAAAGTGTGTAAGTTAAGTAGAAAATCCTTAATAATAAACCTTGTTTTGTTTTTTTTGTTTTTTTACATATATATACTAACAATTAACAACACCCTCATACCGCAATGAAAAGGAAAGTGGACTATCGATTCTCTTTACTTCCTCCTTCTATTGTGATTTTAGTGTAGTTAAAGCCTTAAAACACTTAGATGTGTCACTAAAAAAAAAAAAGCCAGACCGCAATGTAGACAAATATCCTGTGTGTGTATCTGTTTGTGTGTGTTTGTGTTGCGTATACAGT
The DNA here is from genome assembly GCF_022458985.1 of Mugil cephalus. Taxonomy (NCBI): domain Eukaryota; kingdom Metazoa; phylum Chordata; class Actinopteri; order Mugiliformes; family Mugilidae; genus Mugil; species Mugil cephalus. The sequence goes on from NC_061771.1 coordinate 25,040,733, forward strand.
ATACTATACGTGTGTGTGTGTGTGTGTCTGTAAACTGTTACTTACTGTCTTCTAACACTGCTCTGCCTTACAGAGAGCTCATGCTGTTTCGGTAAGTGTGTTTGAGTGTGTTTGAGTGTGTTTGAGTGTGTGTGTGTGTGTGTGTGTGTGTGTGTGTTTGAGTGTGTTTGAGTGTGTGTGTGTGTGTGTGGATGCATCTTATATTGTCCTCTGTCCTCTCTCGCTCACTGGCGCACTCCCTCGCTCTCATGTGTGGCCTTTCTTTATATTAACTGGATTCTCTGTCTTTCTCTTTCTCCTTCTCCCCGTCACTCATATTTTAAATTTTAAACTCCTGTTTCCTTTTTACGTTTTATTCTATGTGCCATCCTCTCTCTCTCTTTTCCTCCTCATATCTCTGTTTTTATTTTTATTTTTTTTATCTCTTTCTCTGTCCTTCCTTTCCCTTCGTTTCTCTCTGGGCCCTGGCGGCTACGCTACGTCGGGCCTCTGCTGTGTTTGCGTGTGCGTGTGCGCTACACTGCTCTGCTCCACGTATCATCTCTGTGTTTGCCTGCTCTGCAGCGGAGGAGACACAGGCCTCGCGGAAATAACCTCAGTGTATGTACCTCTCTCTCTTGCTCTCTCTCTCTCTCTATCTCTCTATCAGTCTCTTTGACCTCATACTTGGGGTACCAGACTGGTGGGTTTGAAAGGTTACATGAAGTTATCCATTAGGCGTTAGGGTTAGAGTTCAGAGCCATAGTAACTCAAGGGATTCACTACAACATAAGATAGATAGATAGATAGATAGATAGATAGATAGATAGATAGATAGATAGATAGATAGATAGATAGATAGATAGATAGATAGATAGATAGATAGATAGATAGCAGCATATCATCTGCAAACACTTTTTCCTTTATCTTCTACTATTTTAGCCACCATCAGGCGTAACATTATGACTGCCTTCGTAATATTATGTAGTTCTCCTCCAAAGTAGCTGTGACTCAACAGAGAATGGACATGGACCTTCTGAGGGTGTCCTGTGGTGTCTGGAAGCAGAAACTTGTTAGAAACTTTGGGTCCTATGGGTTGAGGGGAAGATCATTCCACAGATACCTGATCAGTTTGAGGTCGAGTGAATTTGGAGGCCAGGTCAACACCTTGTGCTGTTTTTCATGTTTTTGGAGTTGTCCCTGAGTGGTTGCTGCCATCACGGAGTGTCATCGCTATGGGGTGGGGGTGTCTGTTCTGGTCTGGTCTGGTCTAGGTGGGTGGTACATGTTTAATGAATGCCAGGTCCAAAAGTTTCACAGCAGAACACTGATTTGTCACGAGACGGTCAATTTTGTTTTCTTCTCCTGTCAGTGGTTTTAATGTTGTGGCTGGTCGGTGTACTCAGCCCACAAGAAGTGTTAACAACAGGATGTTGTTAGTGGGGGGCCTTTGGGTATTATGGGTTGAGGGGTGGGTCCTCCGTGGATCATCCCACAGATTTGTAGTTGTTGTCGTGGAACAAGTCAACACGTGAGGGTTGTTGAGACGTTGGTAATGACTCAGACTCAGTGATCACTTTTGTTGGTTTATTTGCAAATATTCTGCGCAGAAGGAGACATGCCCACAGAGTGAAACACTAAGAGCATGTCACACCAAATGTGGGGTAACAACAGGTTTTATAGTCCACGCTCACGGTGGTTTCGTGCAACTACGCATGGAGCTGGTGGAAAGGTACTTTCCCTTACTTACATCTTACTTCTACACAGAAAGGAGATGCGAAAGGTCAAGACGAAGTTTAAGTGAGGTGAAGGCACTGAACGTAATGTTGTACTTATCATAAACTTTCAGTGAACTTCTGCTGAACTCATCCTGACTTGCTATGAACTCATGTGAACTAAAGGGTCTCATAAGCAAATGCAGACAGCATATTATGAGAGAAGTAAAAATAAAGATGTAACTTTTCATTGCAGTTTCTAAACAACCCTAACCTTAACCCTAAGAAACATCCACACGATGTGGACACGTATTGTCACGAGATGGTCGACGTTATTCACTGACAGTGGTCATAATGTTGTGGCTGATTGGTGTATGACAGGAGTTGGAGTCCAGGGAGACTGAAGTCCAGTTTAGAGTCACATGTTAGGGTGAACAGATCTTCTTAGTCAGTATAACCACTTTGGACCATTGCCTGTGTCCTGAATGAATTACTATTTCTTTCTGATTGGTGTCCTCACATGTAGCTGCCGTGAACCCTCCCACCTGGTACTCCAACCTTTTAACCGTGACCACGTTGTCACTATTCAGATCTTCTTCAATTACCTCCCCCCTTTTTCTCTCTTCTTATTCTATCAACTTGTCTCTCTTTCTTTCTTCCTCTCCCTCTCGTCTGTGTTTGCTCGTGTTGAAGTCGCTCTGCTCTCCATTGTTTGCTCTTTGTGAAAGTTTGCCACTAGTTCCTGCTCGTACGCAGCATCTGTCTGTGTGAGTGTGTGTGTGTGCGCGTGCGTGTTTGTGCGTGACCGTGTGCATTTCACTTGTGTTTGAGAGGCCAACAGCATATGACCAAAGCATGGACTGCCCTGATATGTGACTGTTGGCCTGAACCGGGGACTGGCAGCGCGCCGGCATGTCATTAGTCATGCATGACGTGGCATAAGTCTGACGGTGGATGTGAGAGGAAGCGATGTTCCAAAAGTGTTAGTTGAGTTCGAGGATGTTAACTCGGCAGCTTAGGACATGGAGTGAACGTGACGTTCATGATGCGGCTGTTTTCGTGTCCAGCATTATTAAGGTTATTGGTCAGTGTTTGTAACTCTTCAGTTAATAACTTATAGCTAGGAAGGAAGGGTGCATAAAAAACAGATTCAACCAACAGCTGCATTGGACACACTAACCACCAGGATCATAATCTTGTAATATGTTTGAGGTTATGCATGGAGCCTGTGATTATCTCAGTTAAATTTAAGCTTAGCTAAGCAACTTTGTATTCGCTGCTCAATAGAAAACAAGTCCAACCCTTAAATGAGCGTGGTATGGCACATTAGTTAAAATGGTCATACTAAAAAATAAGATGATCCTTTAATCTATCCCAATTGCATGTGGTTTAAGGGACTGTGCACAGGAGAGTTTGAAATGTAACCATTAAATGAAACAATAATGGAAAAAAATATTTAAAGAAAAACAATAAACATGTACATGCAGTTAAGAACTTAAAGTCCCTTTCTAACTAACTTTTTTTTTTTTTTTTTTGCATATAACCGGTCCTTGTTTTGACTTTCTTGAGTCACTCATGCACTTTGTGCTTGAACAGTATAAAATATGCAATGAATTTTGAAACAAAAACTGTAATAATTGACCCAAAGGCTTTTTCACAGTCACACGCCGTCAGACTTTTTCTCTTTGTTGTGACCATGAGGATGGTAGGAAGGGGGAAAAAGAAAGGGGCACACATGCTATACAGGGGCGGTTCAGTCCAGACCTAACTATAGACCCCTTCACAGTTTGTAAACAGTGTGACGTTTTTTTGAGAGGCGGGGCTTAGCTGGAGGCAAAACATCTCAAACACTGTACCCCGGTTACCATATTTCAATGGACTGTTTTGGCAAGAATGGATGAGGAAAGGGTATATTTTAGAGATTATACTAATACACTCACTCTCTGAGACAGTGAGTGTTATTTTAAAAAGTTGACTCTGACTGATTTGACCAAAGGAGGACACAGAGGGGACAAAGTCTATCCAACAAAGATATTGCCAGAAGTAGGCAGAACCACTGTGGAGGGTAAGGCACCAAAGCAACTTAAGCATGGAAACCCCTGAAACACGTTGCGTTAGCTAACGGTTAGCATTAGCATCAACATGTAACAAGAATCCCCCAAATAATGATTAACTTAACGTAATTTCAGTCACAGTTTAGTCTAACACATAATGTTATCCAGGCTGAAACTGATGATGGATTACATAATAATCTTATCTGATATCAAGTGTGCCCGTTGTGATGATTGTCTCACTTTTCTTTTAATCACCAAAGTGAAGCCATATCGATGATAAGGTCTTTAAGACACTGGAGAAATATGATTCATATGAACAACAGCAATCCAGCCTAAAAGACACAAATGCACAAACTAGTTTTTCAGCGCTTAAGAATCAATTTCTCTTCCACAAAGAGCAGTATAGTAATACATACATGCTGTTTTTTCTTGCTGTGCTGTAGAAGTTAAACTGCCATCAAATTCAAAACTGACTGGTTTATCTTTGTTGCTTATTACTATTTGTGTTGACCAAATAATTTGTTGTAAAATTTCTTATTTCATCCCTGTATGCCACACAAGAATAAAAGAAAGAAACTTGTGAGCAAATTGTGCGAAGTAGCACAATCTTTTCAAATGTGTGTGTGTTTGTGTTTGTGTTTGTGTGTGTGTGTGTGTGTGTCGGTATAATAAGTGTATGTTTAGTGCTGCCGGCTACCCAGAGGACGTGCATGGCTTGCGTTGTACTGCTCAGAGAGTGTACAGACTCCTTTTTGTGTGTACTGCAGCTCCTCTCGGGACGGTGAATCCTCATGTGTTGGTGTCTTGTGGCCGACCTGCCGCTTGCAGACTGACATGTGCTTTATCGTCAGGGCGATGTGAAGCTTCCTGATGTGTTGGAGGGAAAGGAGAGGGGAGCGGGTGTTGGCATCGGGTGTCAGCAGGGTCCTGTCCTGGTCAGAAGAGCCTGACAATGAACCCAGCATGAAAACCAAGCAGAACCTCCTATGTGGTTGTTATATGATACATATATACAGCGGAAGTCAGTTACTCTGCATGACATGTTGTTCTGTTTAGCTGTTAGCTTAAAGGTTAGACGTTTTTCATAAATTCATTAAAAGAGGCTGCTGTAACCACATCCTTACAATACTCCAGATACACATCACTTTGATCACAAATCAGTAGGTTTTGACATTTGGACTGCTAGAAAAACTTTACATTATGCCTAAACAGCTCTAAAATTATTTTAGAGTAGAGTTATCAGCGTTTTAGCATCTTCCTGTTGGGTTCTTGCAGAGCTTTTGATCAGGGTCTAAGGTTAAGGAATGATGGTCTGTCTTTTCCTCATGGTGTCCATATCCGGTTTACATCATACTTGGGAAATATTGTGTATGCACATTTGGAAACTTTGAAAACACAAGAATACTTAAATTATTTTTCCTATTCTTGACAAGCAGAACTACAAAGATATTATAAATATTCAATATGTTTAGCAGAACCACTTATCTATAATTCTTATTAATGATCATAACTAGGGCTTTATTTGTCCCACCAATGAGCTTCATTCCTTAGGTCCGGTTCGTAGTCAACGCGAGCGACGCCATGATGCAGATGTGCAGGCAGAATTTTGAGAACGCGACTCAGCGACGCGTGTATTACAGTCCGTCACCATGTGAGGCGCTAAATGCATGTAATGAACTTATTAACCACTTCGCTATACAACAGAAGAAGACTGTTGTAAACATAACGGGAGAGGCGGAGAAACTATGTAAACTTGGCCACATGCATGGAGAATGCGTGAATAGAAATTGCTGCCACGATGGGAAAGAGCATTGAAAGTGTCAATAAAAGAGACTGGAAATAATGTGAAGGACAAATTCGGTTGGCATAAACAAGGTGGGTGCGCGTCTTATTGCGCCTGCAAAAACATTCATTTTGCCAGGACCGATTGATCAACAATTGAATTGAATTTGAACACAGCAGATATTTTTTTTTTTTTTTTTTAATGCGACTTCACTTAAGAGCTGTTTATAGGGATAATAATATCTAAATAAACTACTCTGGCACTGTTGCTGCCCCCTGGTGTGTGGGCGGTGCCACATTCCACGTATGGACCATGCGTCTCGCGTCAACTGTTTACACTATGAACGGAAGTGCATCGCTGGCGTTGACTGTGAACCAGACCTACGTGGTGGGTCCGTGTATGTTTTGGTCATTGGATTTTCAGTTCAGAAATGGACTTTAAAAAACAAAAATGAGTGATTATCTGATTTTCCTTTTAAAATTCAAATAAATTAAAATTGAAATTCACGCATTTTTCTTTATCAGAGTCGAGAAAGGATTACAAAAAAAAACTTTTGCTTTTTATGTTTCTTAAAACAAAAATAAAATAGTTGGAAGACAAAAAAAAGCGCTTGTTTTTATATTGTGCGACCGGAAGTTGTCGTTTTCAAAGTAAGAGCACATATGAGGACAGCGCTGTGTTACAGAAGTTGATGGACATGGATCAGTGCGATGCTTTACGAAACAATAAAAGTCTCGATGAAGAGGACGTGACTGTAGAAAAACTAAGCTGCTCATTTCAGGAAAAAAAAAAGAAAAATAACCACATATAATCAGGGAGTAGTTAGCTACTAGCCATCATTACTGATAAGCGTCCAGAGATTTCTGCAGATGACAAGCTTTGTTTTGCCATGTCAAAAATCACATCAGAGTAGGGTTCCAAAGTCATTTTAGCTTCTCTTTTTCTGTCTTCTAACGACTTTATTTTTTCTTTTTAAAAGCAGATGAAGCAAATGAAAATCTACCAGTTTTGTCTATCCCTTCTCCACTGCGGTGAAGGAAAAATGCCTTGAATTTTAATTTTAATTTTTGAATTTTAAAATGACAATTCAGTGACCCAAAGCAGGCACGGACCAGGGGGCGTACCTGACACTATGCTAATGGGTTGTTAATGGTCAATCTAACTGTACTCTGAACTTTAACTAGTTCGCACAAGTCAAACGAACTTAAAAATCGATGTGCACATTCTGTTTCTAATGACGTAAAACAACCATCTTTGATGGCTTTCCAGCCTGAGTGTGATGTAAATGAAATACGGCCGCTCGGAGGACAAGTCCACTAGGCCCCTCTGCCTTGTGCATGTGAGGCATGGTTTTTACAGCCCTCCTTCACGCTTGTTCTCTGTCTAGCTGCCTCTCTCTTCTCCCCCGACCCCTGTCAGTTCCCTGTTTGAAATCGCTGTCTGTTTCATTCCTCCGTGGTTTTCAGTGTAGCGGCATGGTATCATGTGCTGTTTCATATTATCGAAGGTACCTTGGTAGTTAGGGAACTCCAGGGGCTGTGGGTCTTGACAGCACCGTTAGTCGCTATGTGACTTAATACATGGGTCAAAATTATAATAAAACAAGCTAATCATTTCTACTTCGAAAAGAAGACATTGGAGAAATGTCTTGGTGTGATTAACTGCCACTAATCTAAACGTAGAATTACTGCTGTTTGACAGGCACATACAGGACACACACATGAACGCACAACAGGAATGTGCAGCTCCGTACTAGCGTCACACGCCTAGGGAAAATCAGATTTCCAAGTGTCGTCCGTCTGAGGATACACTCCAGCCAGTCAAGATGCAATAATTCTCACTTCTTTTCTCCTCTTTTTCTTTTTTCTCTCCTCCCCCCACTATTGTTTATCTCTTTTCCCTTCACCCCTTCACCCCTGCATTCGGCTCGATGTCCCTCTATGCTCTCCTCCCATTGCCCTCACAGACCATCACCGACACCAGCCCCATGCGACGCTCCACCTCCAGCCTGGTCCATGGGCGTACGGGCCGGAGCATGAGGCTGGACGACTACTCCCTGGAGAGGGTGGTGTCCGAGGAGGGGAGGCACGGAGGAGGAGGACGCAGGCACAGGGACAAAAGTCACCGCACTTCGCAGCGCTCCCTGACCAGATACACCGACGCAGACACGGGTGAGTCCCACATAACACGTCTGCTGTATTCTAGATATTAAACTGGAGCGGGGGAAAAAAAATGCCAACCATACGAACATAATTCACGAATCTCAAATAAAACTTGCTGTTGTGCACACACCGATTTCGGTTTACAGTCACTGAGTCAGTTAGCAATCTGTGTTCATGTAGAGTTAAGAGAACAGCACATTAACGGATCAACACTTTCACGAGGAGGTCCTTGAACATAGCACCAGGCAAAGAGAAAGCCCACTTCAACACTAATTGGGGAGTGCAAATTGCATGCTTCAGCTGGAAAACTAATCCAAACGAGGCAGCCACAGTTAAACTCTAGGAGGCTTTTGTAATTGGAGAGCTTTCCAATCTGATCGAAAGTCCTCCGCTGGGCTTTGTGGACCCGGTAGCGGTGATGGGATTTTAAATTACTCTGCTCGGCGTTCTCCATCTGACTGTACGGTTGTCACAGCGGATTTGTGTGTTGATAAGATTCTCAAAAACGCGCAGGAATGAGAAGCAGTCGTTCATTTCGTACGTTCTCTCCTTTGAAAGATGATCTGATGGTGGTTTAAGGGTTTTGCACATAAACTGCATAGAAAAGACGGACGTAGCCTCCACGTCTGAAAACTGAAGCCAATTCCAAGGTGACTTTTAACAGCAGCTCTGGTTCAGATTTTGCATTAAGATCCGATCATGTGACAGACAGGTGTGAAAACCCCCAAGATGAGTTGAGATTGCACTTGGAGGTGGTCAACTTTATTTATAATGAGATAAATAACTTGAGATCTCGATAAAACAGGAAATAATATGTATGAATGCATGGTCGCTTAGGGCTTCCATACATTAGTAATGAGAGCCTTTTAAAATATTCTGTTCTTGTAGCTGCTAACTAACAAAAAGAACTAAATAAGAATTTACAAATGAAAGTATTTAATATGAGTACATGCGTGTGATCACTGATGTGATATAGAAATCATATATATACATATTTTTCCTCAGTCACCGACGTCTTTATTTACCTTCATTACCAGAGATCGTGGTGCGTGTGGAAGCTTCCAGGTGTATAGAGTTCTTATCTGAGTTTTACGCAGGTTTAACTAACGTCAGGGCGGAAATCTATAAATAATAACTTATACACATATACACAAAATAGTGCAGTCCTCGGCCCTGGATCAGATCCTTTAGCGCACTGGTCTTCAAGAGGGAGTGCGAGACCCCTATGGGGTCTGCAGAGGTACTGCGGATATTTTTTTTTAAAATATAAATGGAGGCAGTAAATGTTATCTTTCTGTCAACACTTCACTCATTCGCGCGCGATACATGAGCTGTCTCAGCAGCGCACTGTTTCACACAGCACCACACTAGCCTCCTTGTTCAAAGTAGGCTCCGCCCCATCGCTGCTGATTGCACACTTTTCTTTATCTGATAATTGTGTGTACCAGTCGGGCACGTTGCACGGCCACCCTACTGTTGCACATGCAAAAAAAAAGAATATTTGAATCTGTGCATTATTTGAACAGCGTAATATTGAATTCAAAATGATGATAATAGTGTATATTTATAAATAGCACTAGGCCGAGTTTAATATAAAGTACATATACTTAACCTCTCCATCAGTTTGAGGGTCCATTTCTTCTGCAAGTATAGTTACAGGATGTGGTAGCTAGGTCTCCGTTAGAAAAATATTTATAATTAGTAAGATATCATGTATTTTTTAAGGCGATTTGTCTCTCGTGTAAACACAGCCGTTCACATTTCAAAGAAAAATCATTAAACCGACGCCGTTCAAAACAGTTAACCTATGCCAGCCGCGCCACCTCGGCCACGTCCGCCTCTTATTTCTTACACCTTGCGCTTGCAAATGTAAACTGAGACATCTCCTTGCAAGGCCTGGGCACAGACCTCAGCACCACCACGCAGTCAGGCGACCTGCCACCCAAGGAGCGCGAGCGGGACCGCGGCCGGACCAAGGACCGCCGCCACCACCACCACCACCACCACCACCACGGCTCCATGGACAAGGAGCGCTACGGGCCCGAGCGCCACGACTACCCCCACAGGCACTCCCAGGACCGCCACTGGTCCCGGTCGCCCAGCGAGGGGCCCGACGGGCGGGGTCACAGACAGGTGGGCTCCACAGATACCAAGGCTGACGTCACAGGCCGTGAATTAGAAGGGACGGTTTATGTATTTGTTTTTCGTTGTTTATTTTTGATATATCCTTAGCCTAATTTTAGGAAGAAAAAGAAAAAACTTTATTGATATTGTAACAGTAAAATTAGGCTAACGATATGTGGAGTGGCTTTTACAATGATTTTATTCTTTTATTATTCTATTTGTTAGTGAATAAACATGGAAATATGTTTTTGCTTTCATTTTACCGGATGAGTCGTTCACATTCGGCTGCTTGAAATCAAATGAGTTGTGTTTTTAGTGTGTAATGATCCCGGTACAACTCTTCTGAGGTGAGGTGAATTATTTAAAAAAATATATATCAACATTGATGTAAACTGGACTGTGCATGTATCCTCTAAGAGTTCACTCAGGGTTATTTCCAGAGCCATACTTATGAATATCAATCTCTCTTTTTTTTTTTGTGTGTGTTATACTTTTTTCTTTGTCACTGTTTCTCTCTCTGTCCATTTTACTTCAATGTGACGTGTGGCTTCTTGGTGTTAATTCTTTGCTTCATCGCTATGTTTTAAATGATTTTCAATGGTGTTTCTATCTATCTATCTATCTATCTATCTATCTATATATCTATCTATCTATCTATCTATCTATCTATCTATCTACCTACCTACCTACCTTCCTATCTACCTTCCTATCTACCTACCTATCTACCGCCCCTCTGCTCTACTCTGGTCTCTGTTGTTGTTGTGGTGCGTTTTGATTTTCCTTGTTTACATTTTGCTGTAGGGCAGTAGCTCGGTGAGCGGCAGCCCGGTCCCCTCCACCTCGGGGACCAGCACTCCGCGGAGAGGCCGTCGCCAGCTGCCTCAGACCCCCGCCGTCCCGCGCCCGCATGTCACCTACTCCCCGGCCGTCCGCAAGCCCGGCTACGGCCCCCCGGGGCCGGGCCGCCTGCGCTCCCCCTCCCCCCGACACTTCTCCCCGCCCGACCACGACAGAGGCTACCACCACCGGCCCCCGTCGCGCCACGGCTCCCCCCACCACGGGGGCTCGTCGTCCCGCCACGGCTCGCCCCGCTCCCCCAGGCACCAGTCCCCGCGCTCGCCCGTCCACGGCTCGCCTAGGTCCCCGCACCGGGGCCGCTGGAGCGGGCCCCCGCCCGGGGACAGCCTGGAGGGCAACGGGCCCTTCTACGAAAGAGATTACGAGTACGAGCGGCACCACGAGCCCCCGGCCTACGAGCAGAGCCTCTCCCACGGCAACCCGCACCCGCACGGAGGAAACCCCCACCCACACCCGCGCTCACCTAGGACTGCCCGCCACGGGCCTCCTCCGCCCCCTCACCCGCACCCGCGAAGGGTGCCCAACGGCTACCGCTCGTCCTCGCCTTCCCCGCACCGGAGGGGGCCGCCGGGGGCGCCGCCCCACCCGCACCACCGGCCCCCTCACGCCAGGGGGCCTCGCAAGGGCCTGCATGAACCTTATAGCGAGACAGACGAGGACGACTGGTGCTAGCGACCGCAGAGAGCAAGGGATCAGCTCAGGAGGGGAGAAGAACTACACACGGCTCCAGTGCTCTGGCCTCGGACATTTAGACTTTTTGATAAAGCGGCGGCGGCGGTGGAAATGTTGAAGGGAAGGGTCAGATACCCTCCAGACCCTCTACCTTCACCCCTCAGACTCTAAATAAGAGGAAGGGGTGGAGGGGAGGGGGTTGGCGGTGCTGCAAATGGCCTTTCACGCGCTTTGAATCGGTGACGGAGCAGCACGTGGACAAAAAAAAAAGAAAAAAAAAACAGAGAGACAGCCAAGACGACCCGGGGCACAGTTTACCTCTGCCTCTCCCAGTCTCAGAACTACACTTCCCAGAACCGGCCTTGACCATCAAGGCCGGGCCGCACGGGGAAAGAGAGAAGCGCGCGGAAACGGAAGGCAAGTGAGCAGCGGGAGGTTATAAAACTGGGCTGTGATCGTCGCGGTTTACGAGGCCTGAAAGCACCTCTCCCGGACGGACGCCTGATTGCTCAGCCGCGTGCTATCTGTCGCTGGCCAGACTACTGCTGCAAAAGCCTGAAAATTAGCTGGAACCCAGAGTCCACCGCTCTGACTCTGCTAGACAGACGAGTCTAGGAATATAAGATAAATAAATCAATAAAAAGCCAGGACCCCCTAACCCTTACATGCCAAGCTATGCCTCCAGAAAATCAAACTTGAACAATGAAGAACACAACGAAACTTTACGTGACAATGAAAAGAAAAAAAAAAAAAAAAAAGGGAGAACAACCACTTTATCTTTAACCTTTTTCCTTTCCAAGGGACAGAACCAGGAAGCTCCGCCTATACTGCAAAAACCAGCCAATCACAGCGCTGGCTGATATTCGATGAGTTTTATCATCTCTGTTTACTGTTAAAGACTCACTAAATGCTGACGGAACTGCTGTGACATCACTTCCTGTCCAGCTGACCGGCTAGGGGGAGGGCGGGGGCGGGGGGAGGGGTGGGAGGTAGAAAGGGGGGCGGGGAGCGGAGAAAAGGGCTGAGGGCACAGTTTGAGCTAAACGTGCTCGAGCGGCGGGCTCAGGTAACTAGAGAAGGGAGCCGGACACTTTGTCAAGCCCCTTCCTCCTCGTGTTACTCGTGTTCGAAGGATGAACCCGACAGGAAATGGCGACACGCAGTTGAATGGGGGCGGAGGAGGAGGAGGAGGAGGAGGAGAGGAAAAGGAGGGAATGGGGGGAAAAAGACTAATTTCTTCAGTATTTCTTCTATCGATTGCTTCTCCTTGTTCTTCTTCAGACATTGGAGCTTGGTTCTTCTGTTGCATTCGCTCAGCCTCCTTTGATCTTTTTCGGAGTCCAAAAATTTGATGGAAACCTGCATGATTGATTAAATACATACTAGAGAGGAAATCTTAACCGGTGTGGCGGGGTGGGACCTGGGGGCTTTATAAGAAATTTGCATTTAGGTTTACAAAAGAAGTTCTCTTCTTTCGGGCTCTCTCCTCTCTTACGTCTCAGAAGTGAATAATGTTTTGTTGGTTTTTTTTTTGTTTTTTGCTTGGTTTTTACCTGAAACGAGCTTCGACGGGCGGCTCTTTGGAAGCCACGCGCTCAGAGGTAACCGTTTCCTGTCGGGCTTGAGAAACGAGAGGGAGATGGAGCGGAGAGAAGCGAACCTCTTGCCACACTTTATTCATTTATTATTGTTAATGATGACAAGTCTTATGAATAATGATATTAATGTCAATGCAAAAATGATGATGACAATGATGATGATGATGATTGATTGATTGTTACAAATGTTGCTGTAGATTGGTGTCATGTTATTTGGAGTTAAGGTATGCTACGTCCATCTTGTTTACATCCGTTATGTTTCGTTTTTGTTTTAATTATTATTATATCTCCCCCCTGCCCCGATCCCACCCCTCTCCCTTTCAACAATGACGTTTACTGGGTTCCCGATGCCTTTGTGCAACCTTTCGAAGGGTGGGTGGGGGTGTTGGGGGTGGGCTTCGGGAACATTCACTCTTCAGCATTGCGTGTTGTAACGCAACTCTTAAGGTTAACATTCTTTCTCTCTGTCTCTCTCAAGAATTGCAGTGGAGGTGGAGGTCAGGGGCGTCTCTGTATCTTAAGACCCGCGGTGATTCGCGGGGTCAGTACACTTTGTCAAGCCAACCCAAAGATCAATAACTCATGCACAGAGTGAGGGGTAGAGCAGTTTATTGCTAGCATGAAAGTGACAGATACACTTGCATCTGAAAAAAAAAAATAAATAAATCGGTGAATCTCTCTGTTTAGACTGTGTAGCTGGGTTTACATGGAGCCAACTATTCGGATGTAGAAGCCCAAACTGAATGAAAGTGTTCCGTATAAACACCCCAATCTGAATAAACAGGAAATTTAATCTGGTTTCAATATTCCCTTTCCCAAACTGATCAAAAGTGTAAATGCGCAGTGGCGTTCGTTTCCTCGACTGATCTACAGCTCCACAGAGTTTGTTTTTAATAACGACGGGCAGAAAAAAAAATAGAAATACTCAACTGTTTAAAAAGGTCCATCAAAAATTAATTCAAGCCGAGATAGACCAAGTCGTAGACCAATTTCGGAATCACTGGGAAACCTTGAAGACTATAAAGATAAAGAACACAATAGCAAAAGCGGATGTGAGCCCACAAACTTTCCAAAGTTTAAGAACAATGGCAACTACGATGCTGATTAGACGAGAGATCAGTCACGTCACATCGATCTGCGCACATCACACGTCTGCAAAACAGTCGTTCCGATTAAAAAAGAAGTGGTAAATATCAGATCAGAATAGACCACCTCACATGTAAACAGCTGACCTGAAACCTTCAGTCGGAATTAGAATAAAGTCTTCACGTAAACCCGGCTAAACACAGCGCAGTATTGGCGGAAAAGTGTTGGTGTCAGTCAGTATTACATGGTGTCGTTCTCTTAATATTCCACCAGGGGGCAGTTGTCAGCACACATTATTCATCCAGCCCTTTTTTTTTTTTTTTTCCTGTTTTGTTTTGTGTTTTACGGGGACAGCCTCCGGGCCTCGTCCTAGTTTCTAGACCTGTCTGGAGCCTGGAGACACGGACGGAGTCTGAGAGATGCCATATCTGTCCGTTATCTGTCCCTTTGGTCCGTGCCAACGCTGACCCCCCTGCTCCCACCCCCCCCCCACTCCCACCCTCCGCCGAAATCCAACCCCGTTCTCCAGCCCCCTTCTCTCAGGTTCTGGATGACCAGAGAACACCAATCACCAAAACCAACCCCCATATCCAATACTTAGGTTGTAGCAAAGCTGAATCCTTCTCTGCCAAACCACATTTCAACAGCGCCGCCGACGTCCTCATCCGTCTTTATTTCTGTCCGCTCGCTCTCTTCTTTCAGCTCGGCTGTAGTGAGTGACGACTAAGATGCAGATGCTTTACAGAACAGAAACACTTAGGACTAATAACTTCATCCTTAATGAGGGGGCAGCTATTATTAAATATTCAATAACTCTAGGACAAAATGATGAATTATAGATAAATATAGTTGATTACCTGCAGATAAATCTCTAGATATATGATACCGTAGATGTAGTTATAGATACAGATAGTATAATTAAAGCTTGGGATATTTATTTATTTTGCACACGGATCACGTCCATGAGACACGCTGCTCCTGAAGCCTCGTCGCAGTTTTCTTCGCAAAGTTGCAAAAGCCAGAAAACGAAACCCCAGTCCACGTGTTTTGACTTCTATGCAGACCTCATCAAGCATCATCCTCGTCATATTATTTCAGAGGAGAAACTGCTACACGCTGTGGTACTGTAAAACAGAAAACAAACAAAAAAAAACAAACACAAAAAAAAAAACACGGGGATCTGAGAACACAGGAAGATCGACACTAGTTTTTAAGGCGTCACTTCACATCGCAACCCCCCCCACCCACCCTCATAGATTCCTGTCTGTTTTTGTTTTGTTTCTCTTTGCCTCCAGACCTAGTAGATGAGCATAGCAGCGTAGGGCAACGAAGGGGAATAGGGTCGGCTTTTGGTTTTTGTGGATTTGTTTGGCGGGAGTGAAGGGGGCGCATACCAGAAACCCCTCTGTCCTCACCTTCCATCAAGAGAGGTCACGGCGGGGGGGGTGGGGGTTCTTCCCCCCCCCCAAAATTAGCCCCCTACAGAGCCACAGTGCCTTCTGTATCCAAGTCACATCCATCACCTGCCCCCCCCACCCCCCACCTACATCTTACCCCACATCTTGTCCATCTTTACCCTCTGTAATAGATGAGATCAACCACGCTACGCCTTAAAAGTTGAGTCCCACCTAGGCTCCCGCGCTAGCGTAGAAATGGGAGATATCGAGACTGGGCCGCGGCGAGGAAAGAAGTCAAAAAGGAGTCGACGCAGGGAAAATCAGTACCACATCCGGGATGGGTGTTTAAAACGTCCATTCAAACACTTTGGGGTTTTTTTGTTTTTTTTGTAAAAGTTGCCAAAAATCCTAGCGATCAGAGCCTCAAGACTCAAGTGACCGTCGTTTCCGGGGGTTCCTGCTAGCTGGCTAGCCCTTCTTGACTTTTAAAAAAAACGTGGTGCCATTTTGTGTCCATCTCAGAGATGTCCTAGGTCCAGTTTCAGGCGGTGTAGTGAGAGGTTTACAGAGGTGGAAAGCCGTTCGCTTACTTCTCAGGTCCCTATAGAGTTAGGTAGCTAGGTAGTTAGACAACGTAGGGAAGAGTCAGCTACAAAACAAGCCGGCCTTGGATTGAGTTATTGTATGGTTTTACCTGGCATGGCGTCAGACGCTGTAATGGTGAACCCCCACCCCACCCCACCCCGCCTTCTCCTTTCACTAACCCACATGACCGCTCACCTCCCCATCAACGCTCAAAAAGCAAGCAGAACATGCAGGAAAAAGACAAAATATATATAAATACATATGTATCCTCCTCCATTTTGGCTCCATGACATCACTCGCTTGTCCAGAATTGTAACAGCGGATCCAAAATGGCCGACACACAATACTGCCCTGATATGAAAGCATGTTGTGTGTGTGCTTTCAGACAAATCACATTCTTTCGGAAGGAAAGTGAGCATCGGATCTTTGTTTCGGTTGTTGTTCTTGTTGTTGTTGTTGTTGTTTCACTTATTTATTTATTTTGAACAGGGTTTCGGGGCGGGGAGGGGGCGGGGGGACGCAAGATTTTACGTCATCACTTCCCTCCACATCTGCTTCCTGCCTTCACCTTCGGCATCCGTCACCGTTGGGTCTGACTAATCATTTTATTTTTTTTTTTTTTTTATTTTTTTCCTTCTGGGACGGAGGAAAAACTACCAAACACGCCAACCCATCCACTCAGTCGGCTGTGAAATTGTGTCAGTGGGTCAGTCGTGAGGCAATGTGACGACAAAAGAAGAAAAAAAGGGGAAAAAAAAACGCGTTTAAGGGCTCTCTTTAAAAGAAAAAAAAAAGAAATGTTAAAATACTACACGGTGGGTTTTAATGTACAGTAGTGCTGCCAAAAGTTGTGCTTATGTAGCTGAAGCCACACTGTGGTCTCCCCTTTGTACAGCACTAGATGTGTGCATGCGTGTGTGTGTCGAGGGTCAAGAGAGGCGGGGAGGGAGGGTAACAAGGCAATGAGAGAGAGATTTAAATGATTTTTTCTTTTTGGATTTTAGAGAGTTGGGCCGGGGGGAGGGAAGGGGCAGGGAGGGTACTGTTTTGGGGTGTTGGTGGTGGAGGGTGGGAGTTTGCAGCGACAGAGGTCTCGGTGATGTTAATACACAATTTCACAATGGCACTGGAGCACTGTTCAGGCTCATCCTCACGCTCAGAAAAACCATTTCTATCACCGCCACTGGTCCCACTTTGAGGGGAGGGGGGCAGGGCTGCTGCTGCGACAGCGAGACATTTACTCTGTGGATGTGTGCGAAAGTGTGTGTGTGTGTGTGTGTGTGTTTAGGGGCTGAATCTGATTAGTGCGATTAATCAGTTAACCAATAATAAAATACGATTTTTTTACATGTATTTTAGGATTTAGGAGAGTGTTTTAGAGCATATTTACGTTATAGAGTTAATAAGTTTATAAGTTATAGAGATTTACGACAGAACTTTATACCTCCTGTAGTATTTTATAGTTGTACGCTACATAAAGAACATTTATCGTAATGTGAAAGTAAGTGAAACTAGAAAACGCTACAGACTGCGAGCATTTCAATTTACGTCCGAATATGCAATCTAGAAAATAAAACATAAAGAGTTTAAGAATATTCTTTTGATTTATTACACTGCAAAAAAAAATCAAGAAAGCAAAAAGCCGTTGTAACAAAGAAAAACATGTTATATTTTGTTCAGAGATAAGATAAGAACTTTTTGAGACTTTTTGTCAAGCAAAAAAAAAGCTTAACCCATTGGCGTTTTTTTTTCTTAATACAAAATGATTTGATTGAATATAAGAATATTTTGCTTCTTTCTAGTGACGCTGTTTTTGCACTGTAAAAAATGAAAGTTTTAAATCCTCCTGGAACTAGATGAGAGTTAATATTATTACTGTTTTATTGATTAATTCAACTAATCGTTTCAGCGCTAATTCTGTGTGTGTGTGTGTCTGTGTGTGTGTGTCCTGACACCATCAGCTACAGTAGGTAAGCCCTCAGTGCCTTACACTGTACAGGACACGACACTTTCTCCATCTGAGTCCATCAACGTCCTCGTCGCCATCTTCTCTTGGCGCAGATAGATGGGAGGGGCGTGTAAGTGTTTGCATGTGGAAGGAGAGGAGGGGGCGGGGGGTTGTTGTTGTTGTTGTTGTTCCATAATCATTTTTGTTTCACCCGTCCTCACCCTCTCTCCCATGCCACCTGATGTACATTTTGGCTCTTGTGTAATTCTTGTGTATATAACCCATAAAGTTTCTGAACAACTTCATCGTGTTCGTCTCACGTCCATTCATTCTGCGGCTCATCCACTTTGATTTTTTCTGATTTTTTATTTTTTTTCCCCGTCCGTACCATAAGTGCACACAAGGTGGTGGGATTGAGCTTTCGCCGTCTTCACTCGTTGCCATAGGTATGTGGTGTATGTAGAGACTGAGTGTGTTTGTCAGTTCTTTGTGGAGGCCAGCAGGTGTCAGGGCTGCACACACACACACACACAAAAAATCTATCACAGATTCACAATATTTTTGTCCTGATATTATTTTGTTCATTCAAGTGTGAACAAAGTTTTTGAAAAATAATTATCAGCAACTACTTTTGGGCCACATGGGGGCAGAAGAACTATAAAAAGAAGCCCAACGCAGCCAAAGCCCTTATATGTATTCGTATTAATGCACAGAGAGGTGTTAGCTACAGATGAATGAAGCACACAGGGCTCGTTTGTTTGTGTCTGCTCTATTAAAGCTTCACCAGCTGAATGTAATAACTCACTAACACTTAAAAGGTGAATTCTGTAATTAATTTGCTTAAGGAAGTGCTTAGAGTTGTAAGGAGAATGACTTGTGCGCGAATCTAAATCCGTACCCCTGAGACCTGTCCGCCTCCATGATCCCGTGCTGGCTTTTGTTGACTTGACTCCTCGGAGACAAGGGCGGAGTGTCTCCCGCTGTCGCCACTGCAACCCAGAGGGCCCCTCTCTCTCTCTCTCTGTCTCTCCGTTTCCATCCACCTCTCTGCCTCCTTCTCTGTCTTCTCCGTGCATTTCCATCACCTTCACCTTCCCGCTGGAGACGAGTTGCTTCCTAAAGATTTGTCCTCTGTGTCCCACCCAAAGCATCGGCATCTCAGACGCTGCTGGACGATCCTTCCCAAAGCACCCTGAGTGCTTTTTTTTTTAAAACCTTTGTAGCTTAGACTGAATTCTGGAAATACTATAAATTTGTATTTGGGAGACGTTTAGGGACACTTTGAATAGCTAAATGGGAATTTAACTGATGAATAAGAACGGACCATGCGGCGATATGGTTTCTCTTCAATCTGGGAACCCACGGGCTGTCCTTCGATGAGGCAGGCGCCCGGTGTAGCCATGAACGTCAGGTTAAATCATATCCGGGCCTAGATTTACTGCTGTACTCAGATGACCGTTTAAAAAGTTCTAAAGCAGCTTTGTTTAAGACAGTTGCTCGACATAGATGACGCGTTACGTTACCCAAATGTGACTGGTGGGTAGGCTACTACTTGGGCTGCGAACAAAAACCACATTTAGATACGTGTTTGCAGACACTAGTACTTAGGATAAGACTTTCTTTATTGGACGCTGTCGTGGATAAAGTGTGAGTTAATGCGTATTCTCCATCTGCTACTTCACTGTATCACGTTTAGGCAACTGGGCAAAAAAAGAAAGGGGCCCTAAGACATCTAATAGGCGGATTAGACTTCTGTGTCAAATTAATGGCGTAACTACGGTGACAGACCGCCATAACTGACGTGGACGCGAAAATGTAACTACAAGAGTTGATATTGCTTAGCTTGGTAGTAGCGTGTAGCACTTTAGTGTTTAACGGTAGCTTCTCTATCTCTGCAATTTTTTAATTGATTGTTTTGGACGAATAAAGATGGAACACATCGAGGAAAAGTTAACTGAGGAGGTTTGGAGATTTGTACGACTAGTGTTCGAAAAGAAGTTTCAGTTGCCATTGCTGACAGTAAAGCAGGAAGTGGCCTCACACTGGCCGAGCCTGGCTCCACCCACTGGTTACAAACGTACTACAAGGGGTTAAATGACTCTTCGGAGGATCCGAGTAGCGGTGAAAGAGTTGTCGGTGCAGTGGTGCACTGGGGAAAACACTCTGAAGCAACTCCCAACCATCCATCTCATCACCATGCGCGCCATCCAACACTCGACCCAGTAGAAACCGAACCAGTGCCACAGTAGAAAACCATACAGGATTCACTCGGCAAGTTGGGGGGGGAAAAAAAGAGGAAAAAATAAATAAACATACATGGCAATTTAAGATAAAAGAGAAGTATTTAATTACAGATCTGCATGTGCAATGTGCATGCCACTATGTGGGGTAACAAGTCAACTTCAGGAATTAAAAAAAAAATAAAATAAAATAAAAAATATTAAATATAAAGAAAAAAGTATATATATGTAAAAATATATATATAGATAGATGTTTTTAAGAGCAACGTGTTTCTTTTTTCTTCTATTTTTAAAAACAAAAAATGGAAAAAAATCTGACCAAAAAAAGAAAAAAAAAACTAAAAATGGGAAAAAAAAAAAATCATCCTGACAAAAATGGAAATGACTTTGGTGATGAAATCAAAGAATGTTTGTTTGTTATATTTGCCAGTTATTTCACGGGGAGGGGGGGAGAAAAAACCGTGGGGCAACAAGGATAGATAACACTTTAACTAACATTATGACGAAAAAAAAAAAAGAAAAAAAAAAGAATTTTAAAAAGGGGGAGAAGGAATACAAAACTTTTCCTTGATGAAAAACAATCCCTTTGAGAGTAAAGAGCTGCCTGAACCTGAATCTGGTGATGTTATTCCCGTTTATTCCGGCTATGAAATCCCTTCTTTCTCTCTCTCCCTCTTTCTCTCTTTCTCTCTTTCTCTGACCATCTCTTCCTTTCCCTGTATTTCTTTCTCTATCTCTGCTGTTTCTACCAGTGCATTTTGTAATTTCAAACAGAACTCTTCCTAAAGAACCTGAATAAACCAGAGAGAATGCATTCTACCCTTCCACCCTTCTGTCTGCTTTATTGATCCCACACACAGCAACACATTATAGTTTCATGGTCGGATTAAGGTGCAAAACAGTTTATTTGAGGTCCACAATAAACTGCAGGTAAGTCTGTGCAGAAATGATGTCTGAAGTAAAATGAGTGATGGGATTTTTAAGTGGTGGCATGAGTCTGCTTCAAGGGTATTTCATGTAAGCATTAGTTTTATTAAGGCTGGGAGTTTCTTTTTTTTTTTTTCATACATAAACACGTGTTCACAACACTTGGAGGAGGAAGTTATGCAGTAGATTGACTAAGGGTGGAGTATTTTACTGTGCTGATGAGTAAATATTGTAGAATAATCTCACGTTAGTAGTAAAACAGGTTTGCATGGCCTCGTGTTAGCACTGCCTGTTGATGTGGAAATCCAGGGACATTTACAGAGAAATAATTAGATGACATGAGGAAACAGGGACGATTACGGTTTAATTTATTTTGACGTTTTTATTCATATTTAAACATATTTAAACTCCTATGTCTCTAATGTCAATAGCAGTGCAACTGGTTACCGTAATAATTGTAGTCTGCGCGCAACATTATTTTTCCTCATTCATAAAAAGCTAGAATTGGAGACATTTTGGGGGACAGCTTTAGCCGGGGTACAGGTCATTCAACACGGTGACTGTTCCCAATAATATGGAATATCTGTTCACCCTAAAAATAGAAAAAAAAAACACCCAAACAACCAACAAGGCACCTTTTTTTGACGCAAGTCTTCTCGTTCTGCTGCTTAATTTTTTCAGACATTTCCGTCTTCACTACGCCTCACAGTCACATCATGCGTGTTTAGAAGCGCTACATTGGTCCAGTCTGAAGCAGAGCCTCACGGCGCAGCGTCCTGAGCGCTTTGTAATCAAATACACCAAAAATACTGGTACCAACTGTACAAGTCAAAAGTTTTAGAACATTACAATAATTCTTTCTTTTTTATTATTTAAATCTTTGCATTTAACACCTGAACACACTTGTGACTTGTGATTCTTTCTTTCTAAAATGGGAGACCTACACAATATTAGGAAGGTGGTCATAATGGTTTGGCTGATTGGTTACATGTCATATCTTAACATTTATATACCATGGTATTCAGGACAAAATGTTCTATTGACAACATGGAGACAAGAGCTTGGTGAATTTATATTAAGCTTAATTTAAAATGCTCTTTGCAGCTACTAAAGATTATGACGTGAGCGTGTTTACCACATGATCAGGTTATGTTCTCGTGCACAACATCCTGCACGTTGTGGGAAAAACAGGGAGTGGCCGGACTGTAGTTGACTGATTATGAAAAGAGAGACAGTAAAGTACGTAATGAGCGTGCTCAGGGTGGACTGTTTGACAGCTGTGACAGCTTTCTGACACAACAACGATAACAATAGTATTATTTTATTCACCACGCTCAATAACTGTCAGTTTACACAGCAACAAAAAAAAAAAGAAAAAGATACAGGCTTCCCATAGATGATACGATGGGATCATGTTTCACTGATGGGATTTTGAGTTTGAGCGGTGAATTACGTGTAATGGAATTAAATGTGAAATGTTATTTGAAGCACAATGAGAGCTGTAACCAAGGATCATTTCAAGAGTACATGGGCAATGAATACACCAAGCCATGATAAATGTCGAAGCAGGTATGGTTTGACTGAGACACCTGGGCTAATGCGCGGTTTATACCTTCATGTCAACTTGACACCACACCAACAAAGATCCTACGCAGACCCTAGCACCGTAGCCTGAAATGTACCTCCCCAGATGTAACCCCACGTCACTGAAGAGGCCACGCCCCCTTATGGGTGAAAACAAAAACATATAGCTACAGGCCATAAAACAGGTGGACAAAGATGGAAAGCAGTGGGACCCTAATAGTCGATATGTGTACGTGTGCTGCAAACATTTTGTCGCTTAAAATCATGATGCTAACGTTAGCCAATCTCAGTCGTCAGAGTTGTTAGATATAATGTTAAAAATTCAAAATGCATGCTATAAAAAGTTTTTTTTTTATCAACAGAGCAGAGTTACGTTACTGTAAAGCTTTTTTTTTAATAGGTTTAACGTTGGCTAACCTTCATGCTGTTTTTATGTCATGATTAATTCATTTAACATTACTGAATTATTTGGGCTGTATCGACATAGGACCCCTAATATTTCAAGTATTTCTACATAACATCGCCGATACATGTTTCTGCCTGACTAATGTTTGCTATTTCGTCCACTTTCTAGCCACGCAAGCTACCTAATTTCCTAACTACCTAGTTTCCCTTCGGGGATGAATAAAGTTATCTATCTATCTATCTATCTATGCAAAATGAACACTGACTACGTGGGAGTTGTATTTACTGCCAATGGTTTGTTTTCACCCACATGGGGGCGTGGCCTAATTACTACAGTCGTCTGTAGAGCTGTGATTGGTCCTAGCATGTAGCATGATTGTTTTGGATCAATAAAGGTGGAGCACATGGAGGAAATGTTAACTGAGGAGGTTCGGAGATACAAACAGCATGCAAGATAATTATAAATGGCTCGCAGCGGCGTAGGCTTGTCCCACAGTACCTTAAATGAGCCAGTCATTAAATATAAAGACGAGCTTTTGGGATTAGACATTTGTATGACTGCAAAAGCTTTGGTCGGCATTGTTGAAAGTGAGGCAGGAAGTAGAAGCAAAAATTAACCCGGCTGGCAAAAAAGGAACAGCACCGACTAGTGTTTGGGTGGTGTTGTTACAAAGCCAGCCAGAGCAACGAGTGCACAAGTACCTCACAAGTATCTAAGCCTACGTACGTACGTACGTATGTCGTCTGTCCTGCAGAGGCATAAACTTGGCAAAAGTATTTGCAAATGTGTATTTCAAACCTCAAATGTGTAACCAATGTTAGCAGAAGAGAAGTGAACCATGCTGCCAGGTACTAATCTCACCAATCAGCCTTGAAGGCTGGTGCCTTTTATATCAACACACAAACTCGCTAAAAATAACTTTAGCAATGATAATTTGAGGAAAAATGTAGCTCATTTGCTTTAGCTGAGGTTATCAAATAGCTGAAATATCTTCACCTGTCGGCTAATAATTTCTTTAATGATATAACAAATAGACGTTAGCTTCTCTTTTCAAATGGCCGTGTAACTAAGGGCAGCGGCAGGAGTGTAACAACACGTCCAGTTTAGAGGTCGGATAATTACAGATCACGCATTTAAAGATCGATGTACACATTTACTGATCTGTCTACTCAAATAAGTCAAAGCATTTAAAGCATTCACAATTTTATTTTACACATTTGTGGATCAAAATACACATTTGCAAATACTTTCGCTACAATAATGGCCCCATAGACGAAGGTGTCAGAGGTGCCAGCCACAGAAGTATAGGCTACTGTGAAAAAAAACACATAATCTGTTTTGCTGGTGTAAGAAATATATCTGCAAAGCCTGGATACTTGCATAGTGCCCTACATATGCTAATTCTAGGTTTAGTGAATCACATATACCCTCTATCTTCTTCAGTCCTCGCTGTAGAACAGATCGTCTGCCCGAGTGGACGAGAGAAGACTCTGCCAGAGAGATTAGCCCAAAAAAAAAAACATACTCTTTCTATTTAAGAATTTCAAGCATGCTGAAATCAAACACCCACGCAATGAGTGTCCTCAGACAGCATCCCACCTCCTCCTCCTCCTCCTCCTTCTCCTCATCACTGTCTACGTCGGGCACTACGTCATTGGTGTAGGCGGAGGTGGAAGACACTCACTCTCCTCGTGTAGTCACGTTTTATTGTTATTCCTCCCCCTTCCTTTTCTCACCCTGCGTCTCTCTGAAAGTCTTCCTGCGTGTGTCCTCCCTCCTCTCGTTTGTCGCCCACATGCTCCCTCACGCACCCGATCTGCACCTGAACACCTAAAAACGCAAGCTTCATTTTAGCTTCGTGAAAAGATACTGTTGGGATTTGGGGGCACTAAAAGCATCAACCCCTCTCTCTCTCCCCTCTCCCCTCCCTCCCTCCTAGCCATTAGTGTGCCTGTTGCATCATGCACAGACAGACACACACCGTCACACAAGGCCAGATGTATCAGAGAGCTCTGTCCTCCTGCAGCACAGTCTTAAAATAGACTCCTCCTTGCACATTCTGTCGCCCACCGACATCAGCGCATCATTTCCTGTCTCTGCCAGACACATGAACTCACACACACACACACACAAACACACACACACAGAGGCATCCTCACTCTTTCCCATTCATCGCTTCGAAACACATTTCAGTCAGTCACAGAGGAGCGTGCTCGCTCTTTCGCGGCCCTTTGACATGTGATCATCAGATGAAGCAAACGTGCACACATCAGCCCTAAATCACATAACCACTTCCTCCCCCTTCTCCTACTCCTCATTCTCTCAGTGCGTTTACATGTACGTGAAAAAAAAAAAACGAATTATTGCCTTAATCGGACTATAACAGGAGAACTTAAGTGCATTTAAACACGTTACTCCGATTAAAATCGGAGTTCTCATTATCCGATTGAGACACCCAGATGATGCGATTGAATCGGAGTTTTCGTTCGGATAATGCGTGTGCGCATGCTCCACGACCGCTGCGCTGTCGTGTGACCCCGGAACAAAAACGTCCAAGAAAGTGGGGCGTAGAAGAAGAAGAAGAAAAGAAACGGAGCCGTTTGAGGGATAGCGCGGATCTTACCTGCACCAGAAATAGCGCGAACATTACGTACAAGATTAAAAAAATTACTATTATCCGCCTGGTTGTTGTTTGAAATGCCGGTCTGCCGCAAGAACGACTTAAGTTTATTATATCAGTAATAGGTCAACCGGAAATCGTGCCGTATTAACGTGGTATTATCCCGCTGAAAAGACACGTATCGCCACCTAGTGTGGAGGAGGAGAACAGTTATTCGATTTTCTGCATATAAACTGGGACAAGGACTGTAGTGAGAAAGTCAAATTTTGAGCATAACTCGATTAAGCTCTGCATGTAAACGCTCTCTCTCTCTCTCTCTCTCTCTCTCTCTCTCTCTCTCTGGAGAAAACACACCAGGCACCACGTAACCACACTTGAACAGACATCCTGTTCACACGCAGAGAGAGGAAACAATAAAGAGAAGTGTTTCCATTTAATCGATACAGGTCGTTGGAGGATAAGGAAGCATGGTGATATCCATAATGATTTTCAGGTCAACTTTTATACTAATTAACCTTATGATCATTTTAGATTTTAAGAAAACACGTCGTCTCTCTATAGCCAATGGTACTAAACCTTTCGTCAAATACTCAGAATATTTTTTCTTTCTTTCTTTATGCAGAAACACTGCATAACAATATCATCAAATTACACTACCAATATTTCAGTCGTGAGAAAATCAAATACAAGTGGATCTGAGTTTTATATTATTAATTTGTGATATAAAGTTAAAAACAGTGACAAATACTAATAATAATAATTAGTACATTTTATTTGTGGGCGCATTTCAAACTACACAAGGTCACCTTCCATAAAACATCATAGGAATAAAAATGCAATGCAATATATTCATAAATGAAATCAAATGGAAGACTGGTTAAATGGAGGAAGATATTTAAAAAAAAAAAAAAAAAATGATGAGTTCTGAGTCTGGATTTGAAACGTGTCCGAACAGCTGTTTAATCATCTCTCAAGGCCATTGGTGGACAGTCGTGCAGATGGTGCGGTTAGCTGAGGAGGAATAGACCATAACCGGAGATGTTAGAAGAAGTTATCTTTGAGTCAGCACTTCACTCATTCAGCGATACAGGAGCAGAGAGCCGCACTAGCCGACACCTGTCAATCTAAGCCTCCTGTACACAGTAGGCCCCGCCCCCTGTTGCTGCTCAGCCAATCACAAAGCCACATATTACACGTTGACTCTGTCAGGTTCCCCGCAATTGGCCGAGAGCCTGAGTTTAGTCCCCAGGTGAATACTTGAACCTGTGGATTATTTAAATGGATGAATATTGCAATTAATAATTTTAAATAATAATAATAACTATGTATATTTATAAAAAAGACTAGATCGAGTTTAATATAGCCCACATTTAGTTAGTATGTAGGGGGTAGTTGACATCTCCATCAGGTTGGGGGTCCTTGACCTGGAAAACGTTGAAGACCTGGTTAAAATGATAAAATAAATGTTAAATCAAATCAAAAGAAATCAAACTTTATTTATATAGCACCTCTCATACAAAATGCATCGCTTCATACAAAATGAAAACATAAAACATTACAACAAATAATAAAAAACCGACCCCGCACGTAGACCCGGGCACGTATGCAAACAAAATGCGCGCACACACATTCACATGCACGTGCACAGCATGATTGATAGCAATTTTTTTGTTTGTTTGTTTAATCTGTTTTCATGAGTGTTTACGTTTATGTGCGACAAAACTACTGTGACAAAGTAATTTCCCTCGTGGGTCATTAAAGTCTGTCTAAGTCTGATAAAAAACAACCAATAAATACAATAATGATATATATATATATATACATATATATATATATATCGAAAATAAGTGGGGAAATGTGAATGTTTAAAGATTTAATGATGTTAAAACGCACACAGACTAGAAATAACCAAACAAATAAAACTCATTAAACAAGATAAAATCATTAAACATTAAGAATGCTAAAATAAGAGAGTAAAAGGGATTAAATGAAAGCCAGATGCGTCTTGAACCTCCTTTTAAAAGGAGCTGCTCCACAAATGAGGGTCGTCATGGCTGAAAGCAGGCTCCTCCTCATAGTATTAACTTGACAGTTTTAACTACATACACGTCTAAGTGACATTCATGTCTTGTGAAAAGTGGAATGCGGCGATGGTCCCCGATATTGGCAGGCGTCATCTGCCTCCCGTCGCGGGCGCGGACTGCGGCGCTCGGTCGATGCATGCATGCGTCCTGTGACATTTCCTGCGCCGGTCTTTTTTTAGCCGCGAGCTGTTAGAGCGCTACGTCACCGCTGCGACTGTCTGGCCTCTGCACTCTGCATCTTAATCAGGCTGCCTCTTACGCGGCCTCTCGCTGTGCGCAGGATTGATCCAGGGAATTCATCCCTGAAAACGGCTGCGCGACAGTTTCCTCTGACTGAAGCGACTAATCATCTTAATGGAATATACTCACTTAAAGGAGGTTTATTTATTTTTGTTTCACCACTGACATTTAAAGGGGCGGTGCTTTTAATATTAAATATTGTCAGCTAATCCAATTTAAACCCGACTGTGAATGGAAGCCTAAAGGATCGTGTGTGTGTGTGTGTGTGCGTGTAATCCAAGCCTGAAATATCTCCTTCCGCGCGCTCCTTTTATTGCCAGGAACAGACAATCTATTGTTTATCCTGCCTCAGTCACACCACCCTTCTGTTGGTTGTACTCACTAGAAACAAATGTTGAGTAATCTGCAGCTGAAAACAGTCCAGCAGTCTACACTGCCGGCCAAAGCTATATTTAATGAATTTGAGCCTTTTCTTGAAAGTTAAACTCAGTTGCATAGAGTGCCACTGTGACGGGCAGATAAATGGTGTCCCTCTGGTGCTCTTCGGTTTAGGGATCAGAGTTGAACTTACAGGAAGAGATCAGAGGCACTCAGGAGTGTGATGATTAAAAAAAAAAAGCCTTTATAAGTAGGCGGCTAGTCTGATAAAGGCCTTCGTCAGGTTGCCGGTCAGCTCAGTTCATTGTTAAATGGGTAATCTAGAGACAGCTGGTCGGTGCGAGCAGGCCGGCGGTCACATGGTTAGCATGACCTGCCAGTGACAGGGAAATAAAAAAGTTCAAAGATGTGGCAGATTGTGTACAGCGGAAGGGGAGTCTGCACCACATAATTTAACATCATAAAATCAACCAATAATCTAAAAACGAAATAAACACGATTACACACTGTGAATACTGAACTTGGTAATAGACGTTCTTCTCTGTGTAAGGACCTGTATAAGACAACCAATGGTTACAAAAGAGAACAATCACAAAAAGGGGGAGAAATCCAGTTCCCCATTCAAACCTGGGTAAAATGTAGCTTTAAGGGTGTTAATCCAAAATGACTCTCGTTGCACGAGTCCTTTGAGCGTGTGTTTTGAGTCCGCATCCAGACGCACTACACCGGTGAGACATATAAAACCTTAACTGAATATATCGGTAATACGTTCACTGACGCTTTTTCAATCAAAGATGTGATCATTTGTTTTAAAGAGCCGGTCAATAGATTCGGTTCGTTCACAAACGTCACAACTCCGTTATTAAACCCATCTGTGGTTTGTTTCCATGTAAAGTTATCACCTAGAGTTAGTTAAGGTTTGATACGTTAGGGGGATGAGGATTTGACACAGTTTACTATTTTACATTTATGTTGTGCCCTGGATATGATCCCCTCTATACACCGATCTGGCATAACATTATGACCACCTTGCTAATATCGTGCAGGTTCGCCAAAACAGTTGTGACTCATAAAGAGTGGACATGGGTCTTCTGAGGGTGTCCTGTGGTGTCTGACAAAGGGATGTTGTTAGTGGGGGGGCCTTTGGGTCCTATAGGTTGAGGGGAGGGGCCTCTATGGATCATCTCACAGATACTTAATCAGTTTGGGATCTAGCAAATCTGTTCTTCGTGTTTTTTTTTTGTGTGTGTGTGTGTGTCAGGCTGCAGTCAGGCTGGTCAATGCTATGGGGTGGGGGTGTCTGGTCTGGTCCTAGGTGGGTAAGTAACATCCACACTAATGAATGCCAGGTTCACAAGTTTACCAGCAGTCACTCACTGAAACGACTATTCATCACTTCCAACACATGCTTCTATTATTTTGACACCCCAGTTTTAGTCAGTGGGTTATAACAGAAACACTAGCGCTTAATCCAGTTTAACAGCACCACAAACCACATCCTCTAGGATGATAATATCACTAAATTATTGCCTTTCTGACACTGTTTCCACATAAACTGAACATTATAACAGTCATGAAAGGAGATTTATTGCAGGAAAGATATATTACAATTGGTTTTCACTAGTGTACGTCATAAAATCATGATGATGATCCGTTTGATAAGCCCGCTGGAGGCGTAGATTGTTTAGAAACAGAAATGAGTAGCAGTTTTACTCTTAAAACTCCCCGTGATAAAAGACACAGAGTAACACGTCCATTTTCCCTGAATGGAAAAGTTGCACTCAGGGCCATTCAGGGCCCCTTTCAGCACATCAATAACAGTCTGCAAATAATAAGCAGATAATTATATTTACTACACCTAAAATGCTCATTTAAGCCATAGTGGTTCTGATTTAGAGGGAAAAAAAGAAAAGTGTGTTTGGCTGCAGCGTGCACTATCCAAGGACGTGCTGTATTCTTGTTCAAGTGGAACATTATGTACCCGCCGCTGCAGCACCTCAGTAACATGGAGCTTAGACGAGCGTCTTCCCTCCAGTCGCAGCATTGAATCTTCATGTGTTCCATCGTTATTGATCCAAAACAGTCGATTCCGAAATTGCGAAGATGAAGAAGCAACAGCAAGTGAAAACACGCGACTACCAGGCGGACCAATCACAGCTGTTAAGGCTCTTTTCGGGTACCGTGGGACATAGACGCTGTAACCTATATAACCCACATAACCAGTGTCAGCGTGAGCCGTTAAAGCCACGTTTACACAAATCTGATTTTTGGGTGAAACCACATAGGTCTTGCACAGGACTGGAGACTGGATCCGCATCCTTTTTGAATCCAGGTCCCACAGTCAAAAAGAAAACTACGGAGCCTATGCGGTTCCTTTTTGTTTCATTTGTGAATCACCTCACTACAGGCTTGTGACGGTGCTACGTTAGATATTGACCCTTGTTGGGCGGCTAGGTCCAATATATTCTGTTGCTTTGCCACTACGTTGAGCTTCTTCTCTTTTTTTGGCTGAGTTTTCTAGCAGAAACAGCGCCACGCATAGGATATGTGCTACAGCCTTTCTACAACTAGATGCGGTTTCGACAAATACTCGGCGCGACGCCAAAGAAAACCGGATCGTTTTCGTACACGTGGACGTAGCCTTGCTCTTGTGCGCTTGTCAGTCCACCCGACACTAGTGGGCGCTGTGTCTTTTTTGGCAGTCAGGTTCATTTTTGTTTCTACTCCCTACTCCAAAACTGAAATTTCGCCGACGTTTGTCCGAACCTCCTCAGTAAACCTTTTCTCAGCGTTTTCTACCTTCTCCATTGATCCAAAATAATCAGTTCAAAAGTTACAGAGATGGAGAAGCGGCCGGAAATATTCAAGCGGAATCACCGCAACAACATTTCCGGAGAGGGGTGCGCGTCAAATTTACATAGAAGTCTGAACCATCTGTTCGATCTCACCAACCCTCATCTCATCGATCAGCGTTGACACATCTGAGGCCGACGGGATGATGCACTCATGAGACAGTTGATGATTAATGCCAGAGACGCGACGCTGAAAAGGGAGATTTCTCTCTCGAAACTCACTTGTTACTCGACAGTGAGTAACAAGTGCAACGAGTCCGACCGAGGTGACACACAGACCATTTTAAAGGGTTATCAGGACCTAAAACCACAACTGAGTGTTTGCTCTCATCTGCGTGTAAAACCACTCGTGATTTTCAGGCACAAGTTGGCACTTGTTTTTTTTTTTTCTCAAGTGAATGAGCCAATTATGGCGACCTTTAACTGAGACAGTGACTCTAGTCCTTGTTTAACATGATAATAAATGCCATTACATCCTAAAATTCACTCTAACTGAACAACCGTAGCAACTTAAAGAGGGAATCTATACCGAAACTGAATCAAAATAAAACGTGTAACCCCCCTCCCTCCCTCCACCCACTCACCCACCGCATATGGTTTGACCCAGATCTTGAAGTTGTTTTTCCATCATGAGCCGGTGATGTTGTTGGCAGATCGGGGTCACTGTGGTGAAAAAAAAAATAAATAAAAATACTGACGGGAGCTTTAATTCTCGCCGTGTGATAATGCAGCTGCTGAGCCTTGATATGTGAAAACAACATTAGCGGATGTAAACAGATTAGGAAGAAGAGGAAAAAAATGCTGCCTCCCTTTTGCTTATTAAATTCCTCCAGTTGATTCTGTTGGATGACCTTCTCTTGTCGTGTGTAGACACAAGAAGCCACCACATGCATTTAATGACAAGAATAAATAAATAAATACACAAATAAATACATAAATAAATAAATGGAGCATTCGAGGGATGACAATGTTGGCGAAAAACGGCTAAAGAAAGTGAAGATTTAAAGAGAAAGAAAGAAGTTCTTAGTGAGATTTCCTTTAAAAATAGAAATAAAATAGGAAAACAGAAAAACTGTCTGGGTTCAGCTTGGAAATAGTAGTATATGCTGCTTTTCTTACATTTTTTTCATATTTATATAAACATTTGTTTCTTTTACTCTTTCTCTTTCTTCTTTTACAGTTTTGTGACATTTTATTGGCCAACTAATGAATTGGAAACTTAATCAGTAATAAAAAAAAACTTTAAAATCACACCCCAAGGCATAGTCCATGACAAAAGACTGAGGTGGCTCCATAAAAACATAAAAGGTTCGGTGATTAAATTTATGACCACCCGAGCCGACCTTTTCCTCCGTATTAAAGATAAGATTTACCTACTCATGCGTCGGTACACATAAAGTCCTAAATGTGTCATGGATGAAATGGAAATACTGTCAACATATCGCCGTGACGACCGAGCGAAGCCTGCCTGATGGTGGTGATAACACATCACAACTTCTCAGGAAAACAATGCACTTCACTAAACTTTCCGCAGGTGGAACAATGCACAGCGAAAGCCTCATAACATGGTCATCACTCTGGGAACTCCCAGAAAGAAGGAAATGTTTGCACTCAGCGGTGACTTCATGCTGTCCGATGATCAGGCGGCCGAAACCAAAGTCCAGCTAATGAAGTCATGGCACTTGTTTGGTGTTGTTTGTTTTTTTTTTTGTTTTTTTTTCCTCAACAGTCTTCTCATATCTGATTGGCCCTCACCGGCCGGGTCCTGTCAACAGGAAACTCATCACATGAGTCACATCACATCACTCTCCCACTTTTTCTTTTTTTTCCCCAGTGTGTACAAGGCCCCTTGGTTTGTTCGGAGCTTTTCTTAGTCAGACTGTGCAAACAACACCATCATCATTAGTAAGGTGTTGCTACGAGGGACAGGGGGAATCAAAACTGTAGTGAGATGTTGTGACATCAAAACAAACGTCAGGCATGTGACTTCACCGCCGTCCTGTCGCTTTTCATTCTTTTGTTTTGCGCTTTTATGCCGGGGAAGGAAAGAAAGTGTGACACCGGCTGATATTTACAGGAATGGGTGACGATAACCGGAGCAACCAGAACAACCTGCTCGCTGCCGCCGTCATCAGCGACTTTCAGGGTGTAGCTGAGGCTCCACGCAGCTGGCAGGAAGTCGCTGCTGAAGCCCTCGGGGCTGTAAACACTACCTGCTGCTCTCTGCATTATGCAGTGGCGGCTCCCGGCCTCAGAGACGCTGCTGCTGCTGCTGTGTTGTTGCGTAACTCTTATATTATTTTTTATATATATATATCCCCTCTCCGGATCGGTGTCAGCTCGTGTTGAGAGCGGAGGAAGTGATTCAGGCCTCTGTCCCAATCCACGGGAAATGGTACGGCCAGGGAAGCTGCTCATGTGTGTCTCACTGTTAGCATGAGATTAACGGCAGCGAGCCAGACCGGCGCTGGGTCGTACCAACCTCCTCCCTCTTATAAAAGGATTGACCCTGTGAACTGAGGCCTAATGTAGATCAACGGGCCTCAATTTGGAAATAAAAGGCTAGTGCATTCCTAAGAGAGAGAGAGAGAGTGTGTGTGTGTGTACTTGGAAACCTTAACCATCTCCTAAAGAGATTTATCCTTTAGTTTAAATGACTAAATCAAAACAGGACAAAGCGATTACACTTCCAACGTGTTTATTACAAATATGTACAGAGATGATTCGATCGTAAAAATCAAAATCAGAAAGCAGCTTGAAACGTGAGGTAATATCATTTCACATGTCAGACGTGATCACAACCATTTCACTGACACTCAAACACAAACGTTAGTTTAACGGGCTTCCAAAACCCCATCTGTACAGTTCCTCTTTTTCTTTCTCTTTTCCCAAAGCACCATGTGAATGCAGTATGTAGGACAGTCCCCAAGCAGTAGTATCGATTTATCAAAGTCCACAGCAGCAGTTGTTTGTGTGTGTGTGTGTGTGTGTGTGCGGCCTCAGCCACCCTTCCCCCTTTCAGTGTTCGAGTCTCATATCTGGGTACAAAGGCAGGAAATTCCCTGAAGTTCTGATTTTCGCTGTGTGCATGTCTGGGTGCTCATCTGTGGCCGGCGTTCACCACTTCACTCCTCATCTCTGACTGACTCACGGCCTCACTCTGTGCTGATTCACGCGTGCACACTCTTTGAGTCAGCAGCAGTCACTTGTTTGGACTCGGCTCACAGGTGAATCACCAGGAAACAACAGGCAACACAACCAGTTCCTCTTTAAGTTTCTTCCTCAAACTTTCCAGCGTGTACCTCCCTTCTTCGGCCTGTTTCTTCTTCCTCGTCTTTGCTCGTTGCTCTCTCCGGGGGGGCTTTACCAGCCCAGCAGGCGCACCGAGATTGACCGGAGAGCTCGCACCATGGCTCCGGTAATCCCTCTGTCCCAGGATTGCTGATGTAGGTCAGCTCCTTGGTGCGCAAAAGGGATCAGACCCTTATAGGTTAACTGGAGTTGAGAATCACTCCGCTCGCAAAGTCCCATTGGAGGCTATTTTCTCCCTCCATCTGTTCAGAAGGCAGGTATAACCCGATTTAGTGACAAAGCAGTCAGGGACTCCCCGGCCCCGGCGCGACAGCTGCCCAGCGCGGCCGCATACCTCTCTTCCCCTGGCTCCAGCCTCGCCCTCTTGCTGGGAAGGAAGTCAGGCGCCGCCGACGCCTTGCCCCTGCGTTTCCTGGACTGCCTCGCCGGGCTCATGTTCTCTTTGTCCTCGGCGATTTCGCTGTCCTCCGCGTCATCAGGCTCCTCTGGTGCCATCTCGGCCGAGTTGAGCGTCGGCTGGGGTGCGGGTGCGGGCTCGGGCTCGGGCTCCGGCAGCCGGGTTTGTTCCCCCGGGCTGGAGCCGGTGTCCATGGGCTCCTCCGGTGCCGACTGCGCGCCACACGGCAACTCGTTCTCCCGGGAGGAGTGATAGATGTCCCGGGCGGACCTCATGACCAGGGAGAGCAGGAGGCTCCGGTGGAGTCTCAGACCCCCTCTCTGGCTCCTGGAAGCGTACAGCTTGCTTATCGACACCGCCAGAATCCGTCTGGCTTCGACGTTCACTTCCATTGCTGCTGTGGCACTCATTGTTGTTGTTGTTTTTTTATGCGTAATTGCGCACTATTGTTTTTGGCACTGTTACCAAAGGCAGCAGGCTCTGTCCCGACTTTAACTTAAGTTTCTAGTTTTGAGATGCAGCTCATCCAGACTCCGGCTGGTCACCAGTTGTTGTTCACGGAGAAATGAGAGTACGCGAGTAGCTGGGTGGCGTTTTATTTCCTCTGTGACGTAACGTGGACTTCATTCCTTAGTAAGTGACAAACAGGCGCCGCCCACACCTGCTGTAGCTGCGGCACATACACACACACTCACTAACACACACTAACACACACCAACACACACACCATCTGTTCCGTCTACCGGTTGTTTCTCACAGTTAATCTCCTTTATATTTTAGGTTTCTGCCGCTGCCGCGAGACATTTCTCGTTGCCGTTGCCCAACAAGTCTCATTTATCTCTCATTTTCTCTTCCTCATTTTCTTTTCCTGTTAACTTCCTCAGAATAAGTTGATGACAGTAACAGTGACAGTTTTGCTTTCTTTTTTTTATGCCACATTTACTCTCAAGGAACACACTTTCACGCGTAAAAATAATGTTTATAGATAAATTCTACGTGTAAATGCGATTACATAAAGAACAAAACAATAGAAAAAACATTTGAACATATTTATATAGTTATTTATAAGACACCTGTAAGGATTCAGCTGATTGAAAGATTGTGTATTTTTTTGTTGTTGTTGATTTGATTTGATAATCAACCCAACAGCCTAAAGTTAGAGCGTCATTGTTTGAGGAAGTGTTTTACTGGAGAGTATTTTAAAGCGAGAAATATGAAACCAGTTCAGCAGCGTGAGATTATGACGGTCTGTGTTTACACTCTGGTTTAAAAAAAAAAAAAAAAAAAAAAAAAAAAAAAAAACTCCAACCAGCAGTTCGCAGAATTTACGTTTACAGAAGGAAACGCGTCTTCTTCTCCGGTTCCCCCTCCCCCCTTGCGCCTCCTCCACGCACACACACATGTACACAAACACACACAGGCATATACACACGTATACAACGTCATTCACTCGCACTCGGCCTCCTCCTTATATGGCTCATCCGGTAGTAAAAGGCCCCTGAGGACGCGCACAGTGGAAAACGATGCCGGGAACGCGCAACCACAACCCCACCCCCCTCTCCTTTTTTTTTTCTCTCTCTCTCTCTCTCTCTCTCTCACACACACACACACACACAGCGGCGGTGGCGTCATCTGCTCTCCATATATGGAGTTGTCACCGGTGTAAATAACGTTACTAAGCAGCGGCACGGCTGAGGTCAAACAACAGCAGCAGTCTGCCAGTCTCTTAGCACGGTGATGGTGCTTTCAGGTCCCACTGGGAATATATTATTCTAAATGAAATGCAAAAAAAGAAAAAAAAAAGAAAAAGGGCTGCAAAAGGCACAGATTCTTTTCTTCTGGATCCTTGTGGATCTTTAATCATCCACAAGGGAAATTACTTGGTCACCGTAGCTTAGTTGCATATAAAAAAAACACAAACACTCTCGACAGTAAAAAAAAAAAAGAAAAAAAATCTATATATCTAAGCATAAAATCTGCAAACTTTGCGTCTAACGAAGTGCACAAGAAACAGAGACAGAAGTAAATAAATATTATGTAGATTGGATGGATTGATAAGGGGCAGCAGTGTGCATTAATGTGAAGAACTCGGAGTCATCTGTCGCAGAAAGGTGGGTTGTTGAGAGTTGTATGAAAGAAGGAGTCGTGCAGCATTGAATGTGGGAGCGGAGCCGGATGGGCGGCCGGTTGGAGAATGAGCTCCGCTGCTCCTCTATGGATACAAACGCCCATTCATGCACATTGGTCTGGGTAGCATTTGCTTTGTCTTGTTTTTTTGTTTTGTTTTTTTTGTCTTTATTTGTCAGTGCTAGAAAAACTAGAGATATGTAACAACTAGCCTTAATTTACCTCTATCCCTTTCCACATTTTTAGACCTACAGGTGAATATAATTTGCTATCTGTCTTGTGCAATATCCTCAGCTACTGCAAATCCTCCCCACTGTTGGATAAATTAAAGGAGTTGGAAAAGTTTATTATCTTATATTGTCTTGTGCTGCAGAAATTGAGTTTTCTTCGGGTTTCTATTTTTAAAAAAAAGAATAAAATTGCTGTGAAATGAAAAGCTGAAACTTTAACTACTTAAAACCGTCCTAATATGGGCCACATGAATGTCAGTGTCCACTTGGAAATCATCCAGGATTTTTCTTTTCCTTTTTTTTCTCCCGCAGGGTTTGACTTTGTGCTGATCAGGCCAGTGTTGTATAACCGTCGGTTCAACGTCTCCTCTGCACTCGTTATCAGTAACACTGGGAGTCACAGCTCCGAAATTGTGCCACGGTGGTGTAAAGCATGCAAGCCGTGGCCATGGAAACCACTCCCTATCACTGCATGCTTTTTTATTTTTTATTTTTTCTTCCTCTTCTCCTCCTGTGACGTGTACCTAGGCGGCACAGACGGACACGAAAGCAGCACCGGATGCCAGATGTCTTACCTGTGCCTGCTTGTAGCCATGCAATTCATCTAACATTACAGTTTAAGCGAATAAGAACCATAGGTAATGCAAATTATCTTTAAAATACTTAACTTAACTGGTTTTCAGGAAGGTCGTTTAAAGACCTCGTGATCTCATGGTTGCACAAAATGCATGGATATGAAAAAGAAGTTGTGTGCACTCATTCTCAATGTGTTTAAATCGAACCTGTGCTGCATGTGTTTCCAGTTTAAATCAGGTCAAATCGCAGCTTTTGAGTGCCTCTATAAGCCAAGCGGTTCTTAAGCAAAGAAAACAAACCAAACATGACTTCACTTCAGGTCTGTACTCGAACCAGTCGCTATGGTGACAGTGTTATGTGTGATTATACTTACGCTGCCTCTGCCTAAGGCCAACTGGGCGGTGGAAGTGTCTCTATGTGTATGTGTGTGTGTGTGTGTGTGCAGGCCAGAGGGTGGGGCCTGCTTTTTTTTTTTTTTTCACCGGGCAGTATTTCTCTCTGTAGTTTAAACAGTGGTTGGTAGGACTCGGAGATGACCCAGTTGCCAAAATATCACATATACAAGCTGGAAAGCATGGAAACCGTTGCCACAATGAACACTGTATAATAATCATTCTTATGAAAGGCGCATGTTGAGGAGATTTTCAAAGAGCCACAAGAGTCAGTTGCAGGTTTAAGCTCTTCAGCTGCAAATGCTTCAGCTACGATCATCAGCTTTTAATCTAAACTCATTTGAGTTCGGGGGCCCCAAATCAGGAGTTCCAATTTGATCTCAAAGGGTAACATATGAGCAGAATAACCTATTCGCAACATCTTAATAACTTCAGACCTAAACATCCAGATTAGAAGTACATAAAATTCAGAGCACAGCAATTTGCAGTACATAAAAAAAAAACTGCATTTCCTGAGAAATAAGCTTGCGATTTATGAATTAGTGTAACTCACCAATGGACAAAATTCAAAGTGTGGTTGAACATTGGGAAGTTGCGCCTTCTGGGGGGAAAAAAGCTGCCTTTAGGGTACCGATGATGCACCACTTCTACTGGCGGCAGGTTGGGGGGTGACCAAGCTGCAACCTCAAGGCCTGAGCAATGAAGCCCATGTTCAAGTGCAAAAAGCTGCAGTTCATCGAGTGGCCACTTGAGGCTCCAAAAGGGAAAAAAATCCCCGTAGACCCCCACGTTAAAAAGCCCAACTTTACAGCATTATTAAACATGTTTACAGCCTCGTACAAAAAACGATTTTGGTCTCATTGGTTTATTTCATGACAATTGTACGGGGGTGATTTTTTAACTCGTTTATTTAATCGTTTGAGATGTCACTCAGGTCTTTTTTGTCAATAGTGTAAACTACTGTAAGACTCTTTTATTGTACTGCAGGACCTTGGCGGCATAACCTTCGCATGTAGCTTAGACTGGTGCAAGCTATTTATACCTGTTCCTTGTCTCATCACTAGTTGGCGGTGTGTCTTCATTTTTGTTTCTACTTCCTGTTCCATTTTCAACAATGGCGACTGAAACTTTTGGGTGCAATTTCGAGTCTTAAAAATGTCTGTATCTCCAAACCTCCTCAGTTAACCTTTACAATTCTTTATTGATCCAAAACAATCAATTCGAAAATTGCAGCGATGGGGAAGCGGCTGGAAATACTAAACCGGAAACATGCTACTACCAAGTGGACCAGAAGCCTAAGTCACCCGTGACATGGAAAGAAGTAAATTAAAAGAATGTTTACATTTAATAAGCTATCCTTTAAAAAAAAAAATCTAATTTCTTTAGAAAAATAAGTGTAATATGGGTTCTGGCTCTAAGTATTAAGACAGTGGATTACAAATAAATAATACTTAATAATAGTGCTTAAACAGTGGACAAAGTGGGAACAGCAGTTATATTCATTGACAAATTGCAGTTTTCTATGTAGTTTTTGGAACTTGCAAATTCATGCTGTGGGCCGGATTAGACCCAGGCTGCTTTTGGCCCACGGGCCATAGGTTTGAGACCTGTAATTTTAACAGTGCGTATTTAGATTTTGGGCTGTCAAATCTGCACATAATTATTGGTTTCCATGTGTTTTTATGAGGCTGAAAATCAATTAACAGACTGATCCCTTTAGTGTACTGTTTTATTGGTTTAATTTATTTCCACCTCTCTCATCAAATTCATTTCCAGCTACAGGAAGCAATTTTATTCATAAAAAAAAAAAAAAAAAAAAAAAAAAAAAGAGCCCTCGACTCAGTATGTAATAAATTCCAGAGGTTAATGGAGATAAATATAAAAAATACAGCTGAAAAGACAGAGCTGGACAGAAACACATCTCCAGATGCTTAAATATTGATGCTTGCTCAGTTAGTTGCTTGAGAGAACTTTAACTCTGAACAGATTGTATGATGAATAAATCATTTTAGTATTTTTCTTTAGGCGTAAAACTGCAAAACACTCTCCGGCTGCAGCTTCTCTGGACGGATTGATTTTTTTTCTTGCAAAGACAGGTCGTGTGGAGACTTCACAGTGCATTGAGCAGCAGCAAAGCTGTATTCATCTTTGAAAAAGCTATTTTTATCCCTCCGTCTGTCCAGAAGGCAGGTACAACCCGAATCCAAAGGTGAAAGTAGGTGATCCTTACAAGGAGCACTTGAAAGCACCGTAAGAGCCGGTCTATTTTTAGAGGCAACGCTCTTCAGCCTACTTCCTGGTGCACGTTGACTCTGGGCCAGTTTTTCTTTTGTTCTTTTGCTCCTTTTAGTGTGCCGCTTTGTTCCAGTGGAGGCAATTTTCCTGCTGCATAACGCCGTTTAAAGATGACTCAAATGTTCCACTGAAGTGGATCTGGGCCCAGTCCAGCTGATCTGGACAGGGGAGGCACAGCAGCAATCAAATGGCACAGATGGAAAGAAACAGCCGACTCTGAGGCGTCAAAGGATCAGAAACGAATTGTCAGATCAAGGATTTGTCTCCTGCTGCTCATTTAAGACATTTTAGGGTAACTTACCGAGTGTAGCCCTTGACTGTGTTTTAGTGATTACGCTCCAGTTTCCAGTACAACTCTCCTACACATTCCTTGATTCATATTCAGCATAAAGCTGGGGTCTTCAACGTTTTTCAGGTCAAGGACTCCAAACGGATGGAGAGATGAAATAGGAACCGCCTATAATAACTGCTTTGACCGGAGGTCACCTGCCTCCTCTGTGAGTGTCTTTATTAACACATTTATGTTCTTGTTTTTGTTTATTTTCCCCCTTATGTATCACTGCCACTGTACTTTAGTATAAATTGCAGGCAACTACAGATTTGCAGAGGCTGGAAAAACATATATCAACCACCAAACTGCAGTTTCCCTAGGTCCATATATATATATATATAATCTCAGAGTTTATGGAGATGTTAAAACGAATCACCAGCAGCTATAATAATACAATTGTTGACATGTAGAACCTCACCTGTTATTGTTTGCTTACCAGGGATATGAGCTCATTGTGCGGATTTTTATTTATTGTTTTCCAGTTGTAATCAAAGTCCATGTTCACATTGGTTTTCAAAAGCTTCCTCCAAGACAGTCAGACACATGTGTCAACTTATTTCTTCTCTATAACTGCAACAGCCTTGACGCATTTTTGATACTGAACTCAATTTAATACGTTTTCTAATCGATTGTCTTGACGTCTCGTGAGTGTTGTCTGTGTGGCCAGTGTTCATGAACTCATATCTTTAAGTTTTGATTTGGAAAAAAAGCAAAGACAAGAACTCGAGTCGACTCTAGTCGCTGTTTTGATGACTTGTGACTTGCTCTGCACTGATTCTACACAGTCGTCCTCTGGAAGCACATCCAGCCAATCATGAAAGGAGTTGTAATTTGGTCTACGGATAATAATAAACTGTTTTAAAAATGTACTTGTGTTTTGTGTTGTTTGAGTCCGTGTATTTTACTGAATATGTAGGTAATTAAAAATGACTGATTAATTAAAATCTGTGAGTTGACATAACCTGTGACTGGACTTGCACATGGGTGATTTGATCCCGTCTCTGGAAAAAAGCAATGTAGGAGGAGGCGGAGGAGTGATGACGTGAACGCTGGGAAATGTAGAGGCTGCCTCCACTGTCATACTTTCATATGATTTGAAACAAGGCTCTGTGAAAAAGGATTAAGTCATGGTATTACAACATCAGCAAAAATAATCAATGGGTGGGTTTTAAAAGCTGTTTCCCCACCGGGAATGAACTCCAAAAGGACAGGAAAGGTTTTTAATCTCACAAATATGACTTTTTTTCTCTCAAAATTCTGCAAAAAAAGTCTGAATTCTCAGACAAAAGTCAGAATACTGAGAGAAAAAACTCAGAAAACAAAAAAATTACTCTAACTACCATTTTTTTCATTGGCCCTAATCCTCTTCCGTAGATATGTAGACGTGGTTTTAAGTGTTTCATATATCTACGAAGGAGGCCTTTATCAGGCCGCCATGTCCAGTGCACCCAGCAAACAAGACGCGACAGCTTTTCGCAAACTCAATTTTGCTTCCAGACGCCAACCTTTTAAAGGCCAGAACACCTGACGCCAGGTTTCCTCTCTGTCATATCAGCCTGGGGTAATTAGATTTTTAAAAGAAAAGTATCTGAAATGATGCACAGTGCCACGTCTGTGCGGAGGAACGGTGTCAATAAAGGCTGAGTCAAATGTTTAAGGGCTTATATCTGCCTCTGTAAATGATTCATTTTTAACTTTTTGCTCCCGACTTCTCTTTATGGTCACTTATCTCGTCCCAAAACCGTTCTCTAGGAACTCGACAATGTGCGGCATCAACTGAAATACAAACACATTACGCTTGATGTGAGAGCAGATTGATTTGTAAACACAGTGGACCATGGAAAATCCTAATGAATATCCTAAAATACAGAAGGAAATGCAGAAAGATTGGTAATCGATGGAGGAGGGGACAGCTTTTATGACTCTGGCTGTGAATGTTCACAGGACAGGATGTGAGGAAGTGGAGAGGGGGAGGAGGAGTAGATGGGAGGAAACTGGATGAAGACAGGAAGGATGGAAGGCAGGAAGGAAGGAAGGAAGGAGCTGGGCAGGGGAGGGAGGGACTGTGAGAGAAAACCCCACAGGAATAGAGACAAATGGGTGGGACAGGAAGAACAGATATAAAGAGTAGAAAGAGTGGAGGATTTGCTGAGCTTGCTTTTCTTTCTTTCCTCTCTCTCTTTTTTTTCCTCACGACATTGATCCGCCCTGTTCATCTTTTTCTAATTAAATTTTAATAGAAGCACCACTTTGTCAAAAGTGAACACATCGAGTTAGAATCGAGGGGGAGTTTCTGGGCTCGCTTTGTGGACAATAAAGAAAAACTAAATATATCCTGTAACATATCCTCTGTAGTCTATAATGTGTAAAAACTGTCCTGACAGCAGACAAAGTAAGAAACATTATGCTTTGGTATTTGTTTATTCAGGAAAGTTAATGCAATTTCTGGCCGAAGTCTCTAAGTATTGCATGATTTCTGTATTTCACCATTTCATTTACACACAACAGTGACTAAGGAAACACTTAAAGTTAAGTTAAAGACAGATATGAAAGATATTTTAGTTATCTATCTTTATATTTTATATTTATCTGTGTATTTGCTTATTCAGAAAAGTTAATG
Source organism: Mugil cephalus (assembly GCF_022458985.1). Classification (NCBI taxonomy): domain Eukaryota; kingdom Metazoa; phylum Chordata; class Actinopteri; order Mugiliformes; family Mugilidae; genus Mugil; species Mugil cephalus. The sequence goes on from NC_061771.1 coordinate 25,084,305, forward strand.
CAACTTCTGATTTCTTCTTTAATTTTTAAATATTGTATGATTTCTGTATATTTCTTTTGCATCTATCTATCTATATAATAATCAAGAATTCCCTCATTTATCTTTTTATACAAAAGTTTTTATATGCATATTTATTCTATATTTAGTATATGCATGTAGTGAAATTTCATTTTGATGTAAATCTAAATTACAAATAAAGTCTGTCTGAGTCCAAGTCTCTAAGAAAATAGCTTTTGGAGAATAATAACTCCAGGAAACCTAACCTCGGTCATTATTTTATGTTTATTTCCTGCCTCTATAACTATTAACAAATCTTTTCATTAAACGTGAATCAAACTAATACCCGTTTGCGCATGCGCTCTCCGCGAAGAGGAAGAAGGCATCATGTCGATAGAAGACCCGTTTTTCGTTGTGAAGGGGTAAGAAATTAACGAGCCGAGACCCCGAAAAGTCGACGCCACCAAGCGATATGTAAAAGACGAGACGGGGCTAGAGCTCAAATAGAGGAGGAATAATAGTTTTCTGGCAGTTTTTTCCTTTTTAAGTAAAAGTTACACCTAGGAAGTTAGCCCGGGCTGCTAGCTGTTGCTAACTAGCACCATCTGCGCCGAGTGTTTTTGTTTTGTAAATGAAATAAAGACACGGTTCCGCTACGAGCAAACACTGACAGTGGGTTTTATGTCTTACACCTGGCTTTTTCCCGACATACACCTGGGCAGCTCCCGGGTTTGTGTTTGTCGGGTAGTTTTCGTGGAGCTGCGAAGTGCAGGGCGAGATGAGAAAACGGTGTTTGTTTTGGTTAAAAGGGGGCGAGGAGGGGGCGGCAGCTGGGGGGGGGGGGGGGGTTAGTTTAACTGGAGTGAGAAGGCAGGTGAGGGGAGAAAGGCTGCTAGTTATCAGTTGTCAGATAATGTGCTTTTTTTCGTGTGTGTTTTGTGTGTGTGTGTCGCCCAGGGAGGTGCAGAAGGCCCTTTCTCGTGCTCGGGGCCTGTTTGACAGGTGGGAGGAACTGCTGCAGGATGGGACACAGGTAAAAAAAAAAAAAAAAAAAAAAAAGCATCTGAGGGGTCGTCCCCCAAACCTGGCAACACACACACGTCCTTCAAATGTAGCCACATGATGGAATGACAAAACATGCACACAAAACAACAACAACAACATCCCCAAATGCACAAAAAGCAAATTAGATTAAATCTGATACAACTTTATTGTCATTACACATGTAGAGAGCAACAAAATGCAGTTTAGCATTTAACCTGAAGTGCATTAAGCATTAAGTGCATGTAGCATAAATAGTGTTGCATGTAAATGGTTTGGTGGTGGTTGTTTTTATAGCATATGGACAGTTTATACAGACGGGAACCTGTGAACAGGTGAGTGACCAAGACATGGATGTAGACGTATGTGTTTGTTTGTTAAATGCAAGTAAACAGGAACTATAGCATAGTTTACACCAGAGGAGGTGTGCAGATGATTAAATTATAAATTAAATCTTAAGTTTTGTTCTATTTATAAAGTGACAATAAAGATTCCATTCAATTCGAACATACTGTAAATATAGAAAAAAAGCATTAGCAGCGGTTCATGGGTTCACGTCTCTTTTGCCTCGTGCATGATGTGAAATTCATGAACCAGTTTCTCCACTCGCTCATATGTGTGAATATAAACTGAGCTCAGATTTACTAAAAGTGAAGTCTGACATAATAATTAGAAGAGGTGGCAACCTGTCAAAAAGAGTAAAACTACTCATACTCTTTGTATACACCGATCAGGCACAACATTATGACCACTGACGGGAGAAGTGAGTTTAAACGTTTGAATCATTTTGTGACAATTCAGTGTCCTGCTGACAAACTTTTGAACCTTTCGTAAGAGCAGAAGTGACCTGGCCTCCAAATCACTAGATCCCGAACTGATCAAGTATTTGTGGGGCGTTCCACAGTGGGAGCCGTCCTGTTTCCAGACACCACAGGACACTTTCAGAAAAGGACCGTGTGCGTTCTCTGATGAGTCACAACCCTTAAGGAGACCTTCAATATTAGGAAGGTGGTCATAATGTTATGCCCTGATAAGTGTATGTAGACAACAAGAATTTGGCTATTATTCAGAGTGGAAATAAAATCTGTGGTGCGGCTGCCTCTGTGATATTAATATTCACAGCACATGTTACTGTTTTTAGACAGCGAGTATAATTAAATTCAGACATAAATCAACCTGGAATCTGCCCACACACACACAAAAAGAGAAAAAAAGAGAGAAAAAACACCACATTTAATGAAATTATCTGTACATACGTCGATGTGCAGTTTATTGAAACTCTTGTGTAACCAAATCATAAAGTATATAGACTGTGAGTTGGTGAGAGTTGAAATGTTGGCAGATTTATTCACACAGTGTGTGTGTGTGTGTGTGTGTGTGTGTGTGTGTGTGTGTGTGTGTGTGTGTGTGTGTGTGTGTGTGCGCCTTCATCTTATCTTCTGAAAGCCAAGGACTTATCTAATTAATGTGAAGACCTAGTTTTTTTTTTTTACAGCCTATAGGTTTCTCTTCTTCAGTCAAACAGAACACTGCTCGAGATGTGAGATAAGCAGACGTCCGACCGTAAACATGGCCTGTTCACGTAGCTGCCTATAAATGAACAAACAGACGGGGAAAACGTATTCATAGATGTTAAAGTCTACTCGTTTTTAAATTTGATTTCTGAAAAGCGCATTTCAAGCACAGGTCGATTAATCTGGCCGCCGCTAAAGGCTTCCAAGCTGTCGCTTAGCAACAGCCCTGTTTTGTAATAAACGTGCAATAAGTCCGTTCTTTAATTGGCCCAAATCCAGCTGTAAGATCCTGTTAGTTCACACTTTGAATCGTGCGTTACGTGTTACTCATTTACAGAGGCCACTTCTCAAGGAGGTAGATGATTAAATTGGGAAAATAAAAATTACTTCAAAGACAATAAACAGCGGTAGCTGCTGAAGTGTATCTCTACACAAATTTGGAAATTCGAGCAAAAAAAAAAAAGCACTGTGAAAAAATCGACCACCCTCTTCTAACTTTAGCGAACAAAGACGTCAATGTCAATGTCAATGACAAACTGCTATAAAAACTTAACGGATTAATATTTCTTTCCGATTTCTTCTGATTCCTTCTGCCTAAACCTCTTAAACCACTTCAGCACTTTACAAAACTACCACAAATTCAACCATTTTGAGTGATTTTAATCCTTAAGTAACAGTTTGATTCCTTGAAGTCACTGTTTTTCCAAAAATCCCATGAAAAATGAGCCATTGTCCATAAAACTAATGTTAGGGGGCTTTTTTTTTCTCTTTCAGATCAGTCTTGGTTATGACCAAGATTATCTAAAAATATTGACTTGATTGGTTTATTAGTTTTTATGTAGCGTCAGATTTAAAAATTATTACCCTCTTGTAACTTTACCGTACAAAAATGTCCCATTGACTTCCACTATAACTACATTTTTCAATCTCTCAGCCACGACACAATAAAATCATTCCTTTTGGAATATTAGGGTTTAATTCATGAGAAAAATGGTTCATTTTGTAATTTTCTAAAATCAGTAATTTCCCCAGTTCAGGGCTTATGCATAAAATGTTTATTTAATTATTTTTTTCGTGCTGGTGTTATTGAGCTTAGCCATATATGGGCCCTTCTCTTACTGCACTTCACTGTGAAGAAAACCCAGCAGTTAGTGGGTTTATGCATTTGGATAAAGTCCTGTCGCAAACAGTTTTTATAGTTTTTATAGGTGTTTTTGGACCTGGTCTGATATAAGGTTCCAAGATTTAACCTGAGGGTTAAATGATTGAGATCTAAAAATGTCTAAAAGTTTTACACCCATCCAGAGTCGGTCATATGAACTAATCTGGTGTGTTGTGTAATTGATATAAAACATGTTTTCTGTCGGTCTTGAATGTTTGCGCTGTGTGTAATAGCTGCGCGGGTTAGTGAGTGTTGGTTTCTGTGGACCTCAGGTGAGTCGGGATGAGCTGGACTGGAGCACCAACGAGCTGAGGAACTGTCTGAGGGCCATCGACTGGGACCTGGAGGACCTCAGCGAAACCATCAGTATCCTTCCACACAGGCACTAATCAGCTTCCCTCGTCCCCGCGGCCCCGCATCTTCACATGACTGCGAGTATTTCTAAAACAAACACAAGCTTTGTGTCGCTCCATCAGCCCCCCCCCTCAATTATTCACCCACTCGTTCAGAAGGTTAACATCACCCTTCTAAGGACACGACCCTTTTCACTTACATAATGATTAACGGAGGATCTGAAATATACAAAGACCCTTTCAGCGGCAGTTTGGTTCTAGATGGAGCACAATGTTCAGCCAAGGGAGGAACACAACCTTTCATGTAACAGTTGAACTTCTCATCGAGTTGTGCTTTACATAAGGATGCTGCATAATAGTTTTTTTTTTTTTGTTATAAATTATAGCCGGCTACATATTGGGGCAAATGTCGGCCGAGGAGAGCGGCGCAGCTTTGACAGGTTTTTGTGTGTCTGCCGGTCGTTCCTTGACTGACTTCAGGTATCGTGGAGTCAAACCCGGGGAAGTTCAAACTGGGCGACAATGAGCTTCAAGAGAGGAGAGACTTCGTGGAGAGAACCAGGAAATCTGTCCAGGTAACTTCCCCAGCACTGACGTAACGTTTATTGTTTTATAAGCTCATATGTGTGAATGTCGATTCTCTGGTCCTTTGCTTCTTATTTTGCGTGTGCGTGTGTGTGTGTGTCCACTGTAACTTGTATTGTTTTTTCGTGTGAGATTCATCAAACACTATTTACAAGTTTTAAAGGAGAAGTCGTTGAATTAACTGAAAGATTTAAATGATGATCATAAACTTTTTAAAGGTGAAACATGTGGCAGAGCTGGTGAACTGGATTCATTTATATTATATCCCAATCCCGATCAGCCACAACATTATGACCACCGACAGGAAAAGTAAATCGCATTTAAATCATCTTGAGACAATATAATGTTCTGCTGGGAAACTATTGGGCCTGACATTTATTCGTGTGGATGTTACTTAGACATGTAGCACCCATCCAGACCAGACCATAGCAATGAAACAGCTAAAAAATAAACATGAAAAACAGTGCAAGGTGTTGACCTGGCCTCCAAATTCACTAGATCCTTCACTGATCCACAGAGGCCCCTCCCCTCAACCCACAGGACCCAAAGCCTCCCCACCCTCAGAAGGTCCACGTCCACTCTTTGATGAGTCACAACTGTTTTGGAGACACGAGAGAGAACTACACAATATTAGGAAGGCGTGTCAGTCAGAGCACACTTTTCAAAATGAGTGAGCAAATCAACCAGGATGACTTTAGCCTCCTTTAAACCCTTTAAATTAGAGTTAAACTATAGTGGAGTGTTTGACTGTGTATGAAGTGACAATTCCAGCAGCACCAGCCTGTGTCTTTGGGGACGTAAAATGAATCAAGTGTCAGAAATCTGCTTTTATTACTCGCAGTTCCTCCATGGCTTCTTTCAGCAGAGCTGTGCACCCCAACCACACTCCCTTAAATAGTTTAGCAACAGTCTGAGGAGAAAAGTTCAGGATGTTGACCAAGACTCGACCTTACATCATGCACTCAGCGCGTAGAGCAGAGCTGTCAAACAGACGGGGTGAATGTGCAAAGTGAAAGTTTGCACATTCACTAAGAAAAGAAGTCACTAAGAGGATTTTTCTCAATAAAATTGGCACCTATTTGAAAATTTTCCACTAGCAATGTGTCTTTTTAAAATGTCTTAAGCTATTTCAGGTTGTTGATATTTATTTATTTATTTTTTTTAAAGCATAGTTCGTTAAACATTATTATTCATAGGTTATCATGTGATAATGTGACTGAGATCAGATTGGACTGTATGTGGCCCCTGAACTAAAGTGAGTTTGACGCCTCTGGCTCATTAGAGGATCTAATAACGTCTTTGTGCTCGATAACACAGGACAGAATCAGGGGCCTTATCTCAGCTCTCGGAGTTATGAATGAGTGAATAACCGTGCTCCAAATAGTTATTACAGGAACAGGCTTTCAGTGTCTGCAAGAGGTCAGATCCATCAAACAGCTGTAGCACACACCAATGTGAACATATATATATATATGTGTATATATGTATGTCATTGTAAATACTCATAAAATGGAGCATCTATTAATACCTGCACGGCAGCTGGTAATTGTAATCATTGTCCACACTGTGGGAACAAGAGCAAATATGAGTCATTCCCTATCACGACTCGTAGACCAACACTCGGTCCTTAAAATAGACCTGAAGAGAACTGAGTCATCCGAGCCAAAACAAGAGGGACCCTCTGCGGACGAGGAACAAAAGACTTTCTGACATTTTGATTCGCCCGCCGGGGATATTCTGGTGCAAAATCTCATTAATGACTGAGCCGGGCCCTTTAAAGTGATTTTTTTTTTTTCATTCACTGTTGTGACAAATTGTTGAATGAAGGGTGTGAAAGTGTTTTTGTTTTTTTGTTTAGGATATGAAGGATCATCTGTCCAGCCCGACGGCCGTGGCTCAGGCTGAGAAGAAGAACAGGCAGGTCTGTGAACGTCCCAACACGACACGCACGCGACACGTAAATACGTTTCACTGGCTGACGCGGAATTAATTAGAGGCGCAGTTTTAATTTTACACTTCACAGTTCACAAGCTATTGTGAATAACGGGGATAGTCGTCATGTGCAGCTTCTTCGCGAGGAGCATAAGCACTTGCGGAGGAGTCGTCTTCTGTCAAGTGTGTTAAAAATGAAAGTTGTTTGTTGCTCAAATTAGCTTTGAAACGGGTTTTACTTGTCGCAAATCCCTGACCTCACTTCACATTTTAGGAATGCACTGCAGTGGACACATTTTATATAATCTTATTTTTGTATGTTTGTGCATTAAATTAAGATTTGGTTTAATTTAATTCCCACTGAACGAGAGCTAAGAAGAGCTCTGTCTAAACGTTACCGTGAAGACCAATGTCCAGCTGTGTCTTTTGAGGATCAGGCTTCAGTTTTGACCCGTTGTCTAATCGGTGGTTTATACTTCCTGTGTTAAGTTGACGCAGAAGCTTCGTGGCAGCGCAGACGCCGGCACCGAAACTGACGTGCACCTGCCCAGAAATGTAACTTTCGCCCTGCACAGAGCATGAGAGCTGTGATTGGTCTGCTTGGTGTTTCCACTTTCATGCTTCTCCGGCTGCTTCTCCGGCTTCACACGTGTCAAAATTGATACTTTGGGCGTAATTTCGTCGTTCGGCCGCTGTTGTTCAACGTGAAGCAGGAAGTGGAAACTAAAATTAACCCGACTGGCAAAAAAAACAAACAAAAAAAAAACACACACAGGGCCGATTGGAGTTTGGGTGGCGTCACTACAGAGTGAGCCCGAGTGACAGGTGCACAAATATAGAGGGTTTCACAGCGCGTCATTAATCTGGAATTTGCCAGGTTGGAGGCACTTAGCAAGGAAAACAAAGCGCATGGACTGAAGTAGGTTGTGGAAAATGGTGAATTACTGCCATATTTTTGGCTGCACCAATTGGCCAGACTGTGAAAAACATTTGAAATTTAATAGACCAGGAGTCTTAAACGTTTTTCAGGGCAAGGACCAAGAAACTGATGAGAGATTAAGTAGGGACCCTCTACCTACTAGATTTTGCGATGATACAGACTGACAAAATTTCTTACAAATCAGGGAGAACAATGTCAGAAGTTACCAGTGGAAAGGAGGCGAAGCTAAACCAGAATCTACGAGGCAAAAATCTGGACAACATCCAAATTAGTTCGACCCATTTCTTGTCAGGTACCTGAAATGTTCATAGCAGCGACTCATTTTCTAGGGTAATGACGATGATAATATAATTCATATCAAACTTGGCATTATTGTCTCAAATCCGACTGTGATCACATTTAATAACCTGCTACAATAATAACAGTTGTTAAAATGTAAAAACATTGTATTCCAGGTTAAAAAAGTTTGACCTGTGTCTAAAGTGTGACCCAGATAAGGTTCCATGTGTGGGAATGACCTGTCAGTGACATGTGGCGTCCATTATTGCGACAGGAACGACAGGAATGACGCGTCATACGTTACGAATAATAGATGGAACCCGATCTGGGTCATCCTTTTGATTAAGGTCAGACGCTTTGTTTACCTCACCGACTGCCTCATGACGCATCGATGACGCGCCGTGAAAAACCCTCTAGTGATGACTCGCACTGTCGTTGGCTACGTATGCAGGTTACTAATAATAACAATAATAATAATGATGCTGATGCGTTGGGTTTATGTGGCGCTTACGGTTGAATTGATTTGCTCGCGCGGTCACACCTCGGTGGTGGTGGTGAACTACCTCAGTGGTCAATCTACGTCACCAACATCACTCACTCAGTCACACACCAGTGGAGTTAATGCTGCACAAAGACACAACGGACGGACTAGGGATAGAAGAACACATTGTTCAACAGCTTCTTCATGTTACCACTGATTAGCTTGTTGACGTAGCTTTCAGTTATTCTTGAATAGCCCTGTTTGTTAATGAGGCAGCAGCACTACTAGTGTAAAGCAACAAACTACGACTACATTTTGTTCAGAATGTGCGTCTGACGTCATAATTAGTTTCTAACGGAGACACAGAATCATCTGTGGGATTAGTGAATCCAGCTGCGTCCGGGTCCTCCTATACCTTCAGTCAGTCAGCTTAACCTTAACCTATAATATGAGGCTATAATGTGTCTAACTTTAAGAAGAACTTTAACGTCATTGCACACACGTTACAACGTAATCTTGTGTTAAAGAATCAGCTCAAGTCCCCTCTGGTTTCCCTCTGTGTTGTGACGCCGTTGACAGATTGCTCCAATAAATCCGTCTGACAAAAATGAATAAATAACCGCAGCATCTTGTGATTTGTCAAACAGCCGTCGTTCCAACCCCTAATTCTGCTTCTACAGCATCCAGAACACAACACAACAGAACGCTTTTCATTTGTTTTGTTTGTTTTATTTATTCCTCTTATTGTGTCGTGTTGTGTTTCGCCCAGGCTCTGCTGGCTTCGTCGGGTCAGGACAGGTCGACGGGTCTGGAGGCTCATCTGGTGTCTGCAAACTCCAGGTACATCCAGGAGCAGCAGGAGCAACAGCAGGTAAAGACAGAGGGAGCGTTCATTCATTCATTCATTCATTCATTCATTCATTCATTCATTCATTCATTTTCTATCACTGGGGGGCTGGGATTCGGACTCGGAGCCTTTATGCTGTGAGAAATCAGTGCTAACGAGAGGGATGGAAAGAAAACCAGAAAAAGAAAAAGGGCTGATGTCAGGATCGCGCAAATAAACTTTAAAGACGCATCAGAGCAGAGGAAGATAAGGACGTCAGATGAACCAGTGTTAGATTTTTAGTTTGTGAAGAATTCAGCTTGGCAATAGAAATGTAAGTGAGTGTAAAGAAAAGCAGCACATACTCTGCACCAGTGATGTGCATTCTCCAACATTTTCATTAAAGGAATCGCACACAGTAGCAAGAGTTTATTTAATAATAAATAATGATGATAATGCAGGATACAGATCTCGGTGCTCGGTGTGTGTTTTTGTGTGCGCGCTTTACGCAACAACCGAAGCCGCGAGCGAGTTAAAAGCAGATGGAGTATGTCAGAGGATACGAGCTGTGGGTTTGTATTTCCTGGTGGGGGTGGGCCGACAGCGGTGCTGAATGATGAAACCGTGTCACTGCACATCCTGTGACACTGTGCGGTTTTTAGTGGGAAATGAATAAAAGAAACGCGACTCAGTCACACTTTTTGATGTAGTGACGAAACGATGAGTCGTTCTGACCTTAAAGCCCCGCCTCCAGATCCACGGTGTCCCCCTGGTTTTAACAGGAAGACCATATAAGGCTTGTGAACGCACGTAGGTAAATCTGTGACAGAGGTGACACCAGGGAAATGTTTAGAGAGTCGCATCATGTTGGTTTGCCAGAAAACTGTTTCCAATACATAATGTACGGTACATTTTGGAGTCTAGGTTTAATCCTTTAACTTCAAAACCTGTTATTTTTTAGCTTATTTATACACAAAATGAAAAAAAAATAAAAAATAAGTCCTGTCATCTAGTGTATGTGCTCATTTTTCTAGAATATCTATGTAGTGTAATAACCTTCCAGTAGGAGTGAAAGTGAAATTTGTGTAATGACACCATAGTGGCCGTAAAGCGCAACGTCTCATTATTCAGAAAGGGGTGGAATTTTTCTATTAACCCAAACCACAACGTGGTTTCCGCTTTTCTGTTTCCAGCTGCTTCTCCATTTCTGCAGTTTGTAAATTGATTGTTTTGCATCAGTAGAGATGGAGCACGTTGAGGAAAGGTTGACTGGGGAGGTTCCGAGATACAGACATTTGTAGGACCTGACTGGGAAACAGGCGCCCACTAGTGTTTGGGTGGTGTTTTTACAGCGCGAGACAGACTTATTTATGCTCCTGTGCGGGGCTACGCAAGGACCTGCACAAGAACCCTCCACCGGTGTGAGACATGTGTTATATAGAGGGTTTGCATTGACGTCACTACTACCTGAGGCCACGTCGCCCTGATTGGCAAAAACACGGTAAAATGTGTCAGTAAACACAGCGAAATCGGGAAAAATGTGGATTATCAGTTCAAATTAAGGACAGTTGGACTCAACAATGATCCATATGAACTAGTGTGGACTTGGAAAAGTGGATTAACCTCAGTTTCAGTTAGTTTAAGATGTAACTAAACAAACGATGCTAACGCTAAGAGCTTTCCTGAGAAGTAACGTTAGTCATACAATACTGTAGAATTAAAAGACGGCGAGGAGTGATCACAGATAGACGTTTATTGTTTTATTGTTGTTGAAACTGAGATAGTTACTGTCGTCCGTAGCTACGACAAAACAACAACATCCACATTCTGATCTGACAGCGCTCCAGAACGTAACTTAAGGAGTAACTTAAGGTTTGACTTCATCAAAAAATACAGCATAAATTAATATTAGCTGACACTAAATGTGAACCACAACACCAGGTTTCTGTGCTTGTATTTCAGTTAGTTCTTAGTAAAGCAGTGATCTCTTTTCTTTGGCAGATACATGTAAAAATGGTTCAGTCAATCACACAACAGCTCTTCCCCCTTTTTTAAATTAATTTTACAATTAATTAAAGCCTGTGATTCAAGCGAATCCTGCTAATCTCAACGCTTAACTGTCACTTTTTGCCTGTAAGTGGCCGTAACCACGGAGACTTTGTGTCTTTTTTTTTTTACCAGCGAGTTTCATTTTTGGCAGCTGAAATTTGTCTGAAATGTCCGTTTCTCCAAACCTCCTCAGTCACAGATTCTCCATTGATCCAAATCAGTCAAGTTTGAAAATTTCAGAGACGGAGAAGCAGCCGAAATCACTTCAACACTCTAACTCTGATTAGCGTTTTAAACGAGCCCTAAGACGTTGACGCGACCGCGTTTGTGTGCGCGCAGCTGATCATGCAGGAGCAGGACGAGCAGCTGGAGCTGGTGGGGGGCAGCATCCGAGTCCTCAAGGACATGTCTGGACGGATCGGAGACGAGCTGGACGAGCAGGCCGTGTGAGTGCATCTAAAGCTCTTTTTTCTATGTCAGTATGATGTCTGTCAGAAAAAAATAACGACTGGGAATACACCTCTTGTTGTTTCTGGCCTGTAGAAATACCCCCCTCTTCTCACTTCCTCTTCACGCCTCAATCAGTTCCACGCCTCATGCGCACAAATCTAAAATAGCCCACATGAAATGTTTCAGTTTCCTGCAACCGAGGTCAAGCTCAGTAATTCGTAGAGGTGATTGAAATGTCGGTAATTATTTTAGTCATTTAACAGGTGTCCAACCTCATTTTGGGTTCACAGTTTTATATTTCTGACTGTGCTCTGACGTTATCATTATTATTATCGTCTTGACCTATAGGTTACAAAAGAAAATAGTTCTTAAAGTAAATAAATAAAATGTTTGCTGTGAGTTATCGGAATGAAGTGTAGGAAATCACCAAGATTTTATCTGACAGTGACGGAACGGTGTTCGCTTCAGGACGTAATTTCTTTTTCTGTTGTTGATTAAATATTCAAACGCCACAGTTTTATCCGCTGACTCGGCGAATCGTCTCTTTAATATCCTGTAAACGCCAGATAAAAGGTCTTTGAAGTGTCCGCGTTGAAGTTTTTTTTTTTTTTTTGCGACGCGTTTCCTTCTCGTTTAGGATGTTGGGAGAGTTCGGGGACGAGATGGATCAGACGTCGTCCCGCATGGACTCGGTCCTGAAGAAGCTGGAGAAAGTGTCTCACATGACGAGCAGTAAGTTCTCACACACGCAGAGACGGAGACAGGCAGGAATTGATCCGCTTCTACGGCCCAGGTTAGAGGTGAGGTCGGGATGTCCGTCTGATGAATGAGTCTAAGAGCAGGTCAGTGTGGTCATAAACTTTAATCAGTAAAAAAAAAAAAAAAACGTAAAATTGTTAAGAAAAGCTGACGAACGTGTTGCAGCGCTCACGTATCCGTAAACATATTTGTGGAGAGCAGTGGAACAAAGAAGCAGCAGCTTCAGTTAGATCTGTTAGATCAGGACTGTCCGACTCATTTCAGTTCCACGTTCAGTCATGCTTTGTTTGATGTCCCATATACTGAGAAATAGTTGTAATAGTATGATAATTAGGGGCTTTTTATAGACATAGAAAAAAAGAGGAAGTTTTGTGGGAAATCCTGAACAGATACAACCAACTTACAGCGAAGTTTATCAAACTGGTACGAACTAAAGGAACTTGCTTTTTTTTTTTTAATACTTACATGTCCTCTCAGTGGACAGATCCTTGGAATAAACTGCATGTTTACGGCCTATTCCAAGGAATATCCAGTCAAATCCAACTTTATTTATACAGCACTTCAAAACAACCACAGAAGAGTAAATAAAAGGCAATAAATAAGATAAATATAACAACAGCACAAGGCATAAATACTAGTAAAATCAACTAAAAGACAAATGAAGCAGCTCTATAATAAGACAAAAACATAACAACTGTGATCCAGGAGAGAAACACTCACGCATCAGCTGTCTGACCCCCTCAGGTCGGAGGCAGTGGTGCGCCATCGGCGTGCTGGTCGCCATCATGGTCGTGGTCCTCATCCTCTTCTTCGCCCTCTGATGTCGGAGGACGACGACGACCTCTGACCTCTCGCCCCGGTTTCACCGACTCCTCCGCACCAGGAAGCAGGATGGGAAGACGGGACGTGGCCGCCTCCTCTTCCCCCTCCTCCCTCTCCTCCTCCTCCTCCTCCTCCTCCACGTCCCCTCGTCACGCTGAGGAGAAACCTGCGACCGCGCAGAGAACCCGTCTCCTCTTTGCTTTTAACGGATGGACTGTGGTGGTTTAGCATGAGGAGGAGGAGGAGGAGGAGGAGGAGGAGGAGGAGGAGGAGGGGGCTCGGTGGTGTTACGTATTTCATATTGGTGCAAATTGTAGAAAATAACGGTACTGTCGCCACTGCTGCTGCTGCTGCTGCTGGGCTACAAAACACAACTATTTTCATACATTTTACCAAGAACATTTGAAACTAACGAGTTTCCGGTGAATCTGCGACATCACTAACGAGCCCCGTTAATCTGAACCCAACTCAAAACCTGATTCTGAGCAGATTTACTGACAGAAGAAGAGTTTTTAGATGAATAAATGTAGTTATTTGTGTTTTAAGCCAACAGCAGCAGCAGCAGCAGCAGCAGCAGCAGCACGGGAGGGAGGGAGGGAGGGAGGGGTTTCTCAGTGTTGCCTTAAAATATATTTTTTTACACCGTTTTGGAAATGTGCAGTACGTTCATGTGCCTACGTGTGAATCAGGGTCAGAAGGTCCCGCCAACGGCGCGCGGGGTTCCCCTCCCGTCCCCAATAAAAAAAAAACGGATGCCACACGAACACGTTTCAGGTGCAGAGAGATTGTTTGCGGCGGGAACAAAAGGGAAAGCGCTCGTCCTCCGCCAGGTGCCGGCTTCGCTCGTCTGTCTGAAGCGCGCAGAGATTCCCGCCTGATCCTGTGTGAGAAAACGGATCGTTTCACGGCCGAGGTGAGGCGAGGTCTGCAGGCGAGAGGCCCGCCCTCGTGCCCCCGCGGACGTCCGAGCTCCAGGATTGGCCGAGGCTCCGTTGCGCTCGGAGACAACCTCGGCTGGTTTATTGAAAAGCTTTTCAGAGAAGGAGGGGAAGGGACGGTTGCTGGGCAGGATGCGTTCGCGCCGAGCCCAGGTTTAAGCTCACGGCGCCCTCAGCTGGACGGTCACGGTAGTTCTTTGTCTCACGCACTAAGATGTGTTGCAGCTGTAAATACAAACAAATGCTTTAATTTTTTTTTTCTTTTCTCTTTCCATGTGTGTGAACGGACACTGTTCTTGTACCAAAGCTTTGAGCTCACTCTTCTTTGTTTTTGATCTTGTGTGATATCTCGATATCTTAATTCAAGCCGCAAATTACAGTTAATTCCAAACGTTTTGGAGAATTTCTCGTTTTACCGAAGGGGTCAGAGGTTTTTTTTTTTTTCTCTTGGTACAGGTTTGGTTTATGAATCAGTTTTATTACTTTGAGTATTTCTTGTGGCCTTTTAAATGTGCTCTTTCATGAAGTAAAAATAGCCACAAGCATAAATCAGATATGAGATTTTTCAAATATTCTATTATTTCTCTCCGGGGACAGTATTAAAATGTGCGTATTGTGTTTTTATCTGGATACTTGCCGCGTATCTTAACAGCCAACATGTTTTGCTTAATCCATTGTTTCTAAATATTACTAAAAATGAGTGTTTCTCTCTTATAAACAGCGACACACATGAAACTGTAAACCTGACCTCTGACCTCTGACGAAACGTCTCCGTCGGTTCAGCGGTTAAAACCGAAACCTGCGTCATCCAGTGACGTTTGGACGTTTTTATGCCGAACTGTTGATTTCTCTGCTTCCAATTCTGAATCAATGAAGGTGTGGGGTTTAGAGAAGACATGAATGTAGGAATTTTTCTTTTTTTTTTTTTTGCCATTGTTGTTCATTTTGTAACACGTAAAGTAACTCCTCTGTCGTATTTACGCACTACAGGACGAGTCCATGTCGTACGGCAGCGTCTGCTCCGAGTGAATCACGTGTGGTTGTTTTGTTACTGGCATCCAGAGATTTCTGACAATGTACGATATGGTTTCATTAAACTGGTCAAAAAAAACAAAAAACCTTGTGAGCTTCCATTTCATTCATCTGAAGAGCTTTTAGACACTAGACACCATAACATTATGACCACTGACAGGAGAAGTGAATCACATTGACCAACTTGTGACAATTCAATGTTGTTCTGCTGGGAAACTTTTGGACCTGGTGTTCATTCTTATGGTTGTGACTTAGACATGTAGCACCCACCCAGACCAGACCAGACACCCCCACCCCATAGCAATGACACTCCCTGATGGCAGGATGCACAAAAACACAAAAATAGTCTCTAGTTTTGTTAAAGTAAAACTGAATCTGAAGTATCTGCGTTTGTGCGTTCGAAAGTCAAAAGGGAGAGAACTACACAGTGTGAGGAAGGTGGTCATAATGTTACGCCTGATCGATGTAAGACTAGAGGAAAAATACTGAGAAAATACCATAAATCTCTAGTTTTGTTTGAGTAAAATTGTTTAGAAACTGAAATATCTCTTGAGGCACAAGGGAGACCCACACAATATTAGGAAGGTGGTCATAATGTTATGCCGGATCGATGGAGTGTGACTGATGTGAGACCAGAGGGAAAATATTGAGGAAAATACCATAAATCCTTAGTTTTGTTAAAGTAAAACGGAAATCTCCGTGTGTGTGTGTTTGGAGTCACAGTGTTAGGTCATAATGTTATGGCAGACGGCTGCACGTGTGACTGAATCTCGACGTATCTCGAGCTCCCGTTCCCTCCACCCCCGGATTTAAAAGCTTCCGCGTTACGCGGCTGAGCTTTACTTCGCGAATCCCTCCGGTGCGAGCAGTTCTGAAAATAACCAGACGGGGAGTCAGCAGGACGACGCCTTCACACCTCGAACAGACGTCCTGCGAAGCTCGGCGGGAGTGAGACGCCAACACCGACGGCAAAATCAGCTGACGATTTTAACACGATACGTAAAAAAATAAAATATATATATATAAACACTTTTAAACTGTTAGCATGTTGTGACAAATACTAACGCACGTCCCCTCATGGCGACTTACAACACATGTCGGTGCGAAGTCGTATAATGTGCGTTTCTTTTGTCTGCGTGTAGCTTAGGTAAGTGCACCGATCAGGCATAACATTATGACCACCCTCCTAATACCCTCTAAAGTTCTAAAAGTTTCCCAGCACAAGGTGGTCGATGTCATTCACGTCTCTTGTCTGTGGTCATAATGTTGTGGCTGATCGGCAGTATTTCCATGACAACAGTGAATAAAATGTTCCCGCGTCCTGCTCACCTGTGCAGGTGTGCGAGCCTCGTCGATGCAACTCCCGTTTTCTTTCAGGACGACTGAAATCAGAGTCGGGTTTGTCTGTCGCGGACGGACGTCATTATTGCGGTTTGACATCTCCAGGTATTTAAAAAAAAAAAGAAATAAAATGTTTTAAACTTGGTTCAGACTACACACACTTGGTCCCGAAGCACTGGCTCATATCAGTGGGACAGGTCTGCGTCACGTGTGGGTTTAGTTTAGTTTACAGTGTGTTGCTATTTTTCGTGGGAGCTCGTCAGTGTGTGAATGTGCTCTGACAGTGTAAGTGTGGATCCTGGCAAAGACACTTAGCATAGTTTTGTTTGTTTATCAGTCGCGACCGTCTCTTATTACTTCTTATTTATTCCAGACCGTCTTAGTAGATGAACCCGTTCAGCTCTTACAGGCCTGATTGGTCGTAGTGTGTTAACTGAGGGGGAGGTTCAGTATTTGTATGACTCGTCTTTTGGTGAAAGTTCAGCACAGGACGTAGGCGCATGGAGCCAGTGTGGAGATTTGTGAGCTCATCGGTCTGGCTCGCTCTGTAACCTAAACACTAGTCGGCGCTGTGTCTGTTTTTGCCAGTCGGGTTCATTTTTGTTTCTTCCTCCTGCTTCGTTTTCAACAATGGCGACTGAAACCTTTTTCGCCTCTGACGCATCGTACAAATGCTTGCATCGCCAAACCTCCTCAGGTAACTTTTCCTCAGCGTGTTCATCTTCGTTGATGCAAAACGATCAATTGGAAAATTGTGGAGTTGGAGAAGCCGGAAATACTAAAGCGGAACCACGCTACTATGAAGTGGACCAATCACAGCTCTTTTGCGTCGTTGAGGTTCGTAGTTACTTTTCTGTGGACATGCACGTCAGGCTACGTAGTTAAGTTGGCCCAAAGAAGCCTCAGCTACCGGTTCATACCAAATACCGTTTGTTTTTGTTTTTTTCATTCTGATATGAAGTTTTAATATACCGCTATATTTGATTACGCAGCGTCTGGAACGTTGCCCCACGAGACGCTGTTTCAGACCGGACCCTTTTCAATGTAGCGCTACTAAATGGTGCGACTGCGTCACTGCAAGGCAGTGAAGATGGAAAGGTCAGAAAAACTGAAGCAGTAGTGAAGCCAGTTGTTTGAGTTTCTTTAGGGTGATCTGTTTTGGATGACCTGTCCCCCGGCAAAAACAGTCCCCAAATATTTCCCCAAGTTTAGCTTTTTATGAATGAGAAAAAAAAAAACAAAAAAAAAAACGTTGCACTCAGACTACCATTATTACGGTAGCTGGTTGAACTGCTATTGACATTAGAGACATAGGTTTAAATTAAAATAAATCAATGTGTCATTGTCCCTGTTTCTTCCTTTTTTTTTTTTTTTTTTTTTTTTTAAATCTCTGATGTCCCTGGATTTCCACATCAGCAGGCGGTGCTAACACAGGGCTAACAACAACAACAAACCTGTTTTAATACTTGTGTGGGATTATTCCATCACCACAGTAAAATACTCCACCCTTAGTCAATCTACTGCATTAATTCCTCTCTCAACCAGTAGAAAATGTTGTGAACACGTGATTATACATTGGGAAAAACAAACAAACAAACAAACAAACAAAAAAGATGTGATACCGAAAAATACCGGTATATACATTGTTGGTACTAAATACTACCCAGCTCTAAAACACCTAAAAGTTTCAGTCGCCATTAGCTGCGTTAACATTACATATACAGGTGAAGGTGTTTCACGAATGAAAGTCTCGTTCCCTATGACTCTTAAATTCTCTTCACACGAGACTTCACTCTGAGGAAGTTGGACTTCAAATGAACTGGTCACATGACCCTCGTGTCATCTCCTGTAACGCTGGTGACAGGGAAATGCGGAAAAAGTGTTTCCGTTGCACTTTGCCGATTAACTCATACGAGTGTACCATTGTTTTAGCTTTAGATACATGAGGCGTTTTTTTAAAAGTGGGTCTTTCAGTTACCATTTTTTTATTGCGATATTTGGGATTCGCGTATTTCCAGGGGGAATGGAAACACAGCTACTGTTAAACAGTGAAGCAGGAAGTGGAAACAAAAAAAGTCCTCGACTGGTAAAAAAAAAAAAAATAATAATACAGCGCCGACTAGTGTTTGGGTGGTGTTATTAGAGAGCGCACAAGTATAAAAGGCTCGCACCGCGTAGGCTAGTATGGCCTCAATCAGGGGTGTCAAACATACGGCCCAGGGGCCAAAACCGGCCCGCCAGAGGGTCCAATCTGGCCCGTGCGATGAATTTGCAAAAATTACACTGAAAATATTAGCTGAAACTTTTTGATAAAATAAGAAATTGCACTTGCACTTCTTAAGAAATTCACGGTTGTTCATAACATGTAGCTGTACTTTTCTGCACTAAAACAACAGGAAACATTTGTAGTTGTCATACATTTAGGAGTTAATAAGCTGTTGTGTTACTGGTCCGGCCCTCTTGTGATCAAATTGGGCTGGATTTGGCCCCTGGACTAAATGAAACTACTTAGACGCCACATCTGGTCACAGTTCACACCACGTGTATTTAAAGATACTCACACGTCAGCCGAGATGACGTAAATAAAAACCCAACGCAGCCATAAGGTCAGTCCTGTTTGTTACAAACCTTTTATTAAGATATTCAGATTTTTTTTCCTCATTTTTAATCATCAGTCTGGTTTCTTTTTCTCTTTACAGTAGTTAATGTGCAATTATCTTTATTACTGGGTCACAGTTAGGAATTCACAAAGTTATTGGCACTTGGAACACATGAGGGAAACACTGGCATGTACACGGGGCGGGATGGGGGGGGGGTTCAGTTTGATGGAGGGGGCAGGGCCGGGGTAAAAGGGCTGAAGGGTGTGTGTGTGTGTGTGTGTGTGTTTTCGTGTTCGTGTGTGTGTATGTATGTAGTGGGGCGACATCAGTAGATGCTACTGCATTGTTTTAGTTTTTTTTTTTTCAGTTTTTTTTTTTCATCTTTACTTCCAAAAAAGCTGTTGTTGTTGTTTCACTTTTTCCATTTTTCTGGGTTATGAAGAATAATAAAGAATAATACCTCATGCTGCGAGTGCACATCTAACAATCAAACTCTGATAGTGCTTCTATGTCATAATGTACAGTTTATATATTTATATATTTATAGTGGAAAAAAAAAAGAGAGAGGAAAGAAAAGAAGAAGAAAAAGTTCAGCGGACTATTTTCACCCAACGACACCAGAGACAAGGAATTAAAAAATAGTCATTCACGGTTGCCATGATTAGATGTAAAAGCCCTGCACCCCCCTCGCCCTCCCCACCCCCCCCTCCCCTTCCCCTGGTTGTGTGTTGTGATGCTGAGGTAAGACTGTGTCGACATGGACTCTCGGCTTAAACTGTAAAAACCCTGCACTGTACGCGTTCAGATGGCCGAGAGCGCTCTGCTGAGGCTCCCAGGTTTTTTTTTTTGTTCCTGAAAAGCAAAAACAACAAAATAAAACGAGAAAAAAAAAAAAAAAAAAAAAGAACGTCATGTACCTGCTTTGTAACGGCAGCCACAGCAGTTCAGAAGCTGCTCGCAGCGCTGAGATATCTGTGGGGATTAAGGTCTGCCATGGCTGAGAGCTCCCGAGGTAAACTGGTACGTATTGTTAAAACTGCATCGGTGACGCCCGGAGACGAACGCACGCGTCCTGCGACGGGCGTGGGTGCGAGCTCCTGCGTCTCAGAGGTTTGACCGTTTTGTATTCATGTATACATATTCAGTATATATATATATATATATTTATATATATATAGAAAGAGAGATATATAGAGATATATGAGAGCCTGTGTGTTGTCTCTGGTGTGTGGGGATTTGGGGGAAAGAGCGTAGTAGATGTATCCAGATAGAAGACTAAAAGACCAGGCAGGAAAAGAGACTCGGAGAGTTTGAGGGGCACATGGAGGTGGTGGGGGTGTTTGGGGTGGGTGGGGGTTAGGCTGCAAGATGAGGATGAGGAGGGAGAGGTGGAGGAAGAGGGATGAAGTGGGAGACATACACCGAGAGGCATCACCTCAGGGTTACAATCTTGATTGAAAAAACAAACAAAAAAAAAGGAATAAAGTCTCTGCGTCCTCGTCCCACTCTCCTCCGTTCTCAAGTTTCGCCAGTTCTTACACACACACAGTGACATTCCTCTGGATTTTCGTCAGGGTCCCTACGCAGGAAACGACATCCTAAACGTTTCGAAAAGTCGACTCCCCGTCCCCCTCGGGCCGCATTCTGGTTTCGGGGCCTTCGTCTGCAATTCGGATAAAAGTTTAGCCCCGTTAGCATCTTTTTTTAGCGCGATGCTGAAAAAGGAGTTCGTTAAGAACTTGTAGTGTTGCCCAAAAACCAGAATGACTGCAGCCTGGAACGGGAAGAGGAGGAACAGAGGGGGGGAGAGAGGGGGAGGGGCGTGTATTGCTTCGTTTCAGTCCATCAGGGAGGATTTTTTTTTCCCTTCACGTTTTCACTGGACCCGTGAAATCGTCCAGAAAAGGTCAATATGACCGGATCATACGTGATTCCAATGTGTTAAATGTCAAACTCCGCCAGCGTCGTCATGTGGACGGAGGCTGGAGCTGAAAGGACGTCAGAGTCGATGCTGTAGAGACCCCCACAACCCAACCCAACTGGCATGCCACCCTCCACCCTCTAGGTTGATGGGTACACCCCCAGTTTTTTTTTGTTTGTTTCGTTTTTTTTTTTTTACAGTAAACAACAAAATGTCATAGAGACAAAACAAAACAAAAAAAACGTACAAAATAAAAGCAAAAAGGGTAATAGAGTACAAAAAGATAAAAACAACAAAAATAAGGAACTCACCAAAAAAATAAAAAACCCTCACATTACATCTACAAAGCCCACCCCCACCCTCCAAAATCAACATGTGTCCCATTTGTGACGCCGGGCCACAGGCAGGAAGTGACACGGGGAGTGAGCTCGGGAAGGTGCAGAGGGCTTTGGCTCTCTGGGACAATTGAGCGTCGCCCAAAGGTGCTTTTTTTTTTTTTTTTATTATTTGACTTTTTTCTTTTTAAGACTCTCTCCGTGTCACTTTGCTGTGGCCCCGCGGCCCGAGACGGAGATCAGGAGCCAACGACGGGACAGGACAGGACAGGACAGGACAGGACAGGACGTGCTCCTGGATGGACTGCAGCTCTCTTTTCTTTTTGGACGTAACGTCAGCGACTTTCAATCTCGCTGACCGCCTCGTTTGGCTTCGTTTTGGCCGGTTTCGTGTTTGTAAATGGGCAGCAGGGACCTCCGGCGGGCTGCTGTTAAGGTGCTCGGATGAATACAGTGATCGAGACTTTGATTACAATCATAGCTTCTGGAGGATCACTGCTTCTTGGGTTTCCGCCGCCTGGTGGTAGTGGCAGGTACTGCAGCAGCAGTAGAAGAGCCCCCCCCTCACTCCTCTGAGCTGCAGTAGCTGGATTCATTCACCAGGCGACCGCGTCTTTAGAGAAACAACATTCAAGGAGCAGTAGCTTATTCTTTGCGTAAAAAGCTGGTCCGAGAACCAGGTCAAGTAAACTTAACTTTGGGTCGATTTTGTTTTAATTTAGGTTCACACAAGCTTGGCTTGGAGGTGTGTTTGAATTGTCAAAGGACAACGGAGATGAGGATTGTTTTTGAAACAGACATTCAGACTTTTAGCCTTAAATGAAGTGAGCCGTCTGGCAGCATTTCCTTTGCCCCTGTTGTCCGTCCATTCTTCGGTCGACCCCCGATCCTGTCCCGGCAACAGCTGCAGTACAGTAAAAACCAAACCTCGGGTCCAGCGTTAAACCCCTCCCCCTCCCCCTCCCGCCCAACAGCACCTCAGTCATAAAACATTGCGATGCAAAAATATGTGGTTCTCTTTCTCTAAACTATTTTACAGCTAAACCATGTCTCCAACGTCCTCTTTTTTTCTTCTTTTACACAACTTGGCAACTCTACGTACAGGTGTTAATGTTGTATTATTAGTAGCATCTCCTTTAAAATAACTTTCAACAACTACAGTATACTAGCTCAAACGTAGAAAAAAAAAACAGGATAAACATAAAAGTGTAAAACCAAACGACTGAATATAAACAAAAATAACGACGTTTGCTCTGGCCCCAACTCAACCCTTCAGTCGGAAACCTGTGGTCAGACGTACAGACCTACAGAGAGACTAAAAGCTACCACCTGTCAGGACTTTTCAAAAGGGTCAAAAGAAAAGTGGAGGTGGAGTTCACGTCACTCATAAGAGCTTCAACGTTCAGCTTCACGCAGTCTTTCCTCCGTGTAGGTCAGAGGAGTGTTCTCAACTTCTTTAAAAAATAATAATAATAATAAAAAAAAAATCTTCAGCTACTTCCTCCGAATGTTTCCTCCAAATCAAAGAGGAAATAAAACCGACAGATGTGGATGAAAGTATCGCTTTTGCTGTGCTTGTTGGAAGTAATTATCTTAAAAACCCTCAAACCGCGGTTGAAGCCTGATCAACCGAGGCTCCGGGTGATCAGGTTGGAACACACCAGACACTCGGAGACACTCTGACATCCTCTCATTCATAAAAATGACTTTCCAGACGAACATCTGGCCACTGCCTCCCGACCCCGGGCTTCCCCTGTAAACGTCTACGATATAAATTTACCTCTGCTACATTAAATCTCTCACGTTATTGCTTCTTTTCTCTTTGTCTCTCTTGATATTCTGGATCATTTAACCGGGGGCGGTGGGAGTTTCTCCGTTGGGAATTCATGCCCCGTGATGAGATATGTTGAGTAAGAGGGGAGGGGGCTTCATGAGAGGGTGAGGACAGGGGAGCAACAGCAACGTAGTTAAACGTGTCACTGAGTTGATTTTGATTACAGCAACACGACTGATTAAGGCATTGTAGGAATATCCAATTGCACATAGTGGAATTTTTTCCCCCCCACGACCAGAGTCGGATACGTTCACTCAGCAAACGTTTTAGTTAATTTCTCCTCTTTTCCTCTGGAGACGTTGTCCTGAAGTCCCAACGCTTTTCAATTCAGAATCACATCAGCCACAACATTAAAACCGCTTACAGGAGAAGGGAATAACTTTTAAACTGTCTCGTGTGGATGTTACTTAGACATGTAGCACCCACCTAGTCCCAGACCAGACCAGACCCCTCCCCACCCCATAGGAATGACACTATTTGATGGTAGCAGGATGCAGCCTGACACATCTTTTCGCTAAATAATAAAACTGATATTTCTGAAATTTTGAAATTAAGGTTTTCGCTAATTCGCTGCGACTCTTGTAAAGTCTCGCGACGTCCCGCAATTCTCTTAAATTCTCATCACGTGAGACTTCACTTTGAGGAAGATGGGCTTCAGATGAACTGGTCACATGACCCCTCTGCGTCACCTGTGATGCCTTTTATATCGATACGTCTGAAAAACCACCTCGTGAGAGTGGAAAAGAGTTTTAGCTTTAGGTGTTTGAGAGGTTCCCGTTACCTGCTTGTTATTGCGATTTTTAGATTTTTCGCACTTCTAGAGGGAATGGGGACGCAGCAACACACAAAACAGTTTAGCAAACAAAAAAAAAACAAAAAATTGAGGGGGAACACAAGGTGTTGACCCGGCCTCCAAATTTACTAGATCCTTAAGTATCTGTGGGATGATCTAGAGGGGATCCTCCCCTCAGCCCATCAACATTCAGACCCATGTCCATTCTCTGATGAGTCACATCTGTTTTGGAGACAACACTAGGCAGGTAGTCATAGTGTTATGCCTGATTGATGTACGCAACAATCCATTTCTGAACCACAGAAAAGCAGGAATGTAAAAACCCCACGGTTAAAAATCTAGATCCGACTGTTGAACGCGAAGCTTGTGATGGACTCGTTAAGACTCTTTTCTACCAGACGTGACGTACAGTACGTCTCTCACTGTTCAGCAGCAACACACGCCGGCGACAAGGAACCAACCAAATCACCACACGCCAACACGCGGGACAGCCCAATGTATTACAGGTCATGAAGGCGGATTCTCTTTCCACTGTTTAGTGCAAATTTCAGCTTTGTGGTAAAAAAAAAAAAAAGATTCAAGCTCATTTTCTTTTGTTTCCACACAAATCTCAGGTCAAGTTTTTTTCTCTCTCTGGGTCTGGACTCCACCAGCGTCCACCGGTCAGTCGGTCGGTCGCTGGTCTGGGTGGTGGTTTATTAATTTCGGCCCATAACCCCACCCCTCAACAACAACAACAAAAAAAACAAAAGCCTCGATACATCAACAAACAAGCACCAAGGAGGTATTCATCTTGGTGGCACAGGGCCAGAGATGGAGAGACATCCAAACCCCCTCCACCCCCTCCTCCTTCTCCTCCTCTCTTGTCATTAGCCTTCTCTCTCTCTCCTCTCACTCTTTGTCTGGATTGAGGCTTTCGCTCATGTGACGGCAGAGTGCCGCAATGCCTCGTCTGTCCTGGGAGATTCTTAACAAACACCCCCCTCCCTCTCCTCCCTCTCCTCCCTCTCCTCCTCCTCTTCCGCTTACTGCACAAGTCTGAAAGGATTATAATAATAATAAATTATTTTTCTTTTTTAAACCCCGCTGGTCACTAGGTTCATCAGTCTGGTTGATATTCACCTCATGATTGGCTGCGTCTCTCCTGTGGACATAGTGATTGGTCGGTTAGGGCAGCCGGGGGGGGAGGGCGGGTAGGGGGGATTTAGGGACAGGGAGAGACACCTTCCTCATCAATAGTCTGATTATTGAAGCACACACACACTCACACACACACAAAAAATCATACATCTGGGCTGCAGGCGAAGCACCGGCAAAACCCACGCCCAGTTTTTTTGTTGTTTTTTTTTTTAAACCGTATTTGCATTTGAATAGTTCACATGTATGCACATGCATGCAGCAACATATTTGGCAGCCCCATCTGTTCATCGTGTTGTTTTTGTTGTTGTAGTAGACGGTTCACACACACACACATATACCACACACACACAGATATACAGTTTGGGAGAGATTTGCATTCTGAAGAAAATGGAGTCGAGACAGAAACGAAGCAGCCGTGGATGGAAAATGATGGTAATGAAGCAACAAGGGAGCGACGCTATTTAGCTCCTTCCTGTGTGTGTGTGTGTGTGTGTGTGTGTGTGTGTGTGTGTGTGTGTGTGTGGGATAGAAATGTGTACATAAAGAGGAGGCAAGACAGAGACAGATGTAAACAAAGAAAGTGGAAACACAGGAGGATGGAGGAGAAAGAACAAGGAAGATGGACGGGAGGGGGGATAAAGTGTCACAGGCTGCAGGACTGTCCCGTGCAGGAGTACAGGATGTCTGTGGGGGGGGGGGGCAAGGTGGGGGGTGGGCATTAGCTTGTCCTTAAAGCGTGCAGGATGCAAATACGTGCGACCGCGCAGATGTGCATGTGTGCGTACAGAAAGATGTGCGACTCTCCGAGGCAGACAAAAACAAACAGCCACTCATCTCAACCTCTGTGCACACACACCACCCACTCGCACACACTTACACACACACACACACAGACCTTGCAGAGCCGAGCACCCAAACCACCCACACACAGTGACAGGCATGCGCAGTCGCCCGCACAAAGCCAGACACACACACGTATGCAGCACATAGATCCAGACGCAGACCCAGGCTGGCACAGGCATGCGCACACTACGCCACGCCACAGCACACTACACACACACACTCTCTCACACACACACACACACACACACTGTACCGCTGTCAAAAGCTCTTTCTAGTGAGGAGGCAGACATTAACATGCCATAAATGGAGATGGAGGGAAGCGAGAGCAGAGAAGAAAAACTGCATACATACATTAATATGCACACACACACACACATTGAAAACACACCAAAATCCATCTAACACACACACACACACACACACACACACACACACAAAGCCTTTAAAAGCAGGCTCCTGAACACACCCTGCAACAAACCACCACACACACACACACATATACGTACACACCGGTATGCATGCATGCATTCACACCGAATCACCCAAGCGTCCCCCCCTCCTTGCCTCCCTCCCCCTCCCTCCTTCCTCATTCGACCCTCCTCTCTAGAGAGTCCTACACTGTCCTCTTCGTCCCTCGCCATCTCTCTCAGACTTTTCTACTTCCTTCCTCGTTTAAGGCTTTTACATAAAGAGCTGGAATTAAAACAAAATGTGCAAATGTGTCTCCTGTTTCTCCACCTCTCCCTTGCCTCCCCCCCGTCCCCCCCCCCTCCAGCGTCACCCCTCCCCAATCCCTCTCTATTTGTTCGCATCCTCAGGTATTGTACTTGGTTAGGTCTCCATAGATCGTACCATGTGCTTCGAATTAGCCCACCTGCCCTCTTCCTCCTTATTGGCCTTTAGGTGCTCGTCTCAGGACTATGGGCTCTTTGACTAATAGCCTTTTTTTTACAAAAAAAAATGATAATAATAAAAAATTGATACACATGCAAATATATAAAAAACAAATCAGTCAAGTAAACATCTTTCCTCAAAAGCCAGGTAGTTTACAAAAAAGAAAAAGCGGACAATTTTTTATAACACTGCTCTAGAAAACGTTTTTTTGGTTCTTTTCTGGGCTTTCTTTGTCTCGCATTTTGCACAGCGACGCTTCTGTCTCTCACTTAAGAGCCGCTCTAACGGGCGACTCTTAAGCGCGTGTGTCTGTGTGTGTATATGCGGACGTCTAAACATCATTATGAACCTGTGACTGTGACATTAAACAGCCTTTAAACGGCTTTCCTCCACTTGCCCACGGAGCTGGCAATAAGGTGCTTGAGGTTTCTTCTATTCAGAAAGTCACAGACCAAGTAGTCGTTTAAGTTTTTAGAAATGAATAAATAACAATAATAATAAAAAATTATAATACGTTCTTCATCATTTGGGCCATGATTTTTTTTGTAGTGGTGATTTACAGTAATGGTTTGCCTATACTGGCAGATATGCAAATCTTTTAAATGTCACAATTAAGGCGTTACCTTGTCCTTTATTTTTAACTATTATGGCACGTTAGACACCAAAGGCATATTGCTGTCCTCTACAGACCACTCATCATTTCTAGTTTTATAGTATTAATTTTACCATTTAAAAAAAAAAACGTACTTAATGTGAATATTGAGGATTTAACCAAATCCACCAGGTATAATCCTTTAAAGAGACTTTTAACGGGGCAGACAACTTGACACGGACTTCTCTAAAAGACCGAGCGCACAAACTTTCATTAGTGGTCTGGATGTAAACGATACAAATCGATACGATCGATTGACATATCGGCCGGCCGATATATCGGGCCGATATCTGCACTTTTTACTGGTACAAGCCGATATGCGGGTGAGTTCGCCGATATATACATAGATATTTTTTTAACCCGGCATCCACAGGCAAGTCTGTGCTGCTGGAGACGCTGTGGACCGTGCAGTCCATACATTGCCCCTCCCCCACTAGTAGAGCGTGCACAGCTAGAAACTGGAAAATGTTTAGTCTATGCTCTACACAAGAGCATTCAACAAATGTTTAGTTTTTTGGTTAAATTGAGACTTGTAACATTTTTCATGATTGTGTCACTTTTATCATTAAAATGGAAAAAAAAACTGTATCGGCTCCAAATATCGGCTCAGAAAAATCAGCAGCACGTCTTGGCCATATTACATAAAAACTGAATTTGAAGTTAGATGGAGAAACTCTCCTTTGATTTTAAAAAGGACTTGAATATTCATAATGTTTAATCCAAAGCTAACCTGAAGAAGCCTTCTACAGGTTTTTATACCTCCCGAGTGACTGCAGCCGTCTCCTGGATTTTCAAGGGCAGTTTTTGTTTTCCCAAAAGAAAGAAAAACTTTTCTTTCTTTTTTTTTTTTCTTATTTCTGAAAGCTACCGTGCAGCCGGATCAAAATACGATTGGAATGACTTTCAGGGTTGTTTCTATGCCAACGTGCCGATTATTTAGCAGCTTTCTTTTGTTAATGACTCGAACCGGAACAAAAGAAACTTTCGAACCGACACAAAGAACTTTGAGCTGTGAAAGTTTTCAAATGAAATCAACTTAAAAAGAAAAAAAAAAAAAGAGCGAAATGCACTTTATCTGTCGACTGCCGGTTCGCTTTGGTGCGATTCCCCTTTAATTCCCCCGCACCGCACCGCTCCGCTGTGTGTGTGTGTGTGCGGCTGTAGCCGATGGAGCCGACAGCGCCCAAATGCGTAATAGCGCGTATGTGAGGTCACCGCACTGATGGCTGAATGAATCGACCAAGCGTGTGTGAAAACGCGCTGTCTGGTCTGGCCTCCCTCCCTCTTCCTCCATCTCGATTTCTCTGCCGCAGCAAACACAAACTGCGTGGCAACGCAAACACGCGCGTACACAAGCGCGCGGAGCCTTCGCCAATGTACCGCTGCCTGAATTAACACCTCTGTCCGTGCCAGGCGAGCGCACATCCAGGCAGCGGAGCCCGAAGGAAACCTGTGAATATTCAGATGGAAATCAATTTAAACATGAGCTGAAATGAAAAGAACACCACTATTGTGTCCTCGCGCACGCGCACATGCACACACGACTCGTTATTATTAAGCTCACAGGCAGAAACTCGCTTTTAGGTCCTAACCCTTAAGATTTCTTTCTTTTAAAAAAATAATAAAATAAAAACGGGTGCTTAGCGGAGATATAAATTCAGCTAGTATTGTTCCTCCTTTTTTTTTTTTAAAAGTTTTTCTTTTTAAATAAAACCGCAACCTCTTCTCTTTTCTTTCCGATACAAAAGCTTAGTTCGATTGTACTCATACCGCAGGAAATAACACAGTGCATTTATCTATCACGCGAAAACTCTTTGACAATCATCAGTAACAAGTTTCTTCTCCCTCGGGAGCCTTGGCAAAAATCACACACAAAGGAAACAAGTAATAAAAATAAGTAAACTCGTTTTTTTAAGGGTTAAAAAAAAAATAGGGTGGCGTTCAAATTCAAATTTCTCTTTCTTTTCCTCGTCTGTTGACTAAAGTATCTGGATGCCTGCCATCCAATCGGTCCGTCTACAGACTGGTGCGCATACCTGGGGGGTGGGGTGGGGGTGTTAAGTTAAAGAACAGAGTGGGTGGGGTCAGACTGAGGTCGAGGAAACCATAAACCATGCCAATATACATATTATTATTCATTTCAACCCCCTGACCTCATCAACGCCATGCTCTCCTCGCGCGCGGAAGCTTTTCGCCTGGCTATCCAGATCAAATGAAGTAAAACAACAAAATAATTATTAAAAAAAAATAATAATAATAAAAGTGGGGGAGGGAGGGGGCTCGGTACAATCTCACTCAGCCTCCTGATCTACCGCTGCAGTTCGGATGCTTCGCCACGCGTACATTCAATATCAAAACAACAGTGTTACCGGAGTTTGGGGAAGGAAATACAACTTTCTTCTCCAAACAGAATTAACCCCCCCACCCCCCAGCTCCCTCTCCCCCCACCCCACCCCACCCTGTTCCCCAGGGAATGTCTATGATAGATTATGTTAAAAAAAAAAAGGAGGGGGGGCCTTAGTGACAGTACATACTTTTAAAACACGAAAAATAAAGGTTGAAACAATCAGATCTTTAAAGGTTGCAGAGGAATGGAAGGATCGTGTGTGGGGGGGGGGCTATTTGTCAGCATCATTCCTCTGCAACCTTTTTTTTTCCTCTTTCTATCTTTCTCCACCAGAAAAGCAACCCCGAAGTGGAGAAAGATGGAAACGTGGACAAACAAAGGAAGGAAAGTAGAACAAACAGAGGTGTAAGAGAATAAACACATCCCCAAACACGCTGCGGTGGAGGCAGCGGCGGCGGCGGCAGCTAGGGGGGGGGGGGAGTGAAAACCGTCATCAAGACCGCACTGGCCATCATTCTCTACTCGTCACCCCAGAGAAATGCCATCCCTCCTTCCATCAATCTGTCCATTCTATCCGTCCGTCCGTTCACTCACTCAAAACAAAGTGCTGCCGTCTCCTCCCGCCCCCTGCAGGGCGTCTGCCGGCGTGGCGCCGTTTCCCGTGTCGCTGTGGTTGTTGCCGGCCGCCGCTGCCGCCGCCGCCGCCGCCGCCGCCACGGCTTCCAGCGAGGCGGGATCGAAGCCCTGCTCCCCCCCCAGCGCGTCGGCCTCCATCTTCACGCTGTCGGCCAGGAAGGCGGAGTAGGCGTCGCTGTCGGCCATCAGCAGCTTCAGCTTGGGGATCCAGCTCTTGCGGACGACGCGCCGGGCGTTGGTGCACATGTCGGCCGCGATGGCGTTCATCTCGCTCTCCTTGAAGCTCGGCGCAAAGTTCTGGCAGTAGACTGGAGCGACGGGAAAGAGCAACACACAAACAAACAAACAAAAACAGAGGCGAAATATGATGGTA
Organism: Mugil cephalus; assembly: GCF_022458985.1. Taxonomy (NCBI): domain Eukaryota; kingdom Metazoa; phylum Chordata; class Actinopteri; order Mugiliformes; family Mugilidae; genus Mugil; species Mugil cephalus. Next base: position 25,115,174 of record NC_061771.1, read on the forward strand.
AACTTTCAAAGCATGTCTGATGCGTCTCAATAGAAGTTGGTCTCTGTGGGACTCACATTTGACAGCGTGCAGTACTCTGTTGTCCAGAGGTTTACGGCTCGGGTCGTTGGTTGAGGAGCGGATACCAGTTCCACAGCTGTTAGCCAGAGTGCTCCTGAGCAACAGAAAGTCCACACACACACACTCCTTTAATACACAACGTCCATTTACTTTTTTTTTTTTTATACCTCGATGTCTGATACTGCTCTGACAAGGGACGGGCAACGAGAACCGGTTCTTTTAAAGAACCGGTTCGGTTCATTGTCATCATTAAATTTTAATCTTATCGATTCTTTTCGTACCAATCTTTACGTCCTCGTCCAGAAGGTGGCACCTAAAAGTTGTTGGCCATAAAAACAAAACTTCTGATCCAATGCTGAGTAAAATACACCCTAATGTGTCTGGTAAACCTAAAAAAAAGTAGCTTATCATAGCTTAGACATCATTTATTTATTTATTTTAAACTCTGAAGTATATTAAGGTAGTGGCGTCATTTACTGTATAGCTGAGCTAACACAACAGAAAAAATAAATATGTGAAAATGCCATTTCAAACACTAATTAATTAGATCTTCAAAATGAGTTATTGTTTAACTATTAAGAAATGCTATATAATGAAAACTGGCATCTTAATCATAAATGCCTCATATGCTGTGTTGTGGTTTAACCTGAGTTGTGTTGCCACAACTCAATAGTTTAGTTACTCTCCACTGTTTTCCTACATTAACTCGAATGACTGAAGTATCAAAAGTATCGATATTTTGACTTGAGAATCGACTTCAGAGCATAAAGACTTTGGAAGTATCAATATTTCATTATTGATCTTCACTTGTGTCAGTGTCCTATTTGTTTTCTTAATTGAATTCCGTTTTATTTATATAGCGCCAATAACAATACAAATGATCTCAAGAGGATTTACACAAGCTGTTAACTCTTGTTAAAAAACTCAATTAAATTTCTTTCAAACGCCTACTTTTTCTAAGCGTAAAATCACAGGAGGAATTGATAAGGGAATCGATAAAGAATCGAATCAATAAAATCTCATCGATGCCCGTCTCAAGCTCTGACTAACGAGACCAAGTCGTCCTTAACGGGAACTTTTTGTTGCCTTTTCATTACATCGAGATCCAAATAAATAAATAAATAAAAATATTCAGCCTTCAGACTGCCCCTCCATCCCTGAACTATCACTAAACTTCATTCAGCCATTCAATAAACCACGTCTGACAGATCTAGCTGATGGAAAAAAAAAAAAAAAAAAAAATATTCACATCATTTTTTTTTTCAGTGAATCACAAAAGGTGCTGAAAAGTGAAGCCAAGGACACCGACCTGTCGAAGAAGGCAGCCAGCAGGCGTCTGAGCAGCACTTTGTGGCGGGTGCCGGCGCTCACGTGGCAATTCATGAGCTGAGCGCGGGAGATGAACACGGAGGTGCCGCTCACCAGCTCCAGCTTCTCGGCCGGGTCGCCCTCCTCGTACAGCTTGGGGTGGCAGCGGTTTCCGATCTGGCTGATGAGCTCGGCGGGCAGCGATGCCAGGTCCTGCCGGGACCGCGCCCCTCTCCCCCCACGGCCGCCCCCCGAGTCCGGGGCCAAGTCTGGCAGAGCCTCCACCCGCTCCCCGACTACTGAGGACGCAGAAGGATGGACGGTTTTATTCGGGGTTTCCACAGGTTTGGACAAGTGAAATTTGGCCGTTTGAAGACCATTACGGGTTAAATTTAAGACCTACACGAAGTACGAAAAATAAGGAGAATACGAGACCCAGAATTACTTTCAAAATAACAAAATGTATCTTCATTCCCTGGGGTGAGCTCCACTATTGAGGAACAGAGACAAAATAGTCCGGGGGTCAGGGGGTCATACTACGCAAGAAGTGGTAAAAAAATGGAAGCAAGGATTTAATACTTGACTAAATGTAATTTAAAACCTACAATCCAAAATATTTAAAGCTTTTCAAGGCCATAAATTAGGATGATCAAATCAATGGAAACCCTGTTTATTGTTTATATTCATGATTCACCAAAACCAATTTCAGAGCTCATAAAAAAAAGTTTGAGCATATCAAACATCTAAAATGTTAAGTCACAAAGGAACTTCGCCTCAATACAAATGTAATCAAATGAATGATTTAAATCCCTATAGTCTGATAAATTAATAAGTAAACAAGACAAACATTTAATTAATACCAGATTCAGCTACATTTAATCAACCGACTCTATTTTGATGCCATTACAGTTGACATAACCCTCTGTGCTTTAAATATTTAATCCTTAACGACCATGTGATCATCCTCCACCTATTGGTTACATATAAATGATTTAAGATTCATATGAGGCACTTTAAGCTTTCAGTCGGTCTGGCTCTCTCTGTAACAACAACACCCAAACACTAGTTGGCGCTGTGTCTTTTCTGCGGGCGACTGAAACTGTTGCCAAAATTTGTGCAAAATTTGTGCGAAATTTAGCTGAACCAGAGCCGTGCAAATGTTTTTATCTCTTATTTGACTGGGACAACAATCTTGGGCAACAATCTTGATCTGCATCCGCATTCGCGAGGCAGGAAATGCAAAAACATGATAAGACGTAGAACAAGACAATGGAACCCAATAAGAGCACATCATAAGACATTACTGAGACGTTAAATGTCTGCGGTTTGCTTTCAACCACCACAGGGCTGGGTGGTGCACAGGTTTATAGTGAATACCGATATTTTGTTACGTTATGATATGAATTTTTAATATACTTGCATGCTGGTGTATTTGATTACACAGCGTTTGAAACATTGCGTCGTGAGACACTGTTTCAGACAATTGTCAATGTTGCGCCTCTAAAACTCGCCTGGTGCGACTGCGTCACTACGAGACGTGGTGACGATGGAAAGGCCCGAAAAATGAAGCGGCAGAACGAGAAAACTCGTGCCAAAGAAAGGTGACGCGTGGTTTCTTAGGGTGACCAGACGTCCCCAATTTCTAGCTTTAGCTTTGGCTTAAAGCTTTGCAGCTAAAGCTGTCCCCGAAAATGTCCCCGACTTAAACGTTTTATTAATGAGAAAAAAATGTTGCGCGCAGACTACAATTATTACGGTAGCCAGTTGCACATTACAGACATAGAAAATAATAATAGTTAAATATGAATAAATATTTTAAAACATAGTGCGACATACCGTGAAATCGTCAGAATTTTAAAAAATACCGTGATGTACATTTCTGGTCATACGGCCCAGCCCTAGTTTCAAATGTGGGACACTCCCTTATGGAGAGTGGGAGATGGAGAAGCAGTCGAAAATACTAGAGCAGAAAGACACTTGGTGCGTTACATTTGTTCTCACAAGTCAGAATTTCCAAGTTCCGAGTTGAAATTTTTAACTGAAGCCAGATTTTCTCCTCAGAAAGTTGCAGAATCCTCCACTACCCCCAAGTTGAGCTACCAAGACGGCCGCCCCGTGTGTAAACACTAATTAGAAACTCCTGTAATATTAGGTTTATTAGCACTTCTGTTTAGCTTTTGTTGCATTAAATCAGCCAGAAAGACAGAATTTTTCCACATGCATACGTTAAAACGCAGTTACAGAGAGTTTTTCATGTGTTATTATGGGAATATGAATAAACATATGAACTACAAGCACATGTTGCGCTATCAACGGCTAAAAACAATAGCCTGGTAAAAGACAAAACACCATTGTGGCAAAGTGTATTTTTTCTACATTTAAATTAAACAATTCAAATTTTTGAATATTTTTATGAATTTATGCCTCATGTGGTCTTGTAAACTTCATCATTATAAATAATTCTAGTAAAAAACTCCAAGTTATCTGTTCGATTAATTTGTGTGTCTCAAATAGCCTAAATTTAGTTTAACATTATAGCAATAATACCAAGATTTTTTTTTTTAAACTTTAATGTCACTCTGCACTCAATAAATGTAATTACTGAACACACCAAGTTTCCTCCAAGTTATATTTAGACAAGGTCAGAGTTTTCATGGACACGATCATCCAGTTTTCCGACTTCTGTCACCTGAACGCCGATAACTCGTGTGTGACGTGATTCCCAGTGACGAATTCCTCCCTCCGAGGTAAATGTAAGGCACCAACTACTACCAAACTACCACCACAAAACTATAAAGAGTATAAATAAACCACCTATAAGGCGTCTGTAACGCTGCATTGTCCTCGTTCTCCTCCTCCTGTCTGATAAACAAACTTAACTCAGGACTCAGTTAAGATTCAGTTAAGTTCAGATTGAGATGGAGACGCGTCGCCCCGGAGACGACCCGCCGTGTTGTCGGTGCCTACCTGCTGCTCCGGCGTTGAGCATGCTGTACATGGTGTACATGTTGCAGATCTGCCTGTACTGCTCCTCCGCGCTCTCGTCCGCGATGTCGTCCTCCTCCTCGTCGTCGTGGTAACTGATGGGCGAGTCGCTGGTGTACATGCTCAGCGTGCCGGGGCTCGTGCCCTCGGGGGTCCCGCCGTTGTTGTTGTTGTTGTTGTGGTTACTGTTGAGTCCAGCTCCTCCCACTAAAGTGGCGCCGCCGCCGCCGCCGCCGCCGCCGACGCCGCCCATCATGGCAGCGTTGGCTGCGGGTCCTCGCCCGGAGGCGTCCTGGTTGACTGTGTTGGAAGAGGAGGAGGAAGAGGAGGAGGAGGAGTAGCGCGCCGCCTTCCTCATTCCGCCTCCCCCGCCCCCACCGGACCCCCCTCCCCCGTCACGGTTGCCCCCCTCCCATAGCCGCTTGGCCACCGGGGTGCAGACCACAGAGTAGGGAGAGCCCTCCTGCTGGGGAGGAAAGAGAAACGCCGGGTAAACGACTTGAACGTTCGCCCTGTCAGGCAGAATCAGAGGTGAACTCGGAGGTCTGGGGCTCATTAGGTACTTCGTAAAATGACGGCGTTTACGACCAAGAGTTCAAATAAAGACTGAAAATAAAGATCTTCAGAGAAAACAAGGCCAGACAGCGAACAGCATGTGTCTGACTCTTTAAACAATCATCAAGCAACGACACGAGATGCTGCAGAATCGAATTCAGCTCAGCTTTTAAGAAAATAAATAATTCAACACAGTTCTCTTCTCAAATATCTCATACACTTTTTTGGCAGAATTCGATTTGAATATCAATAGTTTTTAGAAAAGTTTGTAAAATCACCTCATTTTTAATTTTTACTTTTAACATTAACAAGATTTTTCCCGTTCGCAAGAGTCAAATGTCAGGCAGCGTCAACATCGCGCTGCCTTCTACTGTCAAATGTGTACATGTGATGAAGTCTGCTTATTTAAAATGAGAAGTGATGATGATCACGCTGCTTTTCGCAGCGCAGCCCTCTTCTTGTAACACGCGGATCAGCACCACCTGACAACGCGTGGCGACTATTTTTGGGACGGCAACTGATGTTCCTATGAATTTAAGCTTCTGTGGTGCTCGTCTTTGAAGTAGCCGGGTTATAGATTTAGAGTTATACATCTACTGTCGTACAGGTTCACTACAGGCAAACGTTTGGAAGCAAGATGTTAGTTTGTCAGTTTAGTTTGCAACAAACTAAACGTGATTATTATATAATTATTATATTATCATTATATATTATATAACTTATCTGAAGAAATTTTATTATAATTATCAGGTATTTGGGTTTTTCTGGCCTTTCGTCAAAGTAAACTCCTCTGGCTTCAACAACATCGTGGCATAAATGAATATATTATATATATATATTTTTTACGCAGACTCTGAAAAATCAAAGAGTTAAAGCAAATAACGCAAACTGTGATTTTGTTTTTGTTTTTTTTACTTTTGCACTTAAGTTGTGACTCTTGCAAATCTTCTTCTCGACCATAAAACTAAGCCCTTCTCGTCTTTTGCTGACAACTATTCAGCAATGTTCTGGTAGCATCAATGTAAACCTAAAGGAAATCAATAAAACAAAAGTCTGATCATGTAGTAAATACATCCCAATATACACTCATGCTGGTTTTTAAAGGCGTTGTGAACAGAAACTTGAAGTTACTTCCAAACTTGTAGCCTGTAGTGTACATTCAAAGCGTCTGTATCCAAACCAAAAAAAACAGCACTGAAAAATGTTTTATTTAAAAAAAAAAAAAAAAAAAGGTGCAGGATATAGATTTGGTAGAAAACATCTGGTTTAATACAACTTATTCTACTTTAATTATGACTTAAACTAAAGTAGTTTATCTCATAATTACCTCTCTAAATCCTTTAGCTATAGCTTTAAATATAACGTATGATGTTTAAAACAATTCAAGTCCATTCCTGAACACTTACGTATGCATACTTCTCTCATAGACTAGATTAGTATTTGCAGGTGGAGCAACTTTCCCTTTAAAGTGTAGCTCAAAGGGCCTCCCCCCCTCCGTCACTTCATTTACACATAGTTAAATCGGTCCTTTCACCAAAGCAACACTCATCACCTGATGCGGCTGCGGCGTCGGCTGAGGCGTGGTGGCCGTCTGTTCGGTCTTCACCTTGGACACCAGGGGAAGGGGCGTCAGACAGGAAGCGGGCCGTCCTACCGAGGCGGCGGCGGCGGCGGCGGCGCCGCCGACGCCCCCGCCCACCGTTTGAGTGACGGGGCTCTGGGGCTCCGAGGACGGGGTCTCCTCGGTGTGGAGGCCCTGGGAGTCACAGCTTGGGGAGGAGACCTGGAGGCGGGGGGAGATGAGTGAAAGAACGAGTGAAGTTTCATGAATATATACAGTAAATTATGCCGTTTCATGCTTATGCCGTTATAACACAGTGCGAGTTCTCCATCCACAACTCTTTTTTTTTTTTTTTTTTTGCACAAAGCCTCCGTTTTACTACGAGTGTTCGTATTCAACGAGCATTACTTAGCGGCGTGCCAATGTGGCTGTAAACTCACCGCTTCTGAAAATAACATTTCAAGAGCAGCAACCGCATGATGCACACCTCATTAGCAAATAACGCTCCCATGCTCGTTGTAACATTTAGCTTGTATCTTATTGACTCTGTGTCTAGAGGTGTTAGGAGGAACTTTTCAAGGAAATCGTGTTTGTTCATTAAAATGTAAATCCATGCAGCGAGGCCCTCCAAAGCTAATCTGATCATCCGCTATTACAGAGCGGCGGAGGTGGCGGTGGCGACGACGGTGCGATGTTTCAATTATCCGGAGTCACGAGAAAGCGCCTGCGAACGCAAACGCCCTCAGTTTTTTCAGGGGATTTTCTTCCCCGATCGTTGTTTGTGTCATTATTTCCGCCTCACCTTGAGGAAAAACTCCGTGCCTTTCTCCATGATCTGCTGGATCTGGAGGAAGCCGGCGGTGTACATGAGCAGAAACTGGTCTCCGACGTTCATGCTGAGGCGCCCCGTGTAGCAGAAGGCCAGGATCTGCTGGAAGCTCTGAGGCTGCACGGCTGGGGGCAGCTCCACCACCGAGCTCTTCCCCCCGGCGTTGAACAGATCCCGGAAGTAGGAGCTGCTGGCTGCCAGGACCGCGCGGTGGGCCTGGGGGGTAAACAGCGGGGGAAAGTCGTGAGGATTGGAAAAATATATTTATTCAAATGCGGTGTTGAGATCCGTATCGTGCGAGGCAGCGGCGGCTGCGTGTGGTGTCAGGTAGAATGAGGCTGTAAACCCAAACATGCAGCAATGTAGTGGAAGACTCAGCCACCGGACTAGTTAATCTGACTCTGATGGTCTTAATAGGAACAAAAAAAAACCCAAAAAAGTATCCAAATTGCATCCAGCTATAAATAAATCTTTGTTTCTGACTTAATTTTAGCTACATTTTCATCTCAATTAAGGCTCAAAGGTGTTGTGCTCACTCTTTACTGTACTTTTTCCTCATACACCGATGATGCACAACATTATGACCACCTTCCTCATATTGCGTAGGTCTGTGACTCATCAGGACCTTCTGGGGGGGGGGTCCTGTGGTGTCTGGCAACAGGATGTTGTTAGTGAGGGGTCTTATATGGTGTTGAGGGGAGGGGCCTCTGTGAATCATCCTATAGATGCTTGATCAGTTTGGTGCTGTTGCTGTTTTTCATGTTTTGTAAGTTGTTTTTGTGGCTTCCTTTTGCGGGATGGCTGCTGCCCTCAAGGAGTGTCACTGCTGTGGGGTGGGGGTGTCTGGTCTAAGTAACATCCACATGAAATCAGTGCTTTTATATGCAGAGCTTAATCGATCAATGCTCAAAATCCGACTTTCTGAACGTGGTTCTTGTCCTAGTTCACATGCAACGGAGAAAATTGAATAACTGGCGGGAACATGTCATCCTCCTCCTCCACACTAGGTGGCGAAATGCCTGTTTTCAGCGGGTTAATACGGCCTCCTTTCTGGTTGACCTACTACGTCCCATAATAAACTAGAGCTGGCATTTCAAACAACAACCAGCGAAATTAGCCATCAACCCAGGGCTGGGAGGTATGACCAAAAATCTATATCACAGTATTTTTCAAAATTCTGACGGTATCACGGTCTTTTTTTTCTTTTTTTTTTTCATGAATAATTACAAGTTCACAACATGTTCTAAGATGAAATCCGGGGACATTTACAGCTCTATTTTAAAAAAAAAAGGCTATCACGATGAACTGACGAAACAGGGACAATTACGTTTTCATTTATTCAGGTTTCAGTTTTGAATTTAGTTTGGAGCGAGATTTTTTTTACTGTCGGTGGGAGGGGGCTGTTTAAAGATAACCAACCGCAACAGTAATGATAAATTAAGAGATTCTCATTCATAAAACGCTACATTCAGGGACAGCTGTAGACGGGGACTGTCCGCAGAAAATGGGGATTTCTAGTCACCCTAAAAAAAACCCAGAACTAGCAGGGCACCTTTTTACGGAAGAAGTTCTTGCGTGTTTTTCTTCTCGTTCTGCTGCAAAATTTTCTTCTTCACCACGCTTCACAGTGACGCATTTGCACCGTGCGTGTTTGGAAGCGCTACACTGAAAATGATGCGGCCGAAAACAGTGTCTCGCGGCGCAGCGTTCTGAACGCTGTGTAAACAAATACATTAATTACACTTTACAACATGAACAAACTCTGGACTTGTATCAGGGAAGGGGGTCAGTGGGAGGTGGTTTGAGTGGGGAGGGGGTTAGAGGTAACCCAGCACAAGCAGACAAGCAGACGTCTGTTCCTGCAGCCACAAGGCGCCGGTCGTGGACCCGCTCGTCCCACTGGGGGATAAAAAAAAGCGGCGAAGGCGTTGGATGTGGGGGTACGGGGGGTGATTGCGTATCTGTCCATACGCGTGTGTCTGATAGTCGCTTCCGTCCGTCATCACAATCTTGGTGCGTCAGTCCGGAAACAACCTTGATCGGGTCCCAAACAGAGTGGACTAGCAGCAGGTGTCCGTGGGAAGTGGGGGCAGGAATGCAAGAGCGTCTCACTGCAGTGATCTTCAGGGGAGTTGTTGTTGCAGTAACGGCCTTGTCCGAGCCCGGTGTTGTTAGGGCGCCAAACGCAGATAAGATTGGGACTGCTGTTTGGTCTTGGGGGCGAGGAGACGCATTCTTTTGCACGACTACTCTGTTTGTCCATTCCCGCCTCCGGATCGATCCATTTTCCTTTGCAAAGCCAAAAGCTTCTCCATGGTGTTACCCATGTAGCGGTTCACAGTCACAGTCTGAGCCCCGACAGCTCTGCCCACCGCTTCAGTCATGCCGGGCGTTGCTTTGTGGGGCTTTGGACGGCTGTCACCGCTTTTTTGATTTACTCGATAAATCAGGGAAAAGTCTAATCCAGTCAGCAAAAGACCTGAAATCATGGCTCCGAGTAGGTAGATGTCTTCACTGTCCTCCGTGGAAAGAACCGCCAGACAAAGGACCCGCCGCCTCTCCCGCGCGTCCATCGTGTAGCCAGCCGCGAACGTTCCGGCAGCGCAGTCCGGCTCCCCCGAACCCGGGCTTCTCGTCGAAACAATTGTGTCAATTGCGTTGAGAGACGGCTTTAACAATTCCCAGATTTTTGTAGTTTGGACAGCAGCGCGGACAGAGTCTCTCAAAAGTAAAGACAGTAGACAGACGAGACGAGAGGAGCAAAGCAGGGGAGATAAGGGAGAGGAGAGGGAGGAAAAATGCGACCGCCTTCGTTGAGAGCTGAGACAGAATGATGGATAATAGTCCAGCTGTTTTTTTAATCTTGTACGTAATGTGTGCGTTACTTATCCCTCAGGTGATTCTATTTACCTTCTTCCTCCTTTTACCTTCTTACTGTGGGGTCATACACAGCACAACAGTTGTGGAGCATGCGCACACGCGTTATCCAGTTAAAGTCGGATTAAGGCGTATACATGCCACATTTCCAATCAGATCATCTGGGATCGGATAAGCAGAACTCCGATATTAGTCGGAGTAACGCGTTTACACGCGCTTAAGTTGTCCAGTTAAAGTCGGATTAAGGCAATAATTCGTTTTCTTTTTCACGTGCGTGTTAACGCACTGAATGAACGTTATTTACTCCTCCCGTCGGTGGTTTTAATGTTGCGGCTGATCGGTGTATACTTAAATTACAGCCTCACGGCTGACTGCGTCCTGTCAAGTTGCGGCGTACATCCGGACTCGTATCGCATGTCTGGTGGAGACTATGGAGCGATTCCATTCAAGGTATTAAGTATATTTTGCGATGGAACGGACGTTATCACTGTCCTGACAGTCGCTGAGCTTTGCCACGTGGAGCGTGGCCGTTTGAATTCAAGCAAAGACAATCAACTGAAGATCCATATCAGCAAAGCCAGCGAGCATGGTTTTGCTGATATTACAGCATGTCCCCCCACCCCCCCCCACCCCCTCGTCCTGGCTGTCATCCAGGGAAACGAGGTAAAAACAGAGAGTGGCCTCATAAGAGACATTCATGTGAAACTGTGTCTTTAGTTCTGGCCAGTAAACAGATTTTGTGGTTTGAGGTAACCTTTGACCTCCAAACTCTAATCAGTTTATCCTCGAGTCCAAGCGAGTGTTCGTTCCAGCTGTAAAAGAAATTCCCTGAAAGCGTTCGCACGGACGCGAAGATGAGACAGGCAACCCTGAAACCCACGTCTCAAGGCCCCGACTATTTCCAGCTCCCGGGGCACGATATTTATATATATATATAAAGCGATAAATATCACAGCAGCTTCAATCACAGCTCATTGGCAGAAATTTCGGGCCGTTAGCCTGCGAACCCCGACCTTGAAGGCGTGTCCCTTGACGACCACGGAGACATCACAGTAGAGGCCCTGCAGCCGCTGCTCGTTCAGACACTCCAGGACGTTGTTGCCAAAGTTGGGGATCGCCATCTGCAGCGTCTGAGCCATAACGCTCTGCCCAGCACCACAGGGTCTGCGGGAAAGCACAAAGTGACAGGGAGGTTAGACGAGGACGTGAGACGTAGGCAGGAGGACGGAATGAATGAATTTATCAATTTTATTTTGAAAATTTCGAATATGTATAAAAATATGTAACCATTTGTACAGACAAAAGAGCGAAATAATGACTATAAACCAAAAAATAAATAAATAACACAGGTGAAAAAGGAGTAGGAAGAAGTGAACACTTACATATATATAATATAATTATATATTCATGTAGCAGGTATAACATATGCTAAGCAATTACAATGTAACACTATTTTATTTATATCCCTCACCACCCTCCCAGTTAACACACTTCCTCTTGCAAATACTTCTTCAGAATGTTTTTATTACATCGATTTAACATATTTAAGCTTTGTTTTATCTCCAAACACTTCGACAGAGTCGCCCCAGAGCTCGACACGCACAACTAGTATTTTTTTTCCATGCGTCATCAGGTGTTCACAACATCTTCTACTTGTTGCAGGGTGGAATTAATGCATCAGATTGACTAAGGGTGGACTTTTACTGTGATGATGAGTAAATATTGGAGAATGTTTCCACGTTAGTAGTAAAAAACAGGTTTGCATGACCCCGTGTTAGCGCTTCCTGCTGCTGTGGAAATCTGGGGACATTTACAGCTCGGAAAGAATGAAATGTTATCAAGATGAAATGAACAAATTGGGACAATAAACAGCTACGCCTGTAAGGTCAACAGCGGCGCGGCCGGCTACCGTAATAACTGCGGTATGCGCGCAGCATTTTTTTTTCTTATTCGTAAAAAGCTAAAATTGGGGACATTTTCGGGGACAGCTGTAGCCGGGGGACAGGTCATCCAAAACGGGAACTGTCCCCGGAAATCGAGGACGTCTTTGTTTTTTTTTGTTTTTTTAGGGTGACCAAATAACCGACACCTCTTTTTTTTTGGCACAAGTCTCATTTTTTGGACCTTTCCATCTTCACCGCACTTAAAAAGTGACGCAGTCGCACCATGCGTGTTTAGAAGCGCTACATTGAAAAGGCTTCGGTCTGCCGGTATATTAAAAATTCATATCATAACAAAACAAAAAAAATACCGGTATTCAGTATGAACCAGATTTCCATCTTTGTTCGGACCTTTTTGTTTCCTTTAATTTTTTTAATTTAGGGGATATCTGAAAGGGATAAAGCTGGGAATGGGTAAATAAAGAAACATCAGAGAAGGCGCCGATAAGGTGAGCAAGCAAAGAAGGACTGGAAGATGAGCAAAGGCAGACTTTACCGAGGACAGAGGAGAGAAACAGGATAAATGAAGTGGTACATGATTAATGAATTAAGTAGTTGGTAAACAACTTCAATTCTAAGTTCTTTGCTTCCAAATGAAAGAGAATTTTGGGCCACCAGCAGTTATATAAGCCTTTTTCTTTTCTTTCTTTATTTATTTAATTTTTTTTTTAACCTTGTTGATTACATCTAATTCACAGTTAATAAACTATTCGGCGTTTTTTTGGCCTACTTTGTTATTTTCTCGTCGTTCCTTCCCAGTCAAAACACAGACGCTTACATAACTTATCTTTCACTCGTCTTCGTCACCACGCAACAAAGAAGCCTGTGATCAAAAGTGGAGGAACTGTCAAACTTGCAAGAAAAAAAAAAAGAATAAGGAATCCATCTCTGACATCTTTTTTTTTTTTTTCCCCTCTCAAGCCCGGAGACATCCTTTTGAGTGGACCCTTTATTTTTGTTTATAAATGCACGACGCATACATGGGACTTGCTCTCCTGCCAAATACGCCGGAGCTGAAGCAAACAGACGAGAACACAAAGGTGAGTCACGACGCTACTCAACAAATACATTTTGTTTTTTTTTTTTCTGGATCGCCGACCCCAAGCCGCCAACGGTGCTCGAGCCGAGCAGACGGAGATTCGGAGCGTAGCTTCTGGGAGGCAGAAGATGACGAACGCCCACCTTGGGTGCCACCCCGGAACAAACCGCTAATAGGAAACGATACGATAATGATTAGTCTCGTTCCTCCGCTGGGAGGAAGACGCGCAGACGGAATCTGGTAACCTCAACGACAGGCTTTCCCGTCACCTCGGGCTCTCCTCATAAATTCCTGGTAGAACAAACACTGATGTAGAAGCAGTAGCCTCGGGGTCACGTCAAACAAAAAAAAAAAAAAAAAAAAAATGTCAACAAATATTTCACAACAAAAGATTTTACAACTCGGATGCAACATTCACCACATATCTGAGGACTGTTTGGAGTCTGTACGGGAAAGGGCAAAAAGATTTACCTGACAAACTTAAATAGACACATATGTACTAGAACAATGATTCCCACATTTCATTTGATATTTGGGTTTTGGTTGTGTTGAGTGACATGCAGTACGTTTACGTGCATCAATTTTTTTTTTTTACCTTAATCCAACTTTAACCGGACAACTTAAGCGCACGTTAGCACGTTAGCACATTAGTTAGGAGTTATCTTCATCCAGCTAAGACAGAAATCGATTTTCCCCGGTATGTATACACCTTAATCGGGCTTTTAACTGGACAATGCGTGTGCGTATGATCCACAACTGCTTCGCCCGTTCATGACCCCGGAACAAAAACATCCAAGAAAGAAAGTCTCAGACGAAGAAGGTAAACAGAGCCGGTAGAAGAACCACCAACCAAGTAGCTAAAAGCTGAACTATCATCCATGTGGTTGTTGTTTGAAATGTCGGTCTGCCGCATGAACGACTCCAGTTGTTTATTACATGATGTAATAGGTCGACCGGAAAGGCTCCATATTAACCTGCTGTAAAGACACACGTCACCGCCTAGTGTCCGTCGTCTCCGTAGTCTCTGCTGCATGTAAACTGGGACAAGGACCACATGCAGAAAGCTGTGCTTGCCAACGCACTGACTGTATGTCAAACACGGACACCGCAACATCTTAACATGATCCACTACAGTTTATTTTATAAAGGGAAAAAGGCATAAGTAAGCACGCGATGTTTTCATTTTGTTTGTTTTTTGTGTTTTGACATTATTGCTGTTGCTTAAACTGAAATTTCATCTGGCTGAACCCAAGCACAACTTACATTATCTTTATATCAGATTTGGAAGCCCTGACTGACGTAGTGTTGGGTAGTTGTCTCAATAACCCAAACACGAAGTGAATCGAGGTTAAATGTTACATGATCTCATATTACTGAGGTCTAGGCATGAAGGCACCCAGAATAAAACGGCTCCATTGATCCAACCTTCAGACTCTAGTCTATAGAAATAAATACATCATTTAATTATCATTAGCTCCTGCATAGACGAAACTGCTTCAATGCAGAACCACTTGATCGACGGTCGATGGCTTTTCCTTATCAAATAACACATCCATTATCATACGACATCGCATAAGCGCTTAAATACAACGCGCTGAAAATTAGTGCCCCAACAAGTACAACCTCCGTGCAACAAAAGTGATTTTCTCCGTCCTTAGTAAACTTTCATTTCTTTATATATTTATTTTGAATATTTTGTACACTCGCTTTCATTTTTGACGACACGTTTCATCCTCCGGGGAGTGCATGATACACGCTTTACACAAATATGTGTTTGCCATTTTCCACACATGATTCTTAGCCGACTCCGAAGGATTCAAGCCGAGGGGCATCCGTGGAATATAGCAACAAAGCGTTTGGTGTAATCTGCATAATGGTTTCTCTTCTGAGAAGTATTCACCATGGAGTTGTCATTAAAAAAAAAAAAAAAAAAGATTTAAATACAACCACAAATACCATGGTTTTGTCGTGAGATTTAATTTGCACTCGCACGACAAATGAAGTGTTTCCATTTCATTTTATGCCACGTTCACTGAACCGTGTATCCATCCATCACGCTGAACTACATGGCAGCGGTAGGTCCGACTGCAGCTGCCTTTCTGCAGCAATGTCAAGCATCTTGAATCATTACGGTCTAGGCGGGATTTAAGTCGTGTGTCATTCTCCTAAACTGGTTAAAAACTGATGACGAATTGCCCCGTCGTACGTGGCCCAGAACTGGCGGATGTTGGGCCGCTTGCTCTCAAGCGAACAAAGAAAAGTGGGCTGATGACGGCCAATAGCCGTCGTAAAAGCTGTTGCGACTGTGCTCTTCAGACATCTCACCCTGGGCTACGTAACTACGGGAAGTCATCCTCAGTTTGTCCTTAGTCTGGGTCAACACCCAGATCCAACTTGACTTGGTTTTGAGTGCAACCACCACCCACAGCACAGCTGGCCTCATGCATAAAAACTACCACTCAACCGTAAAACCTCCCGAAGCCGACCTTGGACGTAGAACCTTTGACAACAAGTGCTAGAGCTGCCACAGTTCTAAATTTAATATCAAATTGTTCCACGTTTGGATGTGTACTTGCGGTATTTTTGGTTTTGCATGTGAGTAGTTGTGCTGATTTGCAGCCGTTTCAGGGGTTGGATATGTGAGCTTTCATCACTTTCTGAATAATCATGATTCACGTACAGGAGTAGTGCTTTTTCGGCAGTGGACCAATCCGCAACCTTGATTTTACTACAAATAGTCGGGCGTGGGGATGTCCCGATCCAGGCATTTTAAAAATGATCCGACAGGTATCCGGCTCCAGCCAAGCCCAATGTGTTGCAGTTATTTATTTTAGGTCTGCCATAAACCGAAGCCACATCCCTGCAGTTCTTAAATGTCTTATTCCTCTTGGTTGCCTGGCGTCAGAGCTGCCAGAAAACCCCCAAAGAAGTCGGCGTCTTTTTCTGTTTCAGTGGCGGTCGATTACAGTCAAAGCTGGAAATACTTTGCTCTGGAAAATGAAGTCAGAAACTTATAAACTGTGCAATGTGGGTGTTTGGTGAAGCGGTAGAAGGAGATGGTCATTCCAGGCTCAGTCTACTAATGTGTTTCGTAACCAAACTGAGTGCACTTAGGCAAAGGCTACAGAGAAGTTTCCTCAACGTCAATGTGAAAAATATTACAGTGAGGGCTACAGAGGTGGGCCAGTCCATTTCTGTAGTGCAGAAGACAGGTTTTCTGTAGCCAATGTATGAAGTCAAGGTAAGAAAAGCCTTTATCAATCACCAGGGGAGGACATTTTGTTCATGCAAGAAGGGACTGTGACATGGATTGGCTGATGCTGAATATTAAAAGATCGGTGTCAGCTTGGGAAGACAAAGAAAAACTTGATTGGGACGTCCCTAGCTAGGCGTCAGTTTACAAGAAAAAAAAAAAATACCACCCAGGTGGTTAGGTCCGGACCAAAACAAAACAAACTGAACCATGCAGTCAAAGAAAAACCTCTCTGCTTCTTCAAGAGCTACCACCCGCAAAATGTTGTAGAGCTAAGGCGAAATTCCCACACAGAGTCAAGTCGAGCAAAGGTGGTCCAGATGAAAATGATCACCGGCTTACACCAAGACTTCAAATTCAGACCGTACCACTTTGCAAGGAAATTGGACATTTCAAAATTAGGACAAAGGGACAAAACAAACACGGCTCGTGAAAATGAACCTCAGTGTCCGAGGGGGCGTTTAGTGGTGGAAATTCCTCTCTTCTTTATCGCCGTAAACAAGCCCCACTGTACACAACCTCGCCGCGCAATTGCCAGCTTAGCCGTGATGAGGTTTTAAGGCAGCGACGCAGGTAAATATAAAATTTTGCAGCCGTTCCCTCGAACACAAAGGGCTTCACAATAACACTGCACGACCAGATACAGCGCAGCAATACCCTAAAAAAGTCTCCAGTTGCAAAAGCTCTCATCGTAACCACACACTCAGCAGACGGCGCAAGAAAAACACACACACTTTAACGACTGAAAGTCCTTCTGGGAGGCTTCGCGAAAGGTCGACAAAACATTTAAACTTTCTGCAGAACGCACAATTGTCGCGACCTCGGTAACTTTTTAAAAACGGCGCAAGGGCATCTGAAGGTGGGTTTTTTTTATCTTTTTTATTCTTTAAAAACTAACTCCTACAGTGGAGCTGCTCCTCGCTCCCTCATTATAAGGTTATAAGTTGTACCGGGGAAGCTTCCAGGTGTGAATGTGAAGCAGGGTGCGCGCTCAGCAAACCTTCACCGGCTAAAAAATAAAGCTCGGGAAAATAAGATTAAAAAAAAAAAAAAAAAAAAGGGTGTGCTAAAGCAGTCCTGAGCTCCTGCCCTCACGCCTACATGAGGGCAACGCTGAGAACAGAGGGCCATCAGCGTCTCGTCGTAATTAATTTTCTAAGTTTATAGCAACTAATTAATTTTGATAGATGCTGGCACATTAAGTAAGGCAGTGGGCTGAAAGAGTAAACCAGGCCTGTTTACAACCCCGGTGATACACATTTCATTAACAGCGCTTCCATTTAATTTTTAAATGTTGACTGAGCAGTACTTACGCAGTGGTTAATGTTAAATTATCGGTCTTGACTATCGACGGTTGCTTTCAGCAGCAGCTGCAACATAACCTGAGATGAGATCCTTAAAAATCGGCCCAATGCTTATGTTACAACGTGTGTTACTTTTAATTGGTTGGACCAGTTCTGTGCACGAACGAGACTAATAGTTGGATAGTTAGGAGCTCTACGTGCAATCGGATGTGAACAGCGTTCCCTTCAGATCAGGACGCTATTAAAAGAATATTATTTACATTGTGTACATCTATAATTCATTTTTTCTCCCGCTCATTTTTGTAAAATCAATTATGTTTTGGCAATAAGAAAGTCAGCTCGCGCGCATTAATGCGAGTTGACAGTTCGCGTTGATGTAAGGAAATCGATGTGAATCGCATTAATGCAGTTATGATTCAAATAAAGTGGCTCAGAACGATATTTTTTCCCTTTGCATTTTGGATCCCTTCCAGGATTTGTTTACACGGATTACTCCCGCTATACTAACTGCGTGACGCTCCTGCTGGTGACTGCAGCCTCGACAAAACAAGCCGCGTTCCTCGAGTGTACGGACAAAACAGAACATTAAAGACTAAAAAGTTGCATTTTTTCGGGGCCTGCGCGCCGCCTGGCAAACTAAGATGTAAAAATGTGGCTCCCCCACATCTGCATTTCCCGTGGCCTTGAGCGAGCGATTGGCCACGGCGGACGCCGTCGGCGGCCAACGGCGGATGCCCGTCGTCGTTTCCAGGTGTAAATATGTGCAATCGCATGAATAATAAGCAGGCAGCTGCTAAGACAAAGCTTGTGTGGAAAAGGAAAAAAATAAAAAAAAATGAATAAATGCATAGCTTCACACTCGCATTTGTGATAAACGTCTAGATTTAACTGGATTTTTGAGAAACGGTGATGAGCAGTTTTCTTGCGCATTAAACTGATTTGACTCCGACGCCACTGCAGAAAGTTGACATCGGGGGTGATTCTAGGGTCAGAGCTTTGGGGGTGCGAGAAGCTATCATTTAAAGAAGATGGGAATAATAAGCGCAACTTAACCCTTTCACATCGCGCTGGGTCGTACACGGGACAACAGTAGCTTTTTGAACCAATCGGAATCACTTTCTTGATCCAGAGGAGAAATTCATTTTCCTCCTCAAAGTGTAGCAGTGTTCAGAGCAAAGAGAAGTGTAGGCAATAAGTATATGTAAGAATAAGTAGGCAATTATACTAACAATACATCAATGTAAAAGTAATAACAGTGAATATGGGGTATTGCGCATGGTGAGTCCAGATATGTGTCACTTTCTTCTGATTCCATTGATAAAAGTCATTGTAGGACTCAACAACCCAACAACTTCTTGTTTTTTTTTCCTTTTAAACGGTGTGCCGACTTTGATTACTCAAGAACAATACCACTTAAAAGTGATTTTGACTTTCGTGATAGAAACTTCAGAGTCTTGGCTTTCAGAAGAGACCAAGACCATGCATGAGCTCCGAAATGTTCACGAACAGCATTCAATTTACTCTGGGTATGTTGTTGTTGTTTCTTTTCTTTTTTTTTGCAAAAAGCCTGGAATAAAGATATCAATAAAGATAGGCAACACTGCCTAAGAAACAACAAAAACCTGTCCTTTTTCCTCTCCTTTAGGACTGAACAGACCCTGCAGATGTTTAAACCACATACTGTGCCGAATTTTAAACGTTTTTCAGTTTTTATTTTCAGGGGGTGTGGGTGGGACGCGCCTGAGCTTGACATGTCACCTCAGGACATCCTCCCAGGCACACTTTTCCTCCTCGCGGGTCAAAGGGGTCGCAGCAACCTCCAAGAAACACAAAGGGGAGTTAATTCACACCACTTGACCCTTGCCCTGTGGTCCCCCCTCCGTGGGGGCCCCATTACATGCTCCGGCTCCACGAAAACCGCTAAACCGTGCGAGTCTGCGCCCTCTGCAACTTTTTTTAAAAAATTCATCTCCCCTTTTTTGCCACAAAAACTCTGGGATTACTTTATGCATAATGGCTCCCACATGCTCCTGCTAACACCCAAATACCACAAAACAAAGTAACCCAGTTTCTGCAGCCAGTCTGCTGGCACACGGCCAATCCAAACACGAGCCCTCTGAACACTTTTGATATCATCATCAATCACAACTTAATCATGTTCAGTTTCCTGGTTTGGGGAGGTTAAAGGTGGCCTGTTAGCAGGTAGCAGGCTAAAGCTACGGCTAACACAACTCAAAAACACTTCACCTACACGTATAACTAACAAACACGAATTTAAATCACTTGCAATAAAAACCCACAGGCATCCCCGTGTGGTCTTTAAGAGATTTAAGGGTGGAAAACGCTTTTTTTTTTTTTTTCTCCAAGCGACACTCGTGGGTAGACATGCACCAGCAATGTGGCTATAGTGTAGCCTCCCTTGAGCACGACTGGAGCTGAAACTTCAAAAAAAAAAAAAATGTAGATAATTTTTACGCATCAATTATACATCAATTCGTCTCACATGAAAGTCGAGCGGAGTCCACGTCTCGCCGGCGGACGCCTCCGGGGGAGAGGAGGAGAAGAAGCGGGGCTCCAGCAGCCACCGGCGGCGCGAGTAAAGACGGTCCGAGCGGGCAGAGAGCTCTCGGTGCCCCGCCGTGTGCCAGCCTCGATGCCCGGTAGGATTTGGGAGTCCTCGGCTGGCCCGGGCCGGTGTGTACGTGCGGAGGGAGGGAGGGACGGAGAAAAGAGGGACGGAGGGGGGCGGCAGCAGCAGCAGCGTAAAAAAAGGCACAAAAAAAAATAAAAAATAAAGCTCTTTATTTTTGAACTCCTTTTAACGCAAATGGGGACCGTCCGGGGAGAGGAGACGCGGGTGCGAGAGTGGAGGTAAAATATTCAGCAGCTCCGTGCCACCGCGGTGTGTGATGTCCGTTTAGACCCAATTCCCCTCCTCCTCCTCCGGCCCAATGGCAGCTACCGATACGGGACAGAGACGCGCTGCCCCCCCTCTCCAAAATGTCGCTATACGGACGGTAACATCGCGGCGAATAAATTACGCATGGACATTACATCTCCGCGCCCGCGATCAAAATAGAAAATAAAAAAGGTACGCGCAAGATTATGTTGACTTTCTTACGCACACACGCACGTATATATTTATATTTTCTTTTACCGGAGAGAAGAGGGGAAATATAGAAAGAGGAGGGAGGGGGGGGTCTATAGAGGAGGGAGGGCGATCCTCCTGGCACTCCATCTTTAGCCGACATCAACAGGTCATCCCGGGACACAAATGCGCCGCAACTGTGGGCGAGACAGACGAATGGCTCCCCCCCTCCCCACAACAACAACACGCACAAACAACCAAAATAAAAAAAAATAGAAAACACAACACACCAAGTAGTTGGAAAGTTGAGGAATGCGGGGACAAAGAGGAGCAGAGAACTCCTCGTCAAGTCATTTACCCAGAGGAAAGGAAAGGGGGAAGGAGGAAAAGGAGGAGGAAGGAGGGGGGGTCAACGAGTGAGTGAAGCCGGTGTGAAGTGGTTAAAGTTTGGACTGTCCCCATCCTCATGCGCCCATCCCCCCCCATGGAGGTTACTAGCGCAACTTTACCAGCCCACTCTTTTCAACACATCTTACCGTCCCCTCCACCTAATTTCATATCCAAAAAGATAACCTCGCCCCTCCACCTCCACCCCTCCCTCCTCCTCCTCCTCCTCCTCCACCACCCACCACATAGTGCACACACACATACACACGCATCGGGACAAGTGACCGGCACCATTGAATGCGTTGTCCCGTCGGGGACTCCTCCTCCACCTCCTCCTCTTCGCTTTAACTCACCCCGAGGCTCGGTATTCCGCTGGAAAGTGTTTCTCAATGGAGGAAGAAGAAGGAAAAGAAGAAGCAGACGAAGAAGCGGCGTAGTGTCTCTCTCCGTTTCTCTCCCTCCGCCTTGTCCTCGCCTCGCTGCTTCAGACACTCATTCACTGTGTGTTTGCCCGTTTAACCACCAAGCACGCCACGCAAACACACGCATTACACACGCATGGCTTTTTTTTTTTTTTTTTTTTTTTTGCACGTGTGCGCGGGCACGCAAACACACATGCAGGCGAGGGGACGAGCGCAGAGCAATAGATGAGGAGGAGAAGGAGGAGGTGGAGGAGGAGGAGGAGAAGAAGAGGGGGGGGGGGCTCTCCCAGGGGTTGCAGACAGATCGCAGAGCAACCGATTGGGCCAGACAGATAGACAGGCAGGCAGATAAAGAGACAATCCACACAGTCTTTATTTATTTATTTTCCATTTATGTTTGTCAGCTCGTTCAGTGACAGGCTGCTGTCTCTGTCCTGCTCCGTGGACACGAGGAGGACGTTTGTCCCTCAGGACATAAGATTATGCATCGCCTACCTATATATATATATATATATATATATATATATATATATAATAATATAATATATATATATATATATATATATATCGCTTTATTATTATCATTATTACATTATATGTATTTATTTATTTATTATTACTATTTTGGTATATATTGTTTCTGTACATGTGGAGATATAAATCTAAATATTAAATCAACTCTGTCTAATATTTTAATCTATGTGATGAAGCTACTGGACACCGAATGTCCCCGGGGATGAATAAAGTATCTATCTATCTATCTATCTATCTATCTATCTATCTATCTATCTATCTATCTATCTATCTATCTATCATCAAGGTCTCGTGTCAAAGTAAACAAGTAAAACCTGACCACATAACTTCAGCTAAATCGGACTGAACTGGAGGCTAGATTCTTACTTTTATAACCTCTCAATTTCGCAGTGAATATTAAGAAAGAAAAATATTGACTAAAAAAAATTGAGTAAAAGTGAGATTTTGATGCATTGTTTTTTTTAAGCAATCTATCAAAAAAGCGCGTTTTGTTTCGTTTTTATCGTCGTTATATGTTCAATTTTATAGTTTATTTTCTATCTGTAAACAATTTTGCTACATATATTTATTTCATAATAACGTATTATACTATTTAGTAGTATAGTAGTAATATATATTTATTTATTTCTATTATTTATTTATTTATTTATTGGATCTACGGACAAAGCAATAAAACGGACACTAAAGCTACAAGTAATGAGATTACATTTACAGGAATAATGGATTACATCTTGGAGCCCCCCCGTCCCCTCGCCACTCGCTGCATGCAGGTAGACAGGCAGCGTCCCCAGCCGACCCGACCGTCTGAGCCCCACCCACCAGTCCACCCACTCAACCCACTCCACTCACCGGGGCGTCTTATAGGTGGCGGAACCAATTCCCTCCTGTCCGAACACCGTGAAGCCGGAGGGACCGTCGGTTCGATCCCCGCCGTCTAAAATGTGCCGTGCTGTGGTGCGTCTAGACTCCGGGCAGGTGAGCCCTCCGGGGCCTCTAGGCGCTGCGCACAGTGAATACTAAACAGGATGAGACTGCATTCAGGCACGGCACTGCGCTCCCCGCCGCTCTCTCTCCCTGTCATGCCAAATACTATTAACTCTATAATTCTCCTGTGTCAGATGTATAGCGCCACGCTCTCTGGGCATTCATTGTCACAGCGCCCCCATCCAGATGTTCAGGCGTGTGAGTGTATACAGTAGATGCAGATCACCCCCCCTCCCTCCCTTCCTTCACTCAGTCACTCGCTCACCCTCCAATCTCGCTTTATGGAAACCAATTTTGTGCCACTCGATTGCAGCGTGATGGTGGATGAAACGAAAGTAGGTTAAATGGGATATTTGGCACACGTGGTGATTGTGTGAAAAGCTCCTTTTTTTTATATATATATACATGCTACAATTGAAGGTTGCAGCCAGGACTTGAGGAAAATAGGACACAAGCACCCCACATCAACCAAAGCGTGCTCAGATATTCTAGATTGATCTTAATCCAATATCTTGTTTTTTTGAACTTTTTTATATTGAATTGAATCGTGTTCCTTTGAGTTGTGCATGAATACAATACTGGAGGTGCATTCTGGGGATTATATTCCACAGTTTTTATGTGTGAAAACAAGACGAGCGTTTAATTATTGTCAAGTAGAGAACAGGACTAGAGCAAGTACAGCGAAACATGTTGTATGTAATGTACTCCATAACATGAGTACAGTACAACATATGCTGAATATATGCAGGATTTTGCAGTGGTGGCTGTTCTCTGAAGGCAGAACAATGAAGAGGTCACTGGGCGTTGTGCTATTATGATTGTGTATCATGGACTTCTCACTGAGTTCTGTTAATCGAGTGTAGATTACATAGACTGTATGTAAATATGCACCCCCAACCTTGCATTGGCCAAATTGATTCTTATTTTCCCCGGTGGATACAAGCGCCGCCATCTTGCGACTTGTTGAGTCTGCGCAGTACGGTCCTAGAGTTAAACCGATGCACCTACCAAACTTCCTCCAGACTCACTCCCATTTTCCCTAAGTAATGCTACACTCTGCTCCACCTTCACCGGTTACAAGGAATTTTTGGATTACACACTGTACTTATTTTTAAAAGATGTTTTTTTTTTACATCTCATGGTCCCACTGGACTGCTTTATGGATCGGTTGGCATGGCAACTGGTGGTTGCCATTATGTCACATCCTGTTTCTACAGCGTATAACTAAAGCAAAACCTATTGAAAAAAAATTACACTTGAACATACATATACTAACTCTTTTAAAAAATATATATTTGACATGTATTTTAGTGTTTTAGTTTGGCCATAGTGTCATCCACTAACATGGATAAAGGGGTGGAGCTTATGACTTATACTGCAGCCAGACACCAGGGGGAGCTCTACTTGCTTTGACTTCACTTTTGATTGAAGCATTGTTGGTTATGGGGTTTGAGCCAGTTTGTTACAGAGACCCTTTGCTGTTGAATATTCCAAAAAATTTTTTTTTTATATATATATATTACAAAAAACAAACAAACACACACACACGCATGGAGCTTTTGCGGCCCCTGTGCCTTTTTCTCTCCTCCTGTTTGATGCCAAAAATTTGAGTAGCACGATGCAAATATATAAATCAAATGCTGCCAAACATGTGACCGTTTGTCCTTTTCTACACACAATAACAGCATTCAGTGCGATAACGGGGGAAAGAAAATGAAGGCTGCAAGCTTTAAGCATTATATTTTATTCAGCCCAGTGTCCTTAAGCAGTTCATGCAACGACCTAAATTCACTTTACAGTGCCTGTACATTGCTTGAGCTGCACAGCAGTGACCCGCAATGACCTTGTTTCTCTGGGCAGCCTTTATTTATTTATATATATATATTTATTTATTTATCCATCTATCTCACCACATCACATGGCTGGGCTGCCGTGGTTAATCCATAGGCTATGTTCAGC
The DNA here is from genome assembly GCF_022458985.1 of Mugil cephalus. Classification (NCBI taxonomy): domain Eukaryota; kingdom Metazoa; phylum Chordata; class Actinopteri; order Mugiliformes; family Mugilidae; genus Mugil; species Mugil cephalus. The sequence goes on from NC_061771.1 coordinate 25,140,259, forward strand.
CTTTTCATCAGAATGCATCACTTACTTTCAGGCACGATGAGATTAAATTAGATTATTCATGAGAGCAGAGTGATGTTTGTGTTTCCCAGTCTCCTCACATGTTCACTGCGGGGAAAGTAGGGCAGTTTGTGCAGCGGCTGACGGATCGACCCCCTCTCCCCTCCCCTCCCCTCCCCTCCCCTCCTTTTCTCTCCTCCTCTCCTCCGTGTCCTTACGTTACACCGTTTCCCTGACATTACACGACACCAGCGGAGGGGCGGGGCTGACTTCGCTTTTTTTGTGTTTTAACCCTCTGACCAAGCGGGCTTCCGTAGAGCCGCTGTAAACATGGCCGCCTCCATGTGCTAACGTGAGAGCAAAACCCTGGAGCTGACAGCAACAGGAGGGCAAACAGGCACCAGAGATTAGTCCCGCGTTGCTTTTCCAATGAAGCTACAGATTAAGTAGAAAAGCCGAGCTCGCGTAAAGAAGCTGTCAAAGGTAAACATACGTACCGCTACTTGGTACTTAGCCTTTTGAATGCTAACAAACATGCTAATAGTCTTGATGGATTAATGCAGTAAGCTCTCGTCTTCTCCATTTAAACCAACATTACAAACACCCTTTCTCTAATTTAGTCATTTAATGGACACAACTGCACCTGACTGTCATTCTTGTGTACGTACTGTACTGTATATTCTTCCGTCTCAGTTTCTTGCACATTTGTTCATATGCTAACTGTACATTCTTTTTGCCTACACTATTTTATCACTTATATTTTATTTTAATCTTATTTTATATTTCCTTTTACTTGTGGATTTTAAGAGTGTTTCTTTTATGTACAACTGAGCCACTGTGGACAAGCAGTTTCCTTAGTGGATCATTAAAGTCTATACAAGTCTATTTAAACTAAATCAAAGATGCATTTAAAACAACTTTAATGCTGTCGATTGATCGTGAGTTGGCTGACAAATATGAACCAGCAGCTCTGATGTGTGATACTTTTGTTTTTAGCAGTTTCTTAAGTCAAAGTGTCTTTGATTTCTTATTTAATATCTCCAACGTATAAAATAGTTGCCCTTGAGTCGTGTTAAATTTTGTGGGGCATGACATGCCAATAACTGTTGGAGGGAGAGAGACATATCAATGCGTTAAATCTGCTCCACCATAGATAAAGCTACAGGTCTGGAGGTTTTACTGTGTCCTGTGTTCAAATTAAAAATATAATGCGATTCGCTGACTCACAGACCACTGAGGAATTTGAGCGCTCATGAATTGGTAAAGGCGTTTTTCAAATGAAGTTGACCATCATTGTGACATCACCCACCACCAAGCTGTGTTGAAAAAGAACATGAATTGTAGAAAAGTTAAAACTTGTATGTTTTACAGCTTTGATGTAAAACATACATTTGATGTGTTTTCTAAAGACATATCTTTTCAGATGGTGTAACCTTATGCTCGTTCGGATAGCCCGCCTTTTCCCAATCTTCAGTTCCCACCATCTGCATCCTTTCAGCGCTTCTGGTGCCCCTCAGACCTTTCTGCGGCGCCTTGGCAGTGCTGCTGCCGTTACAAGCAGGAAACCGAGATCCATGGACCCCGAGGTCCCCACCGCCGACCCTCAACCCCCACCCGCTGCAGACAACGTGAGCGCGGCGGCCGCCGATGGGAACGGCGCCCAGGAGAAGACGACTTCTGCGGAGCTGCTCCCTGGAGAGACGGTGGTGAAGGAGGGGAAGGCGGCCATCTTGTTTCCCAACGCCAATGAGGTGTTTTACAACCCGGTCCAGGAGTTTAACAGAGATTTAACGTGAGTACAGACCCTGAATACACCGTCTCTGCATGGAAGGAAAGGCGTAATATCACTTAACGCCACAGATATCAGTCCCTCAGATACGTTCAAGGTGTTCATTGACACTTTATCATGCATCAACATTATATTAACTACCTAAAATGACAGAAACCAACCTTTTAAAAAAATATTTGACATGTATTTTAGCGTTTTAGTTCAGCCCAAGTCTCATCCACTGACATGGAAGAGGTGGAGCTTATGACCTATACTGCAGCCAGTCACCAGGGGGAGCTCTACTTGCTTTGCTTTTGTTACGTCGTCCATGTTTATAGAATCTAATCGTCTAAATTAGCCATAGGTCATACGAGAAACGGCGTAAGTACTGAACGGTTGTCAGCATGACCATACGTGACAATTGCATGCTCAAATATTTACTTGCAAATCTCCTTAATGTTGAGACACGAGCAATGGTTTGTTTAGTCACATGTGAACTTAAATTTTAAACTTATACTAAACTGGTTAATAAGAGAATGTATCTAAACGTGCTTAGTGTTTGTCTGCATTCAGAGTTCCTTAAGCTCAGTTCCTTAAGCTCAGATTCCTTCAGTCTTTGCAGGAAATGATCAGAATCCTCCGAGCTTCTGCGACTCACAAAAGAACTGTTTGTCCAGCGGCCACATGGTGGTGCCATCTGGACAAAAGCAAAAACCCAACAGCAAGCAATCAGATCTTTCTTTAATGTTAATGTTTGTTCAGCAGTTTTTAAGGTATTCTGCAAACTAAACCACTGAATGGTGCACACGAATGAAAATCTAACCTCCTCAATTTAGGTAAAGATTTCCTGTCTGCATTTTTTTTTTTTTTTTATTCTGCAGCCATATTTTATTCTGCTTGCTCCAGCCCTTCCTGATCCGAATTGCACTATCACAGCTCCATCACTCAGTTGCAGTTTCGCAGTCTTGCTTTAAGCCCGGTCGACAAAAGAAGAAACAACAAAAAAACGAGAATTGGTTTTTAATTACAGCTGACTTTAACCTCTTGTCATCTGTGTGTTTTTACGGGGTTTTACGTTTACGTTCGAAACAAGCGGTCCTTTTTTCTCCCCTCTTTCCAGATGTGCTGTGATCACAGAGTTTGCCAGAGATCAGCTGGCTCAGCGCGGGGTGAAGGTGGTGGTGCCGGGTGAAAAAGAGCGGGTGGTTGTCTCTCTGTCGGAGGACGCCAACGAAGCGGAGGAGAAAAACGGAGCGGAGGAGCCGCCTGTAACTGCAGAAATAGGGGAGAAGTGTGAGGTACGTCGCACTGATCAGCCACAACATTAAAACCAATGACGGGTGAAGGGAATGATGTCAATGATCCGGCTGAAATCCAATGTCCTGCTGGGAAATCTGGTCCTGGTGTTCACATGGATTCACATTATCTAGACACGTACCATCCATGGCAGAAACACTCCCTAACATGACAGTGTGAGTTTAACAACTGATCAAGTATCAGTGGGATGAGCTACAGAGGCCCCTCCTCTCAACACACAGTCTTAGAAAATCCACAGAAGGAAATTACTTGGTCACAGTAGCTCAGTTACACATAAAAAACTCTCATAACAATCACAAGACAAAAACAAAAAATAAAATAGAAGCCAGCCACCAGGGGGAGCTCTACTTGCTGTGACTTCACTTTTGAGGAGCAGTTCTGCATCCATCTCTGTGCTGTCTATGGTTGTTGCCTACATGTTACAATCTTGCAAAAACAATAATATATATATAAATAAATAAATAGTAGTTGGTCAAGGTGAACTTTATTGCCCTCAAGGGGCTAAAATAAATAAATAGATTAAAAAAAAAAGTCAGTTTTTAAGTCTGTCTGTCCTGCACCTCGGCAGAGCATATCTTATATCTTTGAGGTGATGGGAGCAGCTCATACTCTGCAATGAGAGGGTGAGTACAGTCATCTTAAATGGCCTGAGTCTTCTTCACGGCTCTGGTTCCAAATAACAAGGAAAGTTTGTCCAAAATAAGACCAGAAAAGTGTTTCAGCACATTCTTACCATGTGTCCCAACTGATTCCTGGGACCCAAACCAACAGATAAAAGAAAAGGTTAAAACAGACTCAATGAATGAATAATAGGATAAAAGAACATTGGATAAAACACTTTAACTTTGGCATCTGTCAGTTTAAAAAGTCAGTTAACCAGCAGATAAGACCATGATCGATTCCCATACAAGCAAGTCGCTCAGCTGAAATATTTTGTTATATTAAAAAAAAAAAAAAACTGAGGGAAAAGTCAATAAAAAGCAGCCGTGCAAAGGTCTTAGCACCACCCAGATGGCCTTGAAGTGAGTGGACGAAGGTAACCACCGCATCCTCCACACCTCTGCCTGTCCTATGAGCAAATTGGAATGGATACAGTATTTCCTTAATATATGTATATCTTCTTGAAACTCCCCAACCACTCGCCGAAATCTGTCACCGCAGCTTTTAAGTCTTTCCCTCGCACCCTTTCCAGCTTGGCCTTCGAGTCCTGGAGGGCCTGGCAGCGTCTGGTTTGCGCTCGGTGCGTTTCGCCCTGGAAGTCCCGGGCCTGCGGAGCGTCACCGCCAACGACTTCTCCACCAAGGCGGCGGCTCTGATCGCCAGGAACGCCCAGTACAACGGAGTCAGCCACCTGGTCCAGGCCAGCTGCAGGGACGCCAGGTACGGCTGCCCTTTGTCTTTGACGTGTTCCTCTCACTTGTTTCTCCTCTTAGGATGTGTGAAATGTTTTCTTCATTTTCTGTCTTTGTTTTTTTTCTTTCTTTTGTTTTCGTGCCCAGCATGCTGATGTACGAGATGCGAGGGAAGAAGGAGCGCTATGATGTCATTGATCTGGATCCCTACGGTAGCCCCGCCTCTTTCCTGGATGCCGCCGTGCAGGCTGTCAGTGAAGGAGGTGGGTGGTTCAATGTGTCAGGTTTATCCCTCCGCCTCTTCTGTCACATGTCATAGCTTTGAAGAGCTCAAAGCAATAAGTGGAGCACGTACCCGAGGAGCTAAGAGTTAACTTCATTCATGTATATATTCATGTATATTATGACCTGGATTTGTCTTTGAGTAATTTCTTTTTTTTTTCTTGGTGGTTCGGGATCTTTAGGTCACTTTTTTGTATCTCATTTTGGCCTCAGAGTAGCTGGAACCTTAAAAATAGCATGAAACTAGTTTGATTTCGTCTAAAACCGCTGAGAGGGGAAGTGAAAAACATTTACCATCGTGTGACACTTCAATGTGCCGCTGGGAAACTTTTGGACCTGGCATTCGTACAGTATGAATGTTATTTAGAGCTTCCTATCATTGTGTAGGTCTCCCTTGTGTCGCCAAAACAGTTGTGACTCATCAGAGAATGGGCATGGGTCTTCTGAGGGTGTTTTTAGTGGGGGGGCTTTGAAGCAAAGTAAAACACGGTAGCCTGTCAAGTTAACGCCAGTAAACCTCATGCCAGCAGTTTGTAGCAGAGGTCACATCTAACATCTTTGTCTGATGTTTGTGACCTCTAGTAACAGCCCGTTATTATCTGAACCATCAGTGAAACATTTTCAAATCATAAACTTCTTCTTGTACGTCCTGGAACCGTGGATTCTTCCTGTGGATGACACTCATGAAAGTTAAAGACATGCGTTTAAACAGTTGAATGTTTCTTGTCTGCTTTAAAATTTATATTTTTGTTAAGATGTAAAACTTTACCCATCATGTGCAGCCATTGACTGTATTTACTATGAACATCACCCATTGGATTCTGAACCTCGAAAATGAAGCCCAGAGTGGGCGGAGCCTGCTTAGCTCAGGCTACCACCTGTCACTCAAAGTGGGAACGCCCTTAATTATACAGTTGTCATGAATAGTGAAATAAATGATTGAAGCCAAAGTCTTTTTTGTACCAGGCTGTAAACATGTTTAATAATGCTGTAAATCGCTTTTTAACATGGGGGTCTATGAGGACTTGCTTCCTTTTGGAGCCTCAAGTGGCCACTTGATGAACTGCACTTAACGCATGGGCTTCATTGCTCAGACTGCAGACTACTGTCACTGCACCGTCCTCAAAATTTCCTGCAGTTCTCTTCTGTCACCATCCCTGACTCTTCCTCTCTTTCTGTTTCTCTCAGGTCTGTTGTGTATAACGTGTACAGACATGGCCGTGTTGGCAGGAAACAACGGAGAGACCTGCTACAGCAAATACGGCTCCGTCTCCATCAAAGCCAAATATTGCCACGAGATGGTGAGAGCACCGAGCGCGCACGTACAACTGCACTTGAACAGGCGCGTGATCACGTGAATAAAAACAGTATGAAAGTCAGGCTGACGGTAGCGTAGATTCTTACCCACTTTTGTCTGTGGTTGAATCCCCCGAACTAAGAATATGTTTGCAGTTTCTTGGCATAACTGAAGATTAAATTGAGATTTCTGTCCTTCTTGGACCATTTATAAAAAATAATAATAATAATAAATCAACATACTGACCTCCTCATTAACCCTTTATGGGGCAAGGAACCATATTTGGTAACCCAAAAGGCATTGAATAAAGTCAGCTGGACTTTCTTGAAGACGTTTCTCCACTCATCCAAGTAGCTTCTTCAGTTCTGAGAGACTAGAGGTTAAGTTGAGGTTTAAATAGGGAAACTCTGTGGGTAAAACCCATCGGAAACTTGCTTGGTATATTTGGTAACTTCATCGCATTTTAAATTGCGTCCCTGTTCCTCTCAGTGAGGTTTAGAAGCTTGTGGTTTTCACTCAGTTAGTCTAAGAAGATCAAGGAAATCAAATCAGGCTCTAATGTGGTCTACCAGGTCCACCTGCATGAACTCTGAGCATAACTGATTTATTAGCTACCACCAAGAAGAAGAAGAAGTGTCCTAGTGTCGTCTGATGTGATAATGTTGACTAGTGCCTTACGTTCGTTCTAATGATCTAAATACACATTTACATTTGTTTACCACTTATGGGCAATGAACCATATATGTTAAATTCATTCATCTTGATTTTCTCCATGAAAATTTGAACATTTCACAACAGTAAAACATTGACTCTGACGTCCTACACTAACACTCTAGGGTTCAAGTTTAGAATTTCCAAGTATTTCAATGAGGACTTTGTGTGAGACGTCTCAAGATAAACGCGTCTCCGTTTGTCCGTCTTCAGGCTCTTCGTATCATCCTCCACAGTCTGGACCAGCGGGCCGGCGTGTACCAGCGCTACATCCAGCCCCTGCTCTGCGTCAGCGTCGACTTTTACATTCGGGTCTTCGTGCGCGTCTTCACGGGACAGGCAATGGTCAAGAACTCCGCCAGGTGCTCACACACACATACACAGTTGCTTCCATATATGACCATCTTGCATTTTAAGTGGAAAAGTTGGAAAAGTAGCCTTTAAGGTCCATACATACAGATAGAAAAGTGCAACTTAAACTTATTTTTTTTATTTTTGGTTTCTTGTGTTGCAGTAAACAGGCTCTGGTCTACAACTGTGTCGGATGTGGGTCTTTCCACTTGCAGAGAATGGGCAGGAGAACCGCCAACGGAAAACAGTAAGACTGTCCCCACCTGGATATTCTGATGATGATGATGATGCACGTCTTGCTTAAATCTGTGTTAAATTGATACAGCACCTCCCCAGAGAGAAACTGCGTCTCGTTAACAGAGCTGTGATTGGTCCGCTTGGTAGTAGCGTGTTTCTGCTTTAGTATTTGCAGCTGTTTCTGCTGTAGCCTGCAGAGCTGTAGTCACGTCAGCCGTGTGGAAATACTTTACATAGGGATGGACGATTATGGAAAAAATAATAATCACGATTAATTTGATCGATATTGAAATCACGATTAATAAACACGATTATTCATTGATTTCAAAAAAGTATTTATCGAACCACCAAAACTCAACTTTAAATATAACTTTTTATAGCATAAATGTCACAGCCTGGGAATGTGTTGCAGTGGCTGAAGTTGAGGCGCTTTTTTTGGGTCTTTTGCTTCTTCAATACTTTGTCATAGATCACTTTATGGCAGAACTTTAAATGGTTAAATAAATTTGTCGTGTTGCGTTGGGGTGCAGACACGACAGCGCAACAAACTTTGCAAACAATCTCCTTCTGCTCCACGTCCGACAATTTGAATCCAAAATGTCTCCAAATGACCGAAGTTGTCCTGCCTTTCTTTCAACTAAAGGCTCAGCCTGGCTTTCTGCCACGTTGTCAGTCGCTCGTTCCACAATTATTCCACACACGTCACATGCTTCCTGCAGCTGCACGCGACAGAGGTGCGTTTGTGGTGCTTTTTTTTATCGCAGCTTTGCAATGTCATAGAGGTATAATGTGACTTCTATTTATACACTGAAATTATTTAATTTAATTAAAATATATTTAACTTCCAACATTAGAATGGAGCAGCTGGTGCAGTGTTTACAAATGCTGTTAAAAGCTTGTGAGCTTTAAGTTTTAATTAAGTCACAGTATAACTTCAGCTGTGGTCACATATTTTCCTTCTTTCTTTTGGGGACCAGAATTTTTAGATGTCAGCATCAAGCAAATTACGTCCACGTATTATTAACAACTTTAAGAGTGACAAAAACAAACGGATCGGTATCGGTTCGGTATCAGCCGATCCTCAAGGCTGCGGTATCGGTATCGGATGTGAAAAAGCAGTATGGAGCCGTCCCTAGTTGTGATGTCTGATGTGCCTCTGGCTCAATGTAAAGTCTCATCTGTTGTGATTTCAGTATGAAGTATTCTGCTGCCACCGGACCCCCTGTTGGACCAGAGTGTGAGCACTGTGGACAGAGACATCAGGTGACTCATGCAGCTTTTAGTTATTTAAGCTTATGATATTTAAGGATCTTTTGTCCCAGTAGTTCTGAGCTATTACAGTGCAAACATACACCAGCTGAAGCTCGTATCTTCTTTTTTCTAGCTGGGTGGTCCCATCTGGGCCGAGCCGATCCACGACATGAAGTTCGTCCAGAACGTTTTGTCTTCGGTGTCGGGAAACCCCACCAGATTTGGGACGTCCAAACGGATTGAGGGAATGCTCAGCATGGTGACTGAGGTATTCATTTACCTTTTTATACACACAACTATCAGCCACAAGATTATGACCACTGACAGGAGTCTTGTGGCTATTCAGTCTTCTGCTAGGAACCTTTTGGACATGGCATTCATTCATGTGGATGTTACTTAGGCATGTAGGACCCACCTAGACCAGACCAGACACCCCGCCCTATAACTGTGACACTCCTTGATAGGAGCAGCCAACGAAAACAGTTTGGGAACAGCTCAAAAAACACAAAAAAACAGCACAAGGTGTTGACCTGGCCTCCAAACTTACTTGATCCTAAACTGATCAAGCATTTGTGGGATGATCCACATAGACCCCTCCCCTCAAGACCCAAAGCCCCCCACTAACAGAATCCTGCTGCCAGACACCACAGGACACCCTCAGAAGGTCCATGTCCATTCTCTGATGAGTCACAACTGTTTTAGAGGCACAAGGAACACCTACACAATATTCTGCAGGTGGTCATAATGTTATGCCCGATCGATGTACATGCTCATGTTCCCATTATATCATACTTTGGTATTGTTGTGTAGGTGTGGCTACCTTCTTCAAGTGTCTTTATGTTCCGTGAAATGTACACTCCCGTACAAACGGCCGTGATCATAATCGTCTTCTCGGCTTCAGTTTTTGTTCTCTGCTGATTCCTTACATCACGTCTGTTGTCGCTGTTTGTTCCAGGAGTTGGAAGACGTGCCTCTTTATTACACCGTGGACAATCTGAGCAGCACGATACACACCAATACTCCACCCCTGCTCCAGTTTAGGTATGCACACGTACAGCCACGTGCAAACACAAGTGCACACTGACTAATATCAGAAATGTGACTTAACTTAAAACTCCAGGAGAAAAACTGCCTGAAAAAAACAAAAAACAAACAAAAAACGAAAAACTGTATTCAGTCAGTGTTTATAGCTGTTAGCAGCTGTTGCCTAATCTCCAAATCTTCCCAGGAGGTAGGCATTTGAAAACCATGAGTGCTTCTACAGAATTTGACTAAAATAATGTTGCCTCACAAAAACGAAAAATGATACAAATTGTTGGTTTTGAGAAACCGATTTGTTCAACTGTGCTGTAATCAATACTTTTTTTGACAACATTATTCAATGACCTGCCGGCCTACGTTGTCTTTCCCAATTTAGTTTCAGGATCTTGGACCATGATTGGGTTAGGGTTACATCTGACTCTTAGGATTAGGGTTAGGTTACATTGGAAGCCTGCGGTTACATCCGAGGATTAGGGTTAGATCGCCAGGCTAGGGTTAGGGTGAGGGTTACATCACACACCGACTCCTCCCGGTTGTTTCCAACACAAACTACCCTTGCTGAATTTTATGGCAGCACAATTATTTAGTTTCCTTCGAGCAAATGCACCTCCAGTCTCTCACCCAACCTCTCACCCAACTCAAAGCTAATGCAGCTGCAGCCTCGGACTCTCTCCGCTGAAAAGCCTCTTCCTGTCTCTATAGCTGACAGGCCATCTATATGACGAATGTAAAGAAACTGTGCCATATTTATTACTATTTGACCACTTTATAATGAACTACTGCAAAATATTCAATCTTCAGAATGAGGTTGCTCTGATAAACAGTCCTTGGCTGTGAAGCTTACGGATCCACAGCAACTTTTAGTCTTTCGTTTAATCCTCGGGTCTTTAATGTAAAGCATTTTAAGTAATCATATAACGATTTAACTAAACGCCTTAAGACTAGTAGCCCATCAACATACCTTATTAACATTATAAAACTGTTCCTAAACTTCCTTGGAAGTTTTTCTTTGGAGTAATATCTGTAAGTTGGTCTGGTTTACAGCATCTACAGCACATCCAGGTTATTTTTATACATTTGTCACAGACCGAATCAGCTCATTTTCTTTCTTTTTTTTTTGTTTTGTTTTTGTTTTTTTCCTTCTCTGTAGGTCTGCTCTCCTTCATGCTGGTCACCAGGTTTCCCTCTCGCACGCCTGTAAGAACGCCGTCAAGACAGACGCTCCTCCTGCGGCCATCTGGGACATCATGCGATGCTGGGTAGTCATTCCAAAAAAAACAAAAATCAACCGATAAATAAATGAAAGAGTTATTTTTAACTATTCTGAACCTGCTGGCGTTGTTAGTTGAAGGTTTGCTTGACTCCAGACATTTAAATTAAATAGAAAAATGAAGACAAACTGATTTCCTCTGTTTGATTCATCCGTTGTAGGAGAAGGAAAACCCAGTGAAGAGGGAGAAATTGTCTCCGACGAGTCCCGCGTCTAAGATCCTCTCCACCGAGCCCAGGTCAGACCAATCGAGCCACATTATACACATTTAATGCTTCTTATGACACTTAAACAGGAAAAAAAAAATGTTCGCTGTAAAACACTCATTACACACCAAGTCTAATTTATGCTGACCTAACATCCCTGTTCTGGATATTGTGTGTGTTTGTAGCCTCGAGGCCTGTTTCACTGTGAGGGAGGACGCCAACCCTCAGTCACGTAAACGTCACCTGACTCGTTTCCAGGAGAATCCCCAGGCCTTCTGGGGACCCAAAGCTCGAGCCAAAGCCAGGCGAGTAACACAACCTGCCACGCACACACCTACACACACACACACCAGGCAGACTGAGGACACTTTTAGAGTGTTACAGAACCTAGATGCAGTAACCTACGCCCATAGCCTGCACCAGTGGGAGACATTTATACTCGCCAGTCTGGCTCCACCCAAACACTAGACGCCGCTGTTTCTTTTTCACGTTTTTCCTCGTATCGGTTGAAACGCGCCCCATAACGAATTCCCAAATCCCAGTGTGACCATACTGACATTATCAAATCTACCAGGGCGGTGCAGCCGCAGCCTCTGGCTAAATCCAGGACCAAATGGGACTGAAAGAAAATGTGGCAACATCTCCAGACTGCACTCATATACATGGCATCTGGGATATGCAAGGATTGTAATCAGAAAAGTAAACGGATCTTCTTCAGATTTGCTTCATTGCTTTATTCATAGCCGTTTCCATGGAGACTCGGCACACAAAGCGAATTTTCAATTTGTTTTCCCGTTCTGGTTTATAAAAAGAAACTAAAACGGAAGGGAACAATAACGTAAGACTGTTTGTTTCAGTTTCTAAAGAGAGATGTGGCCCTCTGCCCTAGGAGGCCTACCCAATAAACTGTCCATTGAACTTAGATAGATTTTAAACCTATTTCTTTATATAAAAACAAATATTTGACTTGGTCCCCATATAAAATGGGGAAACCGTGAGGATCCCTTCACCCCGTCGCTGACTTTTCAACCTCTCCCCCCCTTCCAGCGGCGGCATCGCAACTAATCTGCAAGACAAGAGGAAGAAGTTCCAGAACAAGAGGAAGCACCAGATCACAGACTCTTCTCAGCTGAAGAACTTCCCCTGCAAGAAGTTCAAACAGGTCAGTCACACAGGCCTCCAAAACAGAGGAAACTAATCAGCTTTTAGTCATGCTTCCCGCAACTTCTAATCATTGGAACGGGGCAGGTCGCGTGTTTCTGTAGGTGGAACTCTTTGTTAATTCATGGTTTCTCTAAAACAAAGGTTATTTCCTTGAAAGACGGAAAAAAAAGACAAGCAGTTGTGCTCTCTTTCCTGGAAAACACCCACCGCACTCGTTTCTTTTCCTAGAACAGCAACGGAAGACGCATGAATAATTTGCCCGTGGTTTTATGCCTCAAATGATTAATTTTCTGCTCCCTGGAAGCTTCTCAACACAAACATTCATTAATCATTTGTGAGTTATTCAGAAGTCTTCGCCGTCGTTCTTGGAGGAAGACCGTTGCCGGTGTAGGAGATCCGCTTTCGAGGGGGGGTTTGCCGATTGACATGATGGTGGAAAAGCGTCAAAGGACGCGGGCCTGGTTTGTCTCGTAGCAGTGTTTTGGTATTTCCATTCGGTTTGCTCAATTTAAGAGGACGATGGAGAGAAATACGTGGTATCGGGTGTGGATCTTTCCCTTGCAGCTGCAGCAGTAGTTAAACCGTTTGTTTTTCCTTCCAACAAACCTGAATGTGCATGACTTTGTAGTAGCATTTACCCATCCTGGGAGTCTTGTTAGCTGAATCTGAGTAGACCCAGCTCCCCGTTACGGGCTGCAGGGGGGGCCTGGACCTCTGGAAATCTGCTACCATCTCTTTGTTTTTAGCCGTATTGTTCTATGACAAGCTAGCAAAAACAGGCTAGTGCAAACCAAAACAGTGCTAAAAGTAGCATGCAATGTGCATATGAATATAAAATCAAAATATTACCTTTTTTTTCTGTGATAGAAAATCCATTTGCAAATATAAACCTGTACAAGCTGTCATTTGTCTCCATTTTTGGCACATTTTTGGTCTCCACCAACCAGTTTTCACTAGTTGTTGTGTAGTTATTCCTCCAAATGGCCAAAGCAAAACATGGTTTTATTTAAACTTGTCATCCTGGCATGAAGTCACACTTTCATTAGTCTAGTTAGAAATGTGGTGTTTCTAAACTGACATGAAGGTACGACGGCAAGAATGGTTTGAATCCATCTGCCGACTGAGCGACAGTTAGCAGTTAGCTTAGCATTTTGAATCCTGCTCCCGTTTCAGTTCCCAGCGCTTTACTACAGCTGAGTGAGTTTCCTGCAGGTTCTTTTTCTTATAACAATGCCGGCTCTCGCAAAATTAAAGGCAAGACACTTAAATAAATATTAATTATCCTCGTAAAGTTTTTGTCGGCACACGGCAGTTAGACACATGCCTGGGAGTGAGTCTTCTCCATAGGCCTCTTCCTGGCAGGTGGCCACTCGCTACTTTGGTTTCCAGCCAGAGGAGCTGAACGCTTTTCATCACCCGCCGCCAAATCACACTTTAACCGCTTCCTGTTTAAAGATTGATTTTTTTCCTTTCTTTTGTTTTATTTTTCCTCAGGGAACGTGTAAGCATGGAGACAAGTGCTGCTACTCCCACGACCTGGAGCACACACAAGAAGAGAAAATGGAGTAATTCCATCTCACTGGGTTTTAGTTTTTATTTTAGAGTTTCATCCTTGGATTATGTTCAAAAGACGCGGCGCAGTTTTTTTTTTGTTTTGGTTGAGGAACCTAAAAACCGAAGATAATTGTATATAAAATGGAGCTTTTTATGCCATCTTTGTTTTTTTTCCTTGAACTGTTGTCAGCTGGTAGAACATACCAATAAAGTCTTTACTTTGACTTTAAATACTTTTTAATCTTTATTTCTGTAACTTTGCAGCCAATCATTGTTTGGGTTCATCTCTACAAAAACAGTTGTGAACAGTTTGATATTTGAAAGGCTTCTGCAGGGCCGAGTTGGAGTCTAAAGAGACTAGAGAAGACTACAGAAGAACCAGAATGAATTTATATATACATATGTGCGTGTGTTTCCCAGATGTTGCAGGTGCATTCATCTTTCCTTTGAGCCTCTGGGGAGGACAGAGCTTATGCAACCTCAGGCTTTCTCAGGTTCTTTTAGAGTTCTGCAGGATATCGATGCAATACACTCACCACTTCCCGCTTCGGTTTCAACTGCGGCGACTGAAACGGTCGTACGAATGTTTTTATCTCCGAACCTCCTCAGTTAACCTTTCCTCGATGTGTTCCATCTTCTGTACTGATCCAAAACAATCAAATGGAGAAGCAGCTAGAAATACTAAAGCAGAAACATTCCGATACCAAGCGGACCAATCACAGCTCTTGTAGTCTGCACCTAAATGATTTGCCATTTTCATGCAAGGTAAATTCCTTGTATGTACAAACACACTTGGCCACACATTCTTGACCTACCCCCCACTTTTAAAAATGGCAACTATGAATATTTAAAAGAAGTCGTGCCAGCAGAAGAAGCAGCAGCACTAGTGGGAAGATTCTTGACAAGACCCACTTCTGAGTTTTCCAACAGGGTTTCTGCTTCTTTTTGACTGCATCATGGCTTGTAGTGTAGGCCATCAGATAGAGGTGTGTGTGTTGCAATAAAGAGAAACCTCAGCAATCAAGCTAACTAGCGACCCTCCAGAGGACAAGCGATTAGAGAGAATGAATGTTGCAGCCTTAATTTTAGGCGACAGAAGGTAAAACGTGGTTGACTGTGACTACGTAGAGTGAGGTGTCAAACTTATTTTAGTCCGGGGGCCCCACGTACAGCCCCATCTCAACTGGGCCGAACCAGTGAGATGATAGCATAATGACAACTCCAGATTTTTTCCCCCCATTTCTTTTAGTGCATGAAAAAAGAACAAGTAAATTAGGAGAATGATTACATTTAATAAACTATCCTTCAAAAAAACAATAAAATAAGCTAAAAGTGTAATTTCTTATGTCTTCTATATAATTTTTGCACTTGCAAATTCATGCTGTTGGCCAGATTAGACCCTCTGGAGGTGGGCCGTATGTTTGACACCTGAGAATTCATAAGGATAAGAAACTAAATCAGAAAGATCATTTTTTTTCTTTATTATCAGCTGCTTGATCGGTATAAAATCATTCACATAGTAAACACATACACACTGCACACGTACTTATTGCACATCAGACAGTCAGTGCAAGTTGCCACCAGTTTGTGGTAGGAGAGAAAAAGAAATGAGGATTTTCTTTCACTGGAAACATACGTGTTTTGATTTGTTGAATTGTAATGACTTTAGAAAAGGCAACTCGAGCTGATTATGTAAGAGTCATCTGTCCACGTGTCCATCATCTCTGTGTTCATGGTAAAACAAAACAAGGCAGCACGAACGCAGCCTCTAGGTTTTCATTAACAGAACCCCTGTCGTCCTCTTTTTTTCGTGGAAAAGCAATGGAAGCTGCAGCGTGTGACCGGCTATCTGTGGCCGACTCTCAGCAGGAAGGTTCGGATCTCCATGGGCTTCAAGGTCACCTCCCACACAGAGGCGTCTCCGGACGTCTTCAGGAGCGGCTTAGAATCTGGAAAAATAAATAAATAAGCATCATACGTTAACAGATTAGTTCAGATTGATGTCGTGATGGCGTGACCTCATTGAGCCACTAAAAACACTTCACACACACAATAAAGCTGCAAACGTTACATCACACTGGCTGCGGGAAAACGTTCTTCCCGGTGAAGTCGGCTGTAACGGAGCAGCGACGAGCCCCGGTGTACGAGCACAGGGCTTCGGCAGGTTTCATGTTGTCTCACTTAAGTAGAACACGACCCCACAGCTTCCAGCCGAGAGGCTCGTCTAAGACTGGCAAGGACGCCGGAGCCGGAGACGAGCTGCCAAATGAGACCGAGTCTCCAACATCTGGCTGCCTGCTGCTCATGGAGACGCTCTTAGTGGCCAAATTCTAAGGAAATTCTTCATGTTTTCTAAGAATTTCCTCTCAAAGTTAAAGGGAAAGCCCGACTATAATGATTTATAGGCCTTAATAAGCTCTCTTTCCACTTTCTTGTGGTGCCACCTTTAAAACAAAACTGCACCTTTGATCACAAGCTATAACAACCACCATATAAGACATAATGAGTGACAGGTTTGGATAATCTTTTCCAGTGATAAAAGTATTCAGTATAACAAAAAATATATAAATCTGTCTAAATACACTAAATAATATAAATACTAATTGACAAAACTCCCCAATTCATCCATTTCAAATGTAAACACTAGCAGCTACACAGACACTTTGATTAGTTAGATTCATTCAAAAATAATTAAATAACATTAGGAATCTGACCAGACAGCTGATGTCAGCTTCAACCTTTTGGTGCAAATCAATGTACCGCATAGGCACTGATCAGGCACAACATTATGACCACCGACAGGAGAAGGCGGGAGACCTGCACAATATTAGGAGGGTGGTCATAATGTTTTGCCTGACACTCGACTGTAAACGTGTCTGAATCTGGGATGATCTGCACTCATCGCACACTCGTCCACTCCAGCGCGTTTCCCTCCACTGTAGTGAAGTTGAGGGCAGGTGTGGGCGTCGTGTACCTTTCTGTGGCGTCCAGTCAAAACGCTTCATCTCATCTTTCCACTGATTGGCCGACAGGTTCAGCTCAGAGACGCCCAAAACTTCCAGGGTGGAAAACAGCTTCTGCACACACAGAATTATGCAGTTTAGTAAATAAAGTGTCTCTATTTTTTCGAAATGTCGAGGTGTTTCATTAAGTCCCTCTGACCTGTAGGTTGACCGTGACGGGCTGCGAGTTCACTTTACTCTCCCAGCTCTGGAACTGATGCTCCAGCCTCAGCAGCACCGAGTCTTTGTCCCACTGACTGAGCGTCAGGAGGTGGACAGCAGGGGGCAGCGCAGCCTGAAGCCCCGAGAACTACGAACGCACAAAAGACAGAAGACGGGCCAGTCTCATCATTCAGTAGGAAGAAACAAAAAAATAATAATAAAAAAAATATATATATGAATTACATGGCCTAATTTCTTAGTTCATTTTATTTCTGACTCATGACACAAAGCCAGTCAGGGACAGAACTAAAGGAAACACATCTCAGGTCCCCGGAGATTTAGTGAAATCATGCCTGAAAATGCAAATATGTACACAACAGGACAGAAATGGGTCGAAACCAGCAGCATAAAAGCAGCTCAGACGGAAACTGCTTCCAGTGTTGACACCGTGCAGTTATCATTTTATACAATAACGATCTGTGTTGGGTTTATTTCTTACCTTGAAACATTTAAAGTTTTATCAAAGTTTAGGAAATCATGTTAAAAAGTAGCTACAGCATAAAAGCTAAATCTAATGATTAATCTCAGGTCTTCAGCGACTAGGTTGCAGTTCACGTAAACTCCCAACACAACCTCATCTGCAGGTACAAAGTCTTTTTACACCCCTCTCACTCACCTCCAGCTGAGTCTCTGGGTTCAGATCCCCGTCTGTAAACGTGAGCAGAGGCTGCAGCACGACCCCCTGGCCCAGCGGGCGGTAGGCGTCGGCGGCTTTGGGGGGCGGGTCCAGGGACAGCAGGAGGCGGCCGCGGACCACCAGCCCGTCTGGGTAGATGTCGGAGGTCTCGTTGAGAGGTTCCCCGACGCCACGGACGTCGTCTTTCAGCAGCCGACGGTGGAGCTGATGGGAATAAAACGAATAATAAAGTTACAGTTGCTTGGTCTGGTTCCGGGGTTAATTTCCTGAAATTAGCCTGCAGTGTGAATGAGGACTTAATTATGTAGTGTATGTTTCAATCCGCCATAAAACAGCTGTGACTCATCAGAGAATAGATGGTCTGGTCTGGGTGGGTGCTACGTGTCTAAGTAACATCCACATGAATGAATGTCAGGTCCAAAAGTTTCCCACTGAACTGTGGCAAGATGTTAATTATTTCTCCTGTCAGTGGTCGTAATGTTGTGGCTGATCGGTTTTCAAACCGTTTCCAGGCCGATGCGAGTCGGGCTACAGGTGAAATGTCTTTTGCATGTCTCACCATGATTTCCAGGGAACCGTTCTGGATGCTGCCTCCTCCCTGAGAGCGATCCGTCACCACGGTGAGCTGGTTCGCGTCGTCCTGTGGAGACAAACAGACGATCACGTTCCCACCGAGAGAAAGATGCAACATATGATCCTCATTTCTGATTCCCCGGTTTCTCTAAAAGCTCATTTTAGCACTAGACACGCACCTTGATGAAAGCGCGCGAGTTGATGGGGAAGTAGTTTCCTGCAATGGGCTCCGTCTGCTGCAGGTGCCACGTGGGCCGGAAGTCTTTCCTGTTAGTGGAGAAAAAAAACACATTTAAATAGTGCCAACATACATTACTCATTCAAATGTGCCAACATCCATTACATTTGTATTTTCCACAGTTGTTCGACTTACTTCCTCTGCAGCACTTCTCTGCCATTGGAATCTGTGTAGAAAAATCCAGAGGTCTTAATGTCGGTGTCTAGACGAGTGATCACCTCCTTCCCCAGGCCGTCTCTGATGGACGAAGCGTGAACGTGTTATGAAGTTTCTCTCCACCTATAAAACATTTATGCGTTCGACAACCTATATATGAGTGCGCTTAAGCACGCGCTCACTTTATGGGCACGGGTCCGACCGTCCACTCCAGCTCCAGAGCTCTGCTGTCGGCGTAGAGACGAACCACCTGAGACACCCAGGGAGAAAACCACTGCCTCACCTCCTGCACCACCGAGTTCTGGAGGGGGAGGGGAGGATCATAGAAAGTTAGATTGTTATGATAAAAGTGGATTAAAAATCATTTAATTATTCAAAGGCCACCGTGTGGTGTGTAAACAACGTCGGAAACTTCAAAATAAAACTGAAAACAAGATGGCGCCGCCCGTATCCCTGAGAGATTAGCATCAGTTTGGCTTATTTATACACAGTCTATGACTAAGTTAGGTACTTTTAGATAACTTTCCAGGAGACTTCCCTTAACTTAAACCAACTACTTTTAATAAACATTATATTAATCTTAGAAATAGTTATGAAGACGATAATGACGGTGATGAATATGGTGGCAATATAGTGAAGTACTATCCAACGGGATATGAAAGTGGTACAACAGGGTTAGTCAGCCGGGGAGGCAGCGTTTTCTTCTTCTTCTTTTTTTAAAATTTCTTCTGTGGATGCAGCCCGCAGGCCCAGTCAGGAGTGGGCTGATAGTGTCCTGACCACATATGGCTACTTCCTATTTATAACTCTGAAGAACCGACACACAAATAGCTCCACCTGAACCGTTTTCGTCTTGGCCGTCCTGCTGATGATAAAAGGTGTTGAGGAGTTGGGTCTGAAGATGTAGGCTCCGGAAGGTTGGATACTCAGTACGTTGTTACCGTCGCTGGCGTTGTACCTGGAATACGCAATGAGAATGAAATTTGCAGTTAGTTTAACACCAGACTTTTTATTGGGTGTAATCTGGTGTTGTGAGGCTGTTTTGAGGTTGCCAACACTAACCAGTAGAAGTTCTGCGATAGGTTGATGCTCTGTTTGGTCTCGAGGTTGCTGAGGCCGCTGAGGAGGCCGGTGTCGGGGTAAAAGGTCGCTCGTAGGAACTGGTGCACACAAACAGTCAGTTTATAGAATTAAATAAAAAAAATAGAATCAAAAATAAAATGATAATGCTTGGATTCAGACCTTGTTCTGGATCGATTTGGGTGCTCCGTACTCTGCAGAGGCCGGCGGAGGCCCACTCTGAAGCCGGGACACAAAGTAGGTGCTGTAGCCCAGAGGAGGAGCCTGGACCTGGAACACCAGCTCGTTGACAGCGGAGCCCCGGTTCTTCCTCACCTCCTGCGTGGCTCTGGATACCGGAAGCACCTTCAGCGAGGACAGTTTTCTGGTTATCAGGGGCGTTATCTCCTCTCTCACGCTTTATTTTTTTCAGACTGTAGCTGACATTAAATAAAAACGCTCTTCTTAGCAGTTCTGTTGTGTGACTTCATCTCTTCCTTATTTCTCTTCTCCAATTATTGAGGATTTCACAATGTGTAAAACAGCGCCCCTCTAAATGCTGCGTGGCCAGATACGGTATTGCACTATTGTCTGAAGGGACGTCAGGCAGAGTTGGCTTCAATTGGTGAAAAAAAAACAAAAAAACAAAAACAAAGAATGATTAACCAATCAGGTGAGGCTGCTGCCACGACATTACTTAACTGTGATTCACCAGGACTGGGTCAAGGGAAGACAAAAGCAAATTGGCAAGCGACGTGATAGAGGATTTAGTAAGAAACCATTTTACAAAACTGCCCCTACAGGTTCTGATTGCGTTTGTGAATGAATGCCATGTTTATGGTTGGTAGTAGCGGTTGTGCATTTGAGTGAGCGACTGAGTTAAAATAAGTTATTTAACTTCCTGAGACCCTGCGTCCTCGTATGGGGACATGAAATTTAAGGTTAGTGGCAGCTTATTCTGCTACGTTTAAGCTTTTATCCTCATAACTAGATATTAGTTGTTGGACGGACGTTTCAGCGGATTCGTTTTGCAGCCAATAACATGACAAAAGTGAACAAACTCATCAGATTTTACAGTTTTCTAGTTTAATACGACACGCAATTTCTATTAATAGTAACAAGCTGCAACTTTGCTAATTAGCAAGTGCTAGATTGAGCGGCAATGTTCACACATGAAAATGAACAGTTTTACATTTAGTTACATATTGTTGACTTTACTATAATATTGAGTGAAATAATCCCTGTGTCCACACACGAAGACATAATTTATTTTCCAAAAACCACTTCCGGTTCAAAGACGATGCTTAGTTTTCATACGTGTTAAAAAGGGAGAAAATGAAAATGCACACGAAGCAAAAGCTCAGGTTTCAGGAGGTTAAGTCAAGTTAAGAGGGAAATGCATGTGTGCGAGTGGGGGAGGGTGAGAGAAAGGGTGTGTGTCGGTGTTCAAAGTGTCGGCTAGATAACAGTTGTGTTTAAGACCCTGTAAAAGGGAACTGGGCCTTTCAATAGCTCTTTCCACTCCGTGAAACAGCAACATGACCTTTTAAAGTCCCCCACCCTCTAAAAAGCACATAGATTAGTTCTTGTTTCACTTGGCTTCCTCAAAAAAAAAAAAAAAATCCACACGCCACTGGTGGTTATGTCTTTTTTTTTTTTTTTTTTTTTTTTTTTTTTACATATTGAAAGTGCAAGAAAAACATCTTTGATCAAAACAAACGGAGAAACAGCCCAACTGCAAGACTTTGGACAAATAAACAGATGATACATGGCAGATTGTTGGTTTTCACTAGGAGACATAAACAATTATTGTAAATTACTTTGTACAAAATACAAAACTAATTTTTGTCCTGACATATGAATAAACTCTACTATATTCTAAAACAATATCGAGGCTTATAGTGGCTAATGAATAAATAATGGAGCATTGTTGCTGGGGTCATTCAATGCACTGACCTGACTTTCCACAGATGCTCCCTTAGCGTCTGTGACGTCGTACGCTTTCCCGCCGACTGGCAGCCTGACGGGCCACGTGACGGGCCGAGCCAGCGGGTTGTACACGCTGACGGAAAACTGAAAGAGAAAGATGAGACGACTGAGCATCAGTCATGTCGGAACCGTGACGTTTACTTTTGACACTCGCCCATACCTAGCGCCAATGCTAACCGGCTAGCTGACATTGATGTGACATGAATCAAAGAATGATTCTGAACTGATCAGGCATAACATTATGACCACCACATTGTGTGGGTCTCCCTTGTGCCTCAAAAACAGTTGGGACTCATCAGAGAATGGACATGGTCGTTCTGAGCGTGTCCTGTGGTGTCCGGTAACAGGATGTTGTTAGGGGCCTTTGGGTCCTATGGGTTGAGGGGAGGGGCCTCTATGAATCATCCCAGACACTTGATCAGTTTGGGATCTAGTGAAATTGGAGGCCAGGTCGACACCTTCTGCTGATCCTCATGTTTTTTTTTGTTTTTTTTTTAGTTCCTAAATGACTGCTGTCATCAAGGAGTGTCATTACTATGCGGTGGGGGTGTCTGGTCTAGTCTGAGTAACATCCAAATGAATGCCAGGTCCAAAAGTTTCCAAGAATTGTCACAACATGGTCAACGCTATTTAATTCTCCCGTCAGTGGTTTTAATGTTTTGGCTGATCAGTTTATATCCCTGTTCTGATCTCATATCAGTTTAACCTCACTTAGAGCTTCATGAACCAGGTTCAGACCAAAAACATCATCATAAATAGAATAAAGGTCTCACAAATACAAAGCAGTCTTTAAATTCTCCCCGTTCAACCAATATTGGTTTGATTTACGGAAAATGGAAGAGATCAAAACTTTCACAAATCTGTGACACTGTATAAAGCAGTGAATGTATTTGTCAATTAAGTCCAGGTTTGTCAATTGTAAACGTGTAGAAATCATTGTGGATTAAAATCTGGATTTTAATTAATTAATTTTTAGCTTTAGTCCTAAAAGATGTTAATCGCTGATGCCATGTTTCAAAACTGCTCATCAGAAATCCTGCCACAGAGATTTTGTCCATCTTCACACAGATTCAATGGTTCAAACTAAGGCTCATGTTAAAATACATTGAGTGGGAGCTGTTGTGTCACCTTTGAGCTGGACTCTGTGAGAGGACACACGCTGATGTTGAGGTTGTCGCAGTACATTCGTTTAGCAGCGGAACCACTGAGAGCAGCCAGACTGTTACTGACCAGAACCTGACGGAGAAATGAAGAGCAGGAAAAGATCAGGAGCGTCCTCGTCCAACAGGATCATATCTAAACTAATACTAAAAATAATCACTTAAAAATACTTCCTATTAAATATAATGAATGTGAAGGTTGCATTATCTCAGGAAATACTGTACAACATTGTTCTGTATAGAAAATGCAAACACAAAGAATGAGCTTATAAATCCATGTGATTACGTCTTAATACCTGACAGTGTGTCCAGCCGTTGGCTAGCCTCCTGGCATAGTCGTTTGCGACGTGTTGCTTCTCCGTGCCTGAGACTGCGTCGTGGTGCTGAGCCACTGCCATGGCTTCCTCTGCCGAGGAACGGGTACAACATCAAGAATTAAAACTACAATCGTCTTTTAGGATCGGGTTAATTAGTGGGGTATAAATGTGACGACTAGTTTGTGATGATTTACACCAAGAAGCAATAACACAAAAAATCAAATCTTACTCAAGGTCTCACTATCACCCTTCCCAAATGGTCCGTCCCTGGAACGTGGACCACCAAGCACCTCCAGCTGGTTGCAGGTCTGTAAAACAACCACCATTTGTTTACTACATTATCACCTCAGTTATTTGAGCCGGCCACATTAATTAAATCTTTTTTTTTTCTTCCTAGTTTTAATATATGACTAACATGGTTCAGGTAGAACACCATTACTACCTCCTACCAAGTCTACTGCTCACCTGTCGTCCCCGAACAGGTTTTACCAGCGCTGCAGCAGCATGTTAACGGAACGTATGAAAAGTTAAATTAAATCACTTCTAGCATGTTAGCATTTATAATTGGCATGTTTTAATGCCAACGTTGCAGACTAACGCCACAGTCACGTTATATCAAGCTCCAAAATCCCAACTGTGACCTGCAATTTATTTATATATTATCAGGCATAACATTATGACCACCTTCCTAATATTGTGTAGGTCTCCCTTGTGCCTCCAAAACAGTTGTAACTCATCAGAGAATAGACATGGGCCTTCTGAGTTAGTTAGTAGTTATATGGAAGCCAGGGAGTAAACCCAATTTCCTTGGCCCACAACAGTTGTGCAACCAAACGTTTTGCCTGGGGTAGCTCTGTTGGTAGCTTATTATGCTCTGCCAAAGATCTGCACAACTAATTACATTGCTACATTGGGGTTTTATGCGGTGGTAGACAGAAGAGTAACAGCAAAGTAGTCACACATCTTGAATTTGTTTAGAACCAAATGGCTGAGATTGATTGTAGGACTATCCGATTGCACGTAGAGGTCTTTTTTCTCTTTGAATAAAATAAAATCCAAGTTTGGATGCTGTGTTACTAGTTTAGCTACAGCAGGCAACTTTATTCTATATGAACCGAAAAACATCAGACAAAGGCATTGTGTTGTCAAAGCAAAGTTTTATGTTCACACAACCAACTCTACAATCTTACTTGATGTCATGAATACCTGCATCTTGCCTGGAATATTTTTTTTTTTTATCAGAAATGATGGAAAAACTTCAGAATACCTGCAGGTTGCTGTTGCTGATCCTCTCGTAACGTTTCAGAGCCGGTCGACTGGTAAAGTAGCCGGTCCAGAAATCATGAGCGCTGTCCGCATAGGGGAAGAAATCATCCGTCTTCAAGGCCCTGAGCGGGAAAACAAAAAAACAACGTGGTTAACGTCAAAGCGCACGAGACGACATTTCCCAGCTCATTTTCCAGCTCATACTACCAGGTGAGGTTTTGTCGGTGCAGCTCCTGGAGGTAACACGATGGGGTAGAATAGAGCACGTTGACGTTGCTGCCTTTCGCCTGCTGGGCGTTGACGTAGTGGATCAGCTTGTCCAGGTTTTTGTACCACAGGTTGGCATTCTCATACTGGAAGTCTGAGCCCATGGTCATGATGATGTGATTGGTCTTGTATACCCGAGCCTGAGAGAGGAGGGGTGGGGGAGGGATTATCAGCCTGTTGGGAGGCTATTTCTGGCTTATCTGTGAATAAATATAAGTGAATAGCTCTGCGTTTGTGTCATACCTGACTGCTGGCGATTGCCAGGAAGCGCTGCACCACGTCGTCGACGTTGTAGTCTTCGAGATCGGGGTCGTCTCTGATTGGTGGGTCGTCACAGCTCTGGTCCCAGCAGAAGCCTTCAGGAGGGTTGTACATGTTGGGAAGGATCCCTGTCGGTGGAAGGAGCATATGTACAAATTAGTGCTGTCAAATGATTAAAAATTTTAATCAGATTAATCGCGGTTTGATGTGGATTAATTCCGATTAAATATCATTAATTTTTAATCTATATTAATCACTTTTCATTTTGCACACGCAAACAGACTCTTGTCTTGAAACAACTTGAAATCACAACTTTTTTTTTCTTTTTTTAAAACAAACATTAATGTGGCCCTGTTCCTCTTCTTTCAGCAGCTATTGAGTCAAGCTAATTTGTTGACACTGTCCGAGAGAAGAGCTGACTGTTTCTTACTTAAAATGTTGCCTGCAACTGAGAACAGTCTCTTACAGGAACCGAGACAACATGTGTTTAGCATCTCCTCTTTGTTGCAACTGATCAATACATTGTGCATCACAACTAATTAACTTGCGCATACTGCCCGAGGTGTTCTGCTGCAGACGGGTTAATTGCATTAAAATTTGGATCAGGTTAATCATGATGATGTATTAATCTGTGTTCATTTTGATGGCCCTGATCAAAATAAAAACTGATTTCAGTTACTTTAGGTTACTAAAGTACTGTTGTTACCAGTGAAGAGGTCAGCCATCGGGGGTGTGAGGCTGTCAGAGGCTCTCCACAGAAGCTCCTGCTCCTTCGCCATCCTTCTGCGATTTCGGTCTTGGTAGTCCAGGCGACCAAAGAAGAAGCCATCGTATCCCATCTGGAACAAAGAGCACAGGTTAATGTCAGAGTGATGAACACGGTAAGGCACACTTCACTGGAGGGCCAGTAAACATCCTGAATTTGGTTCATGCACAGTCTTATAGTAATGAAACTTTTTATGAAGGTTCTCTGTCATCCAGGAAAAAAAACGAGCTGAAACAAGGGCAAGTGGACCTAAAGGGATGTTTTGTTTCTCATGTAAGAAGCTTCAGAAAAGCTACTTTAACAGTAGGTGAAACTCATCCCAGAGAAATAACGTTCTCTAGATACCCTAAAAGTTGCTTTTGTTTCAGCTTGTTCTTAGGGCGATATTTTATACTTATTTGCTTTGTTGCAGTAAGTATATCTTTAGAGTGGTGCTGCTAGTAGCTGGTTAGCTTAGCTTAGCACAAACAGTATGAATAAAGACACAGCTAGCCTTTCTCATTGGGGAATTAGGTTTCATGTTATAAGATTTAAAAAACAATGTATATACTCTTTCTTTGTATAGGGAGCATCAAACACACATAGCATTAAAAAGTAAATGCACATAAAAAAAATTTAAAAAAAAAATAGCCAAAAACTTTGTTTTGTGAGATCATGGTGAACTTTGAGTGGCCATTTCAGTTCATGTTTGAGTCCAGTGAACATTCATGCAAAAAAAAAAAAAAAAGCATCAGCCCACAACTTCAGTAGAGGCATAACACTATAAGTTATGCAGAAAACAAGAAGAATGTTGTCAAGGATGTGCTTTAAACCTCTATTGAAAATGTTCTGACAAAAATGAATGGCTGTTCTATTTAAAATTATTCTAGGCCAGTCACCGGATGTTTCTTATCTTGGTTTTGCCCATTATCAGACATTAACTTCCTGTACGTTATGTGCATAGATAGATTTTAATCAATATTTTTAGGCTGAAGGGAAGATTTGCCGAAAGCTAAAGTACCTGCGCAAACATGGAGGCGTGTTCGCGGGCGTGTCCAAACGGGTCGATATGCCAGGCGACGCGGGGGCGACCACACGCACCGAACGTCTCATTGAGAAACCTCAACCCCATGGTCATCTGGTCGATGACGGCACCGTAGTGGGTGGTGGCCTCGTCGCTCATGCACCAGCCACCATTCACAAACTCCAGGCGGCCTGGAGGAATAAGTGATGAGTCAGAAAGACGAGAAGCACTCCCAAACTGAATACTGCCGTTAGGGTTTTGGTGCATTTACCTTCATTAACCAGCTGCTTGACTGTCTGCTGCATGTCTGAGCTCTGCCGCCTCCACCAGCGGTAGAAGAAGGCCGTCTCCACGTAGATGAACCTCCTGTCCGGATTCTTCAACAGCTGATCCACCACCGAGTCCAGGATGTATTGCACCCCAGCGTGCTGGATGTCGTTACGATCTACGCGCACACACACAGAAATATGGGTCAATTGAACTGTACAAACCATAACGTCAACTAGTTGTAAGGATTTAGTGGGAGACTGAACTTGTGCCACATTTTTCCAAATATATTTACACTTATTCACAAATTCTGCACGTCATGGCTAAAAACACATGAGAAAAAACTCTCAAATATGCACATTAAGACACCGACCAAAACCAATATTGCGGATGATCAGTGTTTACATAATCACATGTTGAGAAAGATCAGGAGATCACCTGCCAGTAACAAAGCCACACAGCTCCTCATAAAAGACATGTGATGCTGACATATGCAAGTCGGCAAATTGTCTGTTGCTCTAAAGCTATAAAACTGTTGTAGTATCCGCTAGTGAGGACCCCTCTGACTGGAAAAAGTGAAGATACGTGAAGTCTGAAGAGATCGTTTAAGTTAATTCAATCAGACAAATGGTTAACATGCAAGTCATTAAGCACCATCTCTAAAATACATAATATCTGGAATAAAGTGGAACAGTTTTTTCAGGATAGATGCATATTAGCATATAATCACCTATAATTACAAATCGTTGCGTTTGTGTTACCTTTCGCATTTTGACATTTAAGTTACAGACAAAACTGTTCTCCTAAAAGTTTGGAAAAGGAGGGACTAAACAGAACCGATAGCAACAGTCAAGTAACAGAGGAAATTACAGCCCTTGTTTATCTGGTTCAATGGAAAAGAGTACTCCCACTTTCACCGGTCTAAAATAGAAAGTGAAATTAAAGCTGAGGCTGAGAAATGGGAGAGTAAACTAGTTAAAAAGTCTGTGCGAAAAATGACACTGTGTCTTTTTTTTTTTTTTTCTTTCTCCACTACAACAAATTCACCATGAATCTTTACAAACGAGAGTGATCAGCTCACCAATGACCTTTTGGTTTCACTCATTGATTGATTGATTATTTTGCTGCAAAACACAAATTCCATACACAGCTCCAGTTTGTAGGTGGACGGGCAGTGAGAAGAAGAAATCCTGCTTCCTTGACTTTTACTTTTTAAGTAATAGAAAATGCTAGTTATCAGGTTAACAGGGCAGTTTGGAGGATTCAATGGCCACTAGCAGCGAATTTGCAGACTACAACTGACAGAAAAGGCCTCCTGCACCCCTTTCATTCAAAGACAAAAATGTCTACAATAGGCACCACTTCAGCATGTACTCGTGAATGTCCTATGTTTTTTTCTACTGTAGAAATACAGAAGATATGACTTCTAAGCTAATAAAAATACAATGATTTGTGGATACAGGTGCACAGTAAACACTTTGTTTCTATAATAAACTTGTTTTTGGAGACTTTAAACTAAATTTAAACACCTGTTTTGAACTCTTCAACATCTGCTACTTGACTGGTACAGAAACAAAGAAATAAAAGACATAAATTTCAAAACCATTTATCATTTAGCACAGTATTATATAATTACACTGTGCTGGAAAGACACTATTGTAGACTAGGTGGCAGAGGCAGGTGCATCTTAAAGGGTTGGTGTAAAGGATCTGGTTGGTTTTATAAGGCACAATATAGTATTGAAGAAAATGTTTTTTACAAGTGCTTAATGGCCTGTTTTTATTTCCTACAGTAGCCCAGAAAAAGAAATGTATTAAACAATGGTCTGAAGGAATCCTTTTTTGTCTGTTGCAATCTACAACCTCACCACTAGACGTCACTAAACCATACACACAGCTCCTTTAATGTAATGACTAACAGAAATAAAGGAACCTTTTTTTATTTACCCCATAACTTCGCTTCCTACAAACTGGATCTTTTAAGTCTTTTTTAGAGTGTGAAATCTTCACCTGCCAACAAATCATCAATGATAATAACAAAACAGGATTTAAATACTAGTGGTGGCTGTCGTTAATAAGCAAAACAATTCAAATGTATGCCTGAATGTACTGTATCAGTTAAATCAATTAGCTGGCACCAGCAGGTTACAAACTCATTTACTTACGCACATTTACTTTATGGGGATGTTTTTGTAGTTTGTGTTTGTGTGTATAACTGACCTCCATAGTAGTACTGGTCCACAGTCTTGAGCCAGCCCACGTCGTCATGTGTGTGAGGGACCAGGTGGACATTGAGCATGTTGGGTTTGGTGGCATGGCAAGACTACACACAGAAACACACCCAGTCAACATTCACTACACTACCGGCGAACAGGACACAGATTCAGCACGTAAGTAACGTTAACAATAAAAAAGATTTTTTAGTTCATATTTTCAGTTCAACAACTTCCTCATACAAACTGACAGCTCGCAAAGTGGCTCCGTTTGTGTGTTGACTCCCCCCCCGAACGACACAAAATATAAAAGTAGGTACCTCATATCCGCAGGTGACGGTGTCTTTCGTTTCCTGGCCGAGAGGAAAACTTAAAACTCCACCGAGCACAAACAGAAAGGCAGCGACGGTAGCAGCCATAGCCAGCTGTGGCGACCTGGCCGCCATATTGGAAAAAACTACCCGCTAATCATATGACAACTGTTTATATCAACGAGAGGCGTCACGTGACCATATTTCCACTGGGTGGAAACCACGTGGATGCAGAGGGCGTGGGGACGAAGGGCAGCGCGTTTCCCTCAACTCAGACTCCCAGGCAGAAGGCGTTTCAAAAACGTATTTATAGTCATTTTTTATAAGTCACCTGTCATGGGACGTTTGAAGAAGTAATATACGGAAGTATTAATGTCTCTAAATCACAGAATAAAATACCACCAGGCTGCACATTCACACCTCTGTGGGTAATTTTATTGCAAGTAAAGGCGAAAACAACTTACTTTGAACAAAGTAAATAAAAGCAGCACTCAATTACAACACATGTTAAAGTCACATGACAATAACAGAAGCACAGAAAATTCATGGGAAACAAAAATTATATCATACTACACCGGATACATTCAGTTCTTGTTAAGAGTCCTACAATTTGTTAAATAATGAAGTCCAAAACATTACAAAAATGTTAGTTGTGTAAGTAGTGTACTCTGTGTATTTATAGTTTGAAGATGTTTTTAATGAATGCTTCACATTTATTATTTGATGCTCCTGTGTGATATTTGGAATTGAAATTGTGGATATGTTTCCATTTTATAGGTTTGGTTTAAATTGCCTTGCACAGTGCTCGGTCAAGTGATCATAGTCCTCTGGAAAAGCACAATAAAAAAATAAATAAAATAAAAACTTATAATCCAAGAAAGGCAGTTGCTACAGTATGGCATCAATTCAGACGGAAGCCAAGGTCACTCTCACACCTGGAAATTGCATTACAGTTAAGGTTACGATTAAATCTTTGCCATGCTACACACAAAACTGAGTAGTGAAGAGTAAACTGTCATGTTAGACTTAATTAAAAGCCTGTGATTCAAGAGTTTAAAACTGCAAAAAGGGTTATGTTCCAAACCATCCTTGACTGAATGAATACAATTGTTATTGACAGCATTGGATGCGATTACATATGACTGGATAATAATGACAAGAGTTGGTTATGGAGGCATGCAGTGCACATCTTACATTTACCTTCTCACAACATAATTAACCAGGGCTGAAAAATGTTTAGGCACTTAGATGTTTAGATTGTGATCCATTTCTTTCAACTGTGAAGAGACAGAAGAGACTGAATATGGGCTAAAGTAACAGACAAATGTACAACAACCTGTTTGTGAAGTAAACGAGAGAAACTGTTGCAAGGATTTAATGTTTTCTGTATATTTACTGCACCTTTTACGAAACGCATGCCGTCGATACCATTAATATAAACCATCCTTATATTATTAACTAGCCTACAAGTGGCTAATGTGGATTTTCTTAATAACATTAGCATACAACCTTTTCAAACATTCTAGTCCTTAGATATTTGAAATTGAGAACCTGCAATGTGTCTGTGTAATGTATGTAATTCCTAAATTAGTGGTTTGGTAGTACAGTAGAAACACGGTAGCTACAGCCAGCAGCCGGCTACCTTAGCTTAGCTTAGCATAGGGACTGGAAAACAGCAAACCGTGTTCTTTAAAGATTCCTAATCAACACTAGTTTTTGTTGAAACCACATTCAATTAAGCTATGCTAAGATAAGCTAAGTTGAGCTAAGCGAAGTTTCTGGTTCTCAAAGTATAGCAGACATACTTATTATTTGTCTTGACTAAAGCATTCTTTAGTGTGCTATCTACATCCATATTTCTGTCTCCGCTTAGGTGGCCTGCCTGAACAGCACTAGCATACAGCAACAGATCTCTTCAAACATTTTAGGAATTACATACTAAACGAACAGAAAGGCCGTGAATACGAAGCTACAGCCAGCAGCCAGTTAGCTTAGCTTAGCAAAGAGACGGGAAACAACCCGGTACTTTAAAATCAACACTAGTTTCTGTTGTCACACACTTGGTTAAGCTAGGTTATACTTTGCTAACATAAGCTAAGCTGAGCTACTGGTACAAGTGTACCAGTTTCAGTCGTATGGTGTATGGTCTTACAAGTGTAATAAGTATACTTATCATTTGTCTTGACTCAGTGAATCCTTAAAACAAATTAGTATTGGACTAGAAGACAGGTCAAGCAGTGACAAGTATAGTAGCTTCTTCTTCTTCATCTTTACCCTCAAAAATTACATAAGAACATTTCTGATGACATTTAACTTTCAAGATTAACCATAAAACCATCCCACACTAAAGACGTTGATATCAAACAATCCCAAAACCCACGAAAGACGTAACAAGACATAAAAAAATAAAATAAAACACACGCTACGAAGCTACATTATGGCATTTCATTCATCTATATCTGAAGTTGAGGTCACTTTTACAGGTTTGTTACAAAAGAGTGTCAGGTCTGTCATGTCCAAATTTTAGCACAAAGAAAACAACGTAAAACACAAATGGAAATACTGATTAGTATCATGGTGTTGTTGATTTAGACAGACAGGAATTATGCGGGAAATAATATTCATTAATTTGTTTTTCAATTCAAGTCAAGCTTATTTTATTTGTAGCCCAATTTAGCTAATTTGCCCAAGGGGTGGGCTTCTTTAGAGTGTACAGTGTACATGATACTCTGTACTTGGAGCTGGACTCTCACTCAAAATCTTGATGGAATGAGACTTTTGTTGCAGTTGAAGAAGAAAATAAAATTTTGCACGTTGGATGTTGATCACACTCTGGAGTGCTAGTGTGCTCTGTACAGCCCAGACTGACAGTGAGCCAAAAGCATATTGGTAAAAAAAAAAAAAAAAATAAGTGGTCAATTCCCGACTGTGAGGTTTCTTCCTGATGTTGCTGTCTGTGCACCACAAACCTCTTCAGTCATATTGTTAGTGTTCATACCCATCAGCAGACTTAATAGCCCTTTCCTGCAGGTGGAGTAGGAAGGAGGAGGGAACAGTTAGCTTGGATTTCCACCGCCTCCCTCGTGGGGACAGATGAGCAGGGTGGAGTCCAGGTCCAGACGGAAGGCCGGGTACAGCGGCTGAGAGAACTGGCATTGAAAAGTGTGCAGGAGCACCACCGTGTCCGACACGCTGTAGAAGGATAAGGCGCCCTTCTGGCGCTCCAGGAAGACACCGATCCTGGGGCAGGGCGGTGCAGCCACCGTGGTCTTGCGGTTATCGTGCCAAGCGGCATATCCCGCATGTGTGCACCTCAGCCGCCAGGAGTTCTCATTGCGCCCCAGCAGGCAGGGCTTTCCGCCCCCTTTGCGCCCGATGCCTCGGTAGGTGACGCCGATGTCGACCCATCCTCCGCCCCTCCACTCCACCTCCCAGTAGCTGGCGCCGGCAAACTGACCCTCCTTGCACAGGACTTGCGCCACTGAATCGAAGCGCTGGGGGTGAGGGGGGTAGGACTGCGGCTCCTCGCCACAGTGTGCACCCTGAGGCCCCTCGAGCAGACACAGAGTGGGATGAGCCGTGTCGGGGTCCAGGGACAGACCACATGAAACTGGAGTGAAGGAAAGTGAGAGCAGTTAAGACTTTTACATATCCTCAAAAAATCTGCAAGAGACTGAAGGAGTTGGACAAGAAGATCACCCATTTCTAAGTAAAGGTCTAAGTAGCATCCACACCAATGCCAGGTCCAAAAGTTTCCCAACAGAACATTGAATTGTCATAAGATGGTCAATGTTATTTATTTCTCCTGTCAGTGGTTTTAATTTTGCAACTGATCGGTGCATGTCAACATGTTAGCATTCACTCTGTGAGCCTATTAGCTTTTTTGATGTTAGGTTTTAACTGAAATAACCACAACGTATAGCCTCACAGATCTACATTTTGGCACAGAGGAGCGAAATGACACACTTTAAACAGCCTTAATCCTTGTCTGGCTAAATAAATAATTAACATCTAACAAGGTGCAGTTTCAATGTCATCCTGTCAGCCGGCTTGTTTGCGTCTGATCGAAAAGCACCGGTTTTAATGACGGAGTGTCATAAATACAGTATGATTGTCATCATTAATCTTTAATGAGGATCTGACTCGGGCTCAGATTTCCTCAGCAAGACTCTAATTATCTGGTGAACTGATGAAGAGAGGACGACGAGACATAGCATGCCGAGGAATGACAAGCTGGACAGTTACAATTAACGAGTGAACGATGAGGAGTGAAGTTGTCTGGGTTGTTCCTGCAACGTACGGGGGATGGCTGCTGCCATCAAGGAGTGTCATTGAGTATGGGATCGGGGTGTCTGGTCTGGTCTAGGTGGGTGCTACATGTCTAAGTAACATCCACATGAATGAATATCGGGTCCGGTCCAAAAGTTTGCCTTGTCCGAAGGCCATGGTCAGTGTTATTCACTTCTCCTGCCACTGGTTTTAATGTTGTGGCTGATCGGTGTAAATAAAGATTACTTACACCTGAGGAAGGCTGACCTCATCCTTTGATCCGTCGGCTGCAGCGACAAAGAGGACAGAGGGAACGACACTGGCACTGCTGTAAAACGAGGGAGAAGGCTGGACTTGTCAAACTGCAATTCACATTCGTATCATTTAAACTCATAAATGACGAAGACATTTATAGGGATTTAATACTAGGGATTAAGTGTATTTATGGCAAAAGCTCTCACTGTATGGACCTATTCTGTATGATATCAGTACACACTACACGTCTCCATGCGTGTCAAGGTAATTGGTTATTCCAAGTTGGCCATAAATGTGAACTGTTGCCTCTTTAGCCCAATGCTACCTGGGATAGGCTCCATCCTCCTGCAACACCCACTGAATAAGACTGATGATGGATGACTCATGTGAGTACGATCCTTGAAGAAATGCCTTCGGTTAGAGACTATTTCTGCAACTTTTGTTCCGATCTAAAGTAATCCTGAGATATTGCAGACAATGGACATGGACATGGACGGATGAAGTGAAAGGCAGTGAAAAGAGCAAAGAAAATAAACAGTGCATGTACTGTATGGATGTTACATTGGGAAGGAGCTGAAACACAGATAAAAAGAAAAACTAATTAAGGAATTCAAAAGCTTGTAAAGTCAAACACATTTGATTGGAACCGGTTGTCCCAAAGAGCCAGGAAAAATTAGTAAGTCTAAAAGAATGTATTGTTTCACATTGTAAGGAAACAGGGTTGTGAAAAGAAAGATAAAGGGAGGCAACATGCACCATAGTAACCCGGGTTAGTTTTAAAGTTTCCGCGTTGGCATGCTGTTGGCCCTCCCCCCATGGCGGACCATCGCTGTCCCATGCAGTGGTGGTGGTGAAAGTTTTCAACCCAGTTACTTAACAACTTATTAACAAGTTCATAATGTCCAGCATCCAATTGCCTTCATTCATTCACCGCCTTTTGGATTACCATGACGTGGATGACTGAGAACCTTCACAGACAAGGTGTTAATAGTAAAGTCAATACATGTAAGGTTGTACTCAGGCCACAACAACTTCAAGAAAATCTATTGAAGGGTGGTCAAGATATTGCAGGGTCAGCTATCCAACAAGAGGCAAGCCATCAAGAGAAGAGAATGTAGTAGATGTTAATACAAGGCCACACCAGCCATGTTTACAGGTATTGTGACGCACATAAGCAACTTAGCTTATCTTAGCCTAGCTTAACTTAGTGTAGCGCAAAGAAAGGGAAGGGGGATTGAGGCTAGCTCAGATTTGTTAAAACTACAAGGGCCCAAGTGTGGTGTCAGCTGCATTTATACTATATGTAATCCCTCTCAAACCAACCCATTAAGCACTATATACACATCGCAGGTCTTCAGTCTATTCTTCAATTAAGAAACACGGCTAAATTGGTGTTTCGCTTTTTCAAAAGAGTTGACCCTGATGAATGATTAGTTACTGTCATGTTGCCATTTGTTTTTGTCTCGGGACGACATGAAACGTGGCTGCTACCAGGTGACTGGTTTGGTTTCTACTTCAAGATGTTTTTTATTGGATTAGCGTAAAAGGTATCATATACATCGATCAGGCATAACATTATGACCATCTTCCTAATATTGTCTAAATCTCCTTTGTGCCTCAAAAAATTGTTGCGACTCATCAGAGAATGGACATGGACCCTCTGAGGGTGTCCGCGGATGTTGTTAGTTTTGTCCTTAGGGTTGAGGGGAGGGGCCTCTGTGTGTCATGGCTATGGGGTGGGGGTGCCTGGTCTGGTCTACGTGGGTGGTACATGTCTAAGTAACATCCTCATGAATGAATGACAGGTCCAGACGTTTCCCAGCAGACCACTGAACTGTCACAAGACGGTCAATGTTATTTACTTCTCCTGTCAGTGGTTGTAATGTTCATATTTAATGGTCATAATGCTGTGACGGATCAGCGTATTACTACCATCACACGACACATTATTTCCTCCAGACTAGTTGTTTTTTGACACTTGTGTGAAACATGGCTAGTAACATGAGCCCTTATTAGCTGTTTGAGTGTGATTATAGTGAACATAACGGTTTTATGCTAATATTCCCTGATTTGCTACATTTTACTTTGGGTTTTCTATCACGCAACAGAAGCTTAAATGTGTAAGTTAAAGTGTAAGTTCACCAAGAAAGGCCAACACATCCTGATTTCCACTTACCCCTAGTGGTACGCTGCCCTGCAGATAGTGTTGGTTGCATGTGCTGAGGTTTGGAGTTGTCCACATCGTGATTTCGGCCACCTCCCCAATGCAACAGACACGAATGGTGTTTGATATATATTTTACAAGAACAATGTCAGTCATTTCACAACAATGCAAGGAACACCGAGCGATGTGGGATGTTTTCGGTTATAGACATTGCTGTAAAGGGTTTCCGGTTGGCATTTAGTCCACACACTGCGCAAATAAAAAACACACTTGTCACAAAGCTAGGGCTAAAAGGTGGATATGTCTACGAGCTAGCAGCTCTGTTAGGTTCAGACGTACTTCAGGCAAGTGAACATGCTCACGTGACAATGGTAAAAATGTTGATGTTTGTCAGGTGAAACATTTGCTAGCATACTAACACGAGCTAAAACACACCAAAATCAAAGTACAACTCATAGAATGATGGAAATGTTGTGTGTTTTGTGAGAATTGGGAAATTAGGCAAAGTTATTAGAATTCATTATGAGGAAATTTCTGTAACACAAGGGCTGGGTTTAAAATCTATTTTATAGCTCAGATTGATCAGGATTTGAAAGATCTGCCATCGATTTATATCGGACAGAGCAGATTGGTTTTACACGACAAATCGTGCGTGATTTAAAACGTAACAGAAGCTGCTACTGTGAGAGGCCTGGAGACTTACTGGAGGTAAAAAGTGTGACGACAAACAAAGAAGAACTGGACAAAAACAAAACCAAGATTAAAAAAAAATAGTGCTAAAATCATTGTGGAAATACCATTAAATAATATCAGTTTTTCGAAAATTTCTTTCACAAAAAAGTGGAATACTTTCAATACCAAAGTACTCAGCCCTGTGGTACCTACAGTGGGGGAAATAAGTATTTGATCCCCTGCTGAATTTGTAAGTTTGCCCACTTCCATAGAAATGATCAGACTCTGGTTTTTATGGTTGTTTACTGGTTATGGGTATAGACAGAATATCAGTCGAAAATGCATAAAAAACACACAATCTAAAAGTTATAAATTGTTATGTATTTTATTAAGGGAAATAAGTATTTGATCCCCAAGCACAACACAAGTCAGTACTTTGTAGAGAAACCTTTGTTGGCAAGCACAGCGATGAGATGTCTCTTGTAGTTGGTCACCAGGTTTGCACACAGCGCAGGAGGGATTTTGGCCCATTCATCTTTACAGACAGTCTCTAAATCCTTCAAGTTTCTTGGCTGCCTCTTGGAAAGTTGGAGCTTCAGCTCCCTCCACAGGTTTTCGATCGGGTTAAGGTCTGGAGACTGACTAGGCCACTCCATGACCTTAATATGCTTCTTCTTGAGCCACTCCTTTGTTGTCCTGGCAGTATGTTTTGGGTCATTGTCATGTTGGAAAACCCACCCACGAGGCATCTTCAGTGTTCTTGCTGAGGAAAGAAGGTTTTTGTCCAAGATGTTACAGTACATGGCTGCATTCATTGGCCCCATAATGCGGTGAAGTTGCCCTGTACCCTTTGCTGAAAAACAGCCCCAAAACATGATGTTTCCACCTCCATGCTTAACCGTGGGTATGGTGTTCTTTGGGTCATACTCACATTTTTTCATCCTCCAAACACGGCGGGTCGAGTTAATGCCAAATAGCTCAACTTTGGTTTCGTCAGACCACAGCACTTTCTCCCAAGCGTTCTCTGAGTCATTTAGATGTTCACTGGCAAACTTAAGGCGGGCCTGTACATGTGCCTTCTTGAGCAGGGGGACCTTGCGGGCACTGCAAGAGTTCAATCCATAACGGCGCAGTGTGTTGCCAACTGTTTTCTTGGTGACGGAGGTCCCAACTGCTTCCAGATCATTAACAAGCTCCTGCCGTGTTGTTTTAGGCTGCTCCCTCACCTTTCTCATCATCATCCTCGCTCCATGAGGCGAGATTTTGCGGGGAGCTCCAGACCGAGGACAGTTGATGGTCCTTTTATGGGTCTTCCACTTGCGAATAATGGCACCAATAGTTGTCACCTTCTCACCAAGCCTTTTGCTGATGGTTTTGTAACCTATACCAGCCTTGTGCAGGTCTACAATCTTGTCCCTGACATCTTTTGACAGCTCTTTGGTCTTGCCCATGGTGCTGTAGAAGTTGGAATGTAAGAAACCGATTCTTAGAGCAGGTGTGCTTTATATACATGACGAGTTAAGATCAGGAGTATTGGTAATTAGTTGACTGAGCACAGCTGTGTGCCACATGCGCACCAGCCAATCTGTAGGAGCCTGAATTCTAAGTGAATTGTTGGGGATCAAATACTTATTTCCCTTAATAAAATACATAACAATTTATAACTTTTAGATTGTGTGTTTTTTATGCATTTTCGATTGATATTCTGTCTATACCCATAACCAGTAAACAACCATAAAAACCAGAGTCTGATCATTTCTATGGAAGTGGGCAAACTTACAAATTCAGCAGGGGATCAAATACTTATTTCCCCCACTGTACATTTCTTGATGGTCCAAACCAAGAGCAAATGAGATGTTTAAAGACCACCAAGGTTATTTGGATCTATTCTACATGGATATTTCAGTATGGGCCAAAGCCGAGGCCGAACATCTCTAAAGCAGCCAACTGTGAAAATTTGGGAACACATGTAGTTTAATGACGCATCGCTAACACTTCTCCAAATGATCTCCTCTGGCTGTGGCTGAAGCGGTCGCCTCCATCAACCGATTTAAATGCCACTGAATTTGATTGGATCCAATTAAACCAAAGCGAACAGAGTTCAGTAACAGGGGCCGAACTGGAGAAGAGCCAGGGCCCGCTGTGTCACACGTCGCACCCGTTCGCTTCGGCATCAATAATGAACGCGTCCACTGTCCCTCGCAGTGTTAAATGTCATGTCAAAACCTGCAGCCTGGTAAAAATGGGTCACCTCAGACCTGTCGGCCACAAAGGATTGCGTATCGGGTTTCTTACGCTTACCTTTTACACACTCTCCACCGGACACGTAGTTCTCATTAACTGGAAGAGAAACACAACCATACCGTTGAACCAACACAGGCAGTATGAGAGAGGAGACATAAATCTATTTTATCCAGCTCAACTTTGGTCATATTTTGTTCTCATTTATCAGTATTTGCTGTATATGTTTAGAGGGGTCCTGCACCGTCCAGTCACGTGGTGGGGGCGGCAGTACCTGCACGGCTGATCTTGTCAACCTCCTCCCTGCAGACCTCCTCCATCCGGCTGCGGAGGTGACACAGGGCTCTCCTGGCGCCGCTGAAGGCCTCGGTGGGCAGGCCGAGGGCTCTGGGGTGCCGACCAGTGGCGAGTGGGACGCAGAGCAGCGGCGCCGCCTGAGCCAATAAAGACGAGACAGAGAGAAAAACACCCCCACTGGTGAGGCGGCTCCAAATCCTTCCCCCTTTCTCTCCCCGCTTAATTGGACAATTGAATTTGAAAATAGCACCGAGGCAGGTGGCTTCTTTTTCCACTGACTCATTTTTTTCCTCTCCTCTCATCTTTCCATCCTTCGCCAATCGACGCTTTCTTTCTGAGTACGCACTCTGGTGAGTTCCTATCCCCACCGGAATGCATTAAGCATAATGAATGAATATCAGATGATGCTGGCGCGTTTCGCTATGCGGCCTCATCAGTGAAGAAAAGCATTGATTTCTTGTCTGTGTTTGTCATTTACAGTGGTAACTGACCAGATCAGATTAATCACAACCCAATATGCGTGTGTGCACTGGTTGATTACCATGAGTCTTCAAAGACTTTATATGAAAAAAATAAAATAAAATCACAGTTACAGAGATCACGTTTACGCTCAGAGCTTTGAGAGACTGATGTTTATGTTCTTCAACCCAGTTAAAATCCTTCTGATCTAAAATGTGATGAGATATATGTGGTTATGATGTAGCTGCTACAACAGGATGTTGTTAGTGGGGGGGCCTTTGGGTCCTGTGGGCTGAGGGGAGGGGCCTCTGTGGATCATCTCCCATATACTTGATAAATTTGGGATCTAGTGAATTTGGAGGCTGGCTCAACACCTCACACTATTCTTCATGTTTTTTTCTTTAGTTGATTCTAAACCATTTTTGTGTGTGTGCTTGTGTCAGGCTGCGACCTGGTTGGAACTGGGGTGCCTGGTCTGGTCTAGGTGGGTGCTACATGTCTAAGTAACATCCACATGAATGAATGAAGGTCCAAACGTTTCCCAGCAGAACATCGAATTGGTTGATATTATTTGCTTACTGTCTGTGGTCATAATGTTGTGGCTGATCAGTGTACCTCTACACTTTCTGACAGATTAAGGTTTTTTTTTTTTGATACATAAATCCAAATGTGCAAATAAATTGAATTTATGAGCTACCTGTCTGTATTTAAATCAGCTCCACATTCACCAATGTGATGATCACATTAATGGTTGACTTCCCATTCATTAGACCTTAATTTAAAATAAATAAATAAATATATATATACCTTAATTTAAAATAAATATATATATATATGTATATATATATTTATATATATATATATATACATATATATAAGAACATACAGTAATATCACAGAGATGTGGATTCGCACTGGATTTGTTTGTTTAGGTTAACTGGTGATTGTAAACTGGCCGTAGGCGCGGGTGTAAATAGTTGTCTGTGTCTCAGCGTTAGCCCTGAAATAGACCAGAGCACCCCCCCCACAGTTGGATTTTCTACTCAGAAAGTCTGAGAATCCAAGATGGCCGCCCCATGCGTAAACAGTAATTTGAAGCTTCTGTAATATTCCGCTCATTAGCATTTCTGATTAATTTTCGTTGCATTTGTCGTACAGACAGTATTTTTCAACATACATACGTTGAAATGCGGTTACAGTGTTTTCATGTGTTATATAGGAACTGCTAAGACCGTAACACGCTAACAGTGACTAAAAACAATAGCCTGGCAAAACAGTGTGAATCAGCATCGTAGCAAACTGTGATTAATAGTGGAATTTGTTTTACATTTTTACATTTTAATTAAACAAAACTTTTTAATATTTTTTTTTATAAATTTCTGCCTCATGAGTTGGTTCAAGTTATCTGTTCGAACTTAACCTAAATTAAGTTTAACCTTATAGCAATATAGCGACTTCCGCCCTCCAAGGCCAACGGAGCGCACCGTAAGGTCTCAAACAAAAGAGTCGTCAGCCACAGATCGTAATTCAGTTTTTCTACCTCCGTTGTTCTATTCCATCTCCTGAGGTTTAGGTTTACCCTTCAAACATGAGCAGATAAAACTGATTCAGTCCGACCAAAAAGAGAAATAACCTGATTGAACTCTCCAGATATCTGATCAGATGGAATCAGACGTTTCTGGTTTGAGGTTGGGGCTGTTAATCTGGATATTTGAGGAAAAGCGTCCAGTTCAAATTTGACTGAACTAACTTTTAAACTGAAGAACTTCCCTCACCTGTAAGAAATGGGCGTTGTCCTCAGACTGCAGCAGCTGGCTGATCTCCTCGTCTCTCCTCCTCAGCTCCTCCAGGTCTTTCTCCAGCAGCTCTTTGTCTCGCTCGGCTCTCCCCACCACCGCCCGCTCCTTCGCCTCCAGCCGCGCTCGGACCTGCGACACAAATTCATTTATTTTTAATTTTTTTCATAACTTACACCTTGCCAGAATGCCACTGTGGATGTTTAAACTAAGACGTCAGAATGATTCATTCATTAACGCTGCATTAACCTCCTCGGACCTGCTAGTACCAACATTTGGTAAAATTCCAGCTCGTACTCCTGCTCTTACCTCCGCCTTGGTTTTCTCCAGGCGAAGTGACATGTCGGCAAACAGAGCTTCACTATCCTCCAGAACAGTCGACGCTGACACCTGAAACGGCAGAGGACAGTGGAGAAGTTAATGGTCTGGAAAACTGTCCCTTTCAAAAGAAATGGTCAATCTCTCACGGCACGGCTTTCAAATGAACCCTGGCCGTGCTTCCTCACCCTCACCCGCACAAACATCCTCCCTTTTTTCTACAGGAACTGCTGCGCGTTACATGAAGTTATTTAAATTTTCACTTAAAACACGTCTATTTTGATGTCACCCAAGCCATGCACTGTGTGTAAGTATGCACACAACTGCGTTAGAATCAGTAACTGCCTTTAAACAAGTGGATGGACTGAGGTCAGCTGAGATTTTGACGGATAACATCTAGTATTTTGTTTCAAGGACCTACATCCACTGTAATCAAAATAGTTGAGGCCCAGAATACGCTGCCAAATGTTTTTTTGTTTTTGTTTTTTCAACTTGAAGGCAAGATGACAAAGTTTCGGATTGCGATACAACGATCTACAAGAGGAGCTGCAGGCTCCATGGAGGGAGATGATGCTCGGGGGAGGGAAGGCTTTTCCTGGAAGACTGAAGAGAAACAAATTAGGTTTCCACTGAATTATGATGTGATGACGCCTGCGAGGCAGGATGTTTCAGTTGCGCGTGAGGGAGAGATGTGTTGCTGCACGGGCGGCTGTCTACTTAACTACTAAATAACACTTATATAAAATGATATAATACAGGTTAAGACACAACTTCAGTTTGTGTCTTTTGGCATCTTTCAAAGTCACGCACAGAAGTAAGAGGTAGAAATAGACTCAGAAAGAGGATAGTGGACATAGGAAGAGTCAGTGTTAGTCCTGTATCCAGTTAGGTCCTTCTACACTGATCAGCCATAACATTAAAACCACGGACAGGAGAAGTAATTGACATTGAGCATCTTATGACAATTCAGTGTTCTGCTGGGACACTTTTGGACTTGGCATTCATTCATGTGGATGTTCCTTGGACATGTAGGACCCACTTAAACCAGACCAGGCACCCACACCCCATAGTAATGACACTCCTTGATGGCAGACATACATCAATGGTTTAGGAATTACAAAAAAAAAAAAACATGAAAAAAAACTCCCAATTCACTAGATCCCAAACTGAGGAGTCTGTGGGATGCACTGGAACAAGCCTCATCCGCAGAGGCCACCGGGAGTTTGTCGAACTGAATTTAAAATATTCCGAAAGCATGAGGGAAAAGATTTTCCAATTTGATGAGACGATCAGCAATATGTCGCACCACACGTCACCTGCTAATACCAAAGTCTACAGCGTAGCATGGTAGTGGCAGCATCATGCTCTGAGTACTTCTAAGAAACAAGAATCTGTAACGGTTATTCAAGGCTAATCACAAAGGCCCCTCTGCTTAAACCATAGGACACAAAGACCCCATACTTTTTTGGAGACACAAGGGAGACCTACACAGTATTAGGAAGGTGGTCATAATGTTATGCCTGATCGATGTATAACATAAATGATAGGTTTCTATAACTGTTCAGCAGAATCCCTTTAAAAATACTGTACTTTGAATGTGTAACAAATACTTCGAGTTAATACAGACCAAAAGAAAGTTGTTGGTGCAGAGTTTAAAAACGTAAGGATTTCAAGTGGACTCTGGCACAGCGGGCTAAAGGTCATCAGAGACGAGGAAATGGATGCTTGCTTTGGTGTCCTCTCGTCTGAACTAATCCACAACAATGTCAAAAACAATGATCAGTGGACAGACCTCTGTATATAT
Organism: Mugil cephalus; assembly: GCF_022458985.1. NCBI lineage: Eukaryota > Metazoa > Chordata > Actinopteri > Mugiliformes > Mugilidae > Mugil > Mugil cephalus. The sequence goes on from NC_061771.1 coordinate 25,184,038, forward strand.
GTATATATATGAATAGTATGCACTCCTGTCACTACACCAGGTCATTAACCAGCCTCCACTCTATCCAACCCTTTGAGGTACATTGCATATACAAGTGAAGTTTATCTTTTATATCATAGAGCTCCTTTAATTAGCAGCACAAGCCAACACTGTTGTTAATGCAATAGCGTTAATTAGCAGCGCTACTTTAGAGCGAGACTTCTGGACAACACTCAAGTCTATTCCAGGTAAATTGCAGGTGCACTGGTGGATTTCTCGGTACCACTGACTGGGCAGATGGGACCTGTTGCTTTGTATTGTGTAAATAATTAGTTAGTTCTTGGAAGCTCCAGGTCCACGAAGACATACTGTATTCAGACAAACACCGGATTAGCGAACAAGAAGAAAAAGAAGAAGAAGAAAAAGAAGAGAAGTCACCTTGACGGATTCCAGGGCTTGCCGAAACTCCTCCAGCTCTCTTTCCCCGGCCTGTATCTTTCCCTGGACCGCACGCTGAGACACCTGGAGCTGGAGCTGACACAACAAGCAGACAGAGAGACGGACGACTCAGACGAGAACTGAATCAATGCTGACTTGCTGTGCAATGGACACTAGATTTTTTTGTAGATATACACGTAAAATATTTGGAAATTTGGTGTGAAATTGGTCAAACGACCACTGTGCTCAACATGTAACAGTGTGACAATAGATCACTTACTTCTATAACACACCAGCACAGTCATACTTGCAATACAATTTAGTTGCACTGATCTTTTTAGACTCTTTTAACTCGCAAGTGCACAGAAACTGGTCACAAATGTAGGCATATTGTGCAAAATGTGCAACCCCACGTGTGTACACTCACTAGACAAGTTCATTCAGTACACTAGTGACAACGAATTAATTCTACCGTAACAGTCCAGAACGAAATCCCCCATCGTGACCATTGCAATGTTCATTTCATGTTTAAATAGAATGAGAAAGGTGGAAAATTCAACTCAATGATCACTTTAGAGGATGCAGTTTGTGGGCTGCTGCTGAACTGGGTTGAATTTAACAGTTGTCAAAAACTGTTAAATGCAAATCGTAAATACCACAACCTTTACAAAAGCTTGCAGAATGCATTTTCACTAAACATATATCCGGCTCAGTTTGACACAAGTGCTTTATCCTGCACATAAGACTCACGTTCTAAATATATATAGATATATCAACATGGTTGCACTTTTCTTATCTTTTCCTCCTATTTATACCACGTGTAGAGAGAGGGACGTGTACCCAGAGTTAAACTCCTCGCAAGAGGGTGCGTTCATGGCTAAATAAAGCCGGACTCTTTGATTCAACACAAAAGTATGACACGAGACACAACTCCTGCTGTAACACAGCCACTTGTCTCTGCAGGAGGAGGAGGAGGAGGAGGAGATGCATTACTCAGTGTGTTCACTATTAGTGTGGGACAGCACTCTGTGTCTTCTGGTCGTGGCCTGGCCAGGGTGCAATCGCTCTCCCTCCAACCGTGTTTGCTGCAGGAACCTCCAAACACCTCATGAAAATCTAAAATCTGACACATTCTCCCACTTTTTAAATGTGCAAAACTGTCTCTAAATAAGAACTTTCTCTGATTGGTGGATTAAATTGTTTTGGGGGAACCCCTCTCCATGCCTCCCTGACATTAAACCTAACATTAAACCTAGGTCTCACGGCGGACTACCTGTCTCCTGGTTCTCTGAGCGTCCGTGCTGTTCACCTCCTCCTGGTCAGCCTCGCACAGCGGGCAGTCCCCGCACCACTCGACCGCGGCCTCCGCCTCGGACTCGCTCAGACCCAGCCGGTGCTGGGCGCACAGCCGCTCCGCCAGACACTCCACCGCGGCCACCAGCTTGTGCCGCCGCAGGGTGCCGACCTCCCGGTGGGGCAGGACGTGGAGCTCGCAGAAGGACGCCAGGCACACCAGGCACGACTTGTGCGCCCGCAGCTTGCTCTCCGCCGGGCAGAAGTCGCACGGCACCTCCCCGATTCCCCCCTGGTAGCGCTCCGGCGCCACGACCACCTCGCTCAGCTTGAGTTTATCGACGACCTCGGCGAGCACCGTGTTCCTCCGCAGCACCGGCCGAGGGCTGAACCTCTCCCGGCACTGGGGGCAGCTGAACTGGCCCGACTCAGCCTGGTCCCAGTACTTGTTGATGCACCTCATGCAGTAGGTGTGTCCGCACGGGATGGACACCGGGTCCTTCAGGAGGTCCAAGCAGACGGGGCAGCTGAACTGGCTCTCAGTCACCGAGATGTTGGCCTGAGCCATCTCGGCGGTGGGATCTCCTCGGTCCTCCTGCCGCCTCAATAACAGGAGCTTCCCCCCGAGTCCCTGCGTGTTGCTCTGAAGAAAGGCTAAGGACGGAGGACCTAAGGATACAGGAATAGCTCTTCCGCAGTGTCACACATCCCGGTGTCGTCGTCATCGGGTTACCGCCCTCAGTGCTGTCTAGCAGGCGTGTGTCGCCTCTAAAGGATGAGTCCACTAAATAATGATAATAGGAAAATACCACAGACACGCTTTATCCCGGCAGAGAGGACTCACAGCTGTGGAAGAGAAAGGCGAGAAGAGTCACATAATAAATCATAATAAAGACAAAGATGAGATATGAGAGAAGTAATTCATGACTTCTCTCATATGTTATTATCTTATTATTATGACTCACTGGTTCATAGAATCAAAAATGTACAACTTACTACATCATTAATTATTATTTACTACGTGTCATGTGGCAATTGCGACCTCGAACCATAATTACGACGTACTACATCATAATTATTATTTAATATATCATGATAATTATTGAAATCTCATAATTACAACCCGATATATATCATCTAATAATTATGACTACCATTTAATATATCGTAATTATGATGCATCTCATAAATTATTAAATATCTGATAACTGTCAAACTAAATGTCATAATTATATATATTATATAATACATTCTAATTATGATCCACTATAATTATGATGCTCTATCTCATAATCATGACTTTTGATCACATAATTCACTTCAAATCTCATATCTAATAACTGAAATGTATGACTTTATATCTCAGCTATTATTGTATATCTCGTTATTATGTCTTATTATGTCATAATTGTGACCTACCTCTTAATATGACTTAACTTAGACTTTGAGTCTCACAGTTATGGTGCTTTCTCATTAAGACATACCACGTGACTCCATTTCTTTTTCAACAGGTGTAAATGTGCTATAATAACTTTGAAACAGGAGACACATATGTCGCACACCATGCTGTTTCAAGCTTATTTTTGCTATCTGTGACTATAGCTAATGTTATTCAGTTTAACATATTGCCAGGGGTAAAGTAAATGACATATAAAAAAATGTGTTATGTTACCGACTATGGGTGTGATTTAAAAAAAAAAAAAAAAAAAAAAAATCATGTACAGAGTAAATCTAACAGATAAAAGCATCATTGACTGTATTCTGCAGTTTGTGAATAAGGACACACTGACATCTAGTGGCACAGTGCTGCATCACTCTCAAATCTGATATTGAGCCGTGGTGGAAATACAGTATTATACCATTTACCACAAAGAGTTTTTACAAAAGTAAAAGCATAAATGCAGTTCAAAACTGCTAGAAAGCAGCAGAAATCCTACATTACACGGCTAAATGAAGTAAAATGTAAAGTATTCATTACACACCAGAATGGAAATCTGTCTGTCATATACTTTTGGATTATTATTGATGAATTAACATGGCAGCATATACTTAAATACTGTCGCTGTCTGAGGTATTGCTGACTTTAAACATTTAATATAATACCAATATACAATATATATACAATACATATAATTGCAAGGTGCTGAGCAAAGAAGACATTAAATTGCAAACGGGCAAACACAAACAACTATAAAAGTAACTAAATTGACTTACAGTAGTGCAACGGATACGACCGACCATCATAGAAGCCAACCAAGAATTAGGTTGTAAATAAAGTAATTACAACTTAGTAGTTGTGTGCCCAGTTATTCAGTATTAATATAGAAAAAGATATTGACTTCTTTAGGGGCACTGTTACGACTCTGCTCAAAGGACCACAACCTAAAGTGGAACAAATACTTTATTTTAGTAAATTATATAAAAATCCAAAAAACGTGGCAAAGATGTTATAAGCTTCTGTAGCAAGAAACACTGCAATAAGATTATTTGGATCTCTGCAAGGACAGGTGCAAAGAACACGCCTGCAGTTACCATCTATTGCCACAGGTGGCGCCAAAGGGAAGATAAACGCAGACTGCTCCTTTAATCGTTAAAGTATAATATTATCAGCAAAGGTTATTTTATCATGTTTTGCAGTTTGAATCCTCTTATCTTGCAGAATTTGAATTATATGCTGTGAGGTCTGATATCTGTGGTCTTTCCGGTCCCCCGAATTGAATTTCAGCAGCAACTCAGCGGGCGATTGAAGGTTAAGAGGGGGATTTTCAGGTACTTAAGCTTTGCTCCGACCGAGCCATATCACACACACCCACGCACAGAGGTCATTTTACCTGCTTGTGGATTTAAGTGGCTTCCTGTGTGTAGTTTAGTTTGTCAGTGGAACCCACGATTAGAGCTCCACATCTCTCTCTTAAATGCACAGACACAAAATAATTAATAGAAAAAATAAATACATAAAGACTTTTTGGTCAAATGATGTGCAGGTACCTTGATACAATAGAGTTTCATTCACAAAATACATCCAATCTTTGAAGCAAAACTTGTCACGTTCTTAAGCAAATGTTAAATTAATGTTCTTTTTATTTTCCATTTAATCTTCCAACTTCCTCGTTTGTGTATCTGTGTTGTTTCTCCAATCCCAGATCTTGAGTGCAGGCCAAGTCTCAGGTCTGACTCGGAGCTCAAAGCAAGGCAGACAGACAAAGCCCTGAAAAGGGGTCCGGTCCCTCGACTCCCCCGGCCCTTTGTTCGCACTGGGGCCGTGATGTGCTCGCTGTTTTAGAAAGAGGACTTTTCAGCTAGGCCGTAAGGCGATCCTGGGCCTTTCCTGGCCAGGGTGTGCCCTGGGCGTCTCTGGTTTACCTGCGGGACCTGGAGGGGCGGGGTAGGGGTTTGGGCCGGTCCTCGTCGGGTGGAGGGGGTAGTGGAGGGGGTGGAGAAGAGGAGAGCAGCTGGTCAGTGGAAGAAGTAAGGAGAGGGGAGAGACCGGGAGAGAGGAGGGGGGGGACGGAGGAAGGGTGTAAGGCGAGAACGCTGAGAAAGGACAAATAAACAAAGGTGGTGATGAGGGTCTGAGGTGAATTAATTGTATCAAGCTCTTTCTCTCTTTGGCGACAGTCTCTGGAGACAACAGCGCATTCAACAGTAGACAGTGGATACGGCACTGAACTGATATCAGCTTAGAGACCTACAGTGCTTTAAAGCTAAAGTCAAGTCAAGCGAAATGAATAAAAGATATGTAATTTTCCAAACACTCCTATGACCAAACTGCACATTCAAAATTGTTTTACATGGTTTGTTTCACTTGAGTACTTGTGTACCTCCAGTTTTGCAAGTATGACTGTTTGCCCCCCCCCCCCCCCCCCCCCTTCACCTCAAACACATCTACAAAGACAAAGAATGACCATGGTCCAGGACTTAACCTCTCGCGTCGCAGTTTTGAATAAACATTTTGTTGTGTAAATACCACAAACAACCACAAGGATTCATTTGATGTGTGCGCACACTACTATTGCAGATACGATGCATAATATCTCAGGTCACAAACCTGGGCAGCTGCACCTCTGGAGCAAGCAAACTTCAATGCAAGAGGAGTTATGGCATCCAGAAAGGACGTTCATTCTGAAAGTCCAGAACACATACAGTAAATCTGCTGTATATTTTAAATAAAATCCCTCTTACTGGTTGAATGTGCAGCAATGTAGAGTGAAAGGACATAGTATTCTCACTGAGAAGTTGGACGTGTGCAGCTCCTCATCTAACAGTTCACTGTAGCTGTAAATACGAACTGTGTCTGTATTTTGGGACTTAACAGACTTTGCTTTAAATGAAAATGTAATAAGTGTTTTATCAAATTTTTCTCCAATTTGAACACCACTGGTCTTTTACTACGGCTTTTCACATTTAGTACGTTTTGTGTTCTTCAAGTACACAACTCGTTTTATTTTAGCAGGTAAGAGTAAAGCACCCTATTATAATACGATACAACACAACACGGCATGAGATGACACAACACGACACAATACGATACGATACGCTACGCTACGATACGATACGATACGATACGATACGATACGATACGATACGATACGATACAGCGTGACACAACATGACATGGCATGACAAGACACACACAATATGACATGATACGATATGACATGATACTATACAATACACCATGATATGATACGGCACAACACGACAAGATACAACACGACACAATATGATAAGATACGATAAAATACAACATACAAGAGCATTCCTGCTCAAGTGATGAACTTTATACATTCCGGACAGTTCCTGGACTTTCACATATTTAACTACAACTTCTCTTATTATTTAAAGCATTTGTATCAACGTTTCCCCAGATTTGGGTTAAATATTCACACATGAAAAATTACATGAAGGCAACAAAGATAATTTGAAAAGATTATGTTTCCAGTTTTTTAAAATATCCTTGTTAGGAGGTGACTTGTTGCCCTCTTTTGGTTTACTTTCATGTCTGCTTTTCTCACCTCAGGTGTGTGGAATGAGCTGCTGATTGCTACGCTGGGACTGGGCTGCCTTCCCACCTGTTTCACATCTCTCGTTATGTTGAACCATACTTAAGGACTCTCCACGCTACCATTCTCTGCCAGTTCTTCCAGTTCTCCAGATAGCCTCTGGAATTGTATTATTTGTGTATTAGACTTTTTGCTCAAGATCTTTTGTTATTTAAACTTCTGTTGAGCCTGAACATCTGAGTCCTGCGCTTGGGTTCATTCTCTCCCATTTTGCCATGACACACAACAATCCTAATGGCTCTCCGCTTTGGAGGTATCACAAAGCTGTTTTATTGTAGGTTTAGATCTTGACTCACAGGTTTGCTGTGATGAAGCTTTTTGCATGTAAAACGAGATCACGATTCACCTCTGGTCTTTTACTTTCAAAATAGCTGAAACATAAATGACACTTGTGTTTTAGAACAAAATCCTTCAATTGAGAAGTCTTTCACATTAAAACCTCGTATACAGAAGTTTTGCAGTGTATCTGGAAACAGTCTACGCTCTCAGAAAAGCTGCGTAACAGTAACTGTCAGTGCTGAAGAGGAAGGAAGAAGGAGGGGACTTTTGTTGTGGTTTGCTGTTTCTGGCTCACAGAACACATGACACCAGATTCAACAGCTGCGACAAGTTGTCAGCAATCTGATTTGTGATTGATTCTTACTTCCGCCAAATGTCACCTAATAAGATGAGAAAAGACAGAAGAAATTCTAACGACAAAAGGACGTTGGACAAAAAAATATTTTTGGACCTGTTGTTGGTGCTATATGTTAAGTCAGGTTAACACCAACGTTTTTAGGATTTATTCTCTTGGGAATATGAATGTCTAATAGGTATTTGGTATGTTGCATTTAGATTTGTGCAAAACATTTGTACAGATGTTACTTAGATATAGCAATGACACTCAACAGGATGCAGCCTGACGCAGACACACACAAAAATGGTTTATGGACAACTCAAACACAAAACAAAAAAAGAAACCACAAAGAACAGCAAAAGGTGTTGACCTGGCCTCCAAATCCAATAGATCCCAAACTGATCAAATATCTGTGAGATGCACTGGAACAAGCCTGAGCCAAAGAAGCCCCCGAGTTTGTCAAACTGAATTTGAAATATTCTGAAAGCCTGGGGAAAACAATTCTCAGATCTGATTAGACAATCACGCCTATGTCTGGGCTGAATGTGAATGCCACACATCACCCGCTAATGCCAAAGCCTACAGTGAAGCACGGTGGTGGTAGCATCATGCTGTGAGTACTTCTAAGAAACAGAAATATGTAGCCGTCATTCAAGTACCTAATTAGATCTGCACGGAGTAAGAATGCAACTAAAGAGGTCCTTGTAGAGACAGGGCTAGCAGTTCAACACAGCAGTGAACTAAAGCAAAGCCACGACAACTCGGACTTCCTGGTGAAAGGAGCGGCTCCTGGACAAGTCTTTAACTCAAATAGAGTGGCAGAACCAAAACCCACACCTAAACCCCAAAAATATGCCTCCCATTTGAGGAGTCTAGGAATATATGTCTGGAAGAGTGGGTAAAGGTGTCAGGTATCATAAAACATACATCACAATGAAGTATTAAATGAATTAAATGACTAGGATATACAGTTGTGTACCTAAAATCCTGCTTCAGCCAACAATTCTCATTCTGTCATTCAAAGAATCTAACCGGATGTTTTCCACATTTCTGCTGTAGTTTATTTTGAAAACGGCGGAAGAAAAAGCTTGGTTCCGTGTCTAACTTGACACGAGTGGCAGAAAAGTACTGTAGGTTGATGCACGTCAGTGGCGGCGGCTTTTACGCAGCAGAACTAGGGCAACTGCGTCTCATTATGTCGACATTTAAGAAGGCAAAAAACTCTAAAACTTGACCAGATTCATGATTAAAATGAGTCTGACATCCGAATTACAACCATGTACGAGTTAATTATTAAGGACTTATAAAGAAAGAAGAAGAAGACACGATGGAGGCACAGCCACGGTACCCGACCAAAAGAACTCAAGGATGATTTTATATGAGAGAGACACGCTCTGCGGAATATAACTTTTTTTTTCTTTTTCAAAACAGTCTTAAAATGCTTAAGAGATGGAAATTCCGTTGGTTGCCTGTCTTTATTTTCACTTTCTTCATTATTCTCTACGTGGATTTCCAACTACGCGCCGGCAGCCTTCCCAAACTGTCAGCGGTTCACCATGCGTCAACCGGTGCGCTCCGGCGCCTCATCCACCAGGCACCATCCGCGGGCATACACTCTCAGAAGCCGGTTAACGACAACGGGAGCAGAAACAGCATAGGGGAAACACAGGGTGCTGACTTGAACCGAGTAACTCAGCCTCCACATGTTGCACAGCCAAAACTGCAGCTGGAGGACATTTACATCGCCGTGAAAACCACCGGGAGGTTCCACAGCACGAGGCTGGCGCTCCTTTTGGAGACCTGGATCTCCAGGACTAAGGCGCATGTGAGTGTCAGTCGAATCTGTGTCCTTAAACTCTCTTAGCTTCTTTATCCAAGACCACTACCACCAATAAAAAAACAGCCCCATCATAAACAGAGCATCAAAACCATGTGTATAGAAAGAACTTGATCAAAGTCTCATTTTAAAGAGGCAAAGTTTTATCATCTCAATCGAGCCAAGTGCATAGAGTATGCCAGCATATGAATAGACTGAATTAGAGGTGATTTTTCATGCACTCATTACATAAAGGATCATCTGACCCACCAGGCCAAATTCTGTAGGTCTGATGAGGAATAAAACACTATCTGCTTTGAGGCTGCACATCTGATGACAGATGCCACTGATTAAGATTAAATTTAGTTCCAGTTTGCTTGGCTGACCGGTTTATTTGTGCAACAAGTGTGCGTGCACGTGGCTCCGTTTGCAACCAGCTGTCTCGGCTTCATATTAAACTGTACTCCTTGAGGCTCAGAATGTATCAAACGGGTTGGAAAGCCTCATCTTCAGTCCTCTGCAGAGAGGAGGAGGCCGGATTTCAGATAGCTGGACAGTGACACTTTATTTCTCCTCATCTGCTCTTCCGCCACGGCTGATAAAGCTGCTTTACTGTGCGTGACATCGGAAATCAGTTTCTCTCCGTCAGATTGATCTTTTTCTTTCTGTCTCACACTCACTTTCATTGGCACATTATCAATCCACTCACTGTCCTCTCGGCGAGGCTTTAGGCCTACAAGTGGCTTTTCATAAATTCTCATAGTTCAGTATTTCTTCTCTGCAGAGCTTTGCTCAACCTGGATTTTAAAACCGGACCGTGTGAATGACACATTCTAGTGTACTGCATGCATCAACTGTCATTCTGAGATGGTGGTCGTGTTTTCCCAGGAATCATCTTTTATTGACATGGCTGACAGGACTGATGCACAGTTCAGAGCTTTCTCACTACAGAAACAGCAGTGTATTAGAAATGAACTGATGCCTGGGTCTTCGAGATGAATGCTACTTAAATAGCTTTCAAGTGTGCTCATTCTGTGCCTACTTCTCGAAAGGGATCTCACTTCTTATGTTTTTTTTTTTTTTCAGTTGATGAAATTGGCCCAGTAAGCTTTCATCCTCACGCTTCTTGTTTTTCATTTCACTGCGCAGAACTTTCGTTCTCAGAGCGAAACAGGAAGATATCAACTGATCGTTTGTTCCTCTTTTTGTTCCGAATGAAAAGACGGCTTTATCGTTGCCTTTTCCCAAGTAATGTGTTAGAGAACACACACACACGCATGAAGAAAACAAAAAAACAACAAAAATACATATGCGGTGCGCTGTCGAACACACAAACGGGCCAGCATGAATAGAAGACAACGCACACACGCGGAGACACAGGAAGCTTTGCAGGCAGGTTGTCTCGGCTGAGGGGAAGCAGCCGCCGTGCCGAGTTGTGTTAACAATACTGAAACGGAAGCTGGTCATAGAACGGGAAGTTGAGACGCAGATTGCAGAACAGAATGAACCTCGTCTTACTTACATCAACACAGACGCATACACACAGATTGCGAGAAGTAATTTTCACAAGCAGCTGCTTGTCACATAACATTTTGTAGCTGATCTGCTTAGAGCTGGGAACAAAACCGCCAAGACAGATCTTTTCCCTGTCGTCGAACCAGCACGATCCGGGCCTCTGTCCGCCGGCTCTGTAGAGTCACTTCCTAGTTCGTCCTGCAGAAATAATCTTTTAATCAAACTAAAATGAGCATCAGTCTTCTGTGATGAGCAGAAATTTTAGCACAGGCTGCTAATGCAGTGCTAATGCACTTTCAATTGCATGTACTACTGTCCACCGTTTCATAAGGTAGTTGAGCAATAGTCCCTCTCCCTATTCTCCAATGCACCTGCATTCAAATAGACACATTTATTTGTCCTCTTTCCGTGACACAGTTGTTTTTAATGAAATGTTTGACCCCTGTGCTAATAACGTTGCTGCTGTAACTTTTACCTGCTAAACAGCATTCAGTTGTTTTTATTTTCATTACTTACTTACATTTTTATTTTTTAGCACAAAGACTGTATAAAGACAGCGAAACTACTCCCCAAAAGTGAAGCCAAAGCAAGTAGAGCTCCCCCTGGTGACTGGTCACAAGCTCCACCTCCTCCATATTAGTGGGTTGGACTTTGGCCAAACTAAAACACTAAAATACACTCATATATATACACACATATTCAAGTACGGTTTCTGTCAGTTTAGGTGGTTAATATAATGTTGATGCGTGTCGATTTTTTGGATAAGTTTCATTGTAGTTTATATTGTCACAGGTTGTGACATAATGGTGACTACTGGTCGCCAAGCCAACCGCTCCATAAAGTGATCCCGTGGGACCATGAGAACTGTTAACAATTGGAAATTCTGTTCACTATGCAGGTATTTGGTCAAAAAGTAAATATCAGACGACCTGAACTTTATTGTCTATGCACCACTAATGTCTGTGCTAAATACTGTAGCAATAATCTATTTCTTTGATTTTAAGATGAAAAGTGAGAACTTTGACTTGCTGGTAGTAGTGTCTTCACCTGGTTTTCCTGGTAATGCATCAAGTTGTACAGGTTTCCATCCAGATCAAAGTATAAATAGTATAAAAACCCTAATATGATTCAAAAATATCTGAAATGACAATCACAGTTTAGTGTAATTATCATACACTATATTTATTTATTTATTTATTTCAGCTTTGTGACTAACCTTCCACTCCTAAATTAGCTTTCCACTTCAGCACGCTAACAAAACTTTAGTTTAGAGTAATCTTTCCTGGTTAACAGCCAGTTTGCTTCCAGTGTGGTTGACAGATTTAATAAGCACAAGCAACTTATATTTTAATCTCTTTGGCCGACTTACAGCTGCCATCTTGTACTGTGTTATTAAACGGTGTGGGTCTGCAGCATTTGGCCCCAGAGGAGCTACGTGGCGGAGGCAGTTATTTATTGAAAGTGAAAGCTCATCTTCAGTTGAAGCTTTTCTGCCAATACTTGTCAGTTTGAGGTTTTACAGCGTTTAACGCTCCCAAGTTGTTGAATATAGTTTCACTAAGGCGCAGTTAACACACCTTGTCAAAATTTCAAATAACCAAATAGATTTTAATATATATATTTTTTTATCTATTTATATTTATATTCATAAGTTTAGGAATGTATTCAAGGAAAGACAACAAGAGAACAATACAAGAAGATGAAAAATAATCATTTAAATGGAAATTCAAATGAACTTTTCCTCTAATTATTCTAATCCCAGAGTCCATTTTCCACATTTTCTAGATTAAACCAAAATGCACTTCATACGATTAGTGTTTAAAATCAAATCAAATGAATCGTCAGTGGTTCTGAGCAGTATTTCTGTATACACTATGGACAAACCCATCAAAAATAAACCCAGAAGTGGGTGGAGCCTGCACTCGCCATGTTGGCTGGGTTTTACTCCGCCCACACTCGGATACTCCAAATATGGACATGGGGGGTCGTGTCGGACGTTGAGACCAACCCCACCAACCTTCCGCTACCAGTTAGCTCAGGCTACCACCTGTCACTCAAAGTGGAAACGCCGATTTCAGTGCGAGTAGTTTGAGTTATGACGAGTTATTCCTCTTTCTTTTTCTTCTTCTCCTGCTGCAGTGACGACAGGGAGAGTGGGTATGGAAAACTGGTGAGAGAAGGGACTCTGGGGGAAGGAGTGACAGAGGGGGAGGCTTCTGTCTGTACTGAAATGAGCCAAGTGAAAGTGAAAAAAAGCGAGAGCAAGAGCGAATCCTCTGTGGCGTCATCCACAGTTTTCCTGAAGAGCAGTTGTCAGGCTTAATGTGGGGTGATTCTGTCAGACAGACAGTCAGAAATCTGAAATGTCTAACTCCTGGCTTATTCCCAGAAACTGTTCAAAGAGGAGCTGAGGCAGGCGGCTGACACCCGGCTGTCACTCAGAGCAGGAATGGACTAAATCATGCAGAACTTTAATTATCCATCACAAGTCTCGATATAAATGAATTGAGGGACTTTATTTAGCTGACATGAATTGCATATATACTTTATTGATCCCTTGGGGGATATTTTTACATCATATAATACAAGTATCTACCAATCAAAAAAGTCTTAAATGGTTGCAACATAAAAAAAAAATCCAATATAAACATGTAAAAAGTGGAAGAAAGATAAGACATGAACCGTTATATATAGCTACAGTGTGTAGTGTAAGTCGTGTAAAGCGGAAATATGGTAATACAGTATGATGAGAATGAAGTAATGCTGAATTGTTCGTGTGTCACACAAAGGTGTGATGTTGTACATTATTAAAGATGACAGAAAGGATCTCCTGTTTCCTGAACCGTTCTTTATGACAGCCTTCATTAGCTGTCATGTTGTGCACCAGGCTGTAACCCCCGAGTGGTCATTTGGTGAACGTACTTGATGTTGCCCTCATTTTTCAGCCATAGAAGTTGTTGCATGGGTCGGACCATAGACTGTATATAAATATGGACAATGCGACCCTACTTCCTTGCATCGGCCAAACTGATGTTTTTTTTTCTCCCCCGGGGATACGACCAGTGCCATGTTGTAACTTTGGAGCCAGAGTCTGATTAGTAGTGGCGCCACGTGTAGTCGTGTTATCGATGACTTGCCACACTTCCATGCTTCATGGAACTGTTGTCATGGTAACATGTAGAGCAGCAAACTATAACTATAACAAAACTTCTCAAACAAAAGTACACTTCAGTATGTATGACAGAAACCATCACTGAAAAAAATATTTTATTGTAGTTGGAACATGGAGGGGGTAAATCTTATGACCTATACTGCAGCCAGACACCAGGGGGAGCTCTACTTGCTTTGGCTTCACTTTTGAAGTGCAGACCCATTGTCCGTCTTTACATAGCCCAGGGGTCCCCAAACTTGTTTTTTCCAGTGTGAGCTATATCAACTATCTTTTCTGTGGATAGTTAGGGAGCTGGGGTCAGTCTATAACAGGAAATTATATGGGCCAAGCTAGCATACTTAGCTGGTGGTCTCATAGTGTCGACGAATGTTAAATAGTTTGAACACCGACGCTATATCTTTGGCACACTCACGTCTCAAGCAGCCACTCGATGAACTGGAGCTTTTTACACTTCTCTGCATGGCCGTCGTCACTCAGACCTGGACTAGTTTGCCTGTGGGTGGGGACAGAGCAGCACACCCGCAACTCATTGAGAAGGTCAAGAAGAAGGATGTGGCCACTCCAATAGATGTAGTCTACGGCTGGCACAAGTATTGATCAAATGATGATCAAACTTGTAGGAATTGCTTTTTTGTTTGAGTATTAACTGTGAGCATGTAAACAGTTTTTGCCCATATAAAGCTTCCACACACAGACATATGAATGTGGTTGATTTAAAATTACACATCTGGATGATACAGTAGCTCTGTTGCCCTCTGCTGGACACCCTCACAACCGCTTCCAGTCACAACTTCATTCTGCTCTCTGATCTCTTTAGTCATCAAAAGTTTATCAAATCAGAAAAAAGTAGCAATCAACTGCTTAAAAAAGCACACTATTAGTTGTTTTGGGTTATATTTTGTAATCTCATCATGTAATCCAGGTATTAGAGTGATTAGGCGGGTTCTGCCTGTCAGACAGTCCGGGAAGCTTTGTGTCCCTACATCTCAACATATTTATAGCAATTCAAACTTAATTCTCTGTGCTTCTTTTTAAATTTTTTTAGTCTCTCTAAACCTCACATTAAAGTGTGAAGAGACTTGGCTTGTGATTCAACGGGTGCTCTTTCACCTCTTACCTCCTCCCATGATCGTTCAACTTTTATTTGAATATCTGGAACAGAACTCTTAGCGATCTCATATTTCCAGTGAAAACATTAATACGTTTCCTGGACTTGAATAAAACATAAGCCACGGGTCGTGTTTATCTTATCTCCCGGGTGACTTGTCTCGCTCTGAGGTTATTTAGTGCCTTGCTGGGCAAAGAACATCAGGGCGCGAAGCTGAGTTCCGCCTGAGGGGGGCTGCAGAGATGGAGGTGCTTGTTCAAAGGCCAGAGGCGCAAAACATTACCAGTTTCACTGAGTCATGCACCAGACAGATTTCAATCTGACTTTAGTCAAGTGAACTGGAAGAAGTCAGAGTAGAATTAATTGTTAAAAGAATTGTTTAAAAGAAATTTTCAAAAGCCCTTCATTGATAGAAGCCAATGATCTTGCTTTGACAACATCATATATACGATGTTATATTTTGTTCCACAAGGGACATTTGTATACAGACCCTTAAAGGCAAAGAGTTAAATTGAATAAAGCAAACTGCGATATGTTTTTGATTTTTTTGTTGTTGATTACTTTTGCACTGACATT
The DNA here is from genome assembly GCF_022458985.1 of Mugil cephalus. Taxonomy (NCBI): domain Eukaryota; kingdom Metazoa; phylum Chordata; class Actinopteri; order Mugiliformes; family Mugilidae; genus Mugil; species Mugil cephalus. Next base: position 25,199,614 of record NC_061771.1, read on the forward strand.
TATTCAGCAATGTTCCGGTACCATCAATGTACACATGAAGGTAAATGGTTCATATCAATAAAAACAAAGCCTGATCATCCAGTTAATACAAACCAAAATACATAGAACTCATGCTATGACCTTTTAAGCTCTATTTTTTTGCAACAATATCTGCGTCATGTGAGTATATAAATTACTCTGTCTGATTATAATTGATTTATGTAAAAAGGAATGCAGTGTTTGTTGGATAAAGAAAAATATTGTTTTGTTATTTACTGTAGGTGCCGATGGTGAGTCTTTATTTAAAGGATTTCACCACTAGATGTCAGTATTGTACAAGGAATCAATCAGTTTATCTATTGAAGCAGGTGGTATGACTTTGTGAGTGTCATTTTGACTAATTTATTTAGTTCTCCTCTCTCCACTGTGGATCATAAATGTGTGTGTGTGTGTGTGTGTGTGTGTGTGTGTGTGTGTGTGTGTGTGTGTGTGTGTGTGTGCTCTTGTACGGCTATCTTTCTGAGGACCAAGCTGAGTTTTTAGAGGAGTGAGGACATTTTGGTTGGTCCTCACTGTCTTACAAAACTGTTTAAGAGTAAAGACTTGGTTTGAGGGTAAAGGTTACAATTAGGTTAGGGTTAGGCGGTTAGTTGAGATGGTTAGGGTTATAGGCAGTGGAGGCTTCTATGTCAGTTTGATGCCATAGCTACATCGAAAGCCCAGACCCTATGCAGACCTATGCAGTGCAGACGTGAGCCTCCCCAGAAATGTAACTATGAGCACCTGTATGGCAAAATTTTGGCTGAAAGTTTCATTCGCCACTGTTGAAAGTGAAGCAGGAAGTAGAAACAAAAATTAACCAAAACAAAGAAGAGCGTTTTTACACCTACTTGTGCAGTACCTTAAATTAGCCCTTAGGGGCTAGGGAATGCATTTCGTCAAAGCATGTCCTCATAAAGCTAGCCACACAGACATCTGTGTGTGATTGTGTGTCCACGTGCAGTGACTCATTGTTTTTAGCTCACAATGGGGAACCTTGTTTTTGTCACATTGCATTTGCTCTCTCCAAAATGATATCGATCCCAGAAGTATAATGTTAGTGTGTTCACTCCCTGATGAACGTGCATCAGGATGTTCTGTTACAGGGGACGCAGACCCTATCAAAGCCTTCATTTCTCCTCTTTTTCCTTTGTTTCCCACAGACGTTCATCTTCACAGACACGGAGGATGAAGAGTTGAGCTCGGAAGGTGAGGCCCGAATGAAATGCTCCTCGTTTGACCACAACATAAGCATGTGGACACGTCCTTACTTGTCTAAAAAAAAACGCCTCAAATAAAGCAAAGCCACGCTGCTGCAGCATGAAACGTACCGAAACGTATCGAATGTCCTTTCTGTTTTGCTACAACAATGCCCCTTTAAACAAAGGCAAATCAAGTGCAGAAGATATTCACTGGCATGAACACAAGGATTAGATGTATCGATCTCTAAATCCAACGCAGACACTGCCGCTACATCTTTGCATTCAGCACTCAAGGATGCTACAGCAGGTTCGCCACTCGACTTGGGCCTCTTGATTTAAGCAGGCTTCTCATATCCAGTCTATGTTACCAGATGAAACGATAGCAAGTTAAACTCAAATGATCACCTTACATTGTTGACTGGCTACATGAGAACTCTGGAGGGTAAATGGCAAGAAATATCTCTACAGTCCAAATGCTTTTGGTCAATGTAGGTTCTTTCTTTTCATTCGCTTCTTTATTGCTTTCATTTTTCTCTCCATTTTTTCCTCTTTTTCCATCATTTTCACTCCTTTCACCCCCCAACCCTTCTCTTCTTTGCCTCCCCTACCTTGCTTTATTTTTTGTCAATCTCTTTCCATCCCTTCCTGATCAGAGGAAACATTGCTCAAGCGAAAAATGGCAAAATAATGTACAACACGAAAGCATAGCATCATCGATGAATGCAACCATGTGCAACACCTTTAAAATTGAAAATGCCCAGAAGTCTTAATAAAACAAAAATCTGTCTCCCCCCTTCCTCCCTCCCTCTCTCTCTCTCTCTCTCTCTCTGTCCAGGTTATAACATGGTGGTAACTGGCTGCCAGTCAGATCACAGTCAACAGGCTCTGTCCTGCAAGATGTCTGCAGAGTACGACGGTTTCATGGCCTCAGGCAAGAGGTGAGAGTGATCCATCTGTCATTCCTCTTGATTTAAAGATCGGACTGAGGCTGCAAACTTTTCACAACCGCTGTGGGGACTGTAGAAGGTAGGGCCAAAAGTAATTCAATAGAAGTAAAGACAGTTTCCACAGTCAAACTTGTTACAACTGTAGTGTATCTGAAGAAGGCAGCAAAGAGGAAGGAAAGACATGGAGAGACATGACGAATGTATGAATACAGCAGCCAGGAATGGCCTCCAAATTTTACCACATCCCAAACTGATCAAGTATCTGTGGGATGCACTGGAACAAGCACCCTACAAGCCCCCTCCCTTCAACCCACAGGACATAAAGGCCCCCCACTAACAACATCCTGTTGCCAGACATCACAGGACACCCTCAGAAGACCCATGTCCATTCCCTAATGAGTCCAGTTTTTATATATTTTTGTTTACTAGGAACCACAATAAAAAACTCAACAGCTTGTGTTTGGTGTGTGACTGAGGCGCTGACTTGTTGGTGGCAGTGACGATTAATGTTGTGAGCTTGGTTCCAAGGCCCATTTAGAAACCTCCCGGGGTTTCCAGTGAAGATGGAGACGGAGGCTGTTTGGTTTGGACGGAAGCCTTTTGTGTTTTCCGTCCAGCCAGTAGGATGGCAGAGGAAACGAGGCAGCGCTTCAGTTTGGTACGAACAGATTTGTAATTTGGAGTCCGACGCTGCGGTTGAAGTCTGTTTGGTTTTGGAGTGCGGCTCCGACACCATGTCCACTCATTAGGATTATCCAGAAATAATCAAACAGCTTGATCACTCGTAGAGGAAAAATAAAAGAAAAAAAAAGAAAGAAAAAAGGCTTTTTAAGGACAAGATCCTGATCCAAAAATAACATCTAACTGGAATTAAATTTAGGGGCAGTGTTTGGACAGCAGCCATGGAAAGGAGCCACAGTCTTCAGTCTCAATCTGTTACCATGTGACAGATGTTTCCCATCTAACGTGGTCTCTGAGTGCAAAGCCACAAAAAGGTAGTGGGTTGGAAACATTTAGACTTTGCGCTGTCTGTAAATGTAAAAGCACCGTGGACAAAAAAGTACATTTGGCCTAAAAGTAACACAACCTGTCCTGAGTCAACATACACCAGTGACGTGAGGCATAACATTATGACCACCTTAATCATATTGTGTACATCTCCCTTGTGCCTCCAATACGGTCGTGACCAATCAGAGAGTGGACATGGGCCTTCTGAGGGTGTCCTCTGTGGATCATCTCACAGATACTTTATGAGTTTAGGAGATAGTGAATTTGGAGGCCAGGTCAACACATTGTGCTGTTCTTCATGTTTTTTGAACCGTTTTTTGTGTGTGCGTCATCAAGGAGTGTCATTGCTATGGCGTGGGGGTCACCTGGTTTGGACTAGGTGGGTAGTACATGTCTAAGTAACATCCACACAAATAAACGACTAAAGCCCTTTTCAAGCCTCTTTTATACTGCACGAAAAACCCATCACCACCTGGGATTTTATCTGCTCGGCTCGGCTGCAGTGTGAACAGGGATCCCGTGTTGACTCCCATGAGATCAGTCTTCCCGTTGGTTCCCCCGAAGACCGATCTCTGAAGGGCAGAGATTTTTGTCCTGATAAACGACAGGATGAGCAGGAGCGGCATTGGGACGCACCATGCTGTCCATTGTTTGCCTCGCAGTGTTCCAGTGTACTTAAATGTGTAATGATGACGTTGTCGACGTGATGACATATGAGAAATCCTGTGACAACCCAGTATTTTTGATGTGAAAGCAGTATCAGTAACATCCAAATGAATGCCAGATCCAGATGTTTCCCAGTAGAACATTGTATTGTCATAAGATGGTCAATGATGGTCACATTGTTTTCCTTGTGTTTTCTGTATATCCTCTTTTCATCCTTGTGAATCCCATGCTGGTCTTTAAGAGATACGTGGTATATCAGAAGTCTCTACATTCTGATTTGTGCTCTTGGTTTGCGTTCTTATGTCTAGGAAACACAAACAGCAGGAGATGAATTGGAACGTATATTTTTCTGTCTCGGCAATAATGGCCCGTTCTGTTCCTAGATGAGATACTCATCTCAGGATCTGTGGAGAGTGTAATCTTACCTACTTGCAAGGCAAAGCTTTGTATTTCAATTGTGTGTTTATGTAGCCTTGCAGGTGGTGCAGGGTTGTTTATTTTTTATTGCTAGTGAAGTCCTTGCATATGATATTTCAGCACTGTTTAAGTCCCATTGCAGCCTGGTAACACAGTGATGTGACCACACAAACAAAAAAAAAAAAAATACTTGTGCATGCAACTGGATAGTCCAATCAGAGCCATTTGGCTGGAAATCAACTCCTTACCTGACTTTACCTTACCGTACCTTACCGTACCTTACCTTACCTTACCTTACCTTACCTTACCTTACCTTACCAAACCAAACCAAACCAAACCAAAGATTTGATTGGCTCCAGACCAGCGTTCTCCCACAAAAACAAATGTGTGCAAGGGCTGGCTTCCAGATTGGTCTTGTTATATTTTGCAGAAAATATAGATAGTTAAATCTAGATTGATTTCTTTGCAGGGGTCATATCTCCGACCCCTCCAAAAACCCATTAGAGGATTTATTGTCGTCCATTTCTTCCCATGAGCTCGAGGTATTGATTATTTCATCTAACAAATTCTATGACTTTGCTTTGATGCAAAACCACAGAAATAATGAGAAACCAGTGACTCATTTACTTGAAAATGGTTAATATCCACACAGCGCCTCATTTGTCTTTGGGGGTTGTTGCAACACAGGAAATGCTTTACACAGTAACATCTCGAAGACTTCATCTTTTGCTCCTCAGGTGGTTTTGCCACGTGGACGATGACAACTACGTGAACCCCGAGGCCCTCCTTTCCCTGCTCTCGACATTCCCCCAGGAAGGAGACATCTACGTGGGCAAACCGAGCCTGGACAAACCCATAACTGCTCACGAACTGCTGGAGGGCAATGCAACGGTACGGTAACACAGCCCTCTCATGTGTTGTCAGGTTTTATCTCGCTGACTGAACGGTGTGGATATATTATTAGAATTATTTTTTCATTCTCATTAAGCAGGGAAGACGTGATTGCACGCAAGTAATAAAGCTGCAGGAGGTTGTTCATTAGTGAACGGAATCAGTTTCTAAAATATGTAAAAGACAAAGAGCAAAGGCCGTATATAGCCCAGCAAACTAATCAGCACACTGACTGTAATCTACACCAATAACATCATGACCACCGGCAGGAGGAAATAAGTGAATAACACTGAAAATTGTGAAAGACGGGAGCTGGCCAAAGCATGAGGATACTTGCGTGGTATAAATAAAAGGGGATTTATTAGTCAAAATTCAAAAAGAAGTAATTTATAAAAAATATGACTGAAGTTCTGGGCCCATAGAAGAGTTCAATCAACAAAACAACTCAGGCTTTAACTGAAAAATAAAGCAAAACCAACCTGAAACAAACAGACCTAACAAAATGAAAACAATGGGGCACATATATCGTGGCTGACCAGACCACAGAGAGACACTAGGCGAAGCAGATACACACTACGTTAATAATTAACATCTAAACAAACAAAAAACAAAAGCCCTCTCCAAACAAAAGGAGCTGTAATTGTAATACACAAAAAGAAATTCCAAAATTTTATAAGAAATTAAACGAAATAGCCCAAGTTGAATCTCCCTCCCCCCGAGGTGATGGAGAGTTGGTGCAGTCCAACCAGTCAGGCTGCTGCAGGCCTCTGGATTATGCACCCCAGCCGGACCCTACCAGCACTGGTAACTTCAAAAAGAAAGATATAAATTAACACTGATGCAGTGTTAACCTGCAACAAAACATAAATGTAATGAGTGAAACAAAACTTGTCTTTTGTCTGTAAGCAAATAAACTACAAACTAAAGGTGTGCAAGGGGGTTACCTGCTTTCATTTCGTTGGGTGGTTGCAGCTGCAGCATCACAACCGTCCTGTGATAATTCTGTGTATTGATGGCGATATTTCCGATACCAGGTCTTTATGCTCTAAAATCGATTCTCAAATCATATATCGATACTTTTGATACTTCAGTCATTCGAGGTGATGTAGGAACACAGCGGGAAGTAACTAAACTATTGAGTTGTGGCAACACAAAAAAACCTTGTGGAACACCTCAGGTTAAACCACAACACAGAACACGAGGCATTTACAGTATGGTGAGGAGGACATTAAGATACAAGTTTTCATTTTATAGTAGTTCTTAATAGTTACACAAGAATTTACTTTAATGGTCTTATTGTTTTACTTATTTCTTTGTATGATTGTGTCTTCTGTTTTTTTTTTTTTTTTTTATGGTTATTAGCTCAACTACATAGTAAATGAGGCCGCTACCTCAATAAACCTATATACCAATATACTGAGCTCAAAATAAATAAATAAATTACTCTGTATTCTTTATGAAGCTTTGATTTGAAATGCACCACCTTTCTTTTTTAGGTTTACCAGACACATTAGGGTGTATTTACACAAAGTTTCGGTATTAGATCGGTATCATTGATACCAGCCTGAATCTCACTCAGTATCGGATTGGAAAGAAAATCACTAAATCCCAAACTGATCAAGCATTGGAGCCCCCTTCCCTCAACCTAGAGCTGTTCGTGGCTGCTGATTACACATCTTTCTCGTTTCTAAATAATTTATTTTCCGCTTTCTATACAAGTATAGGCGATCGTGGCAAAAAAAAAACTGAAAAGTTACACCTTTGAAATTCTTCTTTTCGTATTTTTTTTCTTCCTCTATCATTGCACTTTCTGTCCCTTTTGTCTGTTGCCTTCTTTATGATCTCTCTGCCCTCCGCGGGGATACTAATGAACAGTTAAACAAATCTAAGCTCCGTTCTCACTGGTTGCGTGCCAGAATGCAGCCTAGCTGGAGTTAACTGCTGTCATTTAAAATCCATACATTCAGGTCTTTCAGTACTCATTTCCTCTCCCAGTAACTGCCCAAGAGACGTCAAAGGACAATGGAGTTTAGATGAGGTGCCACATTAAATAGCTCTGGAAAGATTTTTTTTGTTGTTGTTTTTTTGACACCTTATGGATCAATGAGCGATTAGTGTTTCGGGGATATCACACACACATTTAAATATGACACCCTCCACCTACCCCCAGGCTCTGATTGCATCCATTTACAGCCAGAAATAGATTTTTATTATCCAGCGCTTCTCTTCTCTTCTCTTCCACCTTCAATGCGTTTTCATTTTCTGGATGGAGAAAAACAAAAGAACGGGACAAAACAAACAAACAAACAAAAAAAAAACCATCAGGCTCCTCTCCGTCGCCTCATTCTTTGGCATCCGGCCTCCGATCTCTCTTAATTTTCCATCCTTATTGCGAGGCAGGGAGGAGAACAAGTAGGGGAAGGAGGAAAAAGAAAGCACAGCCATGGAAAGAAGAAGACGGGGAAGGAAAGGAGGGAATTTAAAGAGAAAGAATCGGAGGAAAATATACCAAGAAAAATGACAGGAAGGAGAGGAAATTCAGTTAAAATCAGAGGCCTTTGAAACAAAAGAGGAGGAAACTCAATAAAACTCTAGTAGAAGACGTGGAAAAGACGGGAAGTCAAAGTGCAAAGAGAGAAATGAGGAAATGTTGTGGGTAGGAAAGGACAGAAGAAGAAAGGCAAAGGAGAGGGAATGAAAGCAAAGTAAAAAACTGAACTGTAGGCGATGGTGAACAACTGAAAATACAACTAATGATTAAAAAAAGGAAAAGATAGAAAACAAGTAATTTATTTTTTGGTTTGTTTTTCTGAGTATTTTCCTGTTTTTCAATTTTTCTTTTTTTTGTAATACCCACTCTGTTTTTCTGGGTAATTTTCGGGGGGGGGGAGAATAATCTCAACAACAGGAAATCATTTCTCAGACAAACAGGAAAAAAATACTCAGAATATTACTCAGAAAATCAGAAATAATTAGCTCAAAAAGCAACCAAAAACTTAATCACTTAGAAAAAACACTGAATGCAGTACGCTTCCTTACTATAGCACAGAAGGACAAAACACCAAATAAATGAATATGAAAAGGAGAAAGGGGGAAAATCTCAGTGTAGTCTCTAGTCTGTAATCGCTGCATGGTAGAAATCTGTTGATCCGTGACTAATGTGTAAAACAAAACACCAGAAAGTTACTTCATTTGCTCCTGTGATAAATCACCCAAAGCTTTTAAACAGCAGGAAAACAATCCATCTCCTGCTTTAGGATAGGCTCCAGTTTAGCAGATAAAGACATGCGATATGTAACAGACTGGTTTGGAGAATGAAAGATATCGTATAGTGTAGTAGCATAGTAGCGAAATGTAGGTTTATGCTTCTTGCATTCAGATTTTAGGTTTTAAGAATTTGTACTTCTGCACTTTTGTGTCTGCTCGTGTGTTTTTCTGAATGTAACTGTTCACTTTCAAGGTAAAAAAAAAAAAAAAAAAAAAAAAAAAAAACTACACTAAAGGCTTTTTCTTCAAGGCCAGGCGGCCTGAAAGTCAACACGAGACTTGGAGTCTCCTTTTGAAGCAACAATAAACTAACTGCAGCTACTACGCCCGTTTTATTTATTTATTTTTCTAAGAACACTAAAGCGATTCTTAGAAATAACCTATTTCCGTAAACAGCATTTTAACCTTGATGCCTTGAATGACGTTAAAGAGCAAATTACAGATGTTTTTAAGAAACAGCCGACAACCGACAGCAGCAGGAGTAATCCCGTGCTCCACTGATGGTTCACTGATGACGATATTCAGCACAGTCGGTATGCCCATCAGCCACAACATTATGACCACAGAATAGTGAGTAAATAACATCGACCATCCTGTGACGCAATGCAAGGTTCTGCTGGGAAATTCTTCGACCTGGCATATATGTGGATGTTACTTACAGATGTGGCACCCACCTGGACCAGACCAGCCCCACCCCCACACAAAACCAATGATGGATGCAGGACGTGTCAGGATGACAAAGAAACAACTTGCAAAAAACTTTTTATAGCGTATCTGTTCATACCTGTGTCTGTGTTTGTTGTCTTTCAGAGGGAGGTGCAGTTCTGGTTCGCTACAGGAGGAGCAGGTTTCTGTCTCAGTCGAAGGCTGGCAGAAAAGATGGCTCCGTGGGCCAGGTATTTATTTATTTATTTATTTTTAAGTAATTCTGAGTAAAGGCACCAAGCGTTCCTGTGCAGTTGTTATTTATTCCAAACCTTTGAGCTCGGTTGACCTCCTACAGATTGTGATCTGAGAATCAAAACCCAAAGCTTTGTGTTCCCTTTCTTTGTTCTCAGAACCCTTTGAGTGAAGAGCAAATGCAATACAAGAAATCGTGGAAATTTCTTGACTTTTTGAGATTTTGTTTCACAATCCAGAAAATACTACAAATCCTCAAACAAGTTTTTTTTTATTATTATTTCAAACTGCATCAACCGGCAGCACGACTTTGAGCATTTATTCAGCTTTTTTATTTTATTTTTATTAGATCAAAGAGATGAATCATCTGGCTAAAGTAAATTTGAAGTCTCTGTGAGTTTGTATTTACACTGATCTCAAAGAGCTGAGACTAATGGCTGCCCGAGGCTAGACGGTAGGGAATCAATCCAAAAAAAATTGACGGAGTTCTTTGGCAAAGGTCAGCAGTAAAAGCCCACGCAATAAACAGTGCAGTTACATGCAAAATCACTGTTAAAGTCACTCGAGGATAAAAGTTGTTTGTTTTTTTGTGAATTTTCCCACCAAAGAATCTAATTTAAATGTGATCATATCAAGACAGCATGTCAATGAAACCTTTTATGCATTAACAGGAATACAAAAAAAAATAGTTGTGTGTCTGGGTGTGTTTCAGTGGCCCCCGGTTCGAGCGGACGTCGGCGACGATCCGCCTCCCCGACGACTGCACGGTGGGCTTCATCGTGGAGAAGAGGCTGGGTGTCTCCATGGTTCACTGTCCTTTATTCCACTCCCACCTGGAAAACTTGCTGCTCATCAGCCACAGGAGCATATCACAGCAGGTAGTAGCAAAATCACTGTATAAACACACATCGGCATCCAAAGCGACTTGGTCTTATTTGTGGTTGTGTGTCTGTTTCCGCCGCAGGTGACGCTGAGCTATGGGATGTTTGAGAACAAGATGAACAGCATTGAGGTGAAGGGAAGTTTCTCCAAGGAGGACGACCCCTCTAGGTTTGTCTCTCACTCCACTGATCTTAAATGAGGGGATATGAATGTGGGTTCCTCGCTCTCTATCTGCTGTGTTCTGTTACATACGCTGCGATCATGCTTCTAAATGAAGTTTTTTGATCACCAGCCAGTCAGAATTTCCACTAGCCGAATATTTTCCGGTGAAAGTAAATGAGATTACGAGTGCCACTGAATGCATTTGATCATTTTATTAACATTGTTGACATGAAAAATGCACAGAAAGTACAATACATACAATTATTAGTCCCCACCACGAAATGTTTTGTTTTATTTTTTTCTCTTCCCTACATGCGGCAATCCCAAAGTGCAAACACAACCCATCAGCCATTTAGCGTTAAACTATCTTTTCTCCGTTTCGCACGCTCAGTCAATATTCTCATCCCCTGCCTCCTTCCTCTACTCGCTCCCAGAAGTCTGTGCTCCCTGCTCTCGCTCCGAGTCCATTTGTTCTTTTTCTTCTTCTTTGCGTTTTCTGGTGAACACCCCAATTCGTTTCCATGGTTTCTCACGCTGGTTGCACTGCAGACTGTAGCCTGCCTGCGTGAAGCCAGTGGGGGTCTGATACGTCATTACGTAGCATTACGGCGGTGTTCATGGGAAATGTCTGACTGACATGATCGCTTCTTGCGTCACAGGCCAAATTGGCTAGTAAGTTTTTATTAACACCCGCCAAAATGAAGACACACACAGCGCCCATGTGGGAGTTCTTGCAAGTTGTTCTTGACACATCAACCAGGGAGAACTTTTTTCTCACGTGGTGTCCAACAGCTGTTCTGTGATTGGTCACAAATTGGAAGTGGGCGTGGTTAAAGCAGAAAAGCAGACATGCTAGTGTCCACTCTGTGATCTCCCAGATGCTAATATTCGCAGTGTGACCACAAATCTCTCCTGGGTAGATATCTGGTTAGTGAACACTGCAGCATGAGTGGCTATGATCCATTTTGAGATTTTTGTGAAGTAGTAAGCTACTTAGTGCTCATTCCAGTTTGGGGTTTGTATGATTTCCTGTGGTTGCAAAAGGTCTTCAAGCATTTTTGTTTAAAAAAAAAAAATAAATAAATAAATAAATAAAACATGGAACAGATGGGCCTCTCTGGAAATACTGACAAATTTAAATTCATCATTGCTCCTTTCGTTTTAGAAAAACAACTTTAAAGCTGTAAATTATGAAACTAACACAATCCCTCTTCAGCAATTAAAATACAGCTTTTACTCAAATCCATTCACTGTGTGTGTTCATCGTTGAAGCAAACTCATTAAAGACATGAACATGAATGCGAGGATGGAGCTGTCCTTGGATACTCTGCAGTTTGTGGAGAAGGTGAAATAATTTTTGCTGTGCATCCAAACGTTCATCACCTTAACCATCATTAGAAAGATTACCACAGCTCTGGACAGCAATTATGGAGACACTAACTGAACCCTCGCTATAAAAGCTATGCTGACTTTTATATGAAAAAAATTATAGGGTTCTTTAGAAATTAGTCAAAAGGATGTAAAGAAATCCAATAAGGAGAGATCTAGGACGATAACCCACTCTCACTGGAAGAGAATCTATTGTGAGGCTGCAGATCTTCCTTATTGAACGCCCACCTAAGCTTAATTAATGCTTCATTCATTAACCATTTAATACCTAAAAAAAAAAAAAAAAAAATTAACGGTTTCCAAAAGCTGAGACATTGTGCTTTATAGTTGTCATTGCAGTTTTTACTTACACCTTTCCCAGAAGATTATTATCCTCTTACAACATGCAGTAAATTGTAACTAATATTGAAAGTTCATTCAGGTATTTTGGCTAAAAATGGGCAGAATAACTTACTCACAGAACATTTTTTTGCTGTTAAAGGGTTAAGATTGCTATACTTGTGTATTGCGTTGCTTTTTATGATACATGTTTTCTAAAAACATTTTCTTCATAAAAACCCCTCAGTTTCACTTTGCACATGGTCTGGTGTGAAGACAGACCTCCTGTAGCTCCCGTTCATCTCTTTTTACTCTGAGATAAAAGCAATTTGATGTAACGCTATGGAGCCATGAACGTGTTTGTTCCAACCTGCGGCTGTAAGAACACTGCTAACGTGGGGAGATTTTCCCTTTGTTCCCATGCTGTGGTGTCGCACAGAGTTCATTCAGCCCCGCTGCATCTTTAAAGCAATGGGTCAGATGTGATTCTGTCGTAGAAACAGAGTCATTCTGGTATTGAATAAAAAGTAAAGAGTGTCACAGCAGAATACAAAACGCTTATATATATATATATATATATATATATATATATATAAACACACATCCACAGGAAACACAAAATGTCAGAAGTGAGAGACAGACAACAAAGCTGTCTGAGAATACATCGCTTTAATTACTGAATGTAGTTAAATCTAAAAGGCAAAATACATATCGTACATTATATTTTCACAAGTTAGCAATGTAAACAATGTTAATTTACAATGACAAATATTATTATGTAGCATTTTTTTTTCTGTGACTAAAGGCTGTTACATACTCCACAAGAAAATCAAATGGTATTTTGTTCACACAGTCTTCATTGGGGAGTTTTTGCAGCTTGTTCTTAACACATCAACCGGGCAGAACTTTTTTTCCTCGTGTGATTTGTTCTGTGATTGGTCAGTACCAGTAAGGCTTCTCTGACAACTTCAGCCTCACTGGTTGTTCTCACCTGGTTTCAGTCATATCTCGCCAACAGGACACAGTTTGTCACCATGAATGGCTCCAACTCCTCCCCTCCCTGTCCCAGTCAATCAACGCGTGCCTCAAAGCTTTGTCCTTGGACCTCTACTTCTTACTATCTACATGCTCCCCCTCAGTCAGATCATTCGCCACCATGTATCTGGTCAACTGCCTACAGGACATAAAATCAAGGATGTCATCCAACCTGCTCAAACTCAACAGCAAGAACATGGAGCTCATGTTTGTGGCACCTAAGGCACGAATCTTCTTCTCCAGGTCGATGGCTGCTCTTCATCCCCTGAAGCCCGCAACCGGGGCTCTCCAACAATGGAATGCAATGGAGTCCTGTTCAGGCTTCCCAGCAACACCCTGCACTGACTCCCTGGCAGCTTATCACCCCCACCCTTATCCACCATCACTGGCTCCCCATCTTGTATCAAATCCTCCTTCTTACCTCCACTCCCTGGCCCCCCGGTACCTCTCGGACCTCCTCAACCCACACACTTCAACCCAAAGCCAGCGCTCCTCTAATCTGGGTCTCTCCACCCCTCACACCAGCCGACGCACTTTGGGGGATAGAGCCTTCAGCCTGGCTGAATCTCAACTGAGTGGAGATTGGATACTGTGTGTGGGTGCATGCCGAATGCTCATGTAGAGAAGTATAAATAAAAATGAAACTTCAAATGCTGGATCTGCTGTAACACTCTTAATAACCTGTGATGACATGCTATATGCGTGTCAGATTTCTCATCTCCTCTTTTAATTGGGTATCGCCTGAGGATAAAAACCCCTAAAATGAAATGGCTGATTAGATAAAAAAAAAAAAAAAAAGCAACAACAACACAATCTCTCCTGGAGCAAAAATACAGAATTTGTTCATGAAAAAAAAGGAAAAAAGAAATAGCAGTCATTTGTTGTAGAGATCATTACCCACCTTTCACCAGTTATCGTTTAAAAACAAGATCGCGGGGTTTCCGGCAAACCAATTACAGACAAACAAATAGGAGGGGAAAACATAATCTCCTTGCTGGAGGTAAAATTGTAAAGAGGCATAAAGATCCCATTATTACGATATTACAGTATGAAATCTTCATTAGATGCTACTTGAAGTATTTTTAGCTGCTGTATCTTTCTGTTTTCAGTCGCTGTTGATTGCTGACAGAGGACGTAGCAAAGTCACAGATAACTTAATATCGCCCTTAACGTACACACTCCAAACAAGCACAGGCTTTGTTGCACTGAAATGAACTATAGTGCTGCTCGCTCCTGTTACTTGAGCTATAATCATAGAGTTTTTTTTAAATTTGTATTTATTCTATGTTTATATTAGTTAAGACAGTTTATACTCACGGTCTCAGGATTTAAGACACTGTTATACGTTCAATAAAACCTGACATCACTTAGAAAAAAAAAAGGAAAACGAGAGAGACACCAAAGCAGTTAAAGTTAAATTTAAAGCATCTTATTAAATCTGTTGGTTCATTTCGGTTCAAAACGCTTCATTTCTCTCCAAGGGGCAACTTAAAAAGGGCGTAAGTAGCTAAAAATAGACACAATCACAATCAATAGACACACAAAGGCCAGGTAGAGACAGAATTAAAAGAAAGAACTGGCCAGGGCGGTGATTCATAACCCTACATAAAAACAGCACATACAGTACTGCACATAACAAGATACCATATCATTTATGAAGGGCTTCAACTTTTAAAATTAAATAAATAAATAAAATGTATTCGGTATAAGCAGCTTTCACAGAGCAGTGTGTCTTAAATACACATTAGAGATGTAGTCAAAAGGATTTGCAGGTTAGAGATTAAGGTAAAACATTTTCCACATGTTTCAACTTAGAGCTCTATCCATTTCCTTCAGAAGCCTATGGGAGTTGCCACGGCAGAGTTCTACTTCTTGCTTGCCGGTTTCATGTTTCCGCTAAAACTGAAAAGTTTGTATTTAGCACCAACAACTATGACAAGAATGCCTGTGCCCTGCGCCTTAACACTCTTCACTCCATGTCGAGGAACAAATGATAGCGTGCCTGCAGAACTGCACCCTGATCCAGATGATTCACCTTAAAAGGATTCGTTACAGGTCTTAATCTCAGATAGACTTAAATGTAAAATTCACCCGCATGGATGGACATTAATATCATAAATGACAGTTATACTACATTTGTATTTTTTTTGTACTTTCTACTTCTGGTCCACTATATCTCAGAGACAAATATCATACTGTAGTCAACAATGTCAATGTAGCTAACATCTGGCCGTAGCTTAAAGTCATCTAAAGTCATCCATGAGAAACGATGGATGAGGCACTGTCACAGAACTATCCCCACGACTCTTTCCACATTTCTGTGCTATCCACAGCCAACGTTCACCACGATGTTGATAGCTACTGAAACCATGGAAACATAGTGTTACCAGAATAGCAAAACCCTCTTTCTCTGTGAATCATGGGTAAGATTCAGAATTGAGGAAAAACGTGGAAATGTGCGGAAAAGCTACTCGAAAGGAATGCTTGGGAAGCCGGTGTAAAAATGGTTATTATTGTTATCATGGGATGTGTGTGATGCAGTCAAGAGCATTGCAGCTGCTTTCCTTTTGCAGATTTTTACTCAGAGTAGGCTATGGAACTTTCTCGCCTTAGATATTGCCAAACATTTTATCATTTCCGGGGACGATGTGTGGCCATAATGTCAGTTTCCTGAGACATTTCAATGTTTCTTTTTGCCTTTGCTTCCAGCTGATTGAGCTTTAGCACAAACAATTTCACGCATGGTGAACCGTAACGATCCGTACATCCAACGCTTTGTGTTTTCTGAGGTGTAAAGACTTCCAAACATCTCTAACGGTGGCTTGTTGCCTCTGCCCTCCACAGGTTTAAGACTGTGCACTGCATGCTGTACCCTTTCACCAGCTGGTGTCCTTGAGTTGCGTCGTTGAAGACTGCAGCGTCCGAACACACGAGGCAAGGCTGGTATCCTGCTGGATCATGAACCTTTGAACCTTTCATGGCTATTGACTGAATGCAAAAAAAAAAAGAGAAAAACCCAGACTGATTTCCTTTGGAACAAGAGTCTTATGATGAGAACAGCCCCGACTGCTGAAGCAGGAAACGGAACTTTAAAAAAAAAATGTGCTCACACTTGGTTCTCACCTTGTAGCTGCTTACATAGAAGGTATAATGAAAACCTTGATTATGAAGCAAAGAAACGCCTTGTCTTTTTTGTCTTTTACCTCAGTGTTGAAATCAGACTGTTGCATGTAGGATTTACTTGTGTCTCGACTACTGAATGGTTTTCATTGGTCAGAGTATTTTTATCTGTGAGACGGAAGCACTTAATAATAAAATAATAAAGCTGGACCTTAGTAGTTTTCAGCACTCTTTGACTGAAATCATGTTTTACTGACACACTGGGAAAATTAGAATATAATAGTACCTATTTTATAAATGTATGCACTTTTCTTTCGGCAGATTTCATCAGCTGGTCCTGAGCCTCAAGTCGTTTTTGTTTTTATTGACTAACCTTTTGGGTTTTTTTTTTATGTTTGCTCTTGTGAAGGAGATATTGTCCCTGCACCTGTTAAGTCTGCACACAATAAACCGTCTCCACCCCTCGTCTCCCTGCGTATCCAAAACCCCATGTCCTCCCCCCCACCTTCTCTCGCTTCCTCTCCTCTCCAACCCCCCCATCCATCTGTCTCCTCCCCTGCCCCCTCCGCCCCCTCCTCCTCCCCCCTCCATCTCTCTATTTACTCAGCCTTGTCTGCAGTTGTTGTGCTCCTCCAAGGCCGTGGCTTAAAGTAAAATGAACTTCCACTCATCCTGTTTGGCTCAGTTGCATCTATCTATTTTGTTTGCTTTTACTTTATAAAATAACTGCTTTTATTGTGACAAAAGTACAAATCAAACGACCCACCTACGAGGACCTGCTGCAACGTGAAAGGAGATAAATGCATACATGCATCTGAAAGCATTGGGTGTTGACTGTATGTGGGGTGGATTGAAAGTGTTTGCAAGGATGACTCTATGACTTTAAAACATCCGCACGAGAATGAGACCTACCTGTTCAGAGTAAATAACACAGATTAGACATTTTTACATCCATGTTACTGGTTTAATAAATTTGAAAATATCATCAAGCGATTCAGGAGACATGTGACTAATGAAGACTTATAGCACAACATCTGGACACTATGGCCACCTGCACAGCACTTAACTGGAACCAAAGTAGAATTTCTTCCCAAAATGTACAGCAATAAAATAAGATAATCCTTTGATTTATCCCACAGTATGCCTGGGTATAAAATCTGGCATCAACCAGCAATGACTAGTTTGTCAGAGTGGTGCAGTAGTGGCTGAGGCTGGGAAGCCGACATCAACTAGGATTATGGTGGTTACTAATGTGACTAAGGTTCTATGAATTCATCGCCTCTGAAGTCAGTCATCATGAAGGAGGAAATAGAATCAGTTTGCTTTTATTTAACCTTAATTTAACCAGGAAGGTCCCGCTAAGATTAAGAATCTAAGCAGCAGCAAATACAAGACACATTTAGAACACAGACAAAGCTCAAATAAAAAAGATTAAATTTGCAAGCAGATTATAAAGAAATGCATATTGTGGAGTCGGCCCCAAGTACTGTCAGCGCTTCTCTATGCAATTAAGGTACAAATGTAAGAAATGTCTGTAGTCTAAGTATTGCCTTGCCTGAGGACGTCCTGTGATTCAAATACTACCCCCTACATCTGTGTTTCATGTGACACATTCACACATGATAAACAAACTCTGTGCTTTACTCAAATTTATGTTCCGTTGTTATGGCTCTGCTACTTTCCACCTTACTCCACTGCATGTCAGAGATAGTTTTAATTACTTTGCAAATTATAATGGATGATAAAAACATATTTTGATACTATTTATCGTGGGAAAGAAATTACCAACGACCTGGCAGTAGTTCAGTTGAATTATGGCACATCTTTCATAATTCTGAAGTGAAAGGAGGTAGAAAAAAGATGCAAATCAAACAAAAGTCGCAAATAATTAAAAACTCACCCCTAAATCATAGAGAGGTCGATTTGCACTGGATTAGTTTTATCAGAGGACCTCTGTGTTATGACAATTATAGTAGGTAGTTTGCAGTGTAATTTTTACTTTGCAAATCACAGACATGGATGATTCACACGGGATTATGATCACAGACGACCTCCCCGTGATTATTAGAAATTACTGGAGGTCACCAAGTAAAACTAATCCCATGCCAAAAGGGTTTTATACATAAACATATACCAATGATTGATCCTTTGAGTGGCCAGAACAAACTATCCCACTGTCCAGAGTACAACTTACAGTGGTGTGTCAACACTTCACCAGAGAAGCATGGTAACCAGTGTCAACTATCCGAAGAACAATTCATATAGAAATAAAGCTCTATAATCATACAAAAGGGTTACAGCAACAAGTCAGGAAATAAAAACCTAATGTTTACTTCATCTTCCTTACAAGTTTCTCCAAGGAAGCATCCAAGATGTTTGGGTTCATTTATTACATAATTACATCTTTAGCTTTGACCATTGTGGAGTTTCATCACTTAAAATGTGGTTGGACCCTCTGGGAAGATAACTGCTATCCTACCCTTGTCATGTTCAACCTACCGACTGAGCATTAACTGACTCATTTGGGAATTAAACAGTTAAACACTGAATATTTCAGGTAGTCGATGTCTACCAAAAGTAGACAACATCAGTACCACTGCCAGATACTTTTGTCCTTACTCTTGTACTGTATGTTAAGCTAAATGGGGGCGACACCACCAAAGGACACCCTCAGAAGACCCATGTTCATTCTCGGATCAGTCAGAACAGTTTTGGAGGCACAAGGGGAGACTTACACAATATTAGGAAGGTGGTCATAATGTTATATCTGATCAGTGCATGTTGTTAAGTCTCAGAGAAGTGACATTGTGTCAGGTTTAGGGTTAGGGTTAGTCCTTGAAGCCACATAGTTTCATTAGAGCTTTCCAGTTCACACTTACCTTACAGAATCCCCAGAATATTTTACCACAGAAGCTCCTGTTGTTGCCTCATACACGGATAGCTTCCTACAGCAGATGTGGAGCAACCTTATCATTGTTTCTGGCATCAACACGAGTGTAAATTCATTATTCACTCTATGTTTTGGTCTGACCCACTGGGTTTATCAGCAAGTATATTTCTGCCTGCCTGCCCTATCTAAGGGAGAAAAAAACACACACACACATGTACAGTCGAGGTACAAATCACAATCTCATAGTGTGCACAATATCTGTACAAGTTTGAACCAGATCATGACCCAAACTAATGTGTATCAGTGCTGTGCATGATGTAGTGATAACTTTTAGGGCCTGCTGAAATAATCTTATGGAAGAATCGTATCACTGCTGTGAGGTCCTGCGTTTTAATTGATGTCATTGCAGTCACTTAAGTTGATAAACGTGAACAGCAATTCAATTTGTGCATGCGTTGGAATGTGATTAGCTTGGTCTTAACAAGGTAAAAGCTCTGTAATGAGCTGGGAAACCATGTGAGCTAAAAAAAAAAAAAAAACAGGATTTTAACCGTGAGTCTTTGCACGTACCTTGGTTTGTTCATCAATGCATTTAGATTAGTGTTTGTTTTTGTTTTGTTTTTTACTTTTTTTTGTCTTTCAGAGTGGATTCCTCTTTTCAATTGAGTTCAATTAAATTTTATGTATAGAGCTTCAATACAAATACAAATTGTCTCAAGACTTTGCAAGTCTGACCGGAAACTCCCAGAGCAAGCTTGTAGGAGACGATGGCAAGGATGGGTCCTTCCTATGGAGGAACAGACCAAGGCGGTGATTCATAACCCCGCATAAAAAAAACAAAACAATAAACAATGGAGAAACAATGTAAAGAGAGAAAACAATCCAAGAAAAGGCCACAACTACCAATGGAGACATTTACCACCAAATTGGCAACAATCGTAGATGAGGACCAAGTATTCAGCTTCTTCAGTTTAATTTAAACTGACACCTCACAGCAAATATGTTCTGGGTTTGAATCCATTGGGACCTTTCTGTGTGGAGTTTGCGTGTTCTCTCATGTTCTCCAGGTACTCCGGCTTCCTGCCACCGTCCAAAGACATGCTGGCAATTTCCTTCCCTTCCTGTGTTAACCCTAACCCTAACCATAACCCTTACCTCTCACCCAGTGACGGCTTAGATGGGATGCAGCCCCAACACCCCCGACCCCCTTCAACCCTCTAGAGGACAAGCGGTTACAGAAGATGAGAATGAGAATCTTTCCAAAAAATGGTCTCCTGGAGATGCGTCATCATCACACCAACCACATAAAATGACAGACACCATCCTCGAAAAACATTATTTGAGGTGTATTTTAGTGTTTAGTTCAGTCCCATCCACTGACATGCAGGGGATGGAGCTTATGACCTATGCTGCAGCCAGACACCAGGGGGAGCTCTACTTGCTTGGACTCCACTTTTGAGGAATACTTCCATCTTTATATTGTCTATGGCTGTATTCCTCACCCAATGTAATGAACGAATACTAACATTTCAGATTCTCAAGACTTTCATTAGTCATGTGTATGGAAACTTAGAGTAATCATGGTGACTTATCATGTTTGGGCATCTTATCTTGCAGACACAACTTAATTAGCTCCAGATTTTAAGTCAACAAACCTATGTCTTGTCCTGATCACAGCTTGATTAAATAGCTTTCTTAAGATGACACTTTATTATTAATATTTTTTAATTTATTTATTTATTTTTCATATTATGCTTTTCTATATTTCACTCAGTTGTATTGGGACATTTCCTACCAATACGTCGACCATAACTGTATTTGTAGAACACAATTTTATTTTGTTCTTGCCCTTGCAAGCATGTTATGGGCAGAAATGGAAGTTTAATGGTATGATTTATGGATATGGACCTAGAAAATGCAATGAAATCTTTCACACTGCATCTTTAATCACTTTTATACAACACTGTGTATGTACATCTTTCATGGGCAAGAAGCTTGGTTTGTCCAAGTGTGTGAAAATCATATCCTTGTGTCCTCCTTCCCCGTATTTGTCTTTGTCCTTTACACGGAGGATTTACGACCTCTGCCGTCCATAAACAGGACTAAGTGTGGGTAGCAGAGGACCGGGTCAATTGGAGGCAGAGTGCTACGGCTGTTGAGAGAAACGCTGCCTCTCGTCTCCTCTGTCCATCACATTAAATCGATGGGGCCTTGTAGAGGACGGCAAGGCGGAAATGATTCCTGGGATGAATAAAGTGACGGAGGGGGTGGTGGTGGGGGGAGAGAAAAGGAAAAGTGACAGGCGGGTGAGATATCTGTCCAGAAGAATGTCAGAAACGTTTGGGATGCGGAAATTACCATTTGAAAAATTTGGAGAAGAGTCACTCCTGTTGGATGCATATTGTTATGATTTTATCGATACCGATACCAGTACTCCTTATCGATACCGATATTTATCGATACTCTTATTGATACTACATCGTAATTTAGAGTAATCTATATGATCTATGTAATTTATGTAACTCTAAGTAACGTTTGGCGGAAGAACTTTTGCCACAGCTAAGCAATCAAAGACAGCACACTCCTACAGTTTTATATTATGAGTGTGCTGCAAGTGCTTATATATGTGCATTGACATGAATCTTTGTCAACTATGATAAAGTGGGCCCACACTTTGGATCACTTAGACAAGGGGTATTCTATTAAAATTCAAAGAGGTCCAGTGACTAAAATTTCCTCCCAGCAAAGGTCCGGATCTAATGTCACTCAAAATAGTGTTCCCTGATGCAAATAAAATCAACAACGTATGTACATTCCTATATAATTTATTGTCAAATTTCAAGTGTTTTCAAAGTACTAACCTATACTTTTATCATACCAATAAGTCTGAACTTCAAACTACAATGACTGGTTTGGCCATTGATGACACTCCTGAAGTTTAACAACATTGCCGGCGCATGCATGAATGATTTATCTATTTATTAATCATTTAAAGCCTGAACGTATCACTGGTTTTGACTTACCGTGCCTCACAGTTGTTTGCTGTTGTTATTGACAATATTCAAAGTGTGGCTGAACACTGGGAAGTTCTTTTGTCTGGAAGACCTTCGTAACATCTCAAGGGTATAACTAACTCAGTTTTTACCAACAAATTCACAACAAACAAAAACAAACACAACTCTCTCTTCCTGGGTCTCCGTGATCGTGCGTCGCTCCTCAACCTGAAGCCGACAGCACTGGTGCGTCATCATTACCGTAATGGCAGCTTTTTTTTCCAGAAAGCGCAACTTCCTTCAACCTTTCAGATCCTACACAGACCTTAAGGCTGTAGCCTGGAGCTCCCCAGAAACCTAACTAAGCTTTGTGGAGACGCAGATCTCAAGAACTGTGATTGTTGTGCTTGGTAGTAGCATGTTTCCACTTTAGTATTTCCAGCTGCTTCTCCATCACCATAATTTTCAAATTGATGGTTTTGGATCAATGAAGATGGAACACACATAGAGAGAAAAAAATTAACCAGATTGGCAAAAGAGACACAGCGCAGACTGGTATTTGGGTGGCGTTGTTACAGAGTGAGCCAGACTGACAAGTGCACACTAGCATAGGGTATGTACGTAGGCTACGGTGTCTTTGAGTAATCTACTATTCCAGCCCGCTTGAGATCAAACTGGTGCTGCATGTGGCCCCTGAACTAAAATGAGTCTGACATCCCCCTTTGATCGTTGGATTGGTTTGTCCTTGGTGTGCTCTTCCCTCACTAGATTCACCTGTTATTGTGTTTCTTCCTGTTCCTTAGTTTTCATCTCGGTTTTGATTCCTGGATAATCCTGCCTCTCAACTGCTGCACCTTTAGTTCCCTGTTCTTTGTAAGTTTTCATTAAATGCAGTTTGTTTCCAACTCCTTCCTCAGTCCGATGAGTTTTGCATATGGGGCCAACGTCACTGGAAATGGAGACACCTACGTTGAGTGGTGGTTTGATATATATATGTATAGATGGATAGATATACAAGCTTTTTAGCCCATGAAGTATAAACTCACTGCTGTTTCACTACTCTATCTATCTATCTATCTATCTATCTATCTATCTATCTATCTATCTATCTATCTATCTATCTATCTATCTATCTATCTATCTATCTATCTATCTATCTATCTATCTATCTATCCAATCTCTGTCCATGTCATTTATTTTTTTGTTTGCATTCTTTCCTCCACCTCCCGTCTCTTGTCTCTTTCTCAACACGACTCTTTTTATTTCCCCATTTCACCCCTCGACTTTAGTTTCATCCATTTCCATCTTGGCCTTTCAGCCTCAGATGTTTTGTCAATCACCGTCTTCCTGCCTTTATCCCTCCATGCCTCCATGCCTCCATGCTTCGGTGTTTTTCCTGTCCCGCGTTCTGTTGAACACAATGAAGGGACTAGCAGGTGCGACTGGGATGCGAGGCACAATTTCTTCCATGGGATTAGTATGACAGAGAACAGATGTGCGGAGGTGGAAAAATAAGTCCACCACTGCTAACCTAAAGTAACTGCTAGTACACAGTTGGCACGGTTAAATGTATGCGTGTGTTTGTGTAAGACCCTTCAAAAAGGATTGAATGAATAGGAATACATTTTGGAAAGCACAGTTATTTGATCTCTGGCCAAGAGACAGAGAAGATCAATGCTGCTCTTATGTCTGTATGGCAAATATGAAGTAAATGCACTCAGTAAGTTTAGTAAAATATGAAAAAAAAGAAAAAAAAGGGGGGAAACTCATTTGAAGATAGTTCTAAGCGGCCTAGGTCAATAGCAGCATGAAGGGATGACTATAACAAGGACCATCAAGTAAACAACAAGCTAAGGTTTGTACTGCTCAAAACCTATTAAATGTGAGTCAGCTAGTTTAGTAGAGAGTGTTTTACTCAACTGATCTTTTGCTATTGTGTTGTTTAGCCTATATAGTTTAGTTTCGGTGTATCTTGGCTTCGATTCATTTTTGATTGACCTTTTTAAACAGTTCAATATGTCTATATCTATGTCTATGTCTATGTCTATGTCTATGTCTGTTTTTCTAGTCTAGTACTTTCTGAATTGTCATTAAAAACAAACTCTCCATGGAGCCGCAGACCAGCTCGCTCCGTAGAAATGAAACCAAGCGATAGTTCACTCTGTGTCCTTTTTGCCATTTGGGTTCATTTTTATTTCTAATTACTGCTTTACATTCAACAATGGCGCCTGAAACTTTTGCCGAAATGAAGTCTGTGTAGGCCATAGGAGATGTAGAAGTCTAACTATCTCGTCTATGACGCTTTTTTTTCTTGTATTTATGCGTATTTGTTTTCTTATTTTGGTGTTCCGTTTGCCCTTTTGATATGTGAGTGCTTATGTGGATGTGCTTATGGGTTCACAACATTTGCAAGAAATGCTAAACCTATGACGTCATTGTTTCTAATATGGAAAAAATGATCAATAAAATTAAAAGTAAATTAAAAGAAGTGTATACCACCTATTAGACTTGGATAGAATTTATTGAAAGTCAAGGGAAATTTCTTGGTCATAGTAGCTCAGGTGCATGTTAAAAACACTACAAACTAGAAACCAACTACTGAAAAATAGTGGAATAAAGGTGTGAGATAGCTTTTTTCTTTTTCTTTTTTTTTTTTTTTAACATTTCTGTATATGTAAAAATGTCCAAGAAGTAAAAGTAGTAGTTTAATTTAGATGAAAAAAAAAAAAACATGGTTATGGGTGGAAAAGCCCTTTTTGTGAAATGTTATAACTGGCCATTTAAGTAAACTAGGCCTCTACTAAGAGTTCCACATAACTTCCACAAACACGTTAAATTATAGATAAGCGTGAAATGGAATATGCCCCGTGTGACTGTATTGAAATATCACCACAGCAGGAAGCGGCATATTACAGTCCTCCACCCTCCACACCAGGGGCATTTCATGCATGTGCGGTGCAGCATCGGATCAGGCAAAAATCCTCTGTTTTCTCTCTTTGATCAACACACAAAGATGCTGCTTCTCACTTGAAACACACACAAAAAAAAGGGATTATGGAGTGATGTGGGAGGAGTAGTTGCTGTGTCCCAGTTCAAAATGAGACAAATGAGGATAACGATCGCACACTTTGCCAGTCAATCGTCAGAGAGTGTTTTGGAAACACAGACAGATCTGCCTACAACAGCATAAACACACGTTCTCGTTGGATTGCCGGGTTTGGGCAGTTCCTGAAATTGTTGCTGAAGCCTCCTACTGTAATGCAGCTGTCAGAATCGTGGTCAGAGGCGGTTTCAGACGCTTTATACATCACCCAACAAAGAGCCTCTGAAGCCTTTATTTTTTTTTTTTCTTCCTAAGGGTTTGCCAAAAAATCTTTCAGTTGCAGACTAGCTTTCAAATCCTGTGAGGGGCATTTGCATTTGCGAGCCACATTCTGTGTCGGATCCTGTCACTGAATTCGGACACAGCTTCTTGAAGGGGCTATTCACACGTGGTGCATAAATCACTCCTTCTCTGTTGTCTTCAATTCATAATTACTCTTCATAACATCGCTTCATTTAACATTATAATTCTGTGCAATTTGTGGATTCCAAACTCTTTTGGAAAGTGTTGAGAATCTGAAAGTTGCTTTGTCCATCATACACTTCCATAAGCATTCATTTCGAAGATCAGACTGAGACAGAGCCTTCATTTTTAAAACAAAATGGGGAGTCATCATTTCATTGACTGGGAATACTTTTAAACAGATGGACTCTAATTTGGCTTTGAAATGAACTTACTTATGTATCTCACGCATATGTAATATTGGCTCATTTTCCCGAATAAACAAGCACTAAAACCCAATGTTTCTGTTTCATTAGTTTTATTTTGTTCTCTTTGTGCACAGTACAGACTTGTGTGGAAATCTGCTGATGTTTTGACAAATTTTTATGCAGAAATAGTATTCAGCAATGTGTGTATGAAGTCACATTTAGGGGGCGCAATAATGCTGTTGCCTTGTGACTTTTACTGTTCGATCAGCCACAACATTATAACCACTGAGAGGAGAAGTTAATAATATTGACTAGACAACCACACAAAAACTTTTTAAAAAAACATGAAAAATAGCACAAGGTTGGAGGTGTCGGCCTCCAATTTCACTAGATCCCAAACTGATCCACAGAGCCCCTCTCCCCTCAACCCATAGCACCCAAAGCCCCCACTAACAACAGCATTCGTCTCAGTTAGCTTTTGTTAGCTAACTATTATCTACTGTTAAATGGCCTTGCTTTTGTATGGCGCTTTTTTACCTATTCCTACTCAAAGCGTTTTACGGTCGCAGAGGTTCAGTGTCTTGCTCAAGGACATGCTCATGTGGCATGTTCCAGGGATCAAACCGCTAACCTCTCTACCTGCTGAGCCACAGTCACCTCTATAGTCACTTACAAGCACCAAATCATCATCACAGTCACGCTCTGCCCCTTCAAGTCACAATAAGTCACCTCTATTAGCTGCATTTAATGCAAAACATCAAACAATATTGCATATACATCCAGAATTATTATAATGTATAATTAAAGAATATTTAGTTTTACATTCGCACATCCTAAATTAGAAGTTTTTCCCTCAACAAATACAAATGCTGGATGCTTTGCACTCCCCTACTACACGATATTAGGGAGGTGGTCATAATGTTATGCCAGTTTATTAAACAGTTTCCATCCCTTTGTTCCTTTTCTGCTGTTTTTATTTAAACTCACCGTAAAACACTGTTTACACTGTAAAATAACATTATATACAAAGCAAAACTACATTTATTTTTCCTCTTTAAAAAAAATCGCTTGAAAAGAAACTAACTTTCCATTTATTTTTAAGGTGTCTTCAGCTGGCAAGAACAAAAACAACTGAGGCTTTTAGAGGCCCTTTACAGGCCAATGATTCTTGATGAGAAGCAACACCTGCGAGAAGGTTGAAAGGAGAGAAGATGATGGAGGCGAAGGCAGAGGCAGGGGAGGAGGCTTCATTTGGGACGCGGAGGAAATCCCTGAGACAGATGGCGAGAGTGTGCGGGCAGAATTCCTCTCCCATTACGAAAGCTGCCGCGAAGCGCAGAGCCGCAGCTGCGAACGGTGCCAAGCGTACCGCCGGCAACCACCAAGAGGCAGCAGCCTTCCAACAAACGGCCACTAATGAACGGGGAGAAACGAAGCTTGATTGAGCGGCAACGGGGAATTTTAAATGCGCACACACGCGGGGACCCACTCCGGGCGCGCGGGACAGGCTCCTGTTTGAACTGTCAAACGGTCACGGCGAGTTCCTGCGCGATCGGCGAATTGGATAGATTCAGGGACTGATCACCGGTGACGGGTGGGGAATGGAGGGAGTGGAGATTTCTGGAGATTTTCTCAGACGGCTCTCGCTGCAAATGAGGGAGGGGAGACAACGAGGTGGAGGGTGACAGATGCAGAGGCACGCGGGTAAAAAAAAAAAAAATAGAAAGACAAATAACACGAGGCAGGGAATCATAATTGTGAAACCGAATGGGCAGAGAGGGAGATGGGGAGAGGCTACGGGGTGGAAAAAGAGGGGAACAAGTGCTCAGACAGAAATACGAGAAATGAACGAGGCTCTGGAAGAAATGTGAAAAAAAACGCAAATTCTACTATTCCTTGTTCCATTTTGTTCCAAGTGCTCTCAATTTCACAGTAGATTTCTCGCTCCCTTTACTCCCTCTGTTCTCCTAAAGTGACTGTTTGCATGCTATCAGGTCAGCCTGACCTCCCCTTTGCGTGAAAATGCAACTGGAGAAGACAGGTCAAGCCGTATGCGCTTCACCGTGTGTGTGTGCGCTGCACCGCGTGCCCCGTTTAGCATTGAGATACAGGTGCGCGTTCAGCGGCCGAGCCAATTTCAGATTTCATTTCATTCCAAATTAAACCTGGAGGAGGACGGTCGAACACAAAACACACCGATTCTGCAGGATTTTCAAGGATTAGTCTCTGTGTTTTTTTTTCCTCCTCTTACAGCTTCAACATGAGTGGTGCTCGACCAGGAGAGCTGTGGTTACATTGTACCCTTGGCAGCTCTTACTCAACACTAGACTGAATAAAACAAACAAAAACAGTCGTGTATCAAACGAAAACATTTACTGCTCACTTCTTTGCAAATGAAGAATATATTTAGGTCGAGATACATTGGGATATATATTTTGGTTCCTTTAGTGGTGTATCACAACATCTTCTCAAGTTAGTGCAATGTAATTAACATGGGCTTTAATTGCAAGTGCAGCTTTAATTTGAGAGTATAGTCTCATCAAAACAGGGGAAGGGGTGCAGGAATTTTAGCGCTTTACTTTTCAAGGTAATTTGATCCTCAATTCAAAAGATGCCTATAAGACAAGTGTGGGATTTCTTCACCAGTTAAACAAGGTAAAGGTCCAGGGTTGTTTGTAAGTGGGAAAATTTGCATTCGGAAACTGCTAATGTGAATCATAGACTGTAAATAAAGATGGACGATGGAACAGCTCGCAAAAAGCCAAAGCATGTAGATTCGCCCCTGGTGGATGGCTCGAGGTCAGGTGGAGCTTTTTTCAAAGATAGTTTCTCTCATTTTAGGCAGTTAACCCTCTGGAGTCCAGGGTGAAATTGGCCGTTTTTGACTGCTTTTGGTTTTTACCTTGCCTTGTTTGGTGTCATTCTTTTCAGCACAACCTCACCTGTGTCTTTTTACAATTATTTATTTCATTCTGACAGACTATATTAACCCATTGGACCTAAAACCACACTAAAGCAATAAAATCCAAGTTGGAACAAGTTCGATTTTTCACTGTGAAAACCACAAACATCCTTAACGAACCATTTTTAGAACTTAGAATGCACATCTGAAGAGTAAATTTCAAAGGCTTATGTACAAATTTAGCAAACAACAACGCGATTTATAACTATTTCCATTAAAATGCAGGAAATACATCATGTATTTTTTTACAACTATTTACAACCATTTACAAAACTGTGACAGTGTGTCACAATAAGTAAGAATATCTAAAAGTCCCAAATCTCTGGCTTCTGTCTCTTTATCTGCAGTCACTCGATAGACAGAATATAGCGTCACGCCTGCAACCTTTCCCTCTTCCTTAGCAACCATTGACATATCATTTCCTGGTGTTTCCTGGTTGTTGGGATGCATTTTTCCATCAATAGGAAACCAATCAACATGACGGCAGTATTCTGAAAAAAAGTGTGACGTAAAAAATTTATGATAAGTCTAGTATTACTTGGCCTATCAAGACAATTTAAAAATTGGTATATAGTTTGAAGTTAGCACTTTCTACAAACGTTGGAACTGATGCTGTGTGTTGCTGCTACGTCCTCTTAAATTGGTCATGTGATGTGGATGCACCGGCCCGTCCCTCAGCTCCAGAGAGTTAATATAATACTGATGCATGTTAGTTATTTGTTAGAAACAGGATGTGACCTCATGATGACGCCCACTTTCCATGCCAAATTCTCCATGAAGCAGTACTGTAGGATCATAAGAGTAGGAGAAACAATAAAAAAAATTAAATACAGTGTGTAAAATGACAGCACCGCACAGACTCTGGCTCTAAACTCACAAGATGGTGCCGCCCATAACCCCAGGAGACTAGCCTTCATGTTCATATACAGTCTATACTGTGAACCCAGAACAAGCGAGGAGCTCACAGTTCAAGTGAAACAGGCCATGCATAGACTACAGAATCAAAGAAAATCCATCTGATGGATGGCAGGAACACTGTGCTTGGCCAGATCATCAGTTTGGCACATTCTGAGATAAAATAAAAGAACACACTGGTGAGCTTTGCAGTATAAAAAGACTTGGATGTTCATATAAAACAACATTGGTGAATGATCTTCAGGAGTCAGACACGCCATCAGACAAATATACCATAAAGACAGGACCTCACACACACATCATCTGTTAAGAAATTGGCAGGAGCAGTGTGAAGCACGGGCCCCCAATAGCACTGGTAATGTTTATTGATGACATGACTGAAGACTGAAGCGGTAGGATGAATTCTGAAGAGTGTAGTGATATACTGCCTGCTGGGATGCAGCCAAATGGAACAAAGTACATTTGGACGGAGCTTCCTAGTGCAGAAGGACAATGACCTAAAACAGAAAGAATGGATCCTGGGTTGCCGATTTTTGGCACAGAAGATGATTCCCCATTGGAGCTGACGCAGCAGCAGCAGCAGGAGAAAATTAACAGAATACAATTCCATTAGTCTCTACAGCAACGGTGTCATGGTCCTGGGTTTCCTGTGCCTTGTTTTTCTTGTTCTCTCTCCCTCTGCCACTCTCATTAGGCTCATCTGGGCATGAAACTGACGGGATCACCTGACCCAGCTGCAGCCAGTCACCAATCAACTCACTTTAAAAGGCTGGCCGTGGCTTCCCCTCAGTGCCAGATAATTACACGTCATGTTTACATGTTTAGGTCTGTGCCAGTAACCACACCAGCACTTGAGTTTCCCCTAGCGCTTTTGTAGTTTTTTTTCCCCCTGCAGCAACCATGAACCTCGTCTCCTATGTTTTCTCTTTCTTTATCAGTGGCTCCCTGAGAGAGCCAGTTACCTGCCTTGGCAGCTGTTTCGTGATTTTTTTGTCTCTTGCATTTTGGGTCCAGCCTCCGGCTGGATGACCTGTAACAAAAGGTAGAATACAAAATACCATAAAGTGGAATAACATATGAATGTGCTACAATTCAGTTAAATATGAATTTGATTTTGTACATTTAAGTGGTTCCAGGGTAGAGGACTGAAGAGTAAATCCATATTGATAGCTACTGGAAGCTGAGGTGTCTGTAAATACAATATATAATTATTCCGGGGCCTCATCAAAACATTCTGATACTATTCATGTTCATTAATCTTTTTGCAATGGGACCTTTTAATGCATTTACTTTGTATAGTTGATAATTGCACTTATCATCCAGAAGGCACCCCCACCCAGATTAAAATCAATTTTAAAAAGATTTCTAAAACACATATTTTACTCAACTGAATACTTTACGTATTTCCCATGTTTGCTTTGAAGTGAATGCGATTGTCAGACTCTCAGAACAAGTCAAAAGCTTGGACATGCCTTCTCATTCAGAGTTTTTCCTTTCTTCTTTATTTTTGCTTTGGACACTCTTGGCATTCTCTCAGTCTGCATCCGTGAGGTAGCCACCTAGATGGTTTTCCAACAGACTTCAAGGAGTT
This sequence comes from Mugil cephalus, assembly GCF_022458985.1. Classification (NCBI taxonomy): domain Eukaryota; kingdom Metazoa; phylum Chordata; class Actinopteri; order Mugiliformes; family Mugilidae; genus Mugil; species Mugil cephalus. Next base: position 25,230,940 of record NC_061771.1, read on the forward strand.
CCCAGAGGTGTTGAGCTCTTGCTGGCTGATTTGCCTTCGCCCTGTGGTCCAACTCATCCCAGACCATCTGTTGGGTTTAAATCAGCAGACGCAGCATTAGATCATCCTCCTTCTTGGTGAAATAGGCTTTACGTAACCCAGAGGTGTGTTTGGGGCGATTGCCCTGTTGAAAAAAAGGTTGGTTCCACAAAAAAAAAAAAAAAAAAACTGTGATAGGGAAGTGGTGTGGTAACCAAGGTGCCTTGACTTTTTAATAAATCACCAACAGCGTCTCGCCATCACACCTCGTCTTCCTCCACTGAATCCAACATTTAATAAACTTCAGGGGCAGCAGGGGTCCAATGAAGGCGGCTAACACATTGCTGGAAAGGGGAGCTTAACCGCTTCTTTGCCAGATTTGAGAGAGGACTGCACAAAAGAGTCTCTCTTCATCCAGACATTGCCTAACAGCCACTTGCTAGTAGAGCAAGATAAGCGGGCCAGCTTGCAGTTGTATTTACACACATTTCACAGATCTCACACATGACCTTTGATACTGGACTTTCTTAGTACATGTGCTCAGTTCTCTCCTCTACGCCCGTACAACAACTGTACGCCTCTCCAACCCCCGCAGATATAATCATCACATTTGCAGATGACACAACACTGGTTGGGCTCATATAGCAGGGGTCTCCAGACATTTTCAGGCCAACGACCCCCAAAACCTTTTACATTATTTTATTTTATTTTACATTATTTAATAGTTTGCATTATTTTTTATTATTATAGTTCAAATAATACCCAGGTTCAAATATTCATTCACACCTGAAATAAACATACCTAACTAGTATGTGTGTGTGTATATAATTGACAGATAAAGAAAACAACTGATGGATTCAAGTTTAACTTTAGACACAGCTAAATGTAGTAGGGACAGTGAATCACAAAGCCACGTGATGGCACACATACTGCCACATTAGTGGGATGTCTGACCCTGAGGAGAAACACACAGTTTATCTAACCTTGGATGAATGGATGCTGATGGGAGCTAGCTGCACTGTTAGCGTCCCTTCCTCTAATGTTACAGTGTGCGTACAAATATCCACTAGTCTGACATCCACTTCCTTGTGTTTCTTGGCATAAGCGATTCTCTTGCCGAATACTTTTGGCAATATTGTGTGTGTGTGTGTATAAGAGGCGCAGTAGACTACATAGTGAGATGAGAGGACGTCCCTCTGGAGATATATGAAGACATAGGACAGACTCTGGCTCTAAACTCACAAGATGGTGCCGCCCACAGCCCCAGGAGACTAGCCTCAGTTTGGCCAAGGCGAAAAAGTGGGGACGCATCCTTCATGTTTATATACAGTCTATACTGTGAACCCAGAACAAGCGAGGAACTCACAGTTGTACATTTGTATTGTACATGAAGTACAATACAAATGTATAAATTGTGTGTGTCCAAGCTTATGCAGACAATACAAAGCAGTCCAAACAGTATGAACGGTGCAAACGGTCCAGACATTAAAAATACAGATGATACAAAACACTTGGGGAGACAATGTGTAACCCGGGTGGGCACACCCAGTAACACCGGTAACATAGCCCCGTGTGGCTTTCTGCCGGCAGCAGCGAGAGGAGCACGCTGGGGAAATGTTTGCTGCAGGTACGTCGTAGTAGTGCTCGATCAATGTAACATTTAAAACACCGAAACTAATGCAATCACTGTCGAAATATAGGAGTCGACTACCGGAGCCACTGAGCGCCTGGATGCCGAGCCGTGTGCCGATTTAAATCTCGGAATTGGTGAGTTGAGCTAATGCTATTCAGGTAGCTTATCCTAGCCGCTACCTGTTGGGATAATGTTATTCATTTAGCTTAGCCTAGCTGCTACCCGTGGGTTGTTTGGTGCGGTTTAATAGTGGTTCTTATGTCAAGTTCTTTGAATGTGTCCTGCAACATGAAACGCCAACTACTTAAGAGCTATTCTTCTGTTGTTGATTCTTTGTCTCCAGTGTATTTCCGTGCAGTCCAGGTAGTCACTGGTACTGCTATGCACTTTGATCCTGGATGTTTGTGGATGGTGATGCTACGATTACCGTGGTGAATATTTTAATATATATATATATGTGTGTGTGTGTGTGTGTTTGTGTGTGTATATATATATTGATACACAGGGTTTGCACATGGCCCACACATCCATTGCACACACTCACCCCCCAACACGGACTTTTTCCCCTTCCCACTGGACATTCAGATGAACTGTATATAGTGTTTCTATGAATGGCCATTGTGCTTCTATTTATTTATTTATCACTGCTAATATTTAATGCTTATGGTTCACGATTATAAAATATGGTGTGCTAAATCTAAAGTTCGTTCAGTGTCTTATTCTCCCCTCCAGAGTGGACCTGGGGTCTTTTGAACTTAGCCCAAATGATAACTGCGTGATAAATGATGTATTGCTAGCTGTTAGTATCTAAACCTAAACAGGGTAGCGTGCTCGTTGCAAATGCATTTCCAAAAAAAAAAAGGACACTGCACAGCAGATAGGATCAGAAATCTCCTTGGTGCTGTCCACCAAAGGATTTGCTCTGGTTGGTGGTGGCGAGGCTTCTGTCTGTTCAGAGTAAATTGAACAACAGAGGCATGACTTCATACACTATTACCAGCACTCATGTGAACACACATGAGTGAACACACGCATGTGTTTGCAAACAAGTTGGCAGGTGGCAAAGCAGCAAGCCGGCGAGGCATGAAGACACACACCTACAAATCCCTATCCCCTTACACACGCAACGCAAAAAAGCCGCCCTCGCCTCTACACACATCCCATCCCCGCCTTGTCTCCAGATTGCTTCGCGTCCTCCTCCTTCTCTCTCTCGCTCTGCCCTAATCTCTCTTGACATTTTTCCGTTTCCCCCTGGGGCAGACACTCCTTTCCAGCCCCACAGATGCCAGCATCATCCTCCCAGCTCCAGCGTTGCGCAGTTCACTCACGTTCAGGTTGCTGGGGCGACGATGCATCTGGACCGGGGCGGCCGTGTGTCTGTGGATGGGGGGAAAAAAAAAAAAAAGGTTCTGAGGATCAGCCTGAGGATGAGTAATGGAGCTCAGGGTCACGAGGGGTCCGCGTGGCCACCCCGGCTGCTGCCTGTCCCGCAGGGAGACGCTGTTTCCACCGAAGAAGAAATTTTATTTCAGGTTACTTCCAAAAAAATAAAAAATACTAAACAACATTAGAAAACAATATGCTACTGTCTGTGAGAGGCAATGAGGTTTATTGCACCATAGCTCACGATAATATACTGTATCTGAGAGGTTTATGTGGTCGTTTATCAATACTAATATTGCAGAAGGGTTAAACTTGTTGTAGTTTCAACTTTTAAGCTCCATCCCCGACTTTTAAGACTCTTTTCAAGGACACTCAATATCCTTTCATTATAAGCGTGACAACCACAGGCAAAGTGTTACTGTACAACGGAATTGGATGGTGGGATGGTCGCACCAAACGCACCTCCACTATAGGTCAACCCGACCAGGACCTACTTGCTGTGAAGGACCAGTGCTACCAGTTAGGGGCGGGCGATACTTGGAATTTTGGTATCAATCCGGTACCAAGTAAACACAGCACTAGTAATAATAACTTCGTAATTTTGCCTTTAGTTAGTTGATTATCATAAAATGCAGGACAAATATTTTAATCATATATATATATATATATATATATATATATATATATACACATAAAATTAAACAATTCCCCTTTTACTGCAAACAATTGTTTAAGAAATTTTTTTTAGTGCAAAATAAGATGCAACAAAAATGTAACAATGTAAATAACACAGACAGCATAACTGGAATATAAAGTCAGTATCAAAGAAACAACAAGCAAAAACAATTTAATAATAAATGTAAAACTTGCTCAGAGAGGGGAATGTTGGTTCATTCATTTCCCACCAAAGAAGTGTCTGTCTGCATCCCGTGTAATTGTCTTCTCTTCCGAGTAGAGACACGTTTCAATAACGGCATCAATTCCAGGTGTGCGATGCCGCTGTGACGCTAGGAGCTGAGAATCAAACTCTGTCCACCTTTTGGTTGCAGGTGGGGATGGAGAAGCTCTGTGACGAGTAACGCATAGAAGAGAAACTGTAACAAGAGCATCGATCTCATCACGGCAGTATCGATCCGATACCGATACTAGCCTTGATATCGATAGTATTGATATTTAGATCGATATGCCCAGCGCTGCTACCAACATCGATTTTGTCTGCAGGAAGACTATGAAGTTAATTGGTATTTTGAGTAGAGTGGTGAATAAATCATATGTTTTAACTTGCTACTAGAGCTTATTTTTGCGTTCGTCTTTTTCAGAAAAATTGAATTTGTTATCAGTTTCAAATGTTAATATATTCCAAATGTGTGTGTTTATGCATAAGTATGATATTTTCTCTCATGATTTGCCGTTCCCATAATAAAGTTTTCCTTCTCTTAATCAATACACCTTAAAATACAGAGGACCTTTTTTTATGGAACAATTAACTTGCATCTCTAAAAGCAATACCTTTGGTATCATGGTTTAAAAAACAAAAAAGTCACTCTCCAGCCAAAATGTGTAGCTTTTGTGGCTTTTTCTCACTTATAATCATCTGTCAATACATATGTGTGTGTGTGTGTGTATATATATTTTTCATTTAATATTGTTTCATATATAATACAATTTTGTACTTCAACTTTGATTTTAGTTTTTCTTCCTGGTTTTGCACACAACATATTTCCATTCATTTTAATTTCCTCTAAATCTGATATGTACCATGATATTTTTTGTTTTTCTTTTTTTCCTTCTTTTTTATGTTATTCGTAGTTTAATGTCACTACATTTGCAGATGCATCGCGCTTTATAAAGGGGAGATATTTCAGAAGCCTTTCTTGGCTTCCATCTCACCTGCACATCAATTAACCATGTTTTCTGTCTACAATGTGCAAATAAACAAATAAACAGCTGCGCCACCATGCTGCCATCAGTTGCATTTGAACTCATGTCAAATGCAAAATCGTATTGTAAAAAAGAATGATAAAATGCAAGATACTGTGTGGGGTGAACCCACAAATAAATAAACATGAACATGTGTGAAATGAAGAGAGGACATGTTTTCACGTTTACGCATGTGTTGAAATTGTGTTGAGGTCTCTGTATGAGTGCGCTGCCGTCACCACCACACTGCTGTAGGCGTAATGACACCGTAATGATTAAAGACACGAGCGCGCTATTCTTCCAAGTCAGGCAGCACTAAACAGATAGAGAAAGTTTACTCGGGCCAGTTAACTGACACTTGAAACAGACACGGAACCAAACATCCAAGAAACCGCCAGTGATCCAGTTAAGACAACCTGACAAGAAACAACCGGCCTTTATATTGTTCTGAATGTCTAATGACTACAAAGCAGGCTGATGTAAGATTTGCTGGGATCTGGCAACCGCGGCCCTTGCAGCTGTTGTTGTGTGCTTTAAGAAAATAATAGTTGCTAGGAGCTAGTGTTACACTGGTTTTGTGAAGAGAAACTGGATGGATTCTGCTTCTGCTTCTAATTCTGATTCTAATTCTGATTCTGATGACGGCAACAATTAGTCACCCAACATGTGAATGCGTTGGGTAGGTATCGTTTGTATCCACTGTGGACTTAATTGTGGTTGGTAGTTTGTACATAGATACTAGATAAGTTATCATGTCGCTCTGAGGCCTATAGTCGAGACAAGGAATAAAAGGACATTCTATATAGAGGGCATGCATTGATGTCACTGCTGCCCGGGGCCACGCCCCCCTTAGTGGCAAAAACACGGTGAAATGTGTCAGTAAATACAGCGAGACTGGGAAAAATGTTAATCAGTTAAGGACAACAGGACTCGACAATGATCCATACGAACTAGTGTGGTTTTGGAAAAGTGGATTAACCCCAGTTCCAGTTAGTTTAAGAACGATACTGTAGCGTCCGACCAGACCACCAACTTATCTGGCAGCCCTCTGGAACGTAACTTAAGGTATGACTTCATCAAAAAGTTCAGCATATATTAATATTACCTGACACTTAATGAAAAACACAACACCAGGTTTCTGTGCCTGGATTCCAGTTGTTTCTTCTAGTGCAACGATTTGTTTACTTGCTAGTTTTCTTTGGCAGTCGAAGATATCTGTAAAAAATATTTTTAAATGCTAATGCTGCTAATCTCCATGCTGTCACTTTTTGCCACTCGGTGGCCGTAACCACGGAGACTTCGTTTGCTGCGACGTCACGTTCACACCCTCTATATACAGTGTGGAATGGGAATTAAAACAGCCAAAAACTGGTAATATAATATAATTGCCAAGAGTATAGTTTAGTGCAAGATCAGCCAGTGCAAAAAAAAAAAAAAAAAAAGGATCTTTGGTATCGTTCTTCCCTCTTAGGTCTGCTACAGTCTGATGCAGTGGGTGAGAGGAGTTGTCCGTGATTGATGTCAGCTTGGCCAACATCCTCCTCTCACCCACCTCCTCTGTGGAGTCCAGAGAGCAGTCTAGGACACCTTGTTAAGTCTCTTCCTGTCCGATAGATTTACACTGGTGTTTTGGCTTTCTATGCCTTGTTGCACCTCCTTTTGTTCATGTTTTCAACAGTGTTCACATTTTTACAGATCGTGTGATTTCTTTGCATGTGTGGAATACGTGGCCTTCTACCGACATGTGTACATGTCATGTCCTTTAGAAATATATGTACAGAGATTTATGTCTGATAATTTTACTCTTTTCTTCTTAGTTGATGTGGCCTTTCTATTTCCTGAGCTTTTTTTTTTTTTTTTTTTGTCGTAACTTTACTTTTTGCATTTGCTAAATTAAATTTAACCTTTTTCCTAGGGACTGGCCTGTGGCACTATGCCACCACGTCCAAAAGTGCCAGTAGCCAACCTTATTCAGGAACAGTGTCGGATTTAGTGACCAAACTGAAATGGATATCACATAATAATCACCACCGCCACCGCCACCAAATCCCACCCTCTGCTCATATCTGAATTATGAAAAACACACAGGGCAAGTATTCCTGGCGCTTGTGCCGAAGCTGAACAGTGGGAGGTGGCAGATGGAGTATCAGTGGATGATGTCGAGAGCTGTGGTAACTGAGATACGACCTTAAGACATCGAAAGAATGCTTTATGTATATGCCAGGCCTTTGTATTACCCACGACAAAGGCGTTTTTCCAAATATGCAAATTGTCCAATTATCCAAATAAACCCAAATGCGCGCATGTGTGTTCTCCAAACAAATAGAAAACAAAAGTTTGACTGAAAATCACAGCCAGTTTGAACAATTAGTGAGTTTGCATTTAAAGAACTGGGATACAGTTGTCCACACGAGGTATTAGAAATTAGTTTCATGGATCTGCCAGGCTACGAGAAGTTACGAGGGTTACGGGTGAGAGCCGCTGCGAGCTGACAGAAATCCAGTGAGCGATGAAGACTTTAAATAAATAAATAGATAAATCACTGGAAAGATAAGAGCTGAAGCAAGCATTAGACCACCAAGTGTGTTCTTCATCACATCCAGTGCATTCACATTGATTGGGACGGGGTCTGCCAGTGGTGACACGACACCACTGTGCTGCAGCGGAGCTCTGCCGCTGGAGCATATTTAAAGTTTACTGTGTTATTTGTAACAATTTGCGGGGCATTTTTATGATGCACACATTTCTGCTGAGCTACTTTAGCTACCGCCGGAGTCCATTTGAGCCCACGTGTGATGCATTTCTATTGGCAGCACAATGGCAAAAGGTTTTTTTTTTTTCATTCTGGTCCATGGAGCACAATACGCTGGGCTTTACTGTTTGCAGAGTGGAAAAGGTTTTACTGTTAAGGCTGCATCCTGACAAGCTACTGGACGACATCTGTGGGTACAAAATGGGTTGATGGCACTAGGCACGACCCAACCCTCTTAATGTTGAGGAAATTTATGTTGAACACACATTGTTCCATTTTTGGCCTGTTATTATTTCACTCACTGTTATTATTTTTGGCTCACGGCTGAAAAACCACCTGGCCTTTTAAAAATTACCCAGTTCCGTGGTCGATTATCATGTGTTAAAAGTCAACTTTCAGCACATAAAAGCCATACTCGCTGACGTCACTGATAACAGCACAGTAGAAAGTAATGCTTTGCAACCATGAAATCTATATTCTTGACCTGGATACATATGATTATATGCATAAGAGACGGACAGCTCATGCGCAATTTGCTTTGCGCTGCTGATATGTATAGCCTGTATAAAAACAGGCAGCAGCGCAGCACCATCAATAGTTTTTATTGTGACGTGCAGATCGATACTGAAATATCAATACTTCTGATACGTCAGTCATCTGAGTTAATGTAGGAGCACAGTGGTAAGTTACTACTGAACTGTGGCAACACAACAAACCTTATGAAAAACTTCAGGTTAAACCACAACACAGAACACAAGGCATTTATGATGAGGACAGAAGAGGAGAGAGGAGTCACAATTAAGAGGCAAGTTTTAATTTTATAGTAGTTCTTAATAGTAAAACAATTTATTTTCATGGTCTTTTTATTTTACTTATTTCTTTTTTTGTGTGTTTGAAACAGCATTTTTGCATATTTTCTATCATTGTGTCATCCGTATTTTGTTTTGTTGTATTAGTTTGGCTGTATAGTAAATGAGGCCACAACGTCAATATACTTGCTAGTTTAGAAATTACTCTGATGTCTTGTATTCTTTATGAAGCTTGAAATACACTGATGTTTTTAGGTTTACCAGACACATTAGTGTGTATTTACACAAGGTATCGGCATCGGATGGATATCGGAAAGGAAATCAGTGGTATTGAACGTCACTAGCATTTAATAGTACTCCACAGTGTGTTGTAGGAGTGGATACTGTAGCCAGCATCTGTGTGAAGGCTATATACAGTACACTGTATATATTTCAATCTGTTGTTTTTATTTCTCGCTCCTCAGTTTTTGCTTTCTCCTTTTATAAGATTTCCAGAGTACTTTCAGTTTTTTTGGTTTACCCTGCAGTGCTTTTTGTCGTCGTCGACTCTTTACGTTTTCTTTAAAGTTGTTTCGTTTCCTGCTCCCGCACATCCCACCTCGTATCCTGCTCTTGGACTTGCACTCAACACGACAATCTGAAGGTAAGGGGAGCTCCGTCGTCATGGTTACCAAAATAACAACAGCGTCACCGCGGCCATGGCGAAAGAAACTCGAACATTGAATGTCTGCAGGATATGGGGGAAGTGATGAGTAAATCCAGTACACCATGACCTACCTGGATTACTGAGAACTTTCAAAGGTTGAGCTGAACTATAGTCTCCCATGTTCATATACCCTGACTTCCCCTCTTTTTTTTTGTAGACGTTGCAGCTCTGGAACAGTGTTAAGATCACAGCCATTCCTAGAGGGCTTTGGTCTTATTTTTTTTTTTTTGCACTTTTTCTTTTGATACAATCTGGTTATAATACTTAATTTGCGTGTTAATTAATTCCTGTTTAGTTAATTTTTAATTAGGCGAAGGCAGTGTATTTGTCTCAGTGGCTGTGGCGGAGCAGCCATGAGGAGAGTGCTGCCTCCCAGGTGTCTGTTTAGAAAAGAAAAGGTCAGAGTGTGTGAATCCCATGATGTTTGCCAAGTTCAGGACAGAGAAATGAAAACGCAGAGACTCGCACACACACACACACACTCAGTGTTGTAGATGTGTGAAGCAGCCACCGGTCTCCTTGCTGTCACTACCATTTTTGATCAATAGGAAGAAGAAGAAGAAAAAGAAGAAGACGAAGAAGACAGACACAACCAGGGACTGAGATCAGCTGTCCACTAATCTCTGGGTGAGGGACATGAAGAGAGGCTGAGATCAAGAGAGGGAGAATCTGCCTGCCTGCCTCTCGTCTTGCCTCGCTGCTGTTACCATGACAACGGTCTGAATCCAGGAGTGCGGTGCTTGAGATTCTCCTCGTATTCCTTTTCTCTCTCTTCCCTCTCCTCTTCAGCCTGTCTCTACCTCTGACCCACCCTTCCTTCCCTGCCACCCCCCCTCCCCTCCCCCCCTCACACACACACACACACACACGTGTTAAGCTGTCTCCAATTATCACTGGTTTCACCATGTTCTCTCGTCAACGCTCCCATTTTCTCATCCCTCTCCACTTTATTCCTCTCCTTTGCCATTTAATACTCTCAATTTCCCGCCTCGCTATGTTTTAACTCAGTTACCTTCTCCCTCAGTTTTTATCCGGCTCCCGATGTCCAAAATTAAATGTAAAATGTTTGCTTTAAGATATTAACACCTCACAATACCGACACAGCAGGTTGGACAGTTCTGCTGCCAAAAAATGTAGTTTCGTCAGGATAGACTTTCCTCTGAGTGATCAGTAAGGATTTAATTTAATAACAGCCACGATGAGGAAGAGAGGGTGTGTCCATGAAAGGATTGGGGACCCCCAGATTTACACTCGGGCGATGGGAAGAAGCGATAGATGGGGATATGGATGGAATTTGGAGTCGACTCCTATGAGCTCGGTCTGGGCCCTGGATGTAAAGACTGGAGCTGAACAGATCGAAACGAGTGCAGATATTAAAATCTTTGACAGCGACGACACGATTAGTCGTCCGAGGCTGTGGCAGAATTTGAATGGCTAAGCAGGAAACTGTCGTGCACACTTAAATTCATTAGATTCCGGTGAGAAGCCAAGAGACTGGATGCGTTCCGTATCTTTTATACGGGAATTGCAGGATTTTTGACTAGAGAGCATTACTTGCCGTTGATCAAGTCCTCCAATCTAGTCGATCCTGACAGTTAAGGCATGTGCATGGCGTCTCCCTGGTGTCTCACTGATTAAACTTATGTTGAGCTGTATTAGACTGCTGGCTCATATAGTCATAGTAGTGGTGATAGAAACTTGTCACTGTGGAAGAGTCGGTTGTCCAGCTATTGCCAGGTCAAATTTCTCCACATCATTTCCAGTGACTTCAATTCCCTATGGGCAATGGTTTGAAGCACAGTCCGTATATAAATATGGACAATGCATCCCCACTTATACTTGCATTTGTCAAACTTGTGCTATTTTCCTTGGGATGTGGGTGCTGCCATCTTGCGAGTTTGGAGCCAAAGTCTGCAGAGTCAGTTAGAAAGAAATGTTGGATTATACACTGTACTTATTTTGTAACTGCTTTACGGAGTTGTTGGCATGGCAACTGGTAGTCGCCATTATATCACATCCTGTTTCTATAGCTTCAAATAACTAACTTAAACAAAACTGATTAGAAAAACTGACCCTTGAGTATGCATCAGTATTATATGGAAACAATGTATTATATATATATATATAGATGTGTATTTTAGTTAGTGTTTTAATTTGTTGCACCTCCCATCTGCTAACTTGGAAGAGGTGAAGCTTATGACCTATGCTGCATCCAGCCACCAGGGGGAGCTCTACTGGCTTCACTTTTAAAGGAGCTGTTATAAAACAATCTGTGGTCGAACCTCAAGTTGAGGTGAGGTGAGCAGCTATTCCACCACCGATTTCACCAGCCATGTAAACCTCATACGTTCCTGTTTGCATTTTTGTTCAAATGGAACAAACCTTAAGTTGTGTTTTTTTTTGTTATTGTTGTTTTTTTTTTATTTTTGTTATTTAAAGTGACTCACAAACTAACTCAAGCACTGCGGAACATAGCTTCGCTTCAGGCAGTACAGGTGGTAACTGGCTGATACGTTTCCCTTGAGGGCCTTGTTGTAGCTGCGCGCACCGCTGAGACCGTTCATTACCACATTTCCATATAGTCCACTTGCCTCGGCTCCTGTTGATGCGCATCTCTTACCCGCTTGCTGTTCCTCAAACAAACTGCAGCAAAACTGAAGAGACCACTTTGATGCTTCGGGGCCGACCAGATTATGTTAATGCATTGAAAGTATCTCCAGTGCTTGTTAGCCTGTGGATATTATTGTGGCTGCCTGTGGACTTTGCTGCCATGAGACTTGCAGTCGCGTTTATTTTTATTTTTATTTTTATTTTTATTGTTGAACAGGTTTTAATGCCTGTTACTGTTTTGCATTTTGATATAAATGCTTTCTATGTGCAATGATAGAGGATTTCTATTTTATTTCTAATAATAAAGATCTACAACGTAATTAATTATAATTATCACATTCAACTGAGTAAAACTGATTTATTTGGGTAAGATTATGTAGATTAGCAGTTAATATGGTTAAGAAAAAATAAAGCTGCTTCGACCTGAACCTTACTTTAGAGTTCCTGACCCAGAGCACACAGTAGTAAAGTAGCACTTAAACTTCCGGCATACCACAAAGCTCTGACTGGCTCTGGGTTGTTTTCCTATTTGGGGATCGTCGCTGAACGTTTGAACCAACAACCCTGAAGACTAAACAAACTCCAAGAACAGCCCATTGTCGTCTTCTCTGTGGTGCGAGACGGACAAGCGACACGATACACGCAGAGGAAGGGAAAGTTGTAAACTGTCGAGAGCAACATGGTGTTTCTAAAGTGATTTTCCAAACCACTGACAATGACAAACTACCTGCTGTGGGTAAAATGTGTTTAGTTCAGTTTCTGGGGTGACTCCTCTGTATGTGCCTCTGCCTTTCAAAGTTATACATGCATGAAAAAAACAAGCGAGGAAGGGAGAAAGTCAAAAAACTGTTGGGGGCAAAATGTTGCACGCAGGATTTACCAGGCAGTTCAGGAGAAAAAGCTTAAATATTTGACTAAATTGACTATAATAGGTGGTTTATACTTCCGCGCAGAGTTGGCGCAGAGGCTAACAGACTGCACCTTCCTATAAATGTAACAACGTGTCACGGTGACACGGAACGTGACAGCTGTGGTGTTTGCCTATCTCCGAAATTGATTGTTTTGGATCACTAAAGATGGAACCCATTTCAGCAATGGGTGGCGCTGTTACTGAGCGAGTCAGACCGACGAGTGCACGAGTATAAATGGGTCGCCATGGCATATAGTGATCGGCATTGAAATTGTCCGATACTTTTCTTTTTCACTCTTTTCTCTCTGTCTTCTCTGTTTCTACCTTCTGGCCTTCAGCAGATGGGTCTCTCCATATGAGCTGGGTTCTGCTCAAGGTTTCTTCCTGTTAAAAGGGAGTTTTTTTCTTGCCACCGTCGCCCTCAGGTTTGGTCTGGAGGTTGCAGGCTGGTTTTTGTGAAGCGTCTTGAGACAATTTGTGTTGTTATTGGCGCTATATAAATAAAACTGAATTGAATTGAATTCTTCTGATACCAGGTCTTCATGCCCTAAAATTGTTTGGCAAATCAAAATATCGATACTTTGAATACTTCAGTCATTCTAGGTGATGTAGGAACACAGTGGAAAGCAACTAAACTATTGAGTTGTGGCAACACAACAAACCTTGTGAAACATCTCAGGTTAAACCACAACACACAATACGAAGCAAGGAGCAAGTTTTCATTTCCTAGTTGTAAACGGTTAAACAATAATTTATTTTAATTACATAATTATTTTCATTTATTTATTTACCATTTTCACATATTTTGTATGATTGTGTCTTCTGTTTGGTGTTCCTGTTGTTGTATTAGAGATTCACTTTATTTATTTATTTTCACTTTGATGCATGTGATGGAGCATTGTCTGCATAAAAATCATGTTCTTCTTGAAAGATGCGGGCTTTTTTCTGTACCACTCCTTGAAGTAAGTGTCATCTAAAAACTGGCAGTAGTTCTGGGAGTTGATTTGAAGTCCTTCTTTAACCCGTAAAGGTCCAACTAGCTCATCTTTAATGATGCCAGCTCGTACCAGAACCCCACCTCCAGCTGGCGCCTGAATCAAAGTGGGGCTTTGTGTCCATTATTGATTCAGCCACGAGCCTCTTGTTCAGTGGTGGTCGGATTTCAGCCTTCTTTACTTTGGCCATGTCTCCGGGCACTGAACACCTTGTACTTCTGGGTAGGTTACAGTTCTGGAATATGCCAGCACTGGAGGACAATGGGTTCCTAGTAACTTCACGCTTGATTTTTCGTAAATCTTTGGCAGTTAATTTGCGTCTTTTTTTCTCAATGTATTTCTTTCGACCCTGTTGACCTTTTGCAACAAAATGTTTGAGTTCTGTGATCACGATCCAATATCTTTGCAATTTCAAGCATGCTGCATCCTTCTGAAAGCTGTTTTACAATCTTTGACTTTTCAGAGTCAATCAAATCTCTTTTTCGGCCTATTTTGCCTGAGGAAAAGAATCTGCCTAATAATTATGTACACCTTGATATACGGTGTTGATTGCCGTACCCTCCCTCATTACACAAATACACATCACCTGATATGCTCAAATCGAATAAGCACCTAAGTTTATACAGCTTGGAGTTGGAAAATATGTATACAAATGAAGACAGGATCAAAATACCCACTTTCCTAATTATTGTGCACATAGTGTAGAAAATGAGGCCACTCCCTCAGTATGAGTTTAAAATAAATAAATCATTTTTCTGATGTCTTATATTATTTTTGAACCTAAGATTTGAAATACATTACTTTTTTTTAGATTTACCAGACACATTAGTATGTATTTACCAAAGTATTGGTATCGTACCAGTATCACCAATACCAGCCCGAATTTTCACTACCGGTGTAGTCTACATGCATAGTTTATGTGTGTCAGGGCCTGCAGTACTCTAAAAGAGGCTTAAGAATTGCAAACTCTCACTCGCGCTATTCCTTGATGTTCTTCCTTTCTGACTGACAATGAGAATTCTTTCTGCAGGAAATCAGTGCTGATCATTGTCTTCCAAAACTATTTCAAAAATGCCCATTTCTTATCTGTTAATAGAGGCACAGCTTGTCAACAGGCAAGGCAGGAGACTGCTTGGGTCTCCAGGACAGTAGAGGGATCCAACTACAGGCTTAGTAATGTGCTAAGGGTTCAATGACAGATGACACAATTCTGCACACTCACGTGCATGACTCCATCAAGTCGTTTAGTATGATGTATGCATCCATTTTGAAATGCAAAGAAGTTACCCCTCTGGGACTAAAAGATTAGTGGAAAAGAAAGCTGAATCAGTGAAAACATGGCGAGGCAGTGGTAAGTGAAACACATAGTGACAACAAATCTGCAGACTACAAAAAAACAAGAAAATTGTTGATGCAATTATTTATTTAAGACATTTGGGTAATAGGAATACAAACAAAGTCAGGTTGTCAATCAAAGTCATTGAAGTCCCTGATGAAGGAGGGGTTCATGTCTGTTTTACGCTTCACCACTCTCCCGTCTTCCGACTCATCTGCTCAGAATAATAAAGTAAAACAAACAGTCGATTACTTTACTATTTACAGTACTATTCTGGTTACTGTGATTTTCTTTACAGTAACGTTCTGTCTGCTGTGATTTTTTTTACATTGTTACAGTGGATACTTATTACTTATTTATCATCATCCGTATTATCCATTCTGTGCAGTAATGTACTTCTAAGGTGTAAGTCACATTATATTATAATATTTTTATATTATTTTTGTGTAATATTTGGTAAACTGGGGTGTTTTTAGGGTTCCAGTGAGAATTTAAAAGCACAGTTAAGGTTTAGAAACATGGAGGCATGTGGTGAGGTGAGGTAGGTAGGGATGGGGAGGAGGAGGAGGAGGAGGAGGGGGAATTGCAGTATTGAAGGGAGAAGGTGGAGGTGAAATTGGTGTGTAATTACTCTGTTACTCTCTTAAATGAGAGGAGACGACGGCGCTGTCGACCTCCCGCCGGAGCCTGGTGTCTGCTCCGTCCTTTCTCTTTTTATTTCCTCCCTCTGAGAATCCAGAGAGGATCTGACACCTGGTTCTCAAAGAAAACAGCTTCTTTATTTATGTGTTTAGTCAGCACGATAACAACAAGTGTAGCATATTTGCTACATGAGGCCGAGTCTTCATACTTCATATTATCAAATAGGATGCACAACATCCATATAGTAATGTGCCTCAGACAGTTTGAAAACTTTCTGTTCCATTAAATTAGACAAATAATAAACTGGAATTTTAAAATATGGATTGATTTGTTCCATATTAGTGGAATATTTATTTACTTCCTCCCTTCCTTACTTCCTCTTTTGCTTCCTCCTTAACTTTCTTACTTCCTCCTTTACTTCCTTATTCTTTTCCTCCAAGTGGAATATTTACTTACTTGCTTCTTTATCTCCTTGTTTACTTCCTTGATTACTTCTGGTTTGCTTCCTTCCTCCTTTACCTCCTTGTTTACTTCCGGGTTTACATCCAGGTTTACTTCCAGGTTTACTTCCTTACTTCCGGGTTTACATCCTCCTTTACCTTCTTGGTTACTTCTGGATTTACTTGTAACTTCCTTGTTTACTTCCTTACTTCGTGGTTTAATTCCTTGTTTACTTCTGGGTTTATTTCCTCATTTACTTCTGGGTTTATTTCCTCATTTCTGGATTTACTTCCTTGTTTACTTCTGGGCTTACTTCCCTCCTTATGAGGTTTATTTCCTTGTTTGCTTCCAGGTTTACTTCCTTACTTCATTGTTTACTTCCTCCTTTACTTACATCCTGGTTTACTACCTTACTGTTTATTTCCTGTGAAATCTACAGGTATGTACTGTAGTAAACACAGTAACTGTGTTTACTAAAGTACATAACTGTGGATTTCACAGCCATTTGTTACAGTGTAATTGACCCATACAGACTTCATAGTCAGACATTCGGGTGTAATAGAGTAATGAGAGAATCTTTTGGATTTACACAGTATTTCAGAAAATATCTGGAACTAACTGATCTGGTGACGCGGTGGTAGGAGTATGATGCTTGCACATACGCGCTGAGTAAGGAGGGAAGGTGACAGTTGATATTCTCACCAAAGAGTTCAATATCATAGTAGTTTCATTTATTAAGCTTGCCAGTTATTTTTAATCTTCTTCTCAGAGCAAGTGTACACTAAGTAGCCATAGCAACATGGCAGCATGTGTCTACTCGTATAATTAGATGGTGTAACCGGTATAAATATTTTAACACAAGGCTGGATGGAACTAAGCCTGATATAGGGATTACACCCAACTATTTCAGGTCTAGCTGGTGCATTTGACTGGTGCAGTTATTACAGCTGAAGTTCAGGAACCATGGGACCATGCCTCATATCATCCTATGAAAGTGTATCCCAGCCCTCTCCCTCTACATTCTTCTTAGTTCTCAACTGAGCATCCACCCTCTCAATCACTCTATTTTTTCTCCTTCCTCTTCCAACTCTGAGTCCCACTCCCTGGGTTTCTCCCACCATCCTATCCCCTCGACCGCTCCTCAACCCTTTTCATCCCTTCTACCCTTCTCATCTCTCCATCCATTTGCCTCGTGACGTGTCTACCAATCACTTTTTTTTTCATAAATCAAGGTGTAGTCTTTGTTAGTTAAGTATTCTTGTGAGACCAGATTTATCCCCTCTTCCTGGCTCTCTATGTACTTCCACCTCTTTAGTCCTTAGCATATGTCATCCTTTACTACCCCCTTCCATCATATCTCCTTCTCAACACAGCCCCCCCTCCACGCTGCCTGCTTGTTTCCCCCCCTTTCTCCAGTTCTCTGCCTCCACCTCCTCCCCCATTCACCCTCATTTCCCTCTCTGCAGAGGAAACAGAGATTTCCTATTGACTGTCCCTCCAGCGCTCCTCAAATTAAAGCATATTTCATCCACCGAGGAAACTACAATGACCCAATGAACTGCAGGGCTTCCACACTTACACCACTACCGTTCGCACAATGTGTGTGCATGTGTGTGGGTGGATTTGTGGAAGATTATATTACAGCAGCAAGCCTCTGGGTTATACAAGTTATCATTCCAACACAAAATAAGGCAATTTAAAAACACGCTCTCCATATTTTTCTTCCCATTGTTTGCTCACTTTCTCGGTCTCTGCATTCTTTCTCTTGGTTTCTCTAGTCCCTCGTTTTTCCGCCCTCTTCCTCTTTTTGCCAGAGGAGGTTGATACAGCGGCACCCCACAGCGCTTACCCTGACACGTTCACCTCCTCTTCTCTATGTGAATGCCTTTCTGTTTGTGCCATTTTCCCTTTGTGTTGCCGCTAGTTTCTTTTTTCCTTTCTTCCACATTGCGGCTTAATTAGACATTTTACTTGTTTCTCTTTTCTCCGCTCCGTTTCATGCCACTTTATCTTCCCAGGCACCCTCCTGCAACACCATATAGCGCTAACCTTTGAAGTTTCTGGCTGTGCTAAGTCAAAGGCAGCTGGACTTACTGTGTCTTTCTGGAATGTTTCGTCACTCATAGTAGGGGTTTGATTATTCTTTCCTGGCGTTAAACTTCTGCGAGTGAATCCCATCCTTGATATAATGTGGTTTACCAGTTGTACTCACGATGAGGACGTCACATCAGATGGATGAATTTATTTATCGTTTGGTATGTTCTACTTCTCTATGATCCACATGGTGACTTTCTCACAGAATCATGAGTTTGAGAAGTTGATGTTGCTTTGTTTGCTTGACAATATGTAACCCGTGAGAGATCATTCTATCTGTTGTCATTCAAAATACACTTCACAGGTGCACACATGAATGAAATTTCTTTGCAAAAGTCTCAGTAGCAAATAGCAAAAAGTGAAGAAAAAGTGTAAACACAAACAGCAAACAGTGATAAAGTTATGAGTGCATTGGAATGAGAAAACTTCACTGGATTCTTGTACTTGACACCTGATTACAACCATTTAGCAGTGTTTAGAAGTCTTATTGCCTGAGGTTTGAAGCTGTTGCAGAGCCTGGCTGTTCTGCACCTCAGGCTTATGTTCCTCCTGCCAGAGGCCAGCATAGAGAACTGTCCATGATGGAGGATGTGTGTTCCCTTCCTTAATGGAAGGAAGAGAAGTCTCGATAATCTTCTCTGTCGTCCTCACCACCCTCTGGAGGCTCTTCCGGTCTGCAGCTAGAGAGATGCTGTTTGTCAGTGTGCGCTCTGTGGTGCTCCGGTAGAAAGTGGTGAGGATGCTGGCAGGCGGATGTATCCTTCTCATCCTGTGATGGAAGTTTAAACGCTGCTGCGCTCCGCTTTATCAGGAATGTGATGTTCTGGGATAGATTGTTAGCTATGTGCACCCCGAGGAACTTGGGGCTTTCTACCATCTCCACTGCTGTGCTGTTAATAATCAGTGGCAGTGTTGCACCCTTCCTGAAGTCAACAATGAGTTCTTTTGTTTTGTCGACATTCAGGAGAAGATTGTTCCACTGACACCAGTCCTACAGACGCATCACCTCCTCTCTGTAGCCCTGGTCGTCGTTTTTCCGAGTCAATTACCTTAATAGCACCTTTTTTTTCCCCAGAAAGCACATCTTCCCAGTGTTCAGCCCCACTTTGAATTTTGTCCGTCTGTGAGTTACGGTAATTCATATACCGCAAACTTTTTTTTTTGCATGTGCTGGTGGATGTTCAGGTCTTAAAGGGTTAAGTAGTTCATTATTGTATTGTTCAATCGACGAATTGCTTTTAGCTTGCTGTCGCTTCATGAAGCATCATTGAAACCATATCGATAGATAGAAGTGTTAATGCCTCTGCTACTTT
Source organism: Mugil cephalus (assembly GCF_022458985.1). Taxonomy (NCBI): domain Eukaryota; kingdom Metazoa; phylum Chordata; class Actinopteri; order Mugiliformes; family Mugilidae; genus Mugil; species Mugil cephalus. Next base: position 25,250,502 of record NC_061771.1, read on the forward strand.
AGATGAGGTATCTTCTGGATGTGCTGTCTCCAAGTGGCACCTTAGCTTGTCTAAGAAGGTGTTGGAAGGTAATAGTTTTAGACACACAACACACTATAATCTCTACTCCTCAACCACTGTCGTAGTGGTGAAACGGCATATGCCTCATTTCATTCCTTTGGAAGTTGAATTTCGAATTGATGAAGATTCACCCTCTGCCTTTCTAGCTCTGAACGCTCCAACAAACCTTTCTACGGTATACTAGCAAGCCTCATTCAACCGCCTTCCCGCTCCTCCCCTGCAATAGCTCCGTGCACCCCATTTTGGGAACCAATGGCTTATGAAAAGACTGTGGTTTGGCTCAGTGCAAAACAGCTTCAGTGACATGCATACAATGAGTCATAACCAAGGCCATAACCTTTCTCTATTCCGCAGACGATGGATATAAACCCTAGCCTCCGACATTAGCCTTGGAAAAAGTCATCTCCTCGAACACTTTCAGTTCCCTGCAATCTCCGTACGTAGCACAACAGCCATGAACAACGAACACAATATAGTCAGTGATTGCATCGCCACCTCAATGTAATTTGGAGGCCAGATCAACAACTTGTGCTGTTTTTCATGTTTTTTGAATTCTTCCTAAACAGTTTTCGTGTGTGTCAGGCTGCATCCTGCCGGGGATGGCTGCTGCCATCAAGGAGTGTCATTGCTATGGGGTGAGGGGGCGACTGTTCTGGTCTAGGTGGGTGGTACATGTCTAAGTAACATCCACATGAAAGAATGCCAGGTCCAAAACTTTCCCAGAAGAACATTGCACTGGCACAAGATGACCAATGTTATTAATTTCTCCTGTCAGTGGTTTTAATGTTATGGCTGATTGGTGTAAGTGTCTGAACTCACGACACTTTGGTAATGCAGTGGTGTGTATGGAGCTACATTTGGAAGCTAAGGTTGTAGTGTGAAGACATTCTTTTCTCGACGCTTGATGTAAAGTGTTAAAACGTGGCTCTGTGATAAGCTCATTATCGTGTGTAATTCACAAGATTTCTGTGCGAAAGTAGCTTGAGCCAGAGATAAGCATTTTCCCTGTTTTACAGTGACACTCATCTTGAGCCTTCATCTTCTCGCCAGTCATATGGCAGAAATTAACGTCATATATAATAACAGCTGTATTATCATGTTTATCTAGCACATAAAAGACTGTAATTGAACAAAGAATGTAATTAGGAAGTCAAGTTCTTTGCTCTCCGATCCCGGACCATTAGCTGAATCGTCAAATGTCTATTCCTCCGAAGTCCAGAGCCAGCCACGTGTCTAGCCATGGTTGTTAAGTGCATATGACTAAACGCTCGGAACCCGCCACAGAGCAGGAGTGGAATTGGACACGAGTCTCTCACCGGGGATAATGCATTATGTTAAATAAACAAGTCCACAATGTAGACAGTAGCTGTGGGTTTGAGAATCTGTGAGAGTCTCAGCGTCGCGAAGCAGCTCCGCATGAGTGAATCGCTGCTACCGTCTATGCCGGCATTAATGGACGCTGAGAGTACTTGATGCACCAGCTCCAGCAGAGGCATATACAATGTCTCTTAGCACTTATAGGAGAACGCGAAAATGTCCAACTTCTAGGAGGTGTATGACAAGATACCGATGGATGCTCTTTGATATCGGTATGATATTATTAGGGTTGTTTTCAAACAGTTGTCTTCCAAATTTGTAGAGCTTACCTATAAATGTGTTTCAATGTCTTTTTGTGTCACTACAAACAAACGGGGAGCTGTAAATGTCTCTTGTGCCGTGTGCACTGACAAACCCACAAAGACTAAGCACAGGGTGTCCTGCGATATCTTGCAACAGATTGTTGTTAGTGGGGGCCTTCGGGCCCTGTGGGTTGAAGGGAGGGGCCTGGATCAGGCTTGTTCCAGCACATCTCACAGATACTTGATCATAACCATTCCACTAGAGCACGGGTCTTCAACATTTTTCAGGCCAAGGGCCCCCAAAGTAATGGATGATTGTCATTTTGCATTTCAATATTAAGCTATCCCTTATACCCCTTACTAAAATATGTTGTATTCATGTTAATGTGTATTTAAAGAAATTTAAATTTGTGGGGTAAAATTAAAGAAATATCTAAAAAAAAAAAGTCTAATCAAGCAAAGAGTTATTGACCCACCTGTAGTACCTCTTCCGATGCTCTAGGAGTCGCTGACCCCCTGTTGCGGTTGAAGGTCCAAGCACTAGAGACAGTTCCACCGATTTCATTCCACCCAGGTTTAAGAATAACGAGTTTTCCAATCAACAATCAAGAAATTAATTGATAAAAATAATTCTACGACTGCTTTCCATTAATGTATCTGTCATTCTATCCTTGTTAGATCTGTTGTTGTTACTTTCAATTAAATTTTCAAATGTGTGCTGGGGATGGCTGCTGCCATCAAGGAGTGTCATTACTATGGGGTGGGGGTGTCTGGTCTGGTCTAGGTGGGTGCTAAAATGTCTAAATAACATCCACACGAATGAATGAATGCCAGGTCCAGAAGTTTCCCCGCAGAACATTAAAATGTCACAAGAACTGGCAAAAGAAAGAGGAAGAGACTCAATTATATTCTGATGGAACAACAATAACAAGTCTAATGGGAAAATAATGGGAGTCAAGCACACAATCAAAAGGACAAAACACACAAGAAACACAGACTCTGTATACAAAAAAGGTATCTGCAGGAGGCTGTTGTACCAGACTTTTGTCGCTGGGGAAGCAGCGCTAAGAAGAAGGAACCTCACGGCTGGACAGGAGTCCCTGACATTGGTGGCAGATGCAAGGACCTTGAATAAATTATGATCCACCATCAACAATGTCTACACGACACCATAGTCAGGCAAAGAAGCTCGTTCAGTGACAGGCTGCTGTCTCTGTCCTACTCCTGGGACACGTTGAGGAGTTCCATTTGTCCTCGACGCCATACAACTCTACGTTGCCTCAATAGTTTCTGAAGAACATAAATGGCATTCGGCGTATTGGTTTAAAGAGAAATCACTTATTGTTTCCTTTAAAAGAAATTCTCTTCAGTTAAATACTTTAATCGGTAATGGATGATTTTCTTTTAAGCTCAAACTGCTATCAAACAGCAGCTATAGATTTCAACTGCACATAAGGTCTACTTTGTCTCATTTTCCTTCTTTCTTTATATCTTTTTTTTCTTCTTTTTTTTTAATATTACGGGTTGTTTTCTGTCAGCAAGAGCAGAGCAATATTTGGACAGCCCCCGGCCTGTGCTGATTGGTTGATTCATGGTTTTGTGAGCTGGTAATTGGATGATGACAGTGGGGGCCGACCACAAGAGAGTGATGATTGATGGCTTGCGCTGCCTCAACTTGCTGTAGCTGAGATGTATGTTGTGATATTGGTTGCGTGCGTGTGGGATTACGCGAGCACTTCCAGAAGCTATTTCTTGGAAAGCACCCCTGGGAATGAGGGATATATGTGAGTCTTTTTCACAGCTGACTGCATGCGAGTTTACCTGCCTCCGTGCATCCACATGTATGCATATCTACACTTGAGTGATTGTTGTGGCGTGCGAATCTCCACCTCAGTGCTGCAGCTCAGGATGTTTGACTGGCAGGTGATGTCATCCACACGCCAAACTCCCAGTTCCCAGTGGATTGAAGGCAAGCGAGCTGCAGGTGGGAAGAGGAAATGCCTTCAAATGAACAAGAAGAAATTGCAAAAAAGCGGAAAACTGTTGCGCGCTGCAGACACCTTTGCTTGACTTTTCTACAAGAAGCGGATAAAAGGGACCTCCGCAGAGCCGGAGAAGAAAGAGGGCAGCAATGAAAAGACAAGAATCTTCCAGTACCAGAGTCTCTAACTTGTTGTGTGTGTGATCTCGTGTGTGTGCATAACCCATGGTGTGTGTGACTGGCTCAGTTGAGAGAGGAGTGATAAGCAGAGCCCGAGCTCATCCATCACCCACGATGCCTGGAACAGACAAGCAGCCCAAGGAACAACAGGGGGAGACTTGACGGAGCCGAGGCCTTGACGCAGCAGCATGCAGACCAAACAGATGTGTAGAGCGCGCGATGTAAATCATCTGTTCGAAAACTGTGGGGGGAATGAGATGATTTGTTCCCCCTCTGAAAATCTCCATGTGTTGTTCTGCTGTCATCGAACCCGTCTCGGCCAAGGTCATGCGATGACCAATCAATGACGTCTACATCTTTGACTTTGATTTATTTGATGATTATATTGTTGATTATACCAACCTGATGTAGCTAAAGACAGTTACATACTTCCTGAAAAGCCCGACCTGGAGCCCAATCAAGGGAGACTCCCAACGTGTCGTTGTTGCAGTGTCTAAGGGGATTTCAAGTTGTGTTGCTGATTACCGACCGAATGTCAGCAGTCCTTGGGAGGCGCCCTCTAGCCACTCAAAGCAGCCGCTACAGTGCTGTCATTTCTTTCTATAGGGGTTTCATCATTGACATTGATATAGACCAATACCAGCCGGTACTTGTTTCTTGTGAATCATAAATGAATATATATACACACACACGGGGCGGCTTTTGCTCAGTAGGTGGAGTGGGTTGTCCATGAACCGAAGGGTTAGCGGTTCGATCCTCAGAGTGTGCCATGTGCCAAAGTGTCCTTGAGCAAGACACTGAACCCCCAGTTGCTCCCAGTGCAACTGGCACTGGTGTGTGAATGTGTGTGTGCTCGTGTGAGCGAATGGGTGAATGTGTCTCTGACTGTAAAAGTGCTTTGAGTACATTTGAGTAGGTAGAAAAGCGCTATATAAGAGCAAGACCAATTACACATATATATATTTGTATAAATTTGAATTTCAGGAAAAAGGTAATAATCAAAATGCAACATTGTGAGTTTTAGCACCAGTATTCATCACAGTTCTGTGGTTCTTGTACCAGAGTTCTGTAAATGAACTGTGCACTGTTCAGTCCAAAAAACATAAAGTTGTAGCAACAACGTGTTTTTCTCTCAGGGTAACTAAGAGGACACCAAACAGTAGTAGTAGTATTAATCTTGTACATCAGTATCCATCCACCAAAAGCCAACACACTGGATCAACTTTTTGAACAGGACTTACTCTTAGTCTTAGGATTAGTTATATTATATTCTCAAGAGTGATACTAGGATATTTTGGGAAGGACCTCGTCCACGTTCTCGGCCCCACCTTGATGGGGTTTTCTCTTAATGGGCCCAGAAGACAAATGTAGTCTTCTGGTACACACTATTGAGCCACGACGGTGGCACACCTGTGTAGTTTCAATTTCCCCAGGCTTTCTGCTTCAGTAGCTCAGCGCAGGCACAGCAGAGACAAATAACATTGGGAAGCTGCCACTGATGTGACGCTGGAGAAATAATGACGGTGCTGACCAGAGCATGATAATTGGGTCCTGTTTTCTGTAACTGGGTGGCTATTGACCACATTAGCAGATGGATTAGCGATGGTCCTGCCGAAGTAATGGGACTTCATATGTCATGATTTACACTGAGCACCGTGCAACTAAAGGGAGCAGGAGGTGTGTTGTCATATCACGGGAAGTAAATACCTAAATCTACTGAATTTTCTGTATGAATGCTCCAAATTGTGGACACCACAGGGTGGACAGAGGACACTTTAAAGGTATTAGATCTCCCAGCTTCCCAGCAAGTCCTCAGGGATTGCTTGAAGAGTTTGTCAAGGCAGCAAGACTGTTCTATTCCTGTTACACTAATCTGCAGGAAATGAATGGATAGATTGATGGGTTTTATTTATTTCATTTGGGATTTAGGTTTCTTTTGCTATATTTGGCAATCATAGTGGATGGATAGACGGCAATAGAATTTAGTTCTAATAGTCAGAGCCCCCCAAAGCGCCACAAAAAAAGATTTATACCTTCATCTGATGGTGAAGTGAGATGGGGATAAGGCAAGAAAAAGAAAGAAGCCAGCTTTGGGGCTGCAAGGTCACAGGTGTGCATCACCCCACGTGCACCTAGCTACACAAACCGCTCCCTGGGAGTCCACTGCTCAGAGTGTACACACTGCTGTGTGAACCAATGAACGGGCTCAATGCACAGAGAGAATTTTCCCACAAGGAATCAATAAGGGAAAGAAAAAAAATAATAATGAGGTGAGAGCCAGGGTAAGACTTGCAACAAAGGACGCAGGCTGGAATCGAAACCGCGCCACTGTGTCGAGGACCACTCAATTCACGTTCCAGTTTTTCATCTGACTCTACAAGCAAGTCAACATTGCCAAGGTTGAGCATTTATTCGACGCTGTAGAAGTAATTTGACCATATTAGCGTGTTAAAGTTAAGATTTTGTTGAAATCGCAGCTGTGAAGAAGAAAGGCTTGCAGAACAACAAGGGTAGTTGTAGGTGCTCATCTTGCAGCATGTCGCAGCTGCTTCTATGTTTGAAAGTTATCCCTAAAAAATGCACCTGAATCCTGCACGCATTGATATAAGAACACATCCACAAGTTTGAAGGGCATTCATCACCTCAGAGTTCTGGCACGTTACACAATTTCAGCCATATGTGTCCCGACATCATCATCTTGGCAGGTACAGCCACTTCCTGGTGTGTCACACGTTAGAGTATAACACAGAGACAGTTTGCTTTTCAGACGAGCTGCGAAAAGTATATTTGAGGTCTATTTCAGTTCTAGCTAAGAGCTTAGTTTCCACTTGTGCTTCCAAAATGCCCTGTAAATACATGCTCCCCTATCACTGCACCCTAAAGAACACAGAACCAGATAGAACATAGGTCCAACACTGCCTTGGAGTAAATCCAACACTAGTTTCTATGAAAGGTGCAAATAATAATAGAAATACACACATAGAACTGAAAAGTCTAACCAGACCTCTTAATCTCCATGGTATACTATTTATTTATCTAAGTTTATTAAAACTAATGGTTAATTAATATGAGAAATATGTTCTGAATGCTGGATTCTTCCCTAATCACTGTCGACTAATTATTTGTTGATGTTGTTTTATACTGTATAAATGAGCACATGCGTCCCATTTCATCTGTGCCATAGCTTCCCCTGCCAAAGCATGGAGCCTCTGCTGACCGGCAGCTGCTTATTTTGGCACTGCAGCCTTGTTTCCGTTCGTTTGCTCCCCCCTTCACTGTTCGCCGTGTTCACCGTTTGACTGGCAAATCAAATAAGACATTCCTTTGGAAATTAGAAAACAGGTTGTGTCTGATTAACACGTCTCAACGGGGAACGGTCTGTTTACTCCAAAATAATCATGCTTATCATGAAATGGCATCACCCAGATTCATCAGCGGGTGGATGACAGCTCGACGGAGGCAGGCAGCCATTAAGGAATCAGACTTGCCATGTTTAATCAATAACTGGCGCTGTCAGTCATAAATAAACAGGGCGTCAAGGACAATTCACCTTTTTGACGCAAAAAAAAAAAAGAAAGTTTGATGAACTATAACCAAAGGTAGTTTTCAGACGTACATTAACCTCTGACCTGGACAATTTGAACACACGTTGCTTTACCTACCTAAGATCAGACCTAGAAATAAAATTAAGTTTTGCTTCACTATGCAGATAAACACAGACAGCTGCTGTCTCTCTATTGGATCATTACGGCTCTTTGTGTGTCATGACTTTGGGAGATGATGCATAATTTGCAACAAACTGTGAAGTTTCTCTCGCTCACTGAAAGCACACACAAATCCCTGAGCACAGTAAACCAATGAGAAAAAGACAAGCCAAACTCTTAACGTAATGACACTTGAGCTATTATGACTGGCCACACTGAGTGTCCATCATAAAGTCCTGCCCTAAAGCTTTGGCGCTCCCCCTCGGGGACAACAAATTGGCTCATTCACTGGCATATTAAAAGTGTCATAGACTGCCTGTGTTTATGGTGCTGGTGTGGGCGTTCAAGGTTCAATCAACTCCCAGAAAAGCCTCAGTATCTTCCTTTGTGTTGCTACAATATGCATTCAGGTCAAGAATACAGATTTCTTTGTTGCAAAGCCCTACTTTCTACTGTGTTTTTATGTGTGACGTCATCGGTGACTTGTCAGTGTTGACTCGACTTTCACCACAAAATAATTAACTTTAAAAAAGAAATGTCACGTCGTTCAACCTGCACTACTTGAGAGTAGCCTTAGTGGCGATCCACGGGTGGAAATGGAAGGCGAGTCAGAAGTTCATTATAGGGTTCTTCCTTCTGGGACCATAAATGTCAAGTGTTGAGAATAAAGTCTGACCAACATCAGCCCAGCTACAGGCATGTATGCAGCATAATTACAAGAACAATAATACAGGCATATGATATCTGGTTATTTCTCCTTTCAAAATATTATGAAACCTTAATGACGTGGAACGAGTAATAAGTGCATCCTGGACTCAGAACGTTTTGCTAGAAAGCGCCATAGAAACCGAATGGTCATGGTTGGTCTGGGCAGCCTGAGGAGCAGAAGTGATTTAGGAAGGAACATCACAAAGTAGAGCTTAAGTGACAGTAAAATGGACGGAAAAGACATCACAGTGTTATTTGGCAGACGACAAATTGACACCATTCAGCACCAAAATAACAAACTTATTTGGTGAATGCTTGTAATTAGCAAAGCTTTTCTTCAAAAGCTCTCAAACTCATAAGTATTTGGTATCAGCGGCCTTAATTTATGCCTCTAATTAAACCATCTCCATAATGAATACAACTAACATTCAAATGAATTCATGCAAATGGGAATAAATAACAGATAATCAAATGGCTGCAGATTCTGCTGTGATCCCGACGTGACAATCGATTCCGTTTTGCAGACGGCGACTCGCGGAAATGTGCGATCAGAGCGCGATGTGCACAAAACGCAAAGGAAACTCATGTTTTTTTCAACGAGACATTGTCTGAGGAGGCGACTTCGTTAGAATATTTTAGCTCAAAAGGAAGTGTCAGTCATTGAGAAGGGAGACGAGCCAAATAAAGCCAGCAGCTGTTGTTTGGGCCCCTTTGATGTGGAGGAGGAGAAACACACATCCTGGCTTAATGATAACGCGCATGCACGGGTAAACACAGTGATGCGGTTTTTCCCTGAAGATGTCGTATTTATTTTCTACAATCTCCCCCTTCTTGTGCCATTGGTGCCGCTGATGCCAAATCAACAAGCTGAATAAATGTTCTCCTTGCAAACCCCCCCTCCCCCCTTCCCCTTCTGTTGTTTTCATGTTTCCTTCAGAGCTTTCCTGTTCTCCGTTTTATTCCACCGCCCTGTGCCGTTCTGTGAGGCAGGTACCCCTAATCTGCAAAAAAATTTAATAAAAATCACTTTGGTAATCTACCTGAACCGAAGATTGCAGCGATAGTATAACATTTCCGTCAGCTATTACACTCAAATCAATAAAAATGGGTCACATACCTTTTTGTGAAAATTGCATAATTAGGTGATTTATTCCTTTAAAGCTGTGTCAGATAAATAAGAGCACTGTGTCAGGCATTGCCTCGAAAGTGTAACAGCCATTTATTTCCATTTGATCATTTAAATTCCCTAATGTGCATCTCTGTGACACAAGATGGTCAGGCTGCAGTTTGACAGTAATAGGTAATGTGTCTTTTATGTAATCAGAAGTCATATCAAAGTCTTCCTTATGCGCAGCACATGCAGAAGACTGAATGCATGAAACTCTAAGAGCCACTTTGCAACAAGTGCAGTGTTGTGATGTGACAGGTGTGAGGGCTGCGTGGCATATGGCAGATTAAAAACAGTGACGATGATTATAATGTATTGTTTCCTTAGCTAGTAAAAAAAATGAAGGAATTCAGATATAATTAGAATTAGTATCAACCATCTCAGTGTTTAAGTAGACAAAGGAAAACTCATTTATCAGTCCACAATGCATCTGGCCACGTGCCGCCAATCTACACTGACCCGGCATAACATTATGACCACCTTCCTAATGTTGTGTAGGTCTCCTTTGTGCCTCCAAAAAAGTTATAAAAAAAGTGAAAAAAGTGACTAATCTGAGAATCAGAGATCATTCCAAAGATACTTGAGTGGTTTGGGATGAATTTGAAGGCCAGGTCGACATCTTCATGTGTTTTTGTGTTCGTGCCTGTGTCATTGCTATGGGGGTGGGGGTGCCTGGTTCTGGTCTAGGTGGGTGGCACGCGCCTGAGTAACATCTACACGAATGTCAGGTCCAGAACATCGTTCGAGATGGTCGATGCTATTTACTTCACCTGTCAGTGGTTTTAATGTTGTGGCTGATCGGTGTATGTCTTCGCCATCTAGATGATTGCTGTTAATGCTACAGCATTATCTGCGTAGCCCAAGCCAGTAGACTCCTCCAGCGCCCTGGTGAATCGCATCAAGTTGACACAGATGATGAAAGACGTTATGAAATTTGCAAGTCAGTCTGCGTCACGCCAGGGCATAGCCTGATCCTCAGTGAATCATGAACCGACTCCCAAAACAAGTACTTTATTTGCTTTTTTAATAGGAGGCAATCTGTGCCAACTTACATCAGTAAAAAATTAATTGTGATCTTAAGATGTTGTCAAAATGACTCATTTACATCAAGACCACAGTCCCTCGTGCTACTAATATCATTAAACAATGGATTAATTCAGTGAATACATATTAAGTGGTAGTCATCTTTTCATCTACGCTTGTTTTGTGGTGAAGGTATTTACATCTGCCCCCCAAAAAAGAGCAACTTCAACTCTTTAAATCTGCCATGTTCAAAGTCCCACCGCAGGTGAAATTTCATACGGCCCACAGCTTCTGTGATAAAATGCATTATTTATGGCCCAGCAGCGCTGTCAAACTGCGTTAATGAATCATACAGGAACAAAATACAAGTTCTCTTTTCACTTCGTGGTGGCAGCACCACAGAGTAGCTCAGTCTGGCCTGGCCGCTATAAGATCCACACTGTGGGGCAGTCTTTGACGGTGACCCCTTGCAGTTAATATCAGCGAACGAGTAATCAATGTTGATTAAAAAGATGAAAGTGGATTGCGAGGTGCTGCTTCCAAAAGAGATGGAAAATTCATCTCATTTGTCAAGAGATTGTTGCTTAACGACGTCATTGTAAAGAGGGGGATACCAGGACATATAGGCGCAAACGTGTTGAAAAAGTTAAAGTTAAGCCGCTGGAGGCTGGCCTCACTTCTCAACAAAGCTTCCTCATGTCAATGTCAGTTATTTGTAGTTCATTGCTGAATATTCTCTCTTTTAAGTTTTAAATTTTTGTGTGGCTGAATTGTCAAATGCTATAATAGAGTTTGATGTTCTATCAACTTTCGCTCTGATAAAGCCGTTTGATTTTCCAACCAGAAAATGTTTTTGCTTTGTGTTTTTTTTTCCTGCTTCCTAGTGGCTAAAAACTAATGCATGCAGCTTTAAAGCCTTGGAGCAAAAATGTTTCAACTCGACAAGTATTTTTTTTTTCTTTTCCAAAGGCATCTCAGCTGACCCTAACCCCTACCTCAATCATAACTTAATTGTTGCATTTACCCTACAACCAAAGGTGCTTTTAGGGTACTCCAAGACCTTGGCGCAGTAACCTATGTACGTAGCCAACATCGGTGTAAGACATTTGTACTTTCCACTTCCTGCTTCACTTTCAAGCAAAAGAATGCTGAAACTTTTGCTGAAATTACTTTTGCTTGTATGATCACGGCGGAACATGGGTCATAACCTTACCGGTTTCCTATTGATCCAAAACAATCGACTCAAAAATTGTGAGGTTGGAGAAGGTGCTGGAAATGCTAAAGTGGAAGCACGCTACAACCAAGTGGACCAATTTAAACTCTGGCGCTCTGCATCACAACAGTGTGTACTTACATTTCTAGGGAGGTGCACATCCGGTGCAGCATTAGTTTCTCGGTAGCATTTCCACAGGTCTGTGCATTATTGCTGTTTTAACTTAACGCAGAAGCCTTAGTTGTGAACCTTTTGCAAAGTTGTGTGCCCAGAAAAATGGCCTTACCAGGACAATGTGGCCCTGTAATGTTAATATTCCACAAACCAAGAGTCCTGCAACATAATGGAAACAACAACAGGCAAACATAGAGCATTGTCATGGAGAGGCGGGAAACATTAGGGTTGAAGTGATCAATGAAAAACAGAGCAACTTTGCTTCCCTCATAATTATCAGAGACCGGTTATGAGAAACATTAATAATGAAACCATTAGCTCCCTCCAGTCTAAAAACAAGGCTTCTAACAAACAGCAGGAAGTTATTGACCACAGCGATCGATAATTGCCTTCCCATTTCCAGCCGCATGACGATTATGGTGAAAAGCTTTTTTATTGTGGGCAGGATTTCTGGTAACTTTGTGAATTGAATATCTCCCCTGAATTGTAAATACGTTCGAAAAATCATCAGTGTTTCGACGTTGCACAGCTGTAAAACCAAACAAAACTAAACTAAACATCCACAAAAACGAAAAGGATTCTCAGCTAGATGTTCGGAGGGTTGTCAGAAAGGAGTAGTTAACATTAGATACATGTGCACGGAAGCGAGACTGGGCAGAAATGCTCTGTTCCTGTCAGACACAGCCCTCGCCTCACTCTTCTGTACGAGTGTGAGTTCAAGTGGCAACTCCAGTTTTCTGTACTTATTCAAGCGCCTCATCTTAGCCACCTCAGAGGCCAGGCCGATTCTTGTCTCCTCACCTCCCTGCGTGCACCTCTCGCAGTGTCGAAGAGTTTTGAAGAAAAACACTTCAGCGACTCTCGCCTGCTCTCCCCAAGAACACATGAAGCAGACTGTCTGCACATCTTTCAGGCGGACACAAAACGGCCAAAATGCAACAAGGCAACGCAGGACAACTGTCTCTCTTTGGTATTTGTGTGAGGTGGATTCTTTTGAGGAACTTTTAGGTTGTGAACGAAATTCAACCTGTTGACAATGACACATCTAATGAGGAGAACTGTACTAGTCTGTTCATTCTGGTGCAGCCACTGTTGTCACAGCACACTTGTTTTGCCACTCCTGGAAAGTAGCTTTACATGTGGCAGTGTGAGTTTCTCGATCAGGTGGTGCATGAGTTTGGTGCAGAGTATATAACATCTATTAGATAAATTACCATCAATTTTGCACCGTAATTACAGATTTCCCGGCAATATAGCCCTATGACTTCAGTAATTTAACAGCTCATTTAGCTCCTTCTGGACATTTGTTTTGCTTTGAGTAAAATATTGTGACAGTAATTGGATGGTTGGAATTAAATTTAAAATGAAATTTTATAAGCCCATGCATATTCCCCCCTAGGCCGACTGTAACAGCGTCAGAGAGATAGCTTTTCCTAATTTAGCACATCAGGTCAAAATTTAAATATTTGAAAAAGCTCATGAAATTTCAATTACATCCAGCTGTATTAAAGATGTTGTACTGATATTTGGGGCAAATGTACAAATATTGTACATGCCAACGGATTCATGTCATAGCCAGAGGTGATGCCACATCATTGATGACTGCAATCCCAAGATGTTGTTGCTACACAGTGTCAGCGACACCACTGTGTTAATTAAAAGAAAACGCAAGTGAGTCTGACGCAAGTGTGGACGCCTCATCAATAACGTGACTCTCGGACCATACTGGGTAGACTCAAATGCTGCAAGATAGCGCTGCCTGTATCCCTGGGAGAATTACGTCAGTTTGGTCAATGCAAGGAAGTCGAGACGCGTTGTCCATATTTATAGTGAATGGGTTGGACAGTGTTAGACATTTTTATTCCAAGCACTAAAAAACAGTTTAGGTTTGCTTCTTCAAACTGTTGGTTATATCCATTACATTCTTGGCATTATAGAAAGAAAGAGTAAAGAGTTCCTTTGTAAAATTACGTTCATGTCACCAGTTAGATCACAATATTGGCCAGAGTGCAACTTTTTGAAGAAGACGTGAGACATGTGAAGCAAAGCATTTGATCAGCCCTGCTATGCTACTTGCATAAGGTTAAGCGTGTCAGTGCTGCTGTGGAAATGCCCCAATGTTCACCTTTTGATAGAGACGCCCCTTGAAATGGGATCCATTCACTCAAAGATGTGATCTGCGCAGTGTGTGCCAGAGGGAAAAGTAGGGTTGCTCACCATGTTGCCAGATACAGCTGATGGTTTGCAGGCCAAACGCTACTTAAGAACCCTCAAAACACATGGAAGCCCAAACTATTAGATCAGTAATTTTTTTTTAACCGTCCAGATTGGTTTGGCTAGTGTAACATATCATTAATGCAGTAGTGGAGTCCAAATCATCCAGCAGCATACATCAACAACTCGCATCCAGCCACTATGAAGACATTTGAGGACACCATGTGTTCTCTACTGATATGCAGATACAAATCAGCATTAAAAAGCAATTGAAAAAACCCAAAACCCAAAAGCTGCCCAACTCTTTTTTCACTCACAAACCAAATTTCAAGACCATCCATGTGGGTGTGAAACTATCCAATCTGGCTACACTAAATGCTCAATACAGGTACATTTCATGGTAGAGAACCCGCCTAAAATATATTTCTTTGTGACTATCTGCATACAAAACTGTTTTATAGTTAGTCCCAGTTAGAACGTAAGTCAGAGGAGACAAGTCCTAATGATGTCTTACGTCTTGTGAAGTCATATCTCAAATCCTTGAGAACAAGTTCAAATGAAATCATATTGATCTTTGTGTAACTTTTTTTTTTGCCTACCTGTGTGCGCATGCAACTTTGTGTGTGTGTTTGCTAATCCCCAGAGGCGATGCAGACCACTGAGCTCTACTCACCAGTTGCATTAGTGAGTCCAGTTCATTTCTCCAGTCAATGAACTGCGCTCCCAACCGCCTCGGTGTCCCAAACACCTAACCCCGCCATCTATCTATCTGACAGACAGATTTTTTTTTTTTTTTTAAACCTTTATTCATCCAGGGAGGGGTTGGGGAGCTCACAGAACAGTCTCGAATTCTGAATGCTTGGAGATACGTGGATGCTTTGCTACAAAATATAAGTACATCTTGTTTGTTCATAAACTGAGATTTTTGACAACATGGAAGGAAAAAATTGTAAAAAACCAAAAGTGAATTTTGACCAGTGTGCAAACTCTTGCACATGACAAACATATATACGAATATCCCTTAACATACGTGTTTATGAGCACATGAGAAAAAAAAACACAGGAAGTAAATGTAAATGGAGGAGAAGTAGGATCAAATAAACAGTTTCTCCCTACTCCTTTTTGAACATGTTACGTAAAAATTGTTCAAATGTTGTTGTCTTTACTTTTATTTATTTATTTGTGTCTTACATGCTTGAAATAAAGTTTTCATTCATTCATACACACAAAAGATATGGTGAACTTAAATTTGATTTTACAAAAACATCATATAATTTGAACTATTTTAGTAATTGTGAAGAAATGTTTTTAATTTCATTTAATTTGATTTAACTGCATTGAGTACTTTTACTTTAACGGTATTTTTTGTGATAATACATACATACCTTTACTAAAAGGTTTAAAGTTGGAATGATTTGTTTTGAAACACATTCTTCTTATTATTCCTGTTTATATGAATCACGTTGTCACTTTGATTTCATGGCAACGGGCAAAACTTATTTTATTCCAGCTTTATTGGAAACAGTGTTCCAGCAGTGTACAGATTTATTTAGACATGTGCAATAACTGCTGCTGATGGCCTGTGAATGGCCTTTGATTAATTATGATAAGAAAGCTGTGAGACCTGAACAAAACTGAATACCGGCTAAAATGAATGAATTCTCACGTAGCTGGAGCCTCACTCTGACTTTTTTTTTTTTTTTTTTTACTCAGGTTTGTGTCTGAGCAGACTGCAGACACTCAGGTAATCCTTGCTTATGGAAAAATAGTCACAGTCACAGAGCGCTCAGTCTGCCTGCTGAGCATGGGATGAGATGGTGAGGTGATTGCCAGGGATATTTGGAGAATTTCCTTCCACTTTCACCAGGCAGCACACGCACAAAGCAATAAATGCTACAGGTGGCTTAGCTGCAGCCTTGTGGTTCATGTTACACATGTGACATTTCACTGGATATAAATCTCTTAACACTGCTGCTCTCCGGAGGATACTTGGAGAGACGGGGGCTTTATAAAATAGAGTTAATACAGAGTATTAAACATTTTTCTTGCTTCTTTTTTCTATATTAGAGGCAGGGATACTGTTAGTATAAGTGTGGTTAAGAAGGATCAGTTTGGTCCAGACTTAAGAAGTGTTGCAGTTCATGTTTTGAATAGAGTTGTGCTCGATGTCTTTTTTAAGCACAACTAGCAGTTTAATACTTTTAATTTCGAGTACAGCAAAAAGAAAGACCAGATGAACTGCAGCCTTGATTCCTTTGGGGTTGCGGGACACAGTCGGCCGTTGGTCAATGTCGGGGCTGTGAGGGAGCGTTTGATGCCTTAGATTTTGCCGTGTGTTGACACAAGTCGCGCCCCTGTCAGTGATCTCACAGCAAATTAGCCATCATCAGTAAGTAGTGGATAAGATGATACACAGAAGTGGTGAAAGTTGGCAAACAACAAAAAAGGCTAAACTGTAGTGCAAACAGATCAACGTGATTCAGGAGAGGCCAGCTCTGGACGTCAGTTTGTATCTCCTCCAGCTTCCTAGAGAAGAAGCTGAAGAGCCTTTGACTTTTACCAAGGGTTTTGAATTGCCGAAACTCACCATGGTTTGCTCTATTGACAAAACTCAAAAGTGTGGCTGAACACTGGGACGTTGTGCTTTTGCCTGGAAGGCCTTCGAGACATCTCAAGGGTATAAGTAACTTGCAACCTGCAGCCAACAGCTCCGGTGAGTCATCAGAAGAAAGCGCAGCTTTCCAGTGTTCAGCCACACTTTGAATGTTGTCCATTGGCGAGTTATGATAATTCAAGTAACCCAAGCTTTTCTTTATCTGCGGGAGGATGTTTAGGTCTGAAAGGGTCAAGCAGGTGCAGAACGTACGTGCCAGCTTGCTGTTGGCTGCAGTCTTGGCAGCGCGTCCGTGTGCAACTTTTCGGTTCAGCGGACAGAGTTGACCTGAGGTGACATCACAGTCGGCCTTTGTTGCGGATAGTTCGCTGATGTTGGTAATGGTCCACATGCTAAGTCTAAGCAGCTCTAAACGCATCCTGACCTAGTTATTGCTTTCTACCCCTGAAGCATTCCCAACCCCACCAGACACGCAATCGGACCAAGCACTGAACGTACGCGCAACGTATTTAGATCAAGCTAAATATCCCCATTTCTGCCTTAGCATGAGACTTACAAATGTCATAAGCGAGGACAAACGTTACAGAAGAAGAACAAGGAAGAAAGACTGGTAAGATGACTGTATCGCCATAATCCTTCTGTCAAAGCTACGTCTCTTAGACGTACGTCACAAAGAGCCTATTTATGGATCCAGCTAAGAAACAGGTGGATGCTTGTTTAAAGCATTGGATTTGTACAGAAGCGATAGGCTTAATTTATTTTGCCGCTCAGACATGACAGCACTGGCACCATTAGTATAATTTTTGTTCTAAGACTGGAATGGTCTTTTATTGCGTCTTGTCTTTTGAAACACTACATCTATCTATCTATCTATCTATCTATCTATCTATCTATCTATCTATCTATCTATCTATCTATCTATCTATCTATCTATCTATCTATCTATCTATCTATCTATCTATCTATCCCAAAAACAAAAAGTGCAGACACGAACCGCCTATGTAAGATTGAGGGCTATGTAACAAATCATCTCTCCTGCGCCGGGGGGAAAACCAATCAAGCCGTCTCTCCGTCGCGGTTTACAAGCGCAGACACCCATCTTCTGCACCGGGGGGCAAAGGGCAGACGTCTGGGGAATTGGCAGAATTTAAATGCATTAAACACGGCAGAGAAGCATCTGTATCAGCACAGTCAGAGCTGTCGATGAATGTGAGAGTCCCAAACACACAGAACAATCCGCGGATCGAACCGAGGACGGTTATGTGTTAGGACGGCAAGCGCCTGGCTTTATATTTTTATTTAGACCCCGTTCTGACTGCCTCTCTGCAGACCGAAGCAAACAAGAAAATGGGAACTTATGAGGCCAGACAAACAAAATAATCAAAAGGAAAAAAGAAAGCCTCATGTAGTTTGCCGTGCTACGCCCAGATTTATATTCTGCCAAAATATTGCTGCTCTGGCGGTGCGTCTTTTCCTCAATTTCACGGCAGAGGGGAACATAATGAAACCATTTGTATTTGCGTGGATTGTTTTTTTTTTTTTGTTTTGTTTTTGCTTTTGTTTTTTTTTATCCTGTTGCTGTCTCTACCAAATTGTGAAACAACCATTTAAAACCATTTCACGGGATAACAAAGAATGAAAGTAACCCACCTACGTAGCTGCTGCCTTGTAATGAACAGAGATCAGGTTTGTTTGTGGATTCATTATTTCTGAATCTAAAGCGTGCATTGGTTTGTTGGGAGATAAACATTTTGGAACAAGTCGATTCCATGCGTGAGTTATTATTCTCAACGGTGGTTTGATTCACCACAAAACGAACGTTAAGCCCTGTGACAGCCTGCGCTGCAGCATTGCGCACTCATACACTCAAACAAATTAGACGTAAATACTATGAAATAATTTATAATGGAGCCTCTCTCTCCTTTCCATGCATTAAGGTGCACAGTTATGCAGCAAACCGAGATGACATCCGCTAATGGTTCAAGTTAATTTCGTTGATGTTCAATTAAGTGACAGTTCATAAAATGGCTGGACCCGGAGGCTAATTTCTGTGTTTACGTTCAGTCAGAAAAACTAACAGCCTCAGAGAAGCCGTAATAACTTCAAGCTGCCGTCTGATTCGAATGAAACTTGGACAGATGGATGTTGTTGCACTGTGGTCGGTAGATTTCCTAAAGGGTGAGATTTGTACATGGTGAGATTCAAGTTTTAGCTTAAAAGGTTTCCGTCTGGCCTTATCTAGGTGGGTGGTGCATGTCTAAGTAACATCCACATGACTGAAAGCCAAGTCCAAAAGTTTCCCAGCAGATGGTTGATGTTATTCACTGAACGTGACTCGTTCATAATGTTGTGGCTGATATGTGTACAGACTTTTGTGTGTCTAGTCGCTGGTGATGAACTCAAAGTTATTATGACCTGTAGCGACTTTTGCCAAGACTACTTGGCTGAATGTAGACTTTGAATTAGACTCACCCTTTGACTGCGACTGATGAGGTTTCACTTGTCCACAAGAATAATGTGATATCCTGCCTAGTCTGTGTTGGTTGTCTTGTGTTCACTTCCTGTTTTATTTTGTAGTACTGTTCCTTGTGTATATTTTGTCTTAAGTTACTTCCTGTTGTTTCCAGACAGTTTTTCCCACACATCTGTGCCTTGTTTAGTAATTAGTCTGGTCCTATTCATTCCTTGTGTCCTCTGCCAGATTGTGATCGTCACCATAGTGTGTTCATGCTCTCCAGTCTTTGGTTTCTTGTGTTTGCTTGCTTGGTTTTGGACTCTGCCTGTATTTTTGGACTTTTTTTTTGTTTTTTGTGCTGTTCCCCTGATTGGATTTGGTTGTTTTCTCTTCCTACATACTCGTGTATGATTTTGGACTGGATTAGTAAAAGTTTTCTCCTTGCAACTGGGATTCTTCTTCTGCACCTGAGTCTAAGGTTTGTGCAAGATCGTTTCAAATAATCAAAAGCTGGAACATTTTTCATGGGAAAAAAAAGTTTGTATTGTGGTATAACACACCTTATTGTACCATTGGCACCACTGACCATGCACATCTCAACAAGCTGCTACTTTATTGCACTCTTCTATGGTGAGAGGGAAATGGTTGTTCGATTCTTCCGTGTTTTCTTTGACTCTCCTATAATCATTGCAGTTTTGTAACAAGAGATCAAACAGAAATGCAAAAAACAAAAAACAAAAAAAAACAGCACAGATGACGCATGGCATCAGTGTACTTAAATATGACACTGAATAACATCACGCATTTGTCACAATCACATGGTAACTGTAGAGTAGGTGGGTAGTGAACAACTCCTCAGTTCATGCTTCTAAAGCCGGCAAGGACGCTCCTCCTCCAGTAAAATAAAACGGAATCGCCTTCAAAATGTGTTGAAGCTCGTTGCCATTGTGGCTTTTAAAATTTGAATATTACATTAATGCAAATTCGTTTGTGGATATGCATGTAGCTCGACCTCTCTTGCAGCCCAGTGAGCTCTCTAGGCCACCGTACAACATCCACCAAACATGAATATGATTATCAGGCTTCAGCTGCTTGAAAACACATTTGTAAAGAAAAGCAGAGGTGGTGATATTAAATGTTTTGCAGATATGAAAGTAACAGATACTTCTTTATTATGTTGATACAAGTGGTAAATGATACTCACCAGCATGCTGTGAGTGTCATTGTATCATATGTATCTTTTTAGATACTGACACAATGTTGTATCATTGTACTTAAAATATGTCCAAGTTATAATCATGGCATGGATATATGCCTAAAGTGCAGCTTAATTATCAAGCAAATATTTGCAAATCATCCAGAACATCGCAGCCACTGACGGGTGCAGTAAATAACATCGATCATCTTGTGACCATTCAGTGTTCTGCTGGAAAACATTTGGACCTGGCATTGCTTATGGATGCTACTTAGACATGTAGCACCCACCTAGACCAAACAAAAAAATCATTAAAAAAAAAAAAAAACGCACAAGTGTTCACCTGGCCTCTAAATTCACAAGATCCCAAACTTGTCAAGTCACTTTATTTATATCAAATCAGAATCAGAAAAAAACTTAATTTATCCCCGAAGGGCAAAGAGTACATTAAAATACATTAAATACATTAAAAATACATTAAAATAAGAGCAAGAGAATAAAATCACAAAAGTGGGTGGGGGAAAAAACAGCGTATTATGTACAATGGCAGGTCTGCTGCCAGTAACAGAGATGAATTGTGTAAAATAATATAAAGGGCAATAGGTTTAAAAGAAAAAGTAAAACAGCAGTAAAGTATTGCAAATAAATAAAGTGAGGCGTGGATAAATTTAAAAGTGACAATGTGATTAAAGTGACATTGTAGTTAAGTGACAATGTAATATTGGACATGAGGATGACATTGCACAAGGAGGAGAATAACGTTGGGAACAAAGGTTGCTCTCCTCCTCTGGGTCTTACAGGCCGGACGAGGAGAGAATAACACTGGAACTGTATGTTCCAGAGTTATTCTCCTCCTGAACTCTAAGAAGCCTCAGAAAGCAGCACATTCAAAACAAGAGAAGATGACCCAAAGTACTTTCCAATAATACAGAAGAACATGGTATAACACTAATAAAAACAAACCAACACCAATAAAAGCACAGTAAGATAGTGGGTAAAATACAATAGGAGAATAATAAAAATCAGTTTAAAATGGACCAGACAGAACTAGCCACAGGGCAGCCTGAGACTGAACTAAACACAGGAGGGGAAAAAAAGGTAGCACTTCAAATGAAATTTAAGACGGTTGGCAGTGGGGCAAAACTTAATGTGCGATTGAAAACTATTCCAGAGCTTTGGAGCAGCGACTGAGGAAAAAGCCTGGTCACCTTTAGATTTGAGGCGGGAGTTGGGGACTGAGAGGAGCTGTTGTGAGGGTGACCTTGGTGATCTCAGGGCAGAATATGGAATTACCATGTCGGCGGTGTACTGTGGAGCTAAACCATTTAGGGCTTCAAAAACAAAGAGTACAATTTTAAAATCGACTCTGTACTTCACAGGGAGCCAATGCAGTTGGGCCAGAACAGGAGTGGAGATGTGGTTATGTTTCTTTGTACCGGTTCACAGTGCTACATTTTGCACAAATTGCAAGCGCGAAAGGGCAGAATGGAGTAATCAAGCTGGGAGGTAAGAATCTGTGGGATGATCCACAGAAGCCCCTCTCCCTCAACCCATAGGACCCAAAGGTCCCCCCAATAACAACTTTCTGTTGCCAGACACCATAGGACCCCCCCCCCCCCCCCCCCCCCCCAGCTTGGTTGAAATGGTTAAAAACTTGGTTGAAATGCAACTGATGCTGCATTCAAGACAACTTGGGAAAGAATTTGGAAAAATTAGCTTTGACGGGTTTAAATAAAAAGTAGCTGCTGCACATATTTTAACGTTCAGCAAAGGATGACAATATACAAAACTTAGCTAGGAGAATGTGTCCTAACTGCAAACAAAGGAATTCAAAATAACCAATTTTAAACGTTAGGCAATGTTTACAATATGGAGTTGGAAAATGATCTACAGCTTTTTTTTTCTTTTTGTATAAATTGATACTGAATTATATAGTTAAATAAAAAAATGAATTAGCTTGATGCTGTATGGGGGCCCGCTTTTCTTAGATACAAGTGGGGGGGGCTCCAAGGAATGAGGGTTGGAAACCACTGACCTTCACAATATGACCACCATAATGTTATGGTGGTCATAATGTTATGCCTGATCGCTCTATACGAATCATAACTGTTTTCAGATATGGGACAAAACCCTAATCATAATCTTTATCCAGAATGTTTCGCAGGCAGTGACTGTGTAATGTCTAGAAAGCATGCACATCCCCGAAGTCCGTCTCTCCTCCTTTTTTCGATGCTTTTACTGCATCTGTCTTCCGTTGTCATTTGTTCGTGAATCTTTCTGCCTTTAGCTTTGTCTTCTCAAAGTGAGATGCAGCTCGATTTCGCTGAGAGGTGACTGATCTTGTCCCTGGAGAATATTCCCCTTCTTCACTTTCAAAAACTCCTGGTTTGCTTTGAAAGTACATTTGACAGCAGTTGTCCAGTCCCATCAGAATAGCACCGTGTTTCGTTCTTTCATGTGGATTTTGTGTTTGTGCAGTTGAAATAAAACCCTGCGTGCGTATCTCGCGGAACAGTTGGCACACGTTGCGCAGTGAGTCCGAATATACTATTCAACTTTCAACTACTTCTGATAATAAACATAATTAGACTGATCTTCACGGGTACATTTCTCCGTCCATTTTTATTTTATTTTATTTTTTTAAGCGGTGGAATCGTGATCCTGGGCCAGGGCCACCACCGCCTCCTCCTCCTCTCTGCACTCATTTATCAGCAGTAGAAAGGAACTACTGGGAAATTGCCCCCGTCACAGGACAAATGTGGAGGCCGTGAAATTCCTCTCCGGCCTTATTGCTCACCGAAAACAAACAAATGCTCAGCAATTACACAACACACCATTAGTCCATACACCATGACAGATGGGTTCAAATAAAAGCAGAATATAAACCGTGATGTGTTGTGGAACTGGACAGAGATGACTCAGTGTTGCAGGTGCTGCACAGAATTAAAGTGGTGTGCTGCAAACTTTTGGTCCTGCCCTGTCATTTTCTAATATTTAAAAGCCTTTAGGTTGTTACCAGCACATGTTTTCATATCCGTGACACTCTGCCTTTTATTAAACTCCCAGGAATTATTCTGCCTTTATCCTCTTAACCTTGTGCCGATGCTTTTTCTTACGACCGAAACTGCGACTGCTATCGCCTCTTTTACTGTATTTCAGATTTTTGTCAAAAGATGACAATTTGTACATCCTCACTTCACCGAGCCTGCTCGCAAAAGTCACACAGACTCGTAACTTATTTACCAGACGTAATTCCGGCGACCTTTTAATTACGCAAGGCCGGGGTTATGTAACGAAATGAACTGAGGGCAAACTTACATCTGGCCTGATGACTAAATCAGTTAAGAACACATGGGGGAATATGAGCAGCAAAGTGGGGAAATTACAGCAAAGAGTGCAGGGGAAGATGCATCCTAATGAATCATTTTTTAGCCCACACTCATCCCAACAGCCTTCCACCCCACCTACAGACACCGATCAGGCATAACATTATGACCACTGACAAGAGAAGTAAATAACTTTGATCATCTTGTGACTATGCAAAGACCACACACCTAGACTAGATGCCTTTGGGAACAGCTCCAAAAAATATTGAGATCAGAAAGTGTTGACCTGGCCTCCAGTTTTACTACATCCTAAACTGATCAAGTATCTGTGGGATGATCCATGGAGCCCCTTCAACCCATAAGACCCAAAGGCCCCCCCACTGATAACATTCTGTTACCAGACACCACAGGACACCATCAGAAGGTCCATGTCCATTCTCTGATGAGTCGCAACTGTTTCGGAGGCACGAGGGACACAATATCAAGAAGGTGGTCATAATGTTAAGTCTGATCTGTGTGTCCTTGTACTGGAATAATCATTCATCTTTGTGGTCATTGTGATTATATCCACGTGTGCCTCAAACAGTTACCCCATAAAAGCTCTTAAATTTGAGCCACTAATGGAGTTGCAGGGACTCCGCGGGAATCCGGGGTCCCCCAGTGGGCCTGAACAATAACCGAGCAAGCGAAGCCAAATGACCGACATTATGAAATGTCTTCTTCACTATGAATTTTTTTTTTTAATCTCTGTCTTTTGTATTAACTTCTTTATTAACACACTGGGTTCAAATTGCCTCGCACCCTTTGGATACTGGAAACTCATTCGCTGTTAATAATGAGGCCTGTGTGATGCTATGATGAGAATCTAGAGCTCAGAGTTGGTGTCGCCTCGTGGGATGTTTCATTTCTGAGTTGTGTACAATAGTCCTGACTGACTTTTGACTTTGTGTCTGCGTTCGTTGTTCCTCTTCCACACACGCAAGCACAAACACACGCACCCGAAGGCACTCCCGCGCAAATTACACGGAAGTAAATCAATACCTCTCCAGCTGACCGACAGTGACGTCAGCTGCACAGTCGGATCTCCCTTTTTCCTCCTCACCGTGCTTGCAGTGTGTGCGTGTTTGTGCGCGCGCGTGTGTGTGTGAGAGAGAGGGGCCGCCACACGCGCGGTTGAGGCGCGTCGCTACGTGCCCAGAGTGGAAAGCAGCTGCGCGTCACAGCTCGAGGAGGCAATAAGTTGGGATGGCGGCGTCCCCGCTTTTCCCCTCAAAACCCTCACAAGCAGTTTGAGACTACACACGACCCCTACGTCTGGAGACACGCGTGGCCTGCAGCGCCGTCCTGTGATTCTTAATTATCCACAGACTGCAGCCAGCAGCGCGCGCTGATCCATCTGCATGTGCCACAGTGTAAGTTAAATTCGGGCAGAAACTATCACAGGAGGATGGAGATAAGGATGGAGCAATTAACACAGTGTCAGCAGAAACCCTTTAAGTGAGCATTACGGGGGCTCTAGTCCTTCCGGAAATGTTAGTGGTATTTAAACCGGGCTTGTTTTGGCATTTTAACCACGTGCAACCGACATTTCTGAAGTAGCATCACTGGCAAAGAATTCGTAATTTTATTTCCCCGACAGTGCATCCCGAAGCCAGCTCTACTGCTGCTGATCGTGGGCGGCTGCTGCCCCGATACAACATCACCCCTCTGTCGGACTGAACCACCCCTCTCCCTCTTTCTCTCCTCCGTTGGCTCGCCCGTGTCCCTCACCCCTCCTCCCCCCTCTCTCCTTCTCTCTCTCTCTCCCGCTCTCTCTCCCTCTCTGCTGGAACGCACGTACAGGGATAATAGCCTACTCTCGCTTTCTCCGTCTCCGCTGCTGCAGAACGGACCGTAAAGCTGTATGCTGCCTCTTCCTCCCTGCCAGACCGGGACTCCGATCAAGGTAAGGCAGGTGAAACATGCGCCGTGTTGCGTCCAGGCTGGGCTGAGCTGAGCTGGGCTGGGCTGGGCTGCCACGGTCGGGGGGTGCATGTGTGGGTGGGTTTTGGAGATTTCTGCACTTGTGGGTTCAGTGAGATGTGCCGTGTGCGCACCGGAGGCTCGCTCGGGCTGCCACGCTGAGATGTTGCGGCGCGTGAATTGCGGGATCAGTTGAGGAGCTTGGAGAATATAAATCTGCTCCTTAAAGATAATTTAAAAAAAAATTACTGCCCCGGATCGTTGTTGGGTAGGATTCACTACTCAGACACTTTTTTACGTGACAGAAAATCAGACCAGAGGACAGATGAAAAAAGAGGAGGATAAGTGTGGAGAAATTTTGACAAATTGATGCAGCCTCGACCTATTGACTAGTGGTGCCATCCACAGTGCCAAAGGGCAAAGACAGTCATTATCGCTTCACGGCACGTAGCCTGTCCTATTATATATATGTGTGTGTGTGTGTGTGTGTGTGTGTGTGTGTATATATATATATATATATATATACACAAATATTCCCTCCTTCGGAC
Source organism: Mugil cephalus (assembly GCF_022458985.1). Lineage (NCBI taxonomy): Eukaryota > Metazoa > Chordata > Actinopteri > Mugiliformes > Mugilidae > Mugil > Mugil cephalus. Next base: position 25,276,646 of record NC_061771.1, read on the forward strand.
AGGACAGCTGTTGAGCAGTGAGAGGTTCTGGGAAGGTTAGCCGCTCTTTGCTCTAGAGTGGCGAGCTGGGGATCCAGGGTTTATCCGCTTGGAGCGAGGAGGTGGTGCTGGAGTTGTTCCCTTCCAAAGAGGGGCAGCATCAGCTGCTTGTGTGTGAGGAGCGGCTGTCTCTGCATCGGTGTGTGTGTGTGTGTGAGAGAGAGAGAGAGAGTGTGTGTGTCCATATATGTGTAGTCACTATCATCATCACAGAGTCTGTGCGTGCGTTCAGTGAAAAGTGACGGGCAGAGATGGGAGAGAACAAGCGCGCACGAACACGAGCGTCTGCACTGTAGTCGTTAATTTCCACTTCAAAGCGGCTGTTTCCGTATATTTTGCATTAGTTGCGTTGAGGAGGGGAAGGCGCGGAGGCTGCCGAGTCTCTTTCGCGGCTGCAACGCGAACCCCGCTCAGCAGCGCGGCGGTGCGTTTGGAGACGGCGGGAGGATAGAGATGAGGGAAAGAGAGACGGAGTGAGAGGTGGTGGGGGAGACGGAGGGAAGATGAGAAAGCGAAGGGGGGGAGAGGGGTTGAGACGGAGAGGGGGAGAGAGGGAGAGAGATGGCGCCCTACACCAGTGCTCTCTGGCAGTCATTTGATTTATCGCCTCTCCAATGCGCACTGACGCACAAAGCTCCGGGTCCCCCCCGCTCCTTTTTTTTCTTTCTTTCCCTTCCTTATTATTTTTTTTAGTCATCTCGCCGCCTGGTCAAGATTATGTCGTGTTTACGGTCATCAGCCAATCTGGAACACGCCCTCGCCCAAAGATGAGACGCCTTTACACCTCCCCTCATTTTCCCCCCAACTCCCACGTTGTTACCGGGCGGCCCCGTGAGCGAAACACGGCTTTCAGACATGAAGATGATTGCCACCGTGAAAACAGTGACGACTGATGTAATGTGACTGGCGCGCCCCTCTGGCAATGTTTTGGCCGAAGGATTGATATTTCCCCTTACCTTCCAGTCACTCCGCAAGTTGGGTCCATTTGTTTATGCATCTCATTGTGGCGACGCGTGCGTGCGTGCATGACTCATTTGGCCGCGCACTGCTGGGATAGCGGAGACCTGGGCAGCGCTGCAGGCTGCTGCTGATGCTGCTGCTGCTGCTTCTGGAAAAGAGCGAAAGTTGGGTAGAAATGTCACAACATGCAAAACACGCGGTGGCTTTCATCCATTTCAGTCACCCCCACCACTCCATTCATCATCACCCTGACATTTGATATCCAAATCCTCTTTGGCCTCTTCCATCTCATCAACATCATGATGATGATGATGGTCATCATCATCATCATTAAACTCCTCCCTGTCCATGTCACAACCGCCATTAACACAATTCCACCAAACTATATCATTTCTAATGTCGTGAACATAATCATCTTCCCCCTCCTCCTAACCATCAGTGTAATTATTCCTTCCACCTTCTTAATTAACACATTCTTCGTGTTAATCTCATGTTATCACTGTTTCCTCAGTAAAGTCTCATTATTCAAACCTCCCTTTGTCCGCGAGTAACATCGTCATCACCATCGCCTTCATCATTGTGCTGTTAAAGATTCAACCAATTCAAAAGTCCACATTTTCCCCCCCTTTTCCTCCTTTTTCCTCTCCTCTCTTCTCCTCTCCTCTCCTCCTCAGGCTGTAAGATATGACAATATATTAGCGAGCTGAGCTCTTTTAATGCCCGCAGGCCTGAGATCTCATTCATACCCCGGAATCAATCACACATGCGGAAATACTTCCACGCCTGCAAACATAAGCTGCATTCAAATAGTCTAACAACACTACACCGATCAGGTGCGTTGTGTAGGTTTCCCTTGTGCCTCCAAAACATTTGGGACTCATCAGAGAATGGACGTGGACCTCCTCCTCCTCCTCCTTCTTTTTCTTCAAACGTCCCTGCCTATTAGGGAGTGATACCAGACACCAGCATTGACTTCAGCTCTTGTTTACTTGCCTCATTTATCTATCAAATATCTCGATGAGCTCCCTTGGTACACTGTAAAACGTTACAGCCCCATTACGTTATGCGAATGCAGTTTTTGTCTTGTGTGGTCAATGTTGATTTCACTCACGTCTTTAAGTTTTGAGTTGAAACAAGCGATGTAGGAGGAGGAAGGGCGGCATGATTTGAGTACTGGGAAATATAGAGGTTGTCACCATTATCTATTAAACAGAACTAATGATGATGCCTTTGAAACAAGGCTCTTAGGAAGAGCATTAATTAATTATACCACGGTATGACAATGCCATCAAAAGTCTTTGCACCATAAGCGCAAAGGATGAGTGGATTTTTAGAAGTCGTTTTCCCACCAGGATTGCATTTCAAAGTGTTTGTATTTGCTTTCTAAAGGGCCAAAATAGAATAGTCAGCAAAGTGAGAAACAAACCACCAAAAAAAAGTACCTTGACATGAATTTAGCTAAATTAATCTTAAGTTGCTTTAACTGAAGAAAAAATAAGAAATGATTATTCGTTATAAGTTAACTTGAGCTGAAACAAAAGTTCTCTTCAGGTTAAGTTTACTCAGATTCTTAAGGCAGCAGGTGAACTTTTGTTTCTAAGTTTTAGTGACCTGGAACATTTTACAGTGTAGAGCTTCTCAAGCTAATCAGTTGTTCCTTCATGAGAATTTTCGAGTTGTTCCAACCGACTAAAATTTGCATGATTTACACTCCACGGGTAGGTTGAGTATTTAGTTAAATTAATGTCCTAAACTAAAATAAACTTGTAGGTTAATGTTCACTGATCCCCAGCTTTCAGTCAAGTTCGATGTCCTGTTGCTTCCAGCAGTTTGCTTGTTGAGAGCAGAACTTATCCAGCTTGGATTAACCGTAGTCTAACACAGCAAAGGATTTCATTTATTAGATTAATTCTGTAAATTTTCATAAAAAATTGGGCTGCATTGATATAGATATAAGACAGAAAAAACAATAAATGCTGAACTGCATTTCGTACAAACACCCAACAAATATTTCCAACTAACTGGAAAAAGTGCCTGATTCCCCCAAAAAACTAATTCACCAGAATTCATCTTTTAATGAAATGACTCTGAATGACGTTGGAAACTTTAAGACTGCACATCACTGATTAAACATGTTAACGCTGCAGCCGTGAGGTTAATTGAACACAACGGCCGTCCTAAAACCGTTCCCCAATTAAACGTATATCTTCTTCGCTTTTATTCTTCCAACAACTCGTGTTAGACTCTGTGTGCCTTAAAAATTAATTTCTCCCAGTTCCTTTTCTTCCACTAATGATTTTCTGTCTCAGAACTCTCATTAGCTATGCTCACTGGCATTCAGGTTTAGCCAGCTCTGTTTTAGTAACTTTAAAGGGGCCTTTGTGAGAACTGTTGATACTGTGCTCTTTGACATTGTCTCTTTTTTTTCCACCCTTCTCTCTCGTTTCTTCTCATCTCCCCTCCTTCTTCTCCAACCCTTTGACTCCCGTTTTCTCTGATCTGCTCCTCTCACATTCTTATTGAATTGGATGTGGCCCCTCGGGGACCCTTAAACCCGTTCCTCTGCTCATTTCAGCAGTGTATTGAAGCGTCAGTCACGATGAGACACGTTAATGGGGTGACACACACACACATAACACACACACACAAACTGTGGTTGTAAATTGACTTCTTAAAATACGCAAGAACTGCCGCATGTCGGCTGTTCTGGATTTTGCATTTTTTGAGGTGTGAGGATGATATACACTGATCAGCCACAGCATTATAACCACTGAAAGGAAAAGTAAATAACATTGACCATCTTGTGGCAATTCAGTGTCCTGTTGGTAAAGTTTTTTGACCAGGTATGGACGTTAGGTAGACATGTACCACCCACCTAGACCAGACCAGGCACCCCCACCCCATAGCAATGTCACTCCCCAGCAGGACGCACAAGGTGCTGACCATTCTTCAGTTTTGGAGGCACAAAGGAGACCTGCACAATATTCAGCAGCTGGTCATAATGTTGTGGCTGAGTGGAGTGCACCAGTCTGTTGTGAGGTTATTGTGAAACACAGAACAGGAATGAGCGAGTGGAATCTGGAGTCGGCACTCACTGAAGATGTCGACGTGCCGATGCCATGGATACCTCGGCATCACTGTGCGGAAATACATCCTGCTTTCACGAGGACCGTTGATGTTTTGTGCCATGAGAGAAGGAATTTATTTTATTCATATATATATATAGTGGAAAAAAAGTCAAACTAGAAAGGCCAAATGGGTCAAATAAAAGATTATTTTGATATAAAAATAAATGTTTTTCCTCCTGCAGGTGCGCACATACGGGAATGTCAGTGCATAAGCCATAAGATCAGCAATTACAGTGAAAAGAGCTGCGAGTCAGTCGCACCTCAAACAGAATGTGACATCCTGAATGCTGAAGACGCTACACACGGCTCGTGGGATTTATTGATTGTGTGTTTGCTGCGAGGAGACACGCTCACTCTTAACCGCCGTTGGGCGCAGCATTCCCCACTGTGAGTGAACAAAATCACTTGGTGGGATATTGTTCAATCTCTGGTGGTGAGAGGGAAAGTTTTTTTTATTTTATTTTATTTCTTTCAAAAGAAGAAGAAGTCCTCATTGTTGCACTAGGAACACATTGAACTTGTTCACCTGCCTTTCAGCCGGTACATGCTGGGACCAGCTCTAGCTATAACTTGACCTTGGAGAGGAGGAGGTGAAAATAGAAAAATGGATGGAGAAATGAAGTGGGTCAGAGGGGGGATAACTGAACATATTTGGCAGCTGAATAAAATATTTAACTCTGCAAACTTTAATGTAGCTAGACTATTTTGCTTTGTTGTTTTCCACCTCAGTGTCCGTTTCAGTGTGTGTGTGTGTTCATGACAAACGTGAGACGGCCGGAGATAAAGAGGACGGTTCGGCCTCGTTCGAATGTTAACTACGCTGTTTGTCTGCAACAATAACATCAGCAACCGGGAGGAGGACAAATCTTATCGCCGACTAAATGTTGACTTTTCTTTCGCCATTGTCAAATACCAGACTGTGGCTGGCGGCGATAAGTTATGGAAGAAAAAGCCATTTGTCTGCTTTTTTAGCTGAATGCAAAAAAAAATAAATAAAATAAAATGAAGAAGAGAGCTCATAGGGGAGTGAGGAAGAAGGAGGCCTTGGGGAGGGGGCAGGACAAAAAGACTTTCAGACTTGCAGAATTGTTAAAGTGTGGCAGTGGTGTTCAGAACTGCTGCAAGCGTTTCCGGGGTTCTGCATTATGGAGAATCTCAACAATGACAGATGGTTGTGTCAGACGAGATCATTTTACAGTGGGCTTGGCAAATGTTTAAAGTCATTTGTGGATGTGGAACACATATGGAAGCTTAGTTACACACATCAGCCACCTTAGACATGTACCGTCCACCTGGACTGGACCAGGCACCAACACCCCATAGCAATGACACGCATTGAAGCACAAGGTGTTGACCTGGCCTCCTCATTCACTAGGTCCCAAACTGATCATGTATCTGTGGTGATGCACAGAGGCCCCTCCCCTCAAAACTCTTTCAGTGGATGGAACGCTCTCTCCTGTCACAGCTTCACTTTATCTTTTAAAGCTGCGGAGCTCAGGGAAACTTAGAATACGGATTTTGTCTTTTAGCCTGCAGACAGATTGCAAGTTTCGACTCTGAGCGGATGATGCTGAATAAGTGGCTGTTTGGCTACCAAACTGCTCACTCTCACGCACCAAAAAAAAAAAAAAAAAAATCCTTTCTTCTGGTAATAGAATTTTGTGCAGTTTACGTTGTTGGGTGGAATTCTGCAATCTTCAACCATGCTACAGAGGGTACCGACTCAAAACAGTTAAGGGGACTGGAAAATAGACAGCAATGCAAATCGCCTGATAGTAGTGAAACGAAAGGATCTGCATTTAGAGCTGAGAAAAGGGAATTCACCCTCAAGGAACTGCTTCCGATTTATACCATTTTACACACTAAGCGGTGTAGTGGCGTACATTCATAATTTCGAAATCTCTTTCACTGAATTTACCTTGCCTCAACATGAGTCAGGGCTGCCTTTGAATTTTATGCATTTTTGCAGCATAAAATAGTTTCAGCTTGGCAATTTTCTTGTATTTTCTGAGAACTGGAAATGCAAACACAAAAGAATTCAAAATTGAGCAAGGGTGCAATCAAACGGGGAAATGCAGGAAAGCACAACATGTCTTTTTATGCTCAGTAAAATACTCTCTTCACTTGATCTCCAGAATTCAGAATCTGCCAAGCTCATATGAAGTTGTCTATTTTGGCAAACTCCAGCTCACTGATATGCCATGATTTCTAACAGGCAGTCGGGATTAGAGAGCTGGAATGAGAACTTTAGAGGGATCAAAATAATGGCTGTGGCAAAGCTTATGTTCACAATCCCAAACATACAGCAAGTCCTAATGAACAGACTTCTGCAAAATGAAGAATGAATCTTGCAACATAAAAAAAAAAAAAAAACTATCGCAAGTTCTCCGAGATGCTTAGAAAACACTACTTGCCAAGTACCTTGGAAAACTGTGCAATTTCTACAAAGTGCACCTAGGAGATTCAGTGCGGGAGTCATTTTTTAAAATGTGGTGACCGAATATGGATTAGATCCATTTATCTGTATCTAAAACTAAACCCCAGAACTGTGGAATATACTAGAAGAACACAATCTAGGAAAAACCCAAAGGTGTAGTGCATAGTTCATTTAAGTAACTAACATCAAATTTGCCATCAGAAGGCAAAAGGGAAGGATCCAGGTGACGTTCAAGGTGGCTTCCTCCTTCGAACATGGGTGAGCTTTAGTCAAAAATATACTCGATTTGCATGTGTGACTAAAATCAAATCTGGCGTAACATAGAGTCAGACACTAGGGTCAACAGCTTACATTTAATCATTGTGATGCTCATGTGCTGGTGGAAAAAATGGTGACTAATTCTTCCTCAAGTGACTGAGAACATCCCTCCTGGATGTTCACCTGTCAGCAGTCAGTCGAAGGTCACACAGAGAGGAATATTGTGAAAATGCTGCAGGACTTTTTGGCTTTTGAACGTTGTGTGGTTTGCTGAGTGTCTGTTTTATGATTGCAGCTAAGTTTCTCAGTCATGGTAGATCCTAAAAAGCATAAACAAGGACAACTAACTAGACTTGCAGAGTTTCTTGAAGATGTTTTGCAAATCATCCATGTGGCTTCTTCTGTCCAGTTGCACACGTTTCAATGTTTTGCATTGAGTTTTTGCTGAAAGGGAGTTCAAAAAAAAAAAAAAAACTTTTGGAAAACCGTCTCTGTTTACCATTTAATTAATTTAATTAATTTAATTACAGTAGGGAACTTTTTGGCCTTGAACAACCCAGCGACTTCTTTCTGGTATCATTCTGCTGCTGCAACAGCTTGCCAAAATGTCCTTCAATGTTACACTCAGCCTCGTCTTGTTGTTTTTTCACACAGCTGCAAAGATTATTACGTGAAACCAGTTACTCCATTTGTTCCCCAAGTCACTGAGCAAAGGCTCTAAGTGTGGCGTGTCGACAGAATAGCTTTATCCCTGCTGTGGGGGTGTTTGGATGTCATGACTTAGGTCCACTTGTCTCTTCACAGAGAAGGGTCAGTGCACATGAGAAGGAAGGTTTTGTGAGTGATCTCCTTTATTCTCTGAAACATTTTTTACCCCGGCAGCAGTGATCTCTTCCTGGATGACAAGGCCCTGATCCATGAGTCACAAGGGATCATTCGGCGGCTACCAGGTCTCAATCTTGATCCAACAACTACTACGAATTACACTGCTGTCTAATGCCACCTAAACACTAAAATGGCAGCGTACCATTTGGAAGAATGGCGCTTTGTCTTTATAGTAGAGCTGGACGGACTAACACAACCAGTGCCAAGGATCGGCTGTTGTGGTGGCACAGGGTGGCCCAAGCCTTTTCCCTTGATTTCCACTTATTTCTCAACCAGAAGAGACACGTTCTAATTTCATACACTGATAAGAGAGCACAACTGGATTTACCCCAAACAGTGCCATTTGAAGATGCAGACAAGCGGTGGCCCAACGAGGCAAGCAGTGACTCTTACAAAAGCTACAAAGCAGAGCATTTCTTTAAAGGATTATTTGGCCCGATAAGTCCCAAAAAGTCTCTCAGCGCTCGGCATGCCAAAGAAACTCCAAAACCTCCTTTGGAGAGCGGAATGAATCACTGTCTCCAAAAAAGATGTTCCTTTCTTTGTGCTTTTATCTCAACATGTAGCCAGCATTCCATGGTCTGGCTAAACTCGGATGGCAGCAGCTTGGATGTTTAAATATGCAGAGGATGACTTTCGCTGCTACAGCCTGAAAGTGTGCTTTTCCACACCTGAGATGTTCAAAAAAAACGAAAAAAAAAAAACGTGCTGAAGTGGTGCATTAGCGCGCACCACAGACCGGAGCCCGATGTTTGTGAGATGTCTCAGACTTGGGGGCGAGGGTGCAAGTCTGGAGTGGTTCTTGCTGTCAAAGTGCAGTGAATGCGATGCTCAAACAGAGCTTCAGCAGCAGTTTAAAATGTGTATAAAAGTGTCCTGTGAGAGATGCTGCGGCTCCGCTCTTTTGTCACATCTCTCTTACATCTCTCTTCTCAGTAAAAGGGAAGCAGGCCTCGTGTCTGGCTCAGTGTGGGGGGCGTACAGTATATTTTGACTTGTTTTTCAGCTGTACCAGAGGATCGGTTATTTGTAATCACTCCAAAGCAGTGGCATGCAGACATTTTGTTTGGGGCGGCAGCGTCAGTAAAAAAAAAAAAAAAAAGTCAGCATAATTTCATTAAACAGTTTGTGGGGGAATGGCAATTTTTGCTCATAGGTCAAAGGAGTGGTAGCTAAGCTAACCACAGGGGCAATCGCTGGCACTCAGAAAATTGCTGCATTTTGGAAAACAGAAGTCTCCGAAAAGGCGATGAAGATTTAGGTTCAAAATGAGATATATTAATATTTTTCTGCTGTTACTCATTATCTCCAGAGGCAGTATTTTGACTGTCATATCAAACCAACAGCACTGGTCCCTTTAAACCATAGATGTCAGTACGCATGCAACGCCAGTACTATAAGGCCTGCTTTGTTAATGCGTTGGTCTGTCAATCAGGACCGGCAATGGCCTCGTCCTCAATTGACATTCATAAGCAACCTCATGCTACCAGTCACTTTGGGTAAATTTAAGCCACCCTTCCTCACAAAAACAGCCAAACAAAAGGAACTTTTGTTTGCGAATGTAAAAGACAGACCTCTTTCTCTAGCTTGTGGACATCTCACGCGAAGGAAAAACCTGCACATTTGTGGATCATTTTTCAATAAATATTGAGTCTGTTCTGTGACTTTGCCCCAATTTTTATTTTTTGGCCCATGTTTGGACTCACCCCCTCACTGAATTCATTGAGAAGTTGTGTCCAAACGTTTGACCGGTAGTGTATATTTGTTTGACATCCCTCCTCTTAAAGTCTCCTCTAAAGATGAGGGGGAAAAAAACCCTTAATGAATCGTCTCTAATGATCCCCACTCCCCTCCTCCCTCCCTTTTAAATGTTTCATGTTATTTTGTCTATTTTTTGTCGTGCAGAGATAATCTTTTCGAAAAAGAAAAATTCCTGGTATGTGTATCCAACATGGAAATTGTGTTTTTCTGTTTCATTTCTTTTCAGGATCTTTTAAATCAATAGTTGGAAAGAGGACTGAATGGCTGCAGCGCAATTTTGTAAATTGATGAAAGATATTCTCAGAAATAACAACGAACCATGATTGGTTGTAATCTTGATTGAAGAAAACATTTTCTACAGTGGTTCTTATTTATTTATTTTTAAATTGATTTCTTCATTTATAATGAAACCTTTGGCGTTCACGATCCATACTACGTATTCTAAGGAAGAAAAATATTATGTTCATGCGCCTAAACTTTTATCTTCAGCACGAGAAATTGCTTTGATTTTATTTTATTGATTTTCATTCTTTTCACTGAGATACAGTAGATACTTGGACTATACGACTGGCCCATTGGTTTCCACCCAATTTCGTCTTCGTATCGCCCCAAATCATGTGCTTGCATTCTAATTTCTGATGGTGGTGTAGACGATCATTTTTTAAACACAATAAAATGCTTATAAGAGTAAAGGTTTTCCCTCTTCCTTCCTCTTGACCCGTTCCCACTTCAGTAACTTATTTCTGCTCCATATTCACAGCTGCAAAAAAATTAAATAAGTGGAAAGTTGACTGTGGAAGATTGACCTCACCCTTCAAACGAAATGTTTCTCTTACAGCTGAACGCTATGTGAGTCTAACTCAGGCAGCTCCGCTGTTAAGCCTGCAGGGAGAACTGGGACAGATTATTACTAATTACCTGTCAAACACCTCAAAAAATCAAAAGGAATGACTTGTGTAGCTCATGTTTAGCAACGTGTCGACAGTTGAAGCTATTTATGTGCCTGGTAGTGAGTGGATCTTGTTCCTAAGGCAAGTTATAAAATGCAAGATGGGAACCTATCAGAGTTGCACATCTTAATGTCTTTCTATAGATGCTGTTACATCAGGATGCAATACTCTCCGTGATCTCAATTTACTCCATCCCTATAGGCATTTATTTATTTATTTTTTGGACTGCAGCAGTGGCCCAATTTCCCAACAGGGATCATTAAACTTTCATTTCATCTTAATCTAAGAACCGTGTTCACAGGACATTTTCTAGCCAAGCACCAGACTGGAAGTGGAATATTCTCTCCGAATTATTTAGGGTGTTGATGTCTTGTGTCTTCCGAACATGGACGGTGTGATTATGGACAGACACAGGTGTTTCTGTTGAGTCTCAGAGAACCCACGTCCCGAAGAGCAACTCCTGGTGAATTTGCTCAACATCCACAGTCATGGGGATCATTATTGTCACTTGTTAGAAAGATGTACCTCCTTACACAATGTGCCTTGTTGTTTTGACGTCGCCTGTGTTGAATCTGGGACTCTTTAACTTAGTGTGTTGCTGTAGAGAACGGACACAGAGATAATCTGCCACTGTGTGTTATGTTAATCCTCTTGTCGAGTGTACCACCCACCTAGAATCGACCCGGCCACCCCATGGCAATGACACCCAACAAAGTGTCACAGGAACTTGTGTGTAGGAACTTGAGGGAACTCGAAGCACAAGGTGTTGAACTGGCCTCCAAATTCACTAGATCAAGTATCTGTGTGATGATCCACAGAGGCCCCTCCCCTCAACCCATAGGACCCAAAGGCCCCCACTAACAACATCGTGTTGCCAGACACCACAGGACGCCCTCAGAAGACCCATGTCCATTCTCTGATGAGCCACAGCTGTTTTGAAGAGAGACTAACACAATGTTAGGAAGGTGTTCATAATGTTATGCTTGATTGGTGGATGAGTTACTATACAAAAACACACACACAAAAACAATGTGTCTTCCATTTCATTCTTTGCTGAAGTTTTCAGTGGATCTGATTTATTTCAGCTGTCTGAGAAGTCATCTTTGGAAGTTTTTTTTTATTTTTTTGAAAAAGAACCAACACAAACGTTTTTGGCAGGTTGCAGGACTTTCTGCCGCCTTCTATCTCAGCCTAAGGAGCTCTGGTATCTAGCCTGCGGTCAGTTCAGTCGTCCACGTGGTTAGCATGTCGACAGACCACTCTTGCCATCTGTGTAAAAGCTTGAAGCCTGGCAACATGGAGCGTCATGTGGTCTTTGTGATCTCACAAATCCCACAAGTGTCCAGCTGCCTCGCAAGATAAGCAGAGGCCCGTCTCAGCAACCAACAGCAGACATTTTGGTCCATGGCGAGTGGATTTAACATTTAAAAGCAAAGTTTGACTAGCTGGAATTAACATTGTAGATATCAAAAACTTCTTTCTGACTAGTCGCAATTACATTTTGAATAGTTGGATTTTTCATTCAAGATATCTGTAAGTGTGACTTGGCGAAACGACATATAGAGATATCTGTAATTCAGTTTTGACTAGGCACAACTGAATCACAGATGTCTGCGATGACGTCACTGAAAACGTCACTCAACTCGTCACACATCTTAAATGACAACTGAATGAAAGCTAAAGATATCTCAAGATATCTCTACGACGTTTCTCTATTTTAGCTATCCAGAAGTATGTCACTTCCCCTCCTCGCCGTAATCCAAGAAGAAGAAGTTGCTTCAGAAAAAGTAGGATGGCGTCGGCGTTGTGAATGAGAAAACCACAAGAAAGTGCCATGAAATCAAAAGAGCCCTCAAACGGGGGATTTGTGGAGAGAGAACCCGTCGTTCTGTCGAAAGCTGTGAAAGAAATATCGAAAGAATTGAATTTATCACCAGGCACAAACAAGGAACTCAAAAGCAGTTTGGCTGAGCCGAAAGCTTTAGTAATGGAGGCTAGTCATGAATTCTCCGCATTCCTCCCTGCCAGCTCCTGCCTCGCACGGGCTGCGGCGTTGAATAGTCGACTAATAACATCGACATTGGCCTCTGGCTCTGGCTGCTCCGCCATCTTGCTCACCACAAGTGCAATGTTTATCAACAACCCGCTCCCGCTTGAAGCGGTAGGCGGGGCCTTCTGCAACGTCATTTCACCTGGTCAAAACTCTGATTCAAGATATCTGTAATGACTTTCTGACTAGGCGGAATCAAAGTTACAGATATCTCCAATTTCAGATATCTCTAATCAAACTTCAGTTCAAGATATCTAAAACTTGATAATGGACATCGACAGTTAAATTAGGACTGTTCCTAATTCCAGTTATAGATATCTACAACGTCATTTCGTCTAGTCAAAACTTAACTTCAGATATCTGAAAAGGAACATGTAGATAGTGGGTGAATTAAAGATATCTTGACCTGGAATCATGACTAGTCAGAATCTCAAACTGGAACAGTCAATTGTAGATATCTGTAATGACAAACCCCATACACGTGAATGACAAAAGTGACGTCATTTGTGATAGGAAGAATGGAGTTCTGGATATCGGAAATGCTCTTTTTAACTAGGCAAAATTGAATTACAGATATCTGCAAAACATATCCAGCCTGGCTTTTAAATGTTAAAATGACTCGCCATATTGGTTAGATTCTTGATTATCCAGTCTGTTAATTGGTTCAGTCACTTAAAAAAAAAAGGTACACGGGAAATTTCTGCCTTGAGTTTAACTGGGTTAAAGTAATGTGGACGCCTGAAGATTGGCGTGCTGCTTCTGGCCGGGACAGGCAGGAGTTGGGAAGCTGGCTGCAGTCATTTTGTTGAGCCAAAAGAACATCAAAGAGGTCAGGCACTGTCTGATAAGGCCTGGCTGTAGTCTGTGCCTGGCGTTCGATGTGACTGCGTGAAGACCTCTGCACAGGGAGGCCAATTCCTCCCCCGTCCAAAATGAGGAAGCGTTTTTTTTTATTTATCTTTTTTTTTTTCTATTGAGCTGAAAGCAGAAAAAGCCCAAACTGTTGGCGCAATGCTGGAAACACTCTGTTCTTTAAGAACATTTCATTCTGTGTGAAAGTCAGCACATCTGCAGCGAATAAAAAATAATTTAGATTTAGGTTTACCATGGGGCATGAGGGCACATTTATTCTTTTCAGGTCTGCATACAGAAAATATGTAACATGTATGTATTAAGCGGTTACACTCATTCACACATACGCGTCAGGCAGGTCACAATAAAGACGGGAAATAATTCATCAGCAGGTAAAAAAAACATACTTTCTGGAAAGCATATAGTCACAACTGAGTTGAATTGACCCTGAAAGTCAACGCTGTGTAATTCACATCTCGTCTTCTCTGTGCGGTTGAATAACAACGGCTTGTAGCTCAATGTTAAAGCATTTTTTATTTTTTTTTGGCTGCCTTCTTTTCGTAGTGTAGATTCGCTGTCTTCAAGAGTTTGAGCGCCTTCATGAAAATCATATGATCCTCGCTGATTTCCCAAATGTCCCTGGTCTTTGTTGTCGTACATTCATTGTTAATGACGGGTCGGGAATGGAGCCTACTCAACAACAAAAAAAACAAACAAACATAAAAAACATAAAAATCTACTCTCTCTTTTTTCTCTCTTTCTGGATGGTTGTGAGCCGTCGTGACTGTTTACCGGAGCCATTCGTCTCTCTGATCCGTACGTGGCTTCGGCTCAACCCAGCAGGTGAATCTGATGTTCCCGGTCTTGAACGCGGCTCCCCATCACATCTCTGCATCATCTCCACGTTTGCCATTCAGGAGACAAACATCGGCTCGGCATTGAGATTGCCTTTTAGAGGTTTGATTCCCCCGAGTGTTTGTGCTCCCTGCAAAGTCAGATAATCACCGTGGTTGACTAGCTCAGGCACGCTTGGCAGTTATCATGAATGTGCTCTCTTGCGAGCGCATCACCGCCGGATGTCATGCTCAATCTGAAAGTAATAAATAACCTGCAACCATTTTTAAAGAAATGCATTTCTGTGTTACCCTATTATCGACTGGTAGAACACAGCCAGAACACAAATCAAGGGTTTAAGATCTGAGGTTTGAAAGATGCCGTTAAAAATAAAGATTTTGTCCATTCATCCGCAATCAATTCGATAACAGATGAACGGACAAAGTCTGAATAGTTGACATTTTTACTTACTGTGACCAGTGTAGGTGAAAATGAGCAGTCTGAGCACTTCTTTAATCCAAGGCCCTGTCAGGGCCAAACTGAAGTGTGTTGCTTCACAGGAAACAGAAACCAAGGAGATGAAAGAGGTGATAGAACCGAAGTTGGTGAGTTCAGGTTTCTCAACAGCGCTAACATTGTGCCCTTCAAGTGGGGCAGTGAAGAGTCAGAGCTTAAGTGCAAAATCCAGTTAGAATTTCATATGAGCAAAGTACACCAGTTTTAGATTCCAAAAAGTCACAGTTTATGTAACTGTGGCTGTTGACATAAATTAGGCAGCATTTTCCTGCATCCATTAGCGTTCAGCTCAGTGTCGGAACAGACAGAGGCCACTTTTGAGCATGGTTGCTATCATTGTCATTTTTTTTTTATTGTGTTTATCGTAAAATTATAGCACTCGTCATCTTGGGATATGGAACCAGTGATCTGCAGCATTTCAGCTCTGTGCTGCTGGGAAACGTTAGGACGTGGCTTTCATTCGTGGGGATGTTACTTAGACATGCATCAACCACCTAGACCAGACCCTGGCACCCCCACCTCATAGCAATGACACTCAAGACTGTTTATCAGACTAACCCTAACCCTGCCTCTCCTTGCGGTATTCATTAATCTGCAGAATTTCAGCTCAGGTCGCACTGTTCCTTCAGCATAGTCTTGAATGCGCTGCAGCTGTTAGAGATGCTGTTGTCAGCAAAGAGATAAAATGTAGATGTTCAGAGCAAACGTAAACAGTGGTGTTCCTAGGTTCTCGGGCCTACCAGGACAAGTCGTACTGCACATGAG
This sequence comes from Mugil cephalus, assembly GCF_022458985.1. Classification (NCBI taxonomy): domain Eukaryota; kingdom Metazoa; phylum Chordata; class Actinopteri; order Mugiliformes; family Mugilidae; genus Mugil; species Mugil cephalus. The sequence goes on from NC_061771.1 coordinate 25,292,081, forward strand.
CTATCCCCCCTAGTCCAAACTAACAAAATCTGTCACAGGATAGTTAGAAGTGGGATCCTGGGGACTGTTGTGGAGCATTGTCAGTGCACTGTAGCGCCTCTGTAGGTTGTATTGTCATTGCAACATTTGCCAAAATGTCTTTTTCTTTTCTTTTCAAACAACTGCTCTGTTTGCCTGTCCTAAACCACACGCCCCAGGGTAGTTTGGCTTGATAGGCTTCTGCTGCCTCGTGGTAGGATCGCACTCTGTTGATATATCCTGTCTGTTGTCAACGGAGCAGGCTTATGGTAATAGGGCGCCAGTGAGACCAATTTTAATAGCATGCATTAAGTTGGTACGGTGCAACACTATAAATGCCTTCCAGGAATGACTGTTTAAGAGTGCCGTTACCCTCCTGTAAAATGTATCCTACCCACTTATAATGGTCGACTGGGTCTGTTTGTCTGCGAGTGTGAGCATCTGGAACAGCTAAATGCCTTTGTCAACTTGGCCAGGTGAGATTTGTTGGGCCTTTGACGTTGACTTTGGAGTGAAGCTTAAAGAAAGGCAGACGAGGCTGGGCCAGGCCAGGGTCTGTTTCGCTTCCTCGTCTTGTGACGACGTTGACAGTACTGCCTCCCCACTTCCATCAGATGCAGTTGTCACCTGTCCCTGATGTGCCTTGCCTGTTGCTTGGTTGGAGCGCAGTCTGATCCGCTGCCTCGGAAGATGAGTTGTCCCTTTGTTGACTTCTGACACTCTCTGTGACGGGCGTTCTGTCTTAACTCTCCTCACAACACAGTCATTGGCACAGTTGTTGCAGAGTGATAGCTGACTTTATTATGCTCACTTCCCAAAATATATATATTTACAATTTACAGCCAAAAATGAAACAAATATTCACAAAGAGAGAAATGGGAGTATAAAAATAAAATAATCTGTGATCCAAAACAACATCTGACAACACTGTTCAAACTGTCTCTTTAAAATTTTGACCCAAAGTTTCGTAAGTTCTAAGACAATTTGGAAAAAGAATCACACACACTAGGAAAGATTTAAAATAAAATGAGCATGGAACCTCAATAACAAAGTAGAATTTTGAGCATAGCTCGATTAAACTCTGCTTGTAAACACACTGACTGACTCTAAAGGAGGCCTTTCTAAGCAGAAAAGCCCCTCCCTCCATTAATTAATGTCTTAATAAAAACACCCAGCGAATACATTAAGTTAATAGTAAACTTGCGATCTAACATTTTGATCTACTCTCTTTAAATCAATGTAAATCTGCATGGTCCAAAAAAAACAAAACAAAAAAAAAATGGCAGTTTCTATTCGTGAACGAGGCAAATAGCTTCACATGCTACGTGAGTTGCCATTTCAAGTTAAACCCAGTATAGAGCAGGTGAGCGGTCGTCATGACGATGTGTGGTGTCATGACTGTGTCTTTCTTATGAAGTTTTGAGTTTCCTGTTTTATTTTGTTAAGTTTCTTGATTTCTCCCCGTGTGCCTGCCCTGATTTGTCTCACCTGTGTTTCGTCATTCCTCTGCCCCTTGTGTATTTATTGTCCTTCCTTCCCTCTCATTGATGTTAGCTCCATGCCCTGGTTTAGTCCCCATGTCTTACCTTTAGTCTTGATGTTCCATTTTCACTTTAGTCTCTGTGCCATGATTTTGTCTTCATGTTTCTTGTCCTCGATCCCCCTTTTGACTTTTGTCTTCTGGATTTACCTGCCCTGACTGCAGCGCCTCATCACTTTATTGTCCTGCACCTGGGACCTCCCCTTAAAACCCTCACTGCTTGACATGTAAGTGGTCTGGGCGGAGGCGACTTTGGGGAGATGAATATTTCCAATTGATTATGACACCGTGGTGGGCTGCCATAGTATAAACGTTGTCTGTGAATTCCTGCACAACGTGCTGCTTATTTTAACCAGTGATTGGACTGGCAACTCAAAATGACGCCTGGCTGCTGCTGCTGCTCTCCTCCACTTTCTCAGCCAAGTCGACTGTTCCAACAGTTGAGTCTGCAGTTACGCTCGACGTGGCGCCGGGTCTTTGACGCCTTTTTACTCACAGTTTTCAACACCAAAGGCGAATAATGCGCAGACGGCCTCTTTCGCCGTGCGCTGCCGCTGTGGCGCTTGGATATCACACATTTATTAGGAGCTAACAGGCACAGGCCTGCAGGAGGCTCACACGGACATGAATGCTGTACGGGCGTGACACTGACACCCAAGCAGAAATCAGACCCACAAGACCTGAAACATTATATTCACGATTCCTTTCTCGTGTCAACTCTTAACCCTGTTTCTGCCTGGCTGGCCTTCAGCAGATGGGCTCCTCCATATGAGCTGGGTTCTGCTCAAGGTTCTGGAGGTTTCAGGTCGAGTTTTGTAAAGAACCTTGAGACAATTTGTATTGTTGTTGACGCTATATAAATAAAATTGAATTGAATAAATACACAAGGTGCACAGAATAAACCACTGAAGCACACTTTGAAGGCATTCTATACCTTTGTTTGCAGGAGAGTTAAGGAAACCCACAATGACAAACTCTAATGTATTAACATCCTGCACCCTTGGCAATCTACTCTGTAGGAAAACCGGCCAATCAGAGTGGATGTGCATCTATTGTGCGCTCATCTACAGTCAGTGATGGGTGGGACTGCTTCATCTCAGGGTATATTCAGACTGCTCCAAAAGAAAATCTCTTTTGATCCTGTTTCCATTTCCTAATGAACCGTACTCATAACAACCCATTACTGGCCTGAGACTTCAGTCTCAACATGTGAACAGAGGTGAAAGCTTTAGTGGACAGATGTGTACACAATCATGACATCTTGGACATCGTACTCTCTGGCAAACAGTGGGTTGTTAAAGAATCGGGGAGAATCATAGTTTGGAAGGATAACAGGGGCTAGTTAACAGACCGTTTTTAGGATATAACCATGAGCCAAAAGACTGAAAGCTGCACTCAGTGTCTTCAGTTAAACTGGACCTGTTAGGACAATTCCAGCCTGACAGTCCAACAGATTACACAGACAGCCTCAGTGTCCCGAACAGGATGTCCGGGACGAGGTTGAAATGTCTGACCGCTGCACCACTGTTCGTTCCCGCGTCCGCAGCAGACACCTCACGGAGAATCTGCGTTCTTTTTGCACAACGCAGAGGATGCGTGTGGATGAGTCCGCGGAGCGCGATGAATGGAGCCGAACGAAGCTAACAAACTGGTAATCTAGTGCGAAGGGATTTATGGTCTCCGTGCGGCGCTCATCCTCGTCGCAGACCCGGTTTCACTTCCCTCCAGGAGTGAGTGAGTGAGAGAACGAGAGAGAAGACTGAAACTGGAGGAAGTGGTGATGGCAGGCGGCTGACATGATGGAATGCGGTGGAGGATTAGATGAGGAAAGAGGAAACAAGGTGTGCATCAGAAGTGGAGTGGTGTTCATGACTGGAGGACGTTGAAGACTTAGTGACAGCTTTACTGAGACAGACACCAATTAGGTTTATTGACCTCGTGGGTGTGACTTTGCGTGTGTGTGTGTGTGAGGTTCAAGCCACACTACAGCGCAGTTAAAAATACAACGGCTTGGCTATTGACTCGTGTGTTATGTTAGCTTTTGTTGCTAGTGCGTGGCGCGTATGCGAGAGAGAGGAGGTTTATTAGGATGGCAGTAAATGTTGAATTGCTGCTGTGTACCGGAGCCTGTCAACGAGTGTTGTGTGAGCACCACGCACCGATCAGCCATAACATTAAAACCATTGACTGGAGAGGAGAATAACATTTACCGCCTTGTTACAGTTCACTGTTCTCCCGGGAAACGTTTGGACCTGGCATACGTGTGGATGTTACTTAGACATGTAGCACCCACCTAGACCAGACCAGACCAGACACCCCCATCCCATAGTGATGACACTCCATGATGGTTTAGGAACAACTCAAAATACATGAACAACACCACAATGTGTTAACCTGATCAAGTATGGGTTGTATGGTATGGGTTGAAGGGAGGGGCCTCTGTGGATCATCCCACAGTGGCCCCTCCCCTCAATCCATAGGACCCAAAGACCCCCCCACTAACAACATCCTGTTCCCAGACACCACAGGACGCCCTCAGAAGGCCCATGTCTATTCTCTGACGAGTCACAACTCGCGTTGGAATGACGATGACAATATTAGGAGTGTTTGTGTTTGTGGTAAAAGCGTCGAGAAGTGGATTCTCACGGACTCAGCGGGACAAATTCCTGAGTGTCTGCAGTGAATACCACATAAATCTTTTCACTGTCGTCACATTGTCTGCGTCTCCGATCCGATCGGTGGCGAGCCTCACTTTTATTTCACTTACATGTCAAGACTGTTTATCAGACCAAAAGCGTCTCCTGCCATTTACTTAAAAGCCAAATCCATCATCCCAAAAATAAGCTGAAGTTTGTCCTCTGCTGGGAACTGACACACATGAGAAGGAAAGCTGCTTTTTTTTTTTTTTAGTTCGCAGTGAATTTATCCGACAGAGCCGCCAGTCGTGACGAGAGATGAGATGAGATGTGCGAGAGCTGCGGATGACCTCAGACTGCTCTTTGAGTCTTATTAATGGAAACACCAGCATTAGCATCAGAATTCCTCATTAGCCGTCGTCCTCCACTCGCCCTTCATCCTCTGGTGGACTGTCAGTGGGACAGGAGGTCGACAGGTTTGAGTCTCGGTCTACGAGGAATAGGAGGAGGAGGAAATGTGCTGCCTACTGGTCTGAATGTGCTCACTACTCTGTGTGTGTGTGTGTGTGTGTGTGTGTGTGTGTGTGTGTGTGTGTGTGTGTGTGTGAATGCAAACAAACTTTCAAACTTCACCCACTTTCAAACCCACTTCTGCTTCACTTACTGAATTAAATCTGATTAAATCTCCCAAATTTCACTCAGTCACGTATAATTGCCGAATTCTGTCATATTTTTTAATTACTAGTCCTGGTGTGTAATGAATTGACTGGAGAGTTAAACTAAATCAAAGTTTATGGACATTAATATTACCAAATTAAAGTACTTACAAATTGGTCTGTACTTAAATCCATGTATATGTTAATTAAGAGTTTTTTTTCAGCTTTATTCAGAGAAGGTAAAAAATACATATATTTATCTGTGAAATTCTCAGATTTTCCATTTTCCATGTCATGCTTTGATACGTCTCCAGTGCTGCAACGCTGGAAGGTGGTTTATAGATTGCGCAATCTTTTCATTTTCCTCGCCGCGACTCGAAACCGCTCAGCGCTGAACAAACTACTGGCTTTGATGAACTCAAAATGGTGCCTTGGTTTCTGCTGCTCTCCTCCACTTTCTCAGCCAAGTCGACTGTTCTAACAGTTTAGTCGCTGGGCCTTTTTTTTTTTTCCCGCCTTTCGCTCACAGTTTTCAACACCAGAGCCAAAAAAGCGGCGTCGCTCTCTTTCGCCTGTGCTGCCGCTGTGGCGCTTGTGTCCCACCGTGCGGCGCGTTCACACCTTTGCTGGGAGTTAACAGGCGCAGGGCTGCAGGAGGCTCACGCAGACATGGATGCTGGTAGAGCTACAGGTCTGTACAGGTGTGACGCTGAGACCCAAGCAGAAATCAGACCCACAAGACCTGAAACATTCAATTCACGACTCCTTTCTCGTGTTAACTCTAATAAATACCAGACACACAGAATAAACCACTGAAGCAAACTTTTTTTTATAACCATTTTGTACAAGCGCCCCTGGACAGTGGACAACTTTGCACTGTCAAACAGAGCAAGACGCAACAAGCGAACGAATATCACTTACTGCTTTAACAGCAAGAAGGTCGGCTTCACATTGGCCTTGCAGCATTTTGTTTGTTATAGCTCTTGCCAATGCCTAAAAGCCAGTTTGGGATTTACTCTTCATAACTGACTCTCTCTTTTCATTTTCTATGCGCCCACTCTAAAACGGCCTCGCTGGTATCTCCTCCTCTGCCCTGATTTCTTTACTGAAATAAATGGTCCAGCTTCGACTTTTGATTGTTTTTGATCACGTACCAAAGCGAGCAGAGTTTTAGCCACCGGTTAAACTTCTCTGGAAGGAGAAGTGAATTCTGCTCCTAAAATGTTGGGGTCTCAAAAACAGAAGCAATTCTTAGATAAAATATTACACACTGCTGCTCATAGAGTTTGAATAATTTATACACATCAGTTATGTGTTTGGAAGAGGCTGATCGATAACAAACCACCACTGGGGGCCCGTCAGGATCTTTGCTGCTTTGCATGGTTTGTAAAGTCGCAAAAACAAGTTTAAACTCTAAAAGAGTACATTGTAGAGGGGCAGTTTACCTTCTTACTTCTTTCATTTATCACTGATGACAACGAATGCATATAAAAAAAAGGCATCATCTATTCTCATTTCTTTTTAAAGTTGTCATTCAGTGAGTCAGGTAAACCAGTAACCAGAGGTTTAACTCTGAGCTTATCTCCTCCTCCAGACAAGCTCTGCCTTTTACTGTTTGTCCTCACACTCCACCGTTTACAGGCCGTTCGTACGAGCATGTGTGTGCCTGCGTACAGAACCGCCGCCCTGATTGCAGTTTATTTGGCCACCTACCGCCCTTTGTTTGCTGAAATCCACAGTTGCCTTTCTTCTGTAATAGGGTTTCTTACGGTTTTTGGCAATCAGCAACCTGGCACCGTTCAGGATGCAGTATTCCACCGAATCTTTTTCCTCCAGGAGCCAATCAGTGGAGTGAAATACCACCATCTCACCTCGTATTATGTCTATAGCGGTAACACTGAAGGGAAGAAAGAAAACAGCTTCCTCCACCTGTGTTTCCAGTCGACTGACAAGGCAAAGGTTTCTTTTTTTAATTAAATATCTTGTTTTTTTTATTTTTTTTAAGTGATTTCTGCACACAGTATTGGAGCCTGCTTAAAAAGGCAGAATAGATGGCTAAAAATTTAGATTCAAGGAGACGGGTTCGATCGATGCTCGGGCAATGCCTCGGAGCACTTTTCTCTCTGTCTTTGTGAGCTCTCAAAAGAGAGACATCTTGACTCGCAACACCCCGACAAATTCAATAACGGTTTAGGCTTGAAAATTTAGTCCCAAAAACACCGGCCCGGGGTCACCAAGGACAAGTTGATAGTCTGGAGACCGGAGACTATTATTCAGATCTAGATCTCGCAAGTACACAATTTAACCTTCACTTCCTCTGACACATTCTACCTAATGGATACTTCTTGGTTCTTTCCTCCTGCTAATATTTAATCTTGGTCTCCTGCCAAAACAGAGCAACAAAACTGAAAAGAACTGTGGGTTTGATGCAGTAGAACAGGTAGTCTGTGAAGCCCCCCCTCCCATCTGTGGGTTTAGCTCATCAAAAACCTGCTTGACCTGTTTCTGTTAATGAACGGAAGCTGGCACCACTGGTGAGGTGAGGGTGGTGATGGTGGAGGGGGTGGAGGGGGGCTGTTTGTCCCTGTCTTCTTTCCATAATGAATGGTGCTCTAATGGCCCATTAGTGGTGTTATTCACCCTCAAGGTGTGAATAAGACTTCTCGGGGACAGATGTTCAGAGTTTTGTAAATAGCTGGCAGATTACATCTCAGTCCACTTCCTCTGTTTGGAGATCATTTTCCAATCTGACATAGATGTCTTCCTTTACTCCTCTTTCGAGCCATTTGTCTTCTCTGGCTGAGACTTGTTGTCTTCAGAGGAGTGTCCATCGTCCTCCAGGTGTAGATGGACCACTCAGTTCTTTCCCGACAAGGCAATCCGTCTCTTCTATGCTGAGACATGCGTTTGCGAACATCCGTACATCCGTCACTTCACTTGGAAGGCTTTAACTACATTGTTTCTGGGTATTTTGTCTTTGGGTTGAACAAGTTTTTGTCACCGGATTTGAAATAAACAGGAATGAGGCATTTCCTGAAAAGTTTCTCCGATGTGACAGCCACTTAGAGGGGTGGTAATGCTCTACTTCTTGAAGTTCTCTTCCTCTCTGTCCTTTCTGGGACACAAGTCCAGTTTCCTTTTTTAAATCTATCTAATACAGTAAAATGGCCGAACTCTACTCTGTGCCAGTAACCACCAAAAGTACTGCACAAAAAGGGAGTTACTGATTGTGAATCCTTTGATAGGCAACTACTGAAACAATAAAACCTTAACAAATTGGGGTTAATTTCATTAAAAATGCAGTAATTATCAGTCCCATTTAGAAACAATGGAAAGGGACCCTGCTAAAAACACAGCCCTGCACTATTTTAACAGGAAGTACAACGAACAGTCAAAGGCAGATAACGTTTAAAAGGAAAGAAAAATAACTGAAACAATGACATGTAAGACTGCTATGATATGACAGATAACATTTAAATCATTCATTATGCGGTAAAAAAGAAAAACGAAGGCTTGTGTTAATAATAAAAGCACTTCTTCTTCTAGGTCTGGTCAAATTCCAGACTTCAAAACCCCCCTTTTTTTTTGTTCGTCTCTGAGAAAAAGTAGACCACAAACACACAACAACTCTTGTGCAAAGGAATCCTCATAGGGAGCGGGAGGACAAGAAAGAAGACGGGGTCATGTGTATTCGCTAAGCCACAGGTGAATGGAGGATTGAATCATGTTGAAACACCCACCGGCCACAGGAAGTTTATTAGATATGTTTTTAGGCCATCTGTGGTGTTGAACAAGGATCAAGGCGAACCCGAAGCCAGTCAGCAAGTCCCTGCTCTGAACACCGCAGAGAGGATGAGCATGGAAAAGAAAATGCCCAAGGCTCTTTCGCTTGGACTTGCTCTCTGCAGGTGTAACCCTTTACCAGCAATTTGACATTTGATTTGTATCACAGAGTGTTGAATACTAACAAAATGTTCTTTTTTCTTTTGAAGCCTTTGGAAACGAGCAGCGTTTCCCTGTATCGTGCAGCTTATTTGTGTGCGGAGGAAAAAAAACTGACAAAAAAATTGGAATGTGTTTTTCATTCTCGGCACTGAAGAATGTTTCACAGCCGATGTCTGTTTATCTATAGAGCGCAGTTAAAGTTTTTTAGATTTAAAGTCAAGGAAGAGAAGCCAGGACGGGGGAGTTGTGTTCTCAATTTAATTTTATATTTATTACCCTGTAAATCCTGTTTACATTTTTATGTTTTTTGTTACTTAAAAGTCTATAAAAGTCTGTACTTGCACATCATGCTGCTCACCTCTGCCTCATAAATAATTTTATGTGAATCTGAACATTCTACACCTGATTAACACCGGTATAGAAGGTATTACCATAGATAAGATGAGATAAAAAAAAAAAAAAAAAACACGGGTGGCCCTTTTAAAATCTTTAAAAATGCATAAAAGATTTGATTTGGATAAAAGCCTCAGCTGAAAGAAAGAAATATGTGCTAAACCAATGAATTGATATGTTTCTCCAATTTAAATTCATGAGAATGTTTCACGCTTTGCTTGTCTCTACTTCTCAGACCTGTCAAATTCCAGTGTTTTGAATTTCTTTCCTTTTTATATAAAAGGAGGAGTTAGCATGGCTGTTGTTGTGGCTAATAAACAGAAAGTGATATCTATATCCATAAGCAGTTGAAAAAACAAGCAAGCAAACAGAAAATCACAAACTAAGACACACAAACACACAAAACTCTGAGATACTGGCAGGTAATATAAAGGTAAACAAGCTAGAAGAAAGAAATGTGGAGGAACATGACTGGAAACATGTCAGGAACACAGATACACTGACAAAAGGAGAGGGGGAAAAACTGGACAGCACAGTATAAACTCAAAGAAGCGGTGGGGAAACCAGCCAGGGGGAACTAAGGAGGGAGGAGCAAGCAATCACGCAGGTAGGGAAAGAAAACTCGACAGCATGAAGTGAAGCTGACTGAAAGACATTAGCAAGATAGAGGCGGAATAAATGTTTCACTGTGAGCTGAGCTGCAGCTGACTGTGGGCGTGTCTCTGTCCGTGGTGCTGAAAATCTTCACCGCTCAGCTGAGCTCAGCGCTACAGACAGACCTCTGTCCATGGTGCTGAAAATCTTCTTCTGAAATTCAGTGTTACGTTGATGCCAGATGTAATGGGACACATAACACTTTCCAAAAAAGTTGAAATTTTGCCTCGTCAGAGTATTTTCTAAAAAGCCTTGGAGATCATCAAGATGTTTTCTGGCAAAACTGATACGAGCCTTTTGAATCTTTTTTGCTCAGCAGTGGTTTTGGTCTTGGAACTCGGCCATGCAGGCCATTTTTGCCCAGTCTCTTTCTTATGGTGGAGTCATGAACACTGACCTTAACTGAGGCAAGTGAGGCCAGCAGTTCTTTGGATGTTGTTGTGGATACTTTTGTGACCTCTTGGATGAGCTGTCGCTGTGCTCTTGTGGTTGGCTGGCCACTCCTGGAAAAACCGGTCTCTGTTCCATGTTTTCGCCATTTCCGTGTATATTTCTGTTTTTATTATTAGTATTACATGTGTTTCCACCTCACCATGCTCATATTTGTATAGGCCAAGTTGCTGGAATAAATGCAGATTCCCTCCTAGAGCTAGAGGCACATCAGGCGTTCGTTAACACAACCCAACACAGAACATTTCCTATTGATTTGAAAAGTCTTCTCAAAGTAACCAACTCGTAAACTCATGGTAAATACAGTGTCATAAGAGGCTGAAAATGCACCTGTGCAAAAGTGTATTACTTCGAGAGTGTCTAACATGGTGTTGGCTTTCTTTTATGAGGTGCGTTTTGCCTAAATCATTTAAATACAGCTGTATTTTTCTGGTTTCCCCTTTTATTGGTGACCCTCCTCTTTTTTGTTGGCAAATATCAATGGTTTGCTGAGAACCACAAGAGCTCCAGTGAAAGCTATGATATTAAAACCTTCTGTGGGAGCGACAAACCAGGTGATGCGAGGCTATTGCGTGCACATAACATTTCATTTGAAGCCAATTATTCTTTGCTTTTGCGTGTGCTGCTGTTCTATTCATTCAAACCCTCATTTCCCTCCCCAGTCTAAACACGCTTAAGCTCAGGTGGACTCGTGACTGCCCACAGGGGGATTGTTGCCTATGCCTGTATGTCTGTGTTAGTGCAGTGATGGACTGGTGGTCTGTCCAAAGTGTCTCTCTGCATCTCACCTAATGGGCTTGAGCTGTTCACAACCCTTGAGGGTTGGGAAAAAAAGTAAAAGAGTATCTGATAGAGATGCTGAATAAATGAAGCTTGATGTTCTCTGAAAAGTTTCCTCTGAAACCTGGAGAGCTGCAGCCGAGAGTGAGCGCGTCTCTGTCCGTGGTGCTGAAAGTCTTCGCGGCTCAGCCGAGCTCAGCTCCGCAGACATCTGTCCGTGATGCTGAATTCACCGGTCGGAGTGTGAACCGGGGAAAGGCGTGAAGGCTGCTCTGTAAGAGCTGAAATGATCTGGCAGTTAAAACGGTTACAGTGACCGCAAATCATGTACGCAACACATTTTGCAGACCACTTTTGTGATATACACTCACTCCCCCATTCACTGGGTACACGAGTGACGGTGTCGACAGTCCTACAGTAAATCTCAGTTTTATGAAGGTTGCGGTGATGAGCGACTGAGAGCTCTGTGGATGCAATTGTGTTTTCATTCTGGAGGTATTGGTTTGTAGTGCTATTGAGTTGTATTGTGTTGTACTATTACGAGAACCCCATTGTAGTCTGAATAACAGAAACACTTTTGTGTTTAATTGAATCCAGTTTAACAGTGCCACAAATGGTCTTAAATGCAATGCAGGAAAAAAAACAACATGCAGAACAACACAACTATGCTAAATGTGTGTGCAGATATACAGTATTTACAGGGTTCAACTATGAGTGGATTGGACACTCTTTTCCCTCCCACCTTCACTTTGTCATTTATAGCTACACAGTGGATGTCTTAAATCCAGCTAAAATGAAACTTTTCCCCTGCATGCCTGTTGTACTATTGTGTACTATTCTGACCTGCAGATGGTATGGAGTCCCTTGGCACAAGGTGTTGACCTGGCCTCCAAATTTACAAGATCCCAAACTGATCAAGTATCTGTGGGATGATCAGAGCCCTCTCCCCTCAGAGGACCCCTCCCCTCAACCCAAAGCACCCAAAGGACACCCTGATAAGGCCCATGTCTCGGTCACAGCTGTTTTGAAGACTCAAGGGAGACCGACAGAAAATTAGGAAGCTGGTCATAATGTTATGCCTGATCGGTTTAGGACTCGATGGTTTCAGTACTTACAACACAAACTTCTGACTTCTGCTGCCACGACAAACTCATAAATGAGATTTTAAAAGTCAGGAAGGAATGAGCATCAGGAAGGTTTTCATTTTCTTTGCATGAAAAAAGAAATATATATCACCTTTTAACTTTTTAAATGTTTAAAGCTGACATTTTTAGCAAAATAAAACCATAACATGCTCAGGTTTATATTAACAAGGCGGCCTTTTAAATATTCACCGGCGGCCTTGGGCTGCTGCCGACTCATACACTGAGAAGAAAAAAAACACATAAAATAAGAAAACACTTTCTAAAAGCAGTAGTGGAGGCGAATACGTTCATTGAAAAAAAAATATATATATTAATAATTGCGACACCATCTCAGCCGTGAGAAGTCAGACTGAACTCTGGTTCAATTTTTCAGGCCTGCATGTATGCGTTTTGGGGGAGTTGATGCATTTTTGACGAGGAAAAACAACAGCTCCCTTACTGCCAGGTTAAATCTTTTTGCTCAGACCACCTTCTGGGTGGGCTGTTCATGTTATCCACCTAAAGATGAGCATTCTGTCCATTGTAAACCGGGACAGTTAATGGCAACCATAAAAATTTAACTGCGCACAAGTTTCTTCTGTTTGCACTCAGTCTTTTTGTTTGTTTGTTTTAACGTTTCCAAGTCGGAGTGCGTCTGACTGTGTCCCCGCTGCTTAGCGAGCGTTTGAGTGTAAGTGCATGTGCTGGGCTGTGCGCTGCAGTTCAATTTGCAAGTGAATCGCTGCCAAGTCACAGATATATAAATAAACCATAGCTGTGGTTGATAACATGGACGAGGCGAGGCGCACACGCTGGCAGATGCAGCCCACAGCTGAGGCATGCGTGTCTGTGTGTGTGTGTGTGTGTGTGTGTGTGTGTTTATGTGAATGTATGTAGGGAAGCTATAGGGACTGTTTGGCAAGGCTGCTATAGTTTCATAAATCCAGCCACTTAAGTGTTTGTGCTTGGTCTTGTTTTTATGAAGTCGTGAGAGCCAAGTTGTCATTAAATACTACCTTGTTGGGACTTTTTTATTATTTTATTATTCTGGGGCCCAGTTGTTTGTCAATTGAGACTTTTTAAGATGTGCATACCTTGCTTGACTGCAGAAGTAACAAAACATCAGACGTGCATGGAAAAGTTGATAGCATCATTCATTCACAGGTATTTTTATGCAGTTGGATTTGAATCATTTTCAGTGTTTCCCCCAGTTCTATTTCATCCTTACTGACCGCCAGAGGCGGTGCTTCAAGCACTGAATGCATCCATCTCGCGCATGCGCAGGTCGAGTATTATACCAACAAAGTCACCTGTGACCCCTGATGACCCCGGTCACCTATATCTTCCGGTGACATCAGAGGATCAGTTCCTTTTCATCTTCTCGCTTCGCAGGTAACTGCACGCCACTACGCTAGCTAAAGCTAAGTGGCTATTGCTTCGTTGCCGGTAGCCTTGCGACGTTTCGTCGGAGCCGCGAGCTGCTCGCCCCTCCAAAGGCTGCAACGGACTCCGCCGAGAGGTTTGTGGTTTGCCGCGGACACATCCGCATCGGCTTTTCATCCTCGGTTGGATAAGTTTATTTCGTTCTATTATATACATTCTTAAGTGCAACCGGTTACTCGTTGGTTGTATTTGTTTGTTTGTTGGTGGAGGTAGTGTTCCCGCTCCCTCTCCCGGCATAATATTATGTGAATCAGCTGTTGGCATTGCGTGTGCTTGCCATTAGTGCTGACTATCGGTGCAACCCTTTTGCATTCGCTTTGTTTTGTTGTTTCGTTTGCTGGTGAAGGCAGTGGCCTCGCTCCCTCTCCCGGCATTCGTACCGGTATATGGTTGTATTATATATTTGTATTATATTTTCAATTGTTGGTGAAGGCAGTGGCCTCGCTCCCTCTCCCGACATTTGTACCGCTATATATTTGTATTATTTTTCAGTTGCTGGTGAAGGCAGTGACCTCGCTCCCTCTCCCAGCATCTGTACCGCTAATGTTTGCCAATTAGCTGTAGGCATTGCGTGTGCTTGCCGTTGACTATCGGTGCAACCGATTGTACTCGTTTTGTGTTGCATTTTTCACTTGTTGGTGACGGTAGTGATTTCGCTCCCTCTCCCGGCATTTGCATTGCACTTGGTATTTCAGTTGATTGATGTGCATCAGCGGTCATTTTCTTGACCGTTTGATACTTTTCTTTCCCTATTAATTATTACCGGCGTTTTTCGCTCGGCCTACCTTAGTTTGTGTATTGTGGTGCCATTTTGACTGTGCCCGTTTTGTGCAAATACCCCTAACTGGTGAAGGCAGTGCTTACGCTCCCGCTCCCAGCATAGGTGTGATTTTGTAGTTGGTAGCAGTGTTCCCGCTGAGGCTAACTCATCTCCTGCAACATTTATCTGGTGACGGCGGCGGTTTCGCTCCCTCTCCCACTGTCTGTTGCTTTCTGTTTGTTTTCCTGGTTGTCACCATGTTTGGCAACCATTCTTGTTCGGCCTGTATGGCTTCTCTGCAGCCTGAAGATGGCCATGATTTGTGTCCCTCATGCCTCGGCCTTGAGCATCTGAAGGAGGCTCTTTCAGATGACGCCTGCATGAACTGCAGCTTCATGCCCCGGGCAGTGAGGGCTGCCAGACTAGCTGAGGTAGAACAACTGTTGACCCTCAGCCCATCAGCTGAACAGCTGACCCCAGCACAGGGAGTGGTTCCAACTCGGTCTGGCAGGCCCAAACGTCGTGCTGCCGAGACAGCAGTCCCCACTTCCAGGAAGAGGGTTAAGGAGTCCAGCCTTGCTTCCAAGGTGGACCAGTTAACAACAGAAATTAATAATATGAAATCCCTCTTCCTAACCTTCCAGTCTGGGACTAGTGCAGGGGAGCCAGCTGCTTCAGTGCCTCCAGCGGCCACCTTGGAGCCGGAGGAAGATGTGCTTTCCATGGCGGCGTCAGCCACTCAATTTGCTGAATATGAGCCGGAAGTGGTTGCGCAGGATGTAACCTCCCGTGCTTCCGCGGCAGGCTCCTGCTCATCGACCCACAGCTCCGCTGGTGGTTCTGATGATGGCTCAATGGGAGCCATCATTCGTATGGCCCTGGCCCGTTTGCAGTTAGACCTACCGCAAGCTCAGTCGGCTCCAGCCAGTGCTTTCTTCAGGCGTGGTCCATCCCACACTAACTTTACTGTCCCCCCATCAGAAGAGTATCTGAGGGAGTTGCATGCATGTTGGAGGGATTCTAGAACTCTCTCTCATGCAACATCTGATGGCCGCACCCTGGCAGCCATGCAGGATGCACCCAGATTTGGCTTGGGCCGCATGCCAGCAATTGAGCCCCCTATAGCTGCTCTGATTGTCTCGCCTGATGAGGCTCTGAGGCCAGATGCGAGGTGTCCTCGTCCCCAGTGTCGGGTTACGGATGACCTACTCTGTAAAGCCTATGACGCAGCGGCACGCATGGGACGCATAGGTAATTCTATGTCCCACCTGCTGCTCGCGCTATCAGCATCCCTGCAGGAGACTACAGTGGATGCTCCCGTCCACAATTTCAGCGACGCTTCCCTGCAGGCATTCGCGCTGATGTCTAGAGAGCTGGGGCGATTGATGTCCACTCTCGTCCAGGCTCGCCGTCAGGTTTGGCTGGCGCAATCTCCTCTGACTGATGCATGTAGGAGAACTCTCCGCAGTGTTCCGGTGGAACCTGGGGAGCTATTTGGGTCTGCGGCTCTAGAGGCGCTTAACCGCACAGTTCAAGCCAGACAGACTCGATTTCAGCTGTCTGAGCTTCAAAGGAATATGCCCCCTCCTAGCGGCCCTAGGAGCTCTTCAGTTGCCCCCCAGCGCCGGCCTCATCCACAGGCTTATCCCAGTAGCTATCGCAGGTCTCAGCGCACACCTTCACTGCCTGCCCACCAGCAGGCACGGGGTTTTCGGGCCTCTGAGCAGCTGCCCTCTAGGCAACCTCAGGCCTCTCATGCTGCCCGTCGTGCCCCCAGAGCCTCTAGAGGCCGGGGGACCCGGCGCTGAGGCCCAGGGGCCGGTCGTCGGCTGTTTTTCCCAGCAGCAGCTCAGTTACTGGGCTGCTTCCACCAGGGACCCCTGGGTGCTTTCCACCTTGACCCACGGGTACAAACTTCAGTTCCGACGCCGGCCCCCAGCCTATGGCCGGGTCAAGATGACCATCATACGCGACCCGGCAAAAGCCCAAGCCCTCAGCCAGGAGTTGTCCGTCCTCCTGGACAAAGGTGCCATCGAGCCAGTAGATCCCCTGTTGCAACCAGGGGGATTCTACTCCACTTACTTTCTAGTAACAAGAAAGACGGCGGACTCCGTCCCATCCTCGACCTGAGGGGTCTCAACAGATTCCTGAAGGTCTTGAGGTTCCACATGCTCAGCAATGCAGAGGTTCTGCGCACTGTGGCCAGAGAGGAGTGGTTTACATCAATAGACCTGAAGGATGCCTACTTTCATGTCCCCATAGCTCCAAACCACAGACAGTTTCTGCGGTTCGCTTTTCACGGGCGTCATTACCAGTTCAGGGTGCTCCCGTTTGGCCTCTCCCTTTCCCCACGGGTTTTCACCAGGTGCATGATGGCAGCCCTCTCACCCCTGCAGTCGCAGGGCATGAAGGTCCTCCCATATCTGGACGACTGGCTCATCTGTGCACCGTCCCAATCTCAGGTGGCCCTGGACACGACACATCTTCTGTCCCACGTGGCCCGACTGGGCCTGAAGGTAAATTTTACCAAGAGTTGCATGGTTCCCTCGCAGAGCACACTCTTTCTCGGAATGACTCTCGATTCAGTCGCCATGAAGGCCTGTCCGTCACCACAGCGGGTGGACGACATTCTCCGCCTCCTTCTATTGTCTCAGGAAGGCAGGTGGTTGCGCTATGTGGAGTTTTTGCGCCTCCTCGGGAAACTGACGGCTGCTGCCAATGTGGTTCCTCTGGGACTGCTGTCGCTACGTCCTCTTCAGAGGTGGCTGCACAGCTTTCATTTCGATGTTCGATGGCACAGGCACAGGAGACTCAGAGTGTCACGCTGTTGCCTTCTTGCTCTGGCCCCATGGAGAGAGAGATCATTTCTCCTTCAGGGCATGCCCTTGGGTTCCATTGCATCCCGTCGGGAAGCCATCACAACAGATGCTCCCTCTCAGGGTGGGGCGCCGTGTGGCAGAACCGGACAGCTCAGGGGCTGTGGTCTGCTCGAGACCGCTCGGTGCATATCAATGTTCTAGAACTGTGGGCTGTGCACAGGGCACTGCTTTTCTTCCTTCCCTTCCTGAGAGGCCGACATGTGCTTATACGGTCGGACAATGTCTCAACCGTCTCCCACATAAACCACCAGGGGGGCACCAGGTCTGCCCAACTGTTGCAGGCATCCCGGGACCTGCTGTTGTGGGCAGCCCCACGTCTGGCCAGCCTGAGAGCAATGTATTTGCCCGGGGAAAAGAACCAGGCTGCCGACTTCCTCTCTCGTTACAAACCGCCGCCAGGGGAGTGGCGGCTTCATCCAGAGGTCGTTCTCAAAATCTGGGAGGTCTTTGGCAAGGCAGAGGTGGATCTGTTTGCCACGGAGGAGTCGACCCATTGCCCTCTCTGGTTCTCTTTGACAGAAGAGAGCAGCCCTCTGGGTCAGGACGCTCTTGCCCACGATTGGCCAGACAGTCTTCTCTATGCGTTTCCGCCAATCCCTCTGATTTTTCCAACGCTACAGAGGGTCCTCCAGCAGGGCCACAGACTGCTGTTGGTAGCCCCCTTTTGGCCAGGCAGGACGTGGTTCCCATTGCTGAGCAGGCTCTGCCGCAGCTCACCATGGCGCCTCCCCGACAGGAAAGATCTCCTGTCTCAGTTACAGGGCCAGATTTGGCATCCCGACCCTCCTCGCCTGCAGCTATGGGTCTGGCCGCTGCAGGGCCCAACCCCTACTGACAGAGTGTTCAAATTCTGTCTGTAATACCATATTGAATGCCAGGGCGCCTTCTACCCGGTTGCAATATGAAAATAGGTGGCAGCTGTTCACTGAGTGGTGTTCAGACAGGGGTGAGGACCCTGTGAACTGTTCAATCCCTAAGATTTTGGAGTTCCTCCAGTCACTCTTGGATAAGGGTCGGTCCCCGGCTACTCTGAGGGTGTATGTGGCAGCCATTTCCTCTCGACATGTTCGGGTGGAAAATGACACAGTAGGGTGCCACAGATTGGTGTCACTTTTTCTGAAGGGGGCGTGGCGGTTGCGACCCCCACGAGCACAGCGTGCCCCAGCATGGGATCTGCACCTGGTGCTAGATGCTCTGTGTTTGCCTCCCTTTGAACCCCTGGAACAGGCAGAGCTGAAGTGGGTCTCTGTTAAGACTGCCTTTCTCCTTGCCATTGCTTCAGCAAAGCGGGTCGGAGAGCTACATGCTCTATCCGTCAGTGATTCATGTCTGAGGTGGAACTCGGATGGTTCAGAGGTTACTCTTTGGCCAAACACAGCCTTTCTCCCGAAGGTTCTGTCGTCATTGAACCTCAATCGACCTATCCACCTAGCACAACTTGTCCCCCCAGCAGGGGAGGACAGGTTAAGACTGCTGTGTCCTGTGCGGGCTCTGA
The DNA here is from genome assembly GCF_022458985.1 of Mugil cephalus. Taxonomy (NCBI): domain Eukaryota; kingdom Metazoa; phylum Chordata; class Actinopteri; order Mugiliformes; family Mugilidae; genus Mugil; species Mugil cephalus. Next base: position 25,310,854 of record NC_061771.1, read on the forward strand.
GAACCTATGTAACTGCGACCGCAGGTATAAGACGGTCAGACCAGCTCTTCCTCTGCTATGGTGGTCCTAGGAAAGGCTGTGCTCTCTCCAAACAACGACTGTCTCATTGGGTTGTTGACGTCATCACCCACGCATATAAAGGAGGTGGTCATCCCCTGCCGTCAGGGGTGAGGTGCCACTCTACCAGGGCCGTCTCAACATCATGGGCGGCCCTGCGTGGTGTGCCCCTGGAAGACATCTGTGATGCAGCATCATGGGCATCACCAAGTACCTTCTCCAGGTTCTATCGGGTGAATGTTGCCACCCCCCATCCGATGGGTGTGGTCCTGTTGCCTGACTCTGCTGTTTCCTCTCAATGAGGTATGCATTGGAATTCTTCGTGACTTTGTTGTTATGGGTCATCCAGTGCTTGAAGCACCGCCTCTGGCGGTCAGTAAGGATGAAATAGAACGAAAGTTACGTATGTAACTACGGTTCTATGAATCCTGGATGACCGCCAGAGCGTTCCGTCACTCAGAATCCTCGTGCACTCGCGAGAAGATTCTGCAGGAACCGATCCTCTGATGTCACCGGAAGATATAGGTGACCGGGGTCATCAGGGGTCACAGGTGACTTTGTTGGTATAATACTCGACCTGCGCATGCGCGAGATGGATGCATTCAGTGCTTGAAGCACCGCCTCTGGCGGTCATCCAGGATTCATAGAACCGTAGTTACATACGTAACTTTCGGTTTACAGCTTTGAGGGGGCGGGGTTTAGACAGGGAGCAGGGCGGGGTTATGATGTTACATGCGTTTGTGTCTCTTTTAATGGCAGTGTATTAATGGCACTGTATAGATAATAACATTTGGAAAAAATGATTTGTGACATTGTCATATATTTCCACCAGTCAAAAGTTTAAGAACATTCCAATGTTTTTTTTCTTTTTTTTTCTTTTTTTTGTTTTAAGTGAAATGGATGCGGTTTAATGTCTCATTTTACTCTTAAATCAAAGCATAAAGCAAATAAACAACTGAAGTTAAAATAATAATAATAATCATGGAATCAATATGTAACCCAGAATATATTCTAAACTTTCAACTCATCACAGTAGCAATCTTTGTCTGATTTAATATGTGAACACACTTGTTACATTCTTTCTTTCTAAAATGGAAATCAAATATTTTTTAAGAGAGTTCTTCCCAATCTTACTGCAGAACTTCCCAGAAATGTTTGGCACGTGTAGGGTGGTCCACCCCATGTTTTCAAGCTTTAGTTCTGGTTTAGCTTGGACTAAAGTTCTGGGTCATTATCTTGCTGTAGGATGAAGCTCTGACCAACTATACCAGAGGATACTGTGTGCCGTTGTAAAACTTTTGACCGGTAGTGTATACATGTATACATTATCATAATTAACTGCATTTTACACTTTTTTTCTCCTGCCTCCAAATGCATGTAGTAGGAACATCTGCATTAGACTTGGATTTTATTGATCCACAAGGAAAACTGCTCGGTCACAGTAAAAAAAAAACCCTCCTGAGAATCACAAGTAAAAAGAAAATATGTGAAGATGGTTAACAATGTAAAAAAGAAAAATATTACCAAATAAAATATAAGTAAAAAAAGAAAACTATCAAGATGGATCTTATCTTAATAGACACTTCTCCATGTTATTGGAGCAGTAGGTCCTTTTTGTAAAGTATGTGTTAGAGAGCAGGAGACAGAGAAAGTGCACTGGATGATGTGTCTTTAAGTACTTAAATTAAATTCTGTATTTCCTTCCCAAACATCTGACGTGTTTTCTCAGTACTGCAGGATGGCAAATTGCTCCCGAATTCATATTCAACAGGAGCGTGTGCTCAGCAGTGTGCGGCTTGCTAAATATTGAGTGCTAAACGCTTTATTATTGGACTGCTAACTCATCTGTACCTGCCAAAGACGTAAATGTGAGCGTCAAGTGAGGGGGTGAGGGACGGGGAGTTTACAGGCTTTAGGGTTTGCTGAAGTTGCACTTGCCGTTTTAAAGTGAAGTGTCTTCCTTCAAGACATCCGGCCGAAAGGCCTCAGGTCAATGTAAAGTGGATGTTGTTAGTGGGGGTCTTTGAGACCTGTGGGGTTGAGGGGAGGGGCCTCTGTGGATCATCTCACAGGTACTTGATCGGTTTGGGATCTAGTAAATTTGGAGGCCAGGTCAACAGCTTGTACAATTTTTTTTCAAGTTGTTCCTAAACCATTTTTTTTGTGCATCCTGCTGCTGCCATCAAGGAGTGTCATTACTATGGGGTGGGGGCCCACTCTAGGTGGGTGATCTATGTCTAAGTAACATCTACAGGAATGCCAAATGCTCCCAGCAGAACACTGAATTCTCACAAGAGAATATTATAATTTATTTCTCCTGTCAGTGGTTTTAATGTTGTGGCAGATTAGTTTATCTTCACCAGCCACTTGTCTGGTTTGGCTCTCAGGCGTTTTGTGCTGGGCCCTATGGGGCAGCTATCTGGTCAGCCCTGTGCACTGAGACACTGACTCTCTGTGGGATTTGCATCATTTGCTAAAAAGTCATTTGATGACGCGTCGCTGGGATGAAGAGCAGATCTGTGGCACAGAAGGGATTATTTGTTTTGAAGGAGGCCTACTGCATTTATTTCCATTTCTGCCTCCCTGTCACTCTGTTTCTGTTTGCTTCCGCTTCTGTTTGGCTTACTTTTCTGTCTACCTTTGCTTTCCCTTTTCCTCCACGTTCATTTGTTTCCTCTTTCAGTCTCAGGCCGATACTCGCTGTTATCTGACATTTGACAGCAGCAGCACCACACTAACACCCAGCACACAGAGCTGCCATGGTCTTATCTCGGGTTTATAATTGATGGAGACAAATTCTGAGCCATAGACGGACAACGTTAGTGACACTTAAACAAGCACACGCACACACACGCACTGAATACAGAGAAGGTTTCACCTCTGTGTGTGTGTGTGTGTGTGTGTGTGTGTGTGTGTGTGTGTGTGTGTGGGCACTCGCTGACAGTCTGCATTAAGGATGAGGCCAGGTCTTGGACACACAGAGATGTGTGAGTCACACTGATTAGGCAGTCCTGCACGGTTCTGTGAAAGCAGCCTGGCCGTTGTCTAGTTTGTATGCTGTGCGTGTTTGTGTGTGTGTGTGGGTGTGTGTGTGTGTGTGTGTGATGGGCAGGTAGAGTATTAGCCCCCGAGAAGCTAGGTCCTTGTTAGCAAGCATCTGGCAGGCAGGTAGATGCAGAGTGACAGAAAAGGTTCACAGCATTCACGCACATATACAGAGATGCGCAGACAGGACACACACACACACACACACACAAGGCATTTATACTTCCATGCCCACCTTGCTCGGATGCAGAACTAAAAAACCATCAGGTGCACATAGAAATATCAATATCTCCAATCACTCACAGGTATTAAAACGCACCGGGAGCTGAATCACGTTTTCAATTTGAGTACATCGTACATTTCCACAGACAGTACATCATAATAATAGCTCACAGCGTCGCCTTATTTCCCCCGTGACTTTATGTAGTATCTGCTTTATTTGCCGTGTGTATGTATATACACACACACACACACACACACAGCCTTTGTGTATGTGTGTATATACGCAGAGACACACAAGGGCTGCATTTAAACCAAGACAAGTGAGTAAACGTGAAGCATGCAAGGAGCACAGAGAGCAGTGTAGGTGCATGCTAAAGACGCCTTAACCATCTACAGAGAGAACATTGAACATTGAACATTGACCTGACAACCCCTGCCCCCAGCTGATAACAACATAGTTATCTACTACTTTCTGGATAACATAGTTATCCAGAAAGTAGAAAAGTTTCTGATGGGCTGTACCCATAGATTATTATTATTATTATTAGTGTATTGAATTGGGACAGTGCACATTAATCAACATTGATGCGTTAGTCATCAGTGTAAATGCGCCGTAGTCCTGAGGCAACTACACAACACAGACACAGAAGACCTTAAAAGGACAATCATACAATAGACAATTTACAGAACCAGACACAGACAGACAATGTCAAAAGAAACCAAAAAAGACACAGACAGAACATTAATGGAGCAACAACCCTCGAGACTGTCGTCAGATTAGGAAAACTATTCAGGCTACACGAGTGCATGTCTGATTTATTTTTAACCAGTGCTTGAGATTTTTTTAGTTGTCGCAGTTTCGGATAAGTGGTGGTAGCTTGTTCCAGGGATGTGTTCCTCTTGCAGATAAAGACCATTTGGGAGAATTTAGTTCTACACCTCGGTACGTTACAGTCACCTCTAGTTAGAGCTTCTTCGTCCTTCAGTGTTTTTTGTTCCTGGATGAATTGATTCAGTGGTGGTGGTGTTGGGGCGGAGCATTTAAAACTTCGAAAATGAGACAGGTAGCTGTCTAGATCAATAGATCAAATGTCTAGATTACTTTTTACAATAATGAAAATGAAGAGGTCGAAGAAGTTCCTGTTTAAAATTCAACTTCCCACCAGTCTTTTAGAACTGGAGAAGCTACTCAGATGAGTAGCAAGACATCTTCTCAAAACAAATCCGCAAGTACAGTTTGCTTATTTTTAACGCTTTTTGGATGCATGCAGCTCCAAATAAATGTGTCCTCAATGAGAACAGTCACAACTGTTGTGGAGGCACAAGAGAGGTGGTGTATTTGGCAAAAAAAACTTCATTATGACAAAAATATAGCATTTTTGTCCTCAGACTATTCATAATTCCTTTGATTTCCATTTGGAGGGGTGAAAAATGAATGGCCTGACAGTTTGCCACCATCACTAAATGGTTGCAAAATCACCAATCAATGGCATGATTTAGGGTAAAGGGAAGCAAACAGGGTGTAGTTTTAGAGTTTGTCTGGTTGTGCGCGTCAGCGTTCGCCTTTGTGCCCTCATGCGATGCGTGCACTGCAGCGCTAATTTTGTGCCTTTGACGGAACGCAACAGTGGAACCAGATATTCACACATTACTTGGCTCGTGACACCACGCCATCTGTGCCCATTAGAAGCTGTGACATTCCTCCCGGAGGCCTCGCAGGAGGCAAGGGGGGTGACCCAGCCAAGTTTCAGCTGAGTGTGAAGCCTTCTTTTGGAGCTCAGCCTGACTGTCAGTCCCCTGTCTGTCACTGGGTACCCAGGGCCCCCAAAAACAGGAACGACGATGAAGGATTCACGAGTTTGCAAAGCAGGAACGGAGGAACTTATTTGACTCTTGCTAAGAGAACTGAATGCCCTGTACTCGGTTGCTTTGCTCAGATAAAGAAATAATTTTGATGCTTTTAGTGTGGCGTGTGTCCGCAAATCAGTCCCACCATGTGGGTTACAGAGTCAAAAATATACATTTGTGCAAAGATCTGTGACTAGTTGGGTCGATTTTTGTTGTTGTAGTTGTACAACATGGAATTCCATAGTAATGTGTATACAAGTAACATACACTATCAGATATAACTCTATGACCACCTTCCTAATATTGTGTAGGTCTCCCTTGCGCCTCCAAAATTTTTGTGGCTCATCAGAGAATGGACATGGACCTTCTGAGGGTGTCCTGTGGTGTCCGGAAACACAATGTTGTAAGTGGGGGTCTTTGAGTCCAATGGGTTGACGTCCTATCTGTGGATCAGACTTGTTCCAGGGCATCCCACAGACTTGTTCCATTTGGGATCGAGGGAGTTTGGAGGCCAGGTCAACACCTTGTGCTGTTTTTCATGCTTTTTTAAGTTGTTCTTAAACCTTTTTTTGTGTTTGTGTCAGGCTGCCTCCTCCTGGAGGTGTCCTTGTCATGGGGTGGGGGTGCCTTGTCTCTTGTCTGGTGTAGGTAACATCCACATTAATGCCAGGTCCAAAAGTTTCCAAGCAGTACACTGAATTGTCACAAGATGGTCAATGTTATTTACTTCTACTGTTCATGGTCATAATGTTATGCCTAATCGGTGTATGAGCGCTAAACCCGGTACCCAAAGTGGCAAGACACAAAACCAAAACAGTTACTTGAAAGACATTAAAATGCTCTATACAGTTGCAGGATAAGGCGACAAATGCAATATAAGGCCTTGTATATAAGTTTTTTGTTTTTTGTAATGTTCATGTCTCTATTAGTCTTACAAGCTTTTTACATCACCTAAAAATGGGTGACTTTGCTATCCTTTTTAATGCAAGTTCATAATAATAGGTGCCAGAAAATGGCAAACAACATCTGACGCTGGATTACTCTGTCAGAGCCCGGAGTTAACAAACCAAAAAGGCAGACACAAGCAAACCAATACCACTGCTCAGTCAGTTACATAACTACAAACCTGTGCGGCGAATCACGGTTCCATGCACACACTGTTCTGATTTACTATGTGAGGCATGCAGCTCATTTCCTTTGGTTTTATTGCGGCGCTGTTGCTTTAGGGTATTATTAACATTATTGTTGTTATTATTTGGTTCCACATCTGTCTCTGTTTTGGTCCAGAGCTCGTTCCAATTTCACAGCTCCTTACAGAATTTTAATGCGAGTGGCCACAGAGGAAAACGGAACTCCCAACACAGGCAGGCAGTTTAACCCATGTTCTGTCCGTTAAGCTAGGCCACGAATAAAGACCCCGGGCCACCTGCTGCTCAGTTTGCTGCAGTGCAGGTCAACAGGTACATCTGATGCTGATTCCACGGGCACGTCAGATTCCTGCGGTTCGGAGCGGGTTGCTAACACGTAGCGGGGGTTTTCCGAGGTAACTAATTCAACGTCAGTCAGCATGAGGTCTCCCGAGGTCAGGGAGGGAAAGCTTTAAGTGGCTGTGACAGTGGGTTTAGATTGGAGTTGTTGTCTAGAGCAGAGGAATAAATGGATTTAAATGATTGTTTAACAATGCTTTAATGGTGGCGGTACCATTGGTATGCCAAAAGCTAGATCCACTAATGGCTGTTACATTAATCAAGGCTGGATTAATCTGGCAATATAGCATTGTTTGTGGGGGCCTTTGGGTCATATGTAGGGTTAAAAGGAGTGGAAAATATCTGGTAAATTTCTGGAAAATTTCCATGGAAATTTGAATTTTGGGAATTTGTGTAAAGTTAATGCCCAATGGAATTTATGGACATTAATGTGAATTAACGGGAAATTACTGGGAACATATATAAGTCCTATACCAACATAAATATAAACTCAGTTCTCAGTACTCTCAGTACTCTAGTCTCAGATTGACTCAGATTTAATTGTAAGTATAGAACTTTATGAAGTCCTTTGGCTCAAATGTGTTGCTTCAATACTGCATCTGTATTGTGGGCTCAGAAAAGTTGTTCAGAATTCTAGAAATCATTGTGCATGTGATGGAGGGTTGCACAGTGCATGTAGGGGGTGTGACCTCAGTAGCTCTGCAGGAAGTAGTGTGCTATGTCACCACTGTGATGGAGGATTATGCATGAATACATTGTTCTACCAACTATATTTAAGTCCCCAACCTTAAACTTTGATCATTCCTAGTTTATTTCTGTTAATGGAAAGTTTCTGTGGCTTATGTGGATCATTCTTGTACCAGTGAATGCCACAGATACTTGATCCATTTGGGATCTAGTGAATTTGAGGTCAGGTCAAAACCGATTTTTGTGTGCGGATCTGTGTTAGGCTGCGTCCTGCTGGAGATATCTGCTGCCATCAAGGAGTGGGGGTGCCTGGTCTGGTCTAGATGGGTGGTACATGTCTAAGTGACATACACATCAATGCCAGGTCCAAAAGTTTCCCAGCAGAACACTGGACTGTCACAAGATGGTCAATGTCATTTACACTCCTGTCAGTGAGAAAGTCCACATACATTTGTTTTTAATCAAAAAGAAAAGGTGTGTTGGAGTAGTATCCTGTGTGTGGGAGTACTGACTGGTTTCAGGGGCAAAGTACTATAATGATTCCCCTAAGTGCAGTCTGCTGTGTGCTCGGCTCCAGGCAACGAGATACACCATATGCAGAGAGTGGGAGGAAAGGTGGGTCAACAGGGGCCCACGGCTTTTGTCCAAGAGTTGAAATGACTTAACATAAAATTTTGAAAGTGGATTAATTGTTTAATTAATATAAGACTCTCAAGTGTTTGGATTTCGTGCTGCCATGTGTTTGACGCAGCTGTAAATTGAACCGTTGGTTGTGCAATACGATCAATGCGACGTTATTCCAAAGCGACAGTTTATGGAGATTAATCAACTAATTGGAAAATGCGGATGAGAGAACTAATAATAAGTAGTAACTGTTTCACACACATTCACTGGTGTACTTAGGGGCTTAGCGGCCGGCTTTCCACAACAGTCAAATAACAATGCATAAGGAGAGAGCTGTCTTGAGAGCTACAAATTACCAGGCAGGTTCTGGCATCTGAAAGGTTTGAAATGGAAAATTATAGTTTTTCAGTCCTCCAAGTTCTATTGCAGGGTTGGTGAGTTAGAATGCCATTCTACTGTACCACAACATAACGGCGTGACACTATTACCTTTAACCTTGTCAAAATGACATACGCAAACTTTTGTTACATTCTGATTTAATCCACACAATAATCAGAATGTGTTTTAAAGCACGGCAAAGGTCCAGGGCTGCACGCTGACATTCTGGATTTAAATTATACAGCTTTTCATAACAGGCGAAGCTTCTTCTTGGCCTTATGTTTTGGAGTTCTGTGTGCATACATGGGCATATAGTAGCGGGTGGTGACATTTTCACCAGTAAATAAACATGAGCTGGTTGGTTGATTTCTATTCTTGACTGAGCTGCAGAAAAAAATAAATAAATAAAATACCATTTTGGCATTTTGTGTTTTCCACCATGAAAATGGATTTTTGCTGCTTCAGAGCCCATCAACAGCCTCACAGGTGTTTTAAGTTATTACGGACTCAATAGCTTTTCCGGTTCAGATTGCTTGAGGCCACACGAGAGACGTGTAGCTGTTAAATCTGTGTAGTATTCATACTAACAAAAGCAAAGGTTACTCCTACGGCCTTGATGGAATTGGAGGCCTTACCCACACACGCCTAAAAAAGAAGGTGTCTTGATCACTTTTTGTTTTTTTTTCGCTCTAGTAAGTTTAAATGGCGTATGCCGATCAGCCACATCAATAAAACCACTAATAGGAGAATTGAAAACTTTTGGACCCACCCACCTAGAGCTGACCAGGCACCCACCCAGGCACAAAAATGGTTTAGGAACCACTCAAGAAACCCGGGGACTTGAATTCGCTAGATCCCAAACTGATCAAGTATCTACAGAATGCACTGGAACGAGTCTGTCCCACAGAGATCCCTCCCCAAAACCCATAGGACCCAAAAAACTCCTAATAAAACTCGCCAAACACCACAGGGCACCCTCAGAAGGCCTATGCCCGATCGGCGTGATTTGTATCGTCTCTTGGTGCACTATAGTGGCTCAAACTCTTGCATATTTCTGTATATCTTTCCATTCTGTTCCGTTGTCTTCCGCTTATCTGGGGTCCGGGTCACAGGAGCAGCAGCTTCAGCGGGGAGGTCCAGACGGCCCTCTCCCTGGCCACTTCCACCAGTTCCTGCGTAGGAACCACCAGGTGCTCTCAGGCCAGACGGGAGATAAATCTATCTATCATGTCCTAGGCCAACCCCCGAGGCCTCCTTTTGGTGGGACATGCCCACACCTGAGGCGTCAGGAGGTGTCCGGTAGGCATTGTTGCCAAATGCCCAAACCACCTCAACTAACTCAACGTGGAGGAGCAGCGGTTCTACTCCGCTTGTATCTGCGAACTTGTTCTGACGGTCATTACCCAAAGTTGCTGACCGTAGGTGAGGGTTGGAACGTAGATTGACCGGTAAAATGAGCGCTTCGTTTTTCGGCTTAGCTCTCTCTTCACCTCGACAGACTACCCACATCACTGCAAGCGCCGCTCCGGTCCGTCTATCGATCTCCCGCTACATCCTACCCTCACTCTTCAACAAGATCCCGAGATACTTGAACTCCTCCACTTGAGGCAGGACCTCCTTCCTTCCCCAGTCCACCCATGCTGCTCTTCATCCCAGCCGCTGTATACCTCATTAATGACATACTATTTAGCGAGATATTAAATTCTCGTCAAATCTCATCAAATTAATATATGAAGAATATTTAATATCAGAAAGGTTTAAAACATCTTTAGAACATTTTACCAAACAGACATACAGCACTGAACTGTTGTCTTCGTAAAATGTTGCTGATTTACAGCTAAATCTCAAGCATTTACAAGACATTTCTTAAATTCTAATCCAGTTTAGTAAATAAGTGCAGTTAATCCTAACTGCTAAGTAATATATGGATCACTGATCCCTTGAAGCTGCAGCTATTAAGGCAGTAAAAGCAGATCAGTGCAGAGGTTCAGCCAGATATTCACTAATTGCCGGGCCTGCAGTTGGATCCAAAACTCCTCCTTTTCACATGTCCTGGGGAAAGAATTTAACCCCACATTACTCCACATGGTGAGGTCAGTGTCTTGTACTGTTGCTCACTGCGATACAATTTAGATACAGATCAGAGCCTAAACAAATTCAAATCTGTAAATAGAAAGTAAGTACAGTACAGTACAGCTCCAACGGCTCAGTGTCCTGTAGTCTTCCTGATAACATTCGGAAGACTCGTAGAGGAGTTCACTGATAAATGCTGGAGCTCTGCCATATCAGTCCTTGTTGGTAATTAAAGAAAAGCAATCTTAAAATCAATTCAAAATGTACCCGGAGCCAGTTCTGAGGATTAAATAGGAGCAGTACAAGCTGCCGGCTACTGATCTCTAGTTAAAGGTCTGGTGGCGGAAGATTGAATTAAGGTAAAGATCATTTAAAGATGGCCCGAACCAGCTCGAAATAAACTGCAGCAATAAAAAAGTAAGTGGGGAAATTGGATTGAAGATTTGAGTTTTTTTTTTTTTTTTTCTTTTACTACCGCTCTGCACCGGATGACTGAATCTGTTTTCTGGTTGGAGCGCGGGGGCCTCTGAGAGTTAAGCGGTGAGGTTGCAGAGTGGAAGCCCACTCATTGCACTTCCCTCCACTGCTGCAGTGGAAACCATCTGTGCAGGATGAGACTGGTGGGTGGCTGCGCATTTCATTGGTAAGGGAGGAGTGTTTTTCTTTTTCCCACGGACGGGAGAACACAGAATCACCCATCCCGTCGACTGAGTCACTGCCATCACTCAGACGCCCCATCGATGTTTGACAGATTACAGTCATTTTGTGCAATGGCCATTTTTTTGCATTTAGTTCTTGTTTGAAATGAGAATGACTTCTGATACACACAGCCCACATGCACTGAGCACATCTGAGCTTGAGATTATATGGATTTGCAGTTTGACAAAATTGATGGCGTTGTGCTGTTAGACGCCTAAATCGACCAAATCAGCAATTGGTCACTGCATTTACAACATGCTGCTTCATTCTCATAGATTTCTCCCACATCTGTCTCATCCCCGAACATCTGCACAGTTAAAGTGTTTACCCCCCCCTCATTCATGGAGCTGATTAACGTCTGATTCCACAGCACGAGTGGCAGCGCTGAGCCTTTTTCGGGAAGATTTTGTGTCGCCTTGAAAAGCCGCGAGCGAACTAACGGGACGTAACACCTCATAATCTCTGACTCTATTTCAGCCCGGTTCACTTTGACATGATTTACTGGCATGGAAGTAATGTATGGCGCTGGCGAGACTTCATGGCGTGTGATGAGAATTTGCGCAGCGTGTCCCCGTTTCCAGATTTGTTTCTGTGCATTTTCACTTGCGCCCGCGTGCGAAATCACTGACTGTGTCTGTATTTAATGGCTATCAGAGTAAAGACTGAGGGTTCACTGGAGAGGGACGGAGGGCGAGAATCGGTGTTTGTGTGAAATTGAGACCATTTTTGTTTGTGTGTGTGTGTGTGTTTATGACAGCGGGGGCAGGGAGCCGAAATCCCATTAACAGAATTGGTTTGTGGATGGAATATGAGATAGTTTTTTAAAGGCCTCTTTATCGAGTCAAGCCGGGCAATTACCATCTCCCCCCCCTCCTTGAAATTGCCTCCCAACATCCTTCCACCCTTTGCCTCTCTCTTCCCCATTCCTATGTATCTCCCTCCACCACCTTCCCTCCCCGCTTCTTCATTATTTTCCAGTTAAATCATTATCTTCTCGCTCATCTCTTCATACCTCCATCATTCTCCTCTTTTGAACCTCTTTCACCCCCCACTCTCCTCACATTACTCTTATTCTCTCCCATCAGCCCCTCCTGTTCTCCACTTTGGGCATTTCTCTCTACCCGAACTTAGGCCTTAATTTAATTTTCTGCGCCATTAATACTAAGCTAAGGCCTTATCGGCCTGATTTGCGGTGCACTCCGAGAGAAGAAGGCAAGTCTTATTTCAGGGACCGTTCCTTAAATCAAAATGGAGGCTCAGCCGGCTGATGTGAGGAGAAGCTGATGGATGGTGGCAGAGACAAAAAAAATAAATAAAAAAAAATCTGTAAATATAAGCATGGCCCAAAGGAAAAGACACACATTTTATCATGCGCACACACACACAAGCTGACGCTGCCAAGCAAGGTTCTGGCTGAAGGGAGCGCTGGTAATTGGCAGTGGAGGGTGCAGCCTCCATCCTTCCATGAAACTCCTAACTGCAGCCTGTCCATTTAAAAAAAAAAAAAAAAAAAGCCTCTCTCCGGCTGAGATCCTGTCTCAGGGCAGCTGCATTAATTGAAACTATGATTGAGACACTCGCAGCCGATATCAAACAGGCGCAGTTAATTTCTGGTGGTAGCGAGGTGGATTGCTACATGCTTTGGAGTACGATTAGATAAATTTAAAAAAAGTTCCGAGTACGTGTTTTAGTGTTTAGTCGTCCAAACTGAGCTTCCCCCATCGGGAAAGATCCAGTGTGCTGCAACAATACTTTGCAGAAGAGTTAAAGTGCAGCTGGTAGCGTCTACAAAAACTGGGGCTACTAAGACTTACTGGTTTGCTCTCATGATACACATACTCACTAATGTACACCACTGATCAGCCACAACATTAAAACCACTTACAGGAGAAGTAAATATTATTGACCATCCTGTGACAACACAATATTCTGCTGGGAAATGTGTGCAACTGGCATTTGTGTGGATGTTACTTAGACATGTGCCGCCCACCTAGACCAGACCAGACACCCCCACCCCATAGCAATGACACTCCAGATAAACCTGCAGGATGCAGCCTGTTGTGTTGCCAGACACCATCCTCAGCATCCTCAGAAGGCCCATGTCCATTCCTTGATGGGTCACGACTGTTTTGGAGGCACCACGGAGACCTACACAATATCTGGAAGGTGGTCAAGTAGCGATTGCTACAACATGCTATTTGTAGAGGAAATGAAATTTGCAGTAGTATTTCCCAGGAGAGTAAGTGTGGTAAAAAACACACTATTCATTGAGGGGGGTTATTACAGCAACTGAGGGAACAGAAAATGGATCCAATGCTGCGTTTTTCTATGTAACTTGTGTGCACATTGTGACTGACATTGTGTCTCTAGGTCATAGGTCTTCAACAGGGGGTATGCGACCGCTTAGGGGGCGTGCCACGGAGGTACTGCTGGGGGGGGGGGTCATTGGTTGATTAGACATATCATTTTATTTATATTTTCCTCACATGATTCCAACATATTTCAGTAAAGGGATCAATGAAGGCAGAAGACGTTATCCATCAGTCAGCACTTCACTTATTCAGCGATACAGGAGCTGTCTCAACAGCACCATTTCAAACAGAGCGATCTGTCAATCCAAGCCTCCTGTACACAGTAGAATCCAGCCTGCACACATTTTACTGTGGACTCACTACACTGACACTTTTGCTGCTAGACCGGTTGCAGCACACTTGGCTCTTGCCACCTTGCCCCACTGGACAGCTCATCTGAGACCTTGCTTTCACAGACTAATACCACAGAACAGCCCTGTTGACTTGTGAACCGTCTTCTGTTCACACAAAGAGCAGGTGTCACATTGTAACGCGGTATGTTTTCTGTAGGGGAGATGTGTGCTGGAGTGACGCTCTGCTGCTGCTGCTGCTGCTCTTTGAAGCTGCGCCGCTGACGTCCTGTTGTTAATGTTGCAGAGGCTCCGGTCCACAGCAGCTGCCTTGTCCGCTGTAACTTCATGTGTTTTTCCCGTGGGGGAATCCGCGCCTCTGACAGATTCAAATTGAGCTTATACTTTAACATCATCGTCAGCAATAAATGATGAGTCGGACCGCGAGACACAATTATACATGACTGCGCAGCAAAAGGTTGAATAATGAATGAACGAACTCTCAGTAACACAGTTGGGCCTTTTCACACTGCGTTTCAGTTGACGCCCACTGGGATAAAAGAGTGGGAGGGTTTCAGAGCACGAGGTTTAGCAGCCGACGGTGGAAAAAAGCTACTACAGGCGTTTGATCTAGGGCCAGCAGGCTACATGTGGCTCAAGAGATAACCGTCTAAACCTTCAATCATCTTCTGCCAGCACCAGATGCCACAATACAGGTAAATACTGACTGGAATCAGCTGTGTAATTGAATGGCGAACAGACTGCAAACGTGCGTGATGCAAAGTTTAGAATGAGTCGTAATCTTCGACTGTTTGATTTCCCAACGTGTTTGATATGGCTCCCCTTCTGGTATCCATTAGGGTTCTGCAATCGCCAGTAATGTCGATACACTCTGAAACCCATTGTTTTCTCTGCAGAGGTTTCTCGTGCTTCACATGCTTCACATTCACCCACAGAAATCCCCCTGTTCTCCCCGACCTGCCGACCTGCTTATTGAGTGAGCGGCAGTGAACTGCTCACTTGTGGGCTGCCTCTCCCACTTGCGCTTCTTGGACACATGTGCTCTGACACGTTCGAGGTGCTATTAATCAGCCGGATGTGATTTGTTCACGTTCCTAAGTAGAAGGAGGTGTGGAAGCAGAGAGTACCGGGATGTGCTGCTCCTGGCTAAGAAGGTTATTGTGTTTACTGAAGTCTATTTGCACCACTGATGGGCTGGAACTGATGAAACAGTTAATAAACTGCCCTTAGCGTCGCAGTTCATTTCGATGTATCGTGTGTTTTGGGACCAGCTGAGAAGAATTCAACATCCTGTCTGTGTTGTCCATGTGAGTCGTCCATCCGATAATCCAGGAAACGGTCTCCTACTACCTGTCTGTTATTTCATACCCAGTCTAGCCTTGACAAGAAGTTGGTGCTCAGCTGAGTTTAACAGCAGAGCAGAGCAGACAGCCAAGTGTTTTGCATCATGCTCCTGTCCAGGGAATGGACGCATACGCTTTCTCAGAATTATCCTGCTTTACCTTTGCCCAGATCCACATGAGGAACCTTCTCAGCTCAGATGCATTCATCTGCCTTTACACATGGAATAGTTCAGCACATTTCAACTGATAGCTACCGTAACTTTCTGAACGGTTTACTTACGCTGATTGGGGTTGGTAATACATCTTCCAAATATTGTGTAGGTCTCCCTGTCAGTGGTTTTAATGTTGTGGCTGATCGGTGTATGTTAAAAAAATATACAGTTAAAGTTATGTACATACAACCGTCACGATTACCAATCCATTCTCATAGTCTCGGTTACTTTGAAACGCCTGTAATATACACAACTGTGTTCATTAGGTGAAAGAGTTTCTTTAGCTTTTACATATTAAACAACATCTGCTACGTTCGAGCTGCCAAACGAGGTCCCATCAGACTGATTAAGCTAATCGTCACCAGGTAGGGTGTTAAATATGTTGTGTCCGGTGACATTCGTGTGCTGGGCAAACAGTAGTGATGTGTTAAATGTCAATGAACAATGAATCGAACAAGTGGAGGCCTGTGGAGGATAAAAGTCACAAATGTAACCTGGGATCTTTGAACTCAAGTAAAACTTGTTTCGAGGAAGGATTATATGTTTACAGGCAAGAGTGATGATGGGAGGGATAGGTGTGGCTTGTTGGAGAGAGCTGAACGAAGAGGTGGGACCGACTCTCGGCCTACGACGCATATTATTTTAATATTACTTATTTCTCCAAGGTATCCGGGAACTTAGACGTATAAAAACTAAGCATCATATTTCAACAGGAAGTAGTAGTTTTTTTAAAAAAAACAATGTCCTCATATGTGGACACTGGGATTATTACATTATTTATATTATAATAACATTACTAATATGTAACAAAATCTAACACTGTTTATTTTAATACCTGAACCTGGCTGAGCAAAACCAGAATTGCGAACAATGAAGTCCGAACGTCCTCAAACGAGTACTGGGCCGATGACCAAGTCCGATGTTTTTACTGACCAGTGTATTAACCATTTGCTACCACTAGATGGCAGACTAAAGTGTCCACTAACGAGGACAACGGGGTTAAATGAAGCAGAATAAGCTTCGACATTACACAGTGGGCTCATAGTGATTCTTAAACAAACCAAAGTTTCTGGGAGCCTGTTATCTAAGGTCTTTAAATGGCAGTGTAGTGGTTCCTAGCTGCGCTGGTGCCTAATTAGCTGAACATCATTTTACTCCTCGAGTGTGGAAAATTCATATAGATGACCGTCGGCATGTTTGACAGGAGCGACTGAGCAGATGGAAGCGCGGACAGAATGATGGAGTGAAGGGACAAGGTCGAAAATAAAGAGGAGACAAAAAGATGGACAAGGTGAGGGGGAGGAGGGGGCGGCGATGACAGAGACTGATTAGAGGACAAAAAGAGACAAATAGAGGCGAGGAGGAGAGAAACCGCAAACCTCCTGTCCTGCTGCGGTGTCTGTAGATGAAGGGACATCACTTTAAAGATGATGGAGTGGATGAAACAAAAAAAGACGGGGGTGGTGGAGAAAAAAAAAAAGGCAATGCTGACCCTCAGGTAAAGCACGCACACGCGCTATATATATGGAGACATTCTTGCACAAATCTTTGCAGAACCCATTACAGCAGTAAACCAAACGACACTGACGTAAAAGCACAGGAAACCTCCTTATATCTGCTTTAAAGGCACATATTCCGCTACTCTTGTATTAAATATGATTTAAAGCTAAATTATTCAGAATCACCACATGCTTCAAATGTGTTTCTTGGTTTTCAGAAATGTCCGTTTAGTTTATGTATATTTGTTGACGTGCCTAAGCTCAGCTATGACAAATACAGTTCATTCTGTTCGCACCTTCTTGTTTGTCGCTTCCTTGCATTGGCCAAATTGATGCTGTTGCCCCAGGGATACGGGCACCAGGCTCACTCACGTTTTCCTTTAATTAACACCACGCTCCGCTCTACCTCCACCAGTTACAAGGAAATTTTGGATTGTTTTATACACTCTACTTACTTATACATTTTTTTAACAACTCTCACAGCCCTACGGTACCGCCTTACGGAGCGGTTGTCATGGCAACTGGCACCTGCCATATGTCACATCCTGTCTCTAAAGCATCAAATAACTAAGTAAAGCAAAACTTAAGAATGGACACATGAAAATGCATCAACATTATGTTGACCTCTTATCATTCCAGCCATGGCGTTGAATGCTGTTCATGAACATTTTAGAGCTCATCCATGGTCTTGGTCTCTTTTGAAAACAAAGACTCTGTTCGGTTGGGAAATTGTTCGTTGGTTACGCCTGATTTTCTTTGTCTTGAAAAAAACTAAATAAAGGGGTTAGTTGTGTCCACTGTGTCGTTTGAATCCGATAATGAATTTTACCAATGAAATCATATTGCATGCAGCATTTACCCAAACACAACTCGTGCACAGAGCTCTGATTGGTTCAGAAAGCTGCTGCTGTCCCATATACGACCCAGCAGAATGTTAAAGGGTTAACTACTAAATTGCATAATCCAATCCAGTATTTGAAGTATATCTTTCTGTCTGAATTTGGTCCAAGGTCCATCCACTAACATAGAAGGGGTGGAGCTTATGACCTATACTGAAGCCAGCCACCAGGGGGAGAACTATTTGCTTTTGCTTCACTCTTGATGTTGCTGTTCCGTCATCTATCTTTATATACGCTATGGTAAATATTGACTTTGCTTTTATTGTAGCTTTTCTACTTCTGTTTATGTTCTTGTTTCGTTTTTTTGTGCCATCTGCATTTACTGCTTTTGTTTTCTCAAAGACTGGAATTGCATATCTCTCTAATGCTAGTTTCAAATGTTCTGTTTGTTTTTGAATTTTGCACAAAGGGTTTTTATAGATGTAGAGTTTAAATCACTTTAGGATCAAGTCTCTAAATAGTTGGAGCCCTCTCTAGAGCCATTTCCAGGCGGCATAATGAATCACTTTCTTGGTTAACAGCTGCATTTATAATACTCGTGAGAATGCAACATCGGGCATCCTCGTCGGCTAACGAGAGATTTGTGACTTCGCCTCTAAGCCACTTAGCAAATGTTATTTCTGGTAAAGACTCTATGCCAATTATACCATTAAAGAAAGATATTAGTGCGATTAAATACGGGGCAAGGAGAGCGTTGATTGTCTGAGCCGAGCCGAGAGACGGATCAGACCGGAGAAGGGATGAAGAGAAGCGAGGTTGGAGAGGGATCGAGAAGTGAGATAAATCCTGTTAAGGTAGTATTAATGTTCTTAAGCATACTGATAGCTGCTGTGTGTGTCTGTGCTGTGCAGCAGTGCTATAGGCTCATTAGGCTGCAGGGGAGAATGGCTAAAAGGATTAGACCGACATGGATTATTCACGCATGAAATACCAAGGAGGTATAGAGGGATAGAGAAAAGAAGAGAGAGAGAGGCCGAGTATTGAAGAAAAGTTTAAAAAAAAAAATGTATGTCGAGGAATATGAAAAGAAGAAACGGCAGAGACAGGGATGAGGATGAGGAAGAGAGCTCAGGAAGGGCAGCACCAATGGAACAGACGGACAGAACATGAGGTCGGAGATTTAAGATGGAGCTCGAGATTGAGAAATCTGCCGGGTGTAACGGAATGAGGGAGAGGCAGAGATGGAGAGCGGTAGAAAGGGAGACGAGGGGATGACAGGTTGGGATAAAAAAACTCGAACGGAGAGATGAGGCGGGAGATGGGAGCAAAACCGGCGGGAGGGAGAGGTGGAGATGAGAAAATCAGATGCAAATTAAGAAAGAGTAAATGAGTGATGGGCGAGCATGAATAGAGATAAAGGATTAGGGAAAGTGGCAACGGTGCTCTCAAGTGTATTTCAGCTCATTTTTAAACAAAGAAAACCAAAGAGGCCAGTGTAATCGAGGTGATCAGGCAACGTCCCACCAACGTGCTGCTGGCCCACGCTTTGTAATACGGCTGCAAATTGTCCAGATCCTTCTCACTGACTACAACAAAACTAAATCACAAATCACAAATAAAAATATATCGCTTTTCAAATCTGCTGGTCACACAGATAGCATCTATACACATTTAAAGCCTATGATTCCAACTAATGCTGCTAACCTCCAAGCTCAACGGTCACTTTTTGCCACTCAGTGGCCATAACCACGGAGACTTAGCTTGCTGTGACATCACGTACTGTACATACCCTCTGTTGTAAATGCAGTGGTTGAACTGGAAGTGTCTGAGTTCATACTGCCTCCGTGTTCTTTATTCTGGATCTGCTTCACCGAAAATGGCGTCAGATTAGCAGTCACACTGCGAATATAGGTAATATTAGCATTAGCGTTAGAGAGGCCGCTAGCACCACGCAAGAAAAGATGTTCTGGCCGGTTGATGTGTTGAGAACAAATTTCTCGCGGACTATTTAACGGCCTTTAGCCATCATTATAGCAGCATTGCTATCCCTGAAAGATCTGACAGAACCCCTCACTGGTTCTGTAGGGATATTGTGGAAAAGTGGACACTAACACAATCTCTAAAAAGTGGCCTGTTCTCTTTAAATGTGGCCTCTACTTAGTAAAATGACAGTAGGCGTCTGAGCTTTGACCACAATATTTCTCCAACTGCATTTCCCCACACGTTTGTGCTAGTGAACCGCTGGTCACAAACGCCTGTCTGGTGTCAGTGTCTCAGTGCCGTCGCCTCTGGGACATGAAATCGGACGTGTGGGGATAACGGTGTCACAACACAGCTGAGTGGCATAAAAGAAAAAGGGAAATAGGGACGAGGACGGGGGCGAGGCGCTTGCACCGATGCAAAGAGAGGCGTGAAAAGGGGAGGGGGCGAGAGAAGAAAGGCGGAAGGAATGAGGGAATGTTGGCTTCAGTGAGCTGAGGTGAATGGGATCGGAGGAGGAGAGGTTAGGAGGGCAAACTGTGAAACGCACCCACACGAACACATGCAGAAAATGAGCAGTGACACGGTCAAATATTTGGAGAGAACAGCCTGGCTCTGCCTTATGCTGCGTCTATCGCCCCGTCTGGCAGAGCGCCGACGCAGCCAGAGCCCGCGCGGCAGTGGCATGATCACACTTATGCGATCGTGGATGCGGTTTTTACATCACCTGCATCGTGTGTGTGGCGAAGTGTGTGTGTATGTGTGTGCGTGCGCGTGAACAGACCGACCTGCGTCGTTGCTCATATGAGCTGCATGTGGACATTAGCATGTTTGCAGGGAGCGGCGGCTAATCTGTTTATGCAGTCAGAGCTCATCACGAATAAATATTTAATTCCGTCTGTGTTTCATGACTGGTATTAAACACACTAGCACAAACACACACACACACACACACACACGAAATGCATAACTTTTTAAAAGAGGCTGTGCTCAGTCAAGCGTCGCACAGCAGATGTCTGATGCATCTTGTAGATCTCACCATATTTGCATGTGTGCATCTCAGTGTGCGCCGTCTCTTTCCTCTCTATGTGCTTGTGCAATATCTGTGTTAGGGAGATTTTGTGTGTGTGTGTGTGAGAAAGAGTGTGTTCTTGTACTTCTTTCTTTGCAAGGACAAAGTTTCAGATCTGAAACCATTCTAATGCATTCTGCTTATGTTCCCAGGCCCAATGCAAATAGAAAGTTAACAGTTAACAATATATATATATATGTCTATATATATATATATATATATATATATATATGTCTGAAGTATCTTATTTTCCCCCATAATGAGCTATAACATAGCAGGTAAAAGTCTAGAAATTTTAGTAATTGTACCTACTGGCGTATTCACTGCTCCTACTGCTGATACCTTAAGCGCAGTTTTATACGGCGTGAACTTTGCATGTAGCCTAGGCCGGTATAGGTACCAGATCTGTGTGGGCTACCAGACCGGCTCAGGGAGCATCTGATGCTTCTAGGCGACGTCAACAGTTTGTTCTGCTCCATTCGATTTGGGCTGCGAGATCGGTTCGTGGCTAGACAGCGCCAGTTTAATTTATTTTTCCCAATATGTCTGGAGGAGACAACTCGATTTAAGTTCAGTCCATTCATTCGTATAGCAGGCACGGAGAAATTTAAGATTACACAAAAATACAGCTTTTGTCAATTTACACAACGAATAAAAGGACAAAACAAAACCGCTAAGTTTCTCTGCTTCGATAACAACCGCTGACCGCCAAAACTGCTCACCTCACTTCTTCCTGTTCCTTCCAATTATAAAACGCAACATCACCATCCCTAACAAGAATTAAGGGTATGACTCATGTTAATAGTAGCCAATAACAATAGCCTATTCCATTAAAACTTCAATGTGATAAATGTAGCACCTTTTTAACAGATATTGTCTAATCTTTTTTCTTCTATTAGTATTATGTCAATACCCAACCAAAACTCAAAAGTTAAGGATTTTCCTTTTTGTATCAATGGATAAATGCCGCAGTCATTAAAGACGGGGTGACCCGTCGGCCAAGCTGCTGCTGACGTCACAGCCGCAGTGTAAGCAAAAGAAGCAGTATGCCTGGTGAGATGTGTTTTTGCGGAGAAGTGGAGCTGCCGGATTTCGGGGCTTAAAGCTGGGGCTGCATTTTAATTCTGGGTTTAGCCTGAATGTAATCCACCTGCATCACATGTAGACACACATGTAGGTGAGGTGCATGGGAATGTCGTGTGGAAAGGGGACCCATGAGGAACGGAGAATAAACACTGATCCTGAATGTCCTCTTAACCCCAGGCTGAGGTTTGCAGAGTGCATTTGTGCATATCCGCCTTGTTCCATGTTGTCTGCTGCTCTTTATGCGCCCTTTATGTTTGTGGCATTCATGTCTTCCTCCTGCTCCCATGGGTGCATCCCGGGGTTAATCATCCCAGTCAACCAGAGAACCTGAATTTGCACATCCTCATGCCGATAGGTCAGTTTTTCAATTTCCTTCCTAATTGGTGAGGTCAGGATAACATTCCAAGGGAAGTCATTCAACATCAGCTCCTGGGAGGCTTCATGGAGATCAAGGAATCCCCTCTGGGTGCTATTGGCTTTTTTTTATCTCTTAGGGTAATGTGACAGTGTGTGGGCTGGACAGAGTGAAGATGAATCCCTAATGACCCCTGTGGAGAAAATGTGTCTTTGCATCAGCAAATAATGAGGCATCAAAGCACAAAACACAAGTTTAATACGTAGTAGGCTAAATCCTGAGTTACTGCATTGTTGACGGAAAATAAGTTAATAATAAACTTGCTACAGTATGAATTTACTAATTTGAAGTTGAAGGCAACAACATTCAGGACACCCTCAGAAGGCCCATGTCCATTTTCTTGATGAGTCACAACTGCTTTGGAGGCACAAGGGAGACCTACACAATATTAGGACGGTGGTCATAATGTTATGTCTGATCAGTGTACACTGTAATATACAAAATGGAAACACACTTATGACGTCAAGGCTGTTGCAACCCAGTAGTACGTGGGCCTTTGTGGAGCCACATACCACCATACCAAAGAGTCACTGTACTGTGTCTCTCATTGACAGAGACAGAACGTGACGCCACGACACATCTGGGCGAGCAGGCTGCTCCCGCTGTTTCTTGATGCCCGCAGTGGGTTTTAAACTGCCTGTTCCAAAAATCAAAGCACCCTGAAATGCTCACAGGATCCCATTTAGTTTGAAATGCCACTAAATACCCTTCAGACAGCCATCCTCATCAATCTGCTGCCATAATCCATCATTACGAATGCAGAGTGGGAGGCTTTGGTTCGGGGAAACGGGCTCTTTTGTTTGCTGGACGGAAAATAACTCGCTGGCTGCGACTTTACTGGAGATGATGAATGATGGTTTTGATCCAAGAACAATGTTCCAGTATTACTCACTTTTCAACACGCAGGCTTGAAACAAATGTTCATTTTAATGAGAGGGTGTCCTTGTGACTAGTGATGGGAAGTCCGGCTCTTTTCAAACAATCGGCCGTGAATCACTCGGAGCCTTCTATTTTAGCCTACCTTAGGAATTATGAATGGTTCCTGTGTTAGTAAGCATTTTTCTTTCATTCAGTTTTCACAAAAGCCTTATTTTTAGGCATGTGTTGTTGTTTTTTGGTACAAAACATTTTAATCAAACAAAAGTTTTAATGTTATAACACTTTAGATGAAAGTCTTAAGCACAAGTTGGTATTTGGAAATACTTGATGCCTCGTCTTGGATACTAGTTTTTGTTCATTTCTTCAATTTTTCCTTTCGCATGTGATTGACCACACCGTGTTCCCATCCAAAAAAACAATAAAAAATAAATCCCGCCCCTGCCTGTATGGATTCTCAAGAGCAGCTGAAGATTCGACTCTCCCGGGAATTGGCTCTTCTCGTTCGCTATAGTCGTCTCTTAGATCCAGCTCGCTCACAAACGACACATCGCTACTCTCGACTTCTTCATGGTTCCTCACATCTTAGCTTAGACCAGCACAATCATGTTTACAGAGCATCGTAAATAAATGTACCAGGGACAAGTTTCAAACTGCCTTTTTTTATTTATTCTGCCGCAGTTTTCCAGGGTTTTTGTATCTGGAAATATTTCACATTAACAGCACCAAGATGAAGGAGGGTTAAGGGTTAGACTATAGTGATAGTTTTAATTGTTTATTTCTGCTTGGCACAGATTATCTGCAACAATTAAGTAAACACAAGTTCCTACATAAATGATTTGTCCATTAATAAATACATTTAAACCATCCTCTCCTTTATGGTTTATCTGAAGGCTCCATCTTCTGCTTTAAAGCAGCTACTGTGACCACAATATCCAACTGTAGCGTCTGTAAAGATTGTATCTACTTCAGAGAAAAGATTAAAAAGTAAAAGTTAAAATAGCTTTTTCCGTTTTGGTTCTACAACACAGGTTTGACATAGATAGGGAGTCAGCTTTAAATGAAACAGTACTCTTCCTGATCACGAAACATCACTCAAATTCAAAAAAAAGCTCACAGTGGATGTTTTGATACCGTATTCCTTTTAAGGTTTCCTAATAACAGATTAAGATAAAATATGTTAAATATGACATCGTTGAGGTTAATTTTTAATGGCAAATGCTGCGGCGGCTGGAGCATTCTTCACTTTGTAGGAAGGATAGCACAAAACCAAAGATAGGGGGCGTGGTACGCAAACTTCAAACTTACATATTTGCCTGGTCGACTCACAAGTGCAATGTTAATGACGTCCCCAAAATCTGATCAACCACAACGTTAAAACCACATACAGAAGAACTAAATGACATTGACCATCTTGTGACAATTCAATGTTCTGCTGGGAAACCTTTGGACCTGGCACTTGTGAGGATGTTACCTAGACATGTACCATCCACCTAGACCAGACCAGGCACCCCAACCCTATAGCAATGACACTATAGCACTTGATGGCAGGAATGGTCTAAGACGGTCAACTCCACAAACATGAAGAACAGCCTCCCAACCCAAACTGATCAAGTATCTGGAGAATGATCCACAGAGGCCCCCTCCCCTCAACCCCAGACTATAGCCTGCTGGTCAAATACTATATAGGTTAAAGCTTCATGCTTCACTTATTCTGCTTGCTTAGACGTCTCCTTGGACTTCGCGGTCACGCACAGGCAGCAGCTGACTGACAGCTGTTAGTAGACCTGCCAGGGTGGCACAGCTATCGCCTTTACAGGGTACTTACTGGTACATGACACCACTTAATTCACATAGCTGAGCAGTGATCTCGTCAGCCACTTGAACTGAAACCACCCCTGTGAGTATGCACTCCTTCGGCAGCCCAACAGGAAACGTCTGATGCATCACAGTTGTTGGGACTGGCTCTAATGATACAATGAATCATCAATGAATCATCTCTCTCTCTCCTTCGAAAGTTCTTGTTCAACTCGTGTCTAACAATATGCCACCTTTAGCCGCACATTGGTTAGGATTAGGGTTAAAGGATTATAGAACCGCATGTGATGGTGTGTTTTTGTAACTGTCAAATATGAAAACACGCATATGCACACTGAAGGACTGCTTGTTCTCAAGAGTGTTCATAGATTATCATGGCGGCATTATAACTTGTATCAGCATTCAAAGACAGACATGATTGTAATTATCTAATCAAGTGTCCTCTCGTCTGGCTATCCTCCTCAACAAGCTCTCTCCATCACTAATCAGCTAATTAAGATGCCATTATAATTAGACCAACTCTGGCTTACTGCAGTTGAAAAGATTAAGACGGTAAACAAAATATTGGAGATGTGGAGGAAGAAGGAGGGGGGAGGACTCGGGAGCCGATGGAAGAGGAAGAAGGGAGGAGTGTCGGAGAAAGTGGGTAGATTTGAACTTAATTAACAGAGAGTCTAATTGGAACAAACAAAGACACTCTTCATGTTTTTATGAAGGCACCAGAGTCGACTCATTTAATTGTGCTCAGTGTCTTATAACAGCAAATATTATGCCATTAAAAGCTCATGTGTGTTTATGACGTTAACTATTCATCTCCATTACACTAGGTGCTCCAGTGTCACGAGCCAGGTCTTTGCTTTTTTGAAAAGAACCACTGGGCGATTAGAATTTAAACACACAAAACTCTGAGCCACATTTTATTTTTTTTTATTTTTTTTGCTGTGGTGATGGACAGGCTGACAGATGAGGTCAGGCGGGAGTCTCCATGGACTATGATGTTTGCGGATGTGATCTGTAACGAGAGCAGGGAGGAGTGGTTGGTCTGGAATGCAGAGGAATGAAGGTTAGCCGAAGCAAGACTGAATATGTGTGTGTGTGTGTGTGAAGGAGAGGGAAGGTTATAGGGAGGTACAGAAGGTAAAAGTGATGTTGTATGGTTTAAGGACAGAGGCTTTTAAGGAAAAGACAGGAGGAGTAGCTGGAGGTTTCACACCTGAAGTTGTTGAAGTTTTCTCTGGACGTGACCAGGCGAGGATAACCTGTGCCTTCTGTCAAAGATGAGGATAAACTTGTAGCTCTCAATTAGCATTTCTTTTGTATATTACACAAATCTCCTTAAATATTTAGTGCACATTTGTGGCATCTCAATAACACCAACAACTTTACAGACTTTATAGAGTGCAAGCATCAGCCAATAGATTAAAATGACAAATAAAAAAGAAAGAAAGAAAGAAAGAAAGAAAGAAAGAAAGAAAGAAAGAAAGAAAGAAAGAAAGAAAGAAAGAAAGAAAGAAAGAAAGAAAGACTGGTTTCACAGTTTGTTTCTCTCACATGGTTTTATAGTTATTTATTTATTTTTTTTTTGTTATTCTGAGAAAGCTGCTTTACAGGTCTATGTTGATCTGTGATCCATGGTGAACACATACATGGTCAATGTCTTCTGTGTTTCATTCTCTTGGCCCGAAAAAATGCAGCGTCGCACATGATGAACTGATTGACAGCCTCACAAATATGAAGCCTAAAATCTCGCAATCGCCCCCTAGTGGCGGTACAGGTGGTACGAGTCTGAAAACACTGAGGAGGGATAACAAATAACATCATTTTGGATGGAAAATTAATATATCAAATAACTATTAACTGGGATATGATATTTATTTTATTTTATTTTTACAAATGTAGCTGATGACCCCTGGTCTAAAGGAAAACCAAAGAGGTTTATGGATGTAGTAAAGGAAGGAGGACATGAAGGCTGTTGGTGTGAGAGAAGATGATACATAGACTATTAATTTATACTAAATTAAGTGGCTAAATATGGAAATAGTCATGGTTACAACATCCATGGTTGGTGGATCTTTTAGATGTGGCCATAAAATTTTATTCTGATTCCTTTGTCTTTGTCTTATTATCGGGCTACCTAGCTAATGCTTCTTGTCTGTTTTGTGTTGTGCGGCAACACTCCTTGTCCCCTCTGATCTCTTTTTTCACATCTTTCTACTTTGAGCCGGAAAGACATAGTCCTTCAGGACTCACAAATATATATATATATATATATATATATATATATATATATATATATATATATATATATATATATATATATATCTTGCTTGGATCATATCTGGCTGACAAAACTCAATAATCCTGCCACCTCTTTATGCCTTGCGCTGCACCTTCCCCACGATCATCATCTCTTCTTCTTTTTGTTTATCCCCTCAGCTTTTCATGTCCCTCGTACGGGTCGGCCATCCCCTCCCTCCTCCCGTCTTCTGTATCGCACCACTTCTCGCTTATTGCTTTGCTTTCCACCTGCCTGTTTTCACGTTTTCTTTCTCTGGCAGGCTCTATCAATTTTTAATATTGACTGCCAGCGCTGGCCGTGTCATTGGCGTGGCAGTGGCCTCTGTGTTTGGCCGTGCTGTTGAAGCGGGGCCAAACAGACTTACAGACTTTGCTTTGGTCTGATTTGCATCATGTAGCAGGGAGCTCCCTGTGAGCCAAACATCGGAGGGAGTCGTGACAGAGAGGAAAGTGTTTTTAAGGCTTTGGTGGTTGTCTGGGTTATTTTGACTTCTCCGTTCTGTTCTCTCTACGACCAAAGCTTGTAGTATAGCAGTAAAATTCGCTCCGCTCTCTGGCTACAGTTTAATCCATCGCCTTGTGACTTTTTACATTAAGCTACATCACATAAAACACAACAGGACCATGGAACCACACTGAAGGGGTTTTTATTTATAGATGAGCTGCTCAGACACATTTACAGCCTTTTTATTAGTATTAATATCAATAAGCAGTCTTTCCAAATGAAAATGAAATAAGAAGAACAAGTGCCTTGTCTGGTCTAGGTGGGTGGTACATGTCTAAGTAACATCCACACAAATGCCAGGTCCAGATGTTTCCCAGCAGAACAGTTATATGCACAGCTTAATCGAGCTACACTCAAAATTCTACTTTCTGAACGCGGTCCTTGTCCCAGTGTATATGCAATGGACAAAATCGAATAAATGACAGGAACGTGTCCTCCTCCTCCACACTAGGTGGCGAGGCGTGTCTTAATTAATACCACGTTAATATGGCCCCCTTTCCAGTTGACTTATAATGTCACATAATAAACAAGAGCTGTTCATGCGGCAGACCGGCATTTCAAACAACAACCAGATGGATAATAGTTCAGCTTTTTATGTGCGCTACTTATGGTGCAGATAAGATGGTGCTATCCGTCAGGTGGTTCTTCTACTGGCTCTGTTTACCTTCTTCTTCTGCGACCGGCTTTCTTGGATGTTTTTGTTCCGGGGTCATACACCACCGCAGCGGTTGTGGAGCACACGCGTTATCCAATTAAAGTTCAATTTAGTGTATACATGCCAGTTTTCCAATCTCATTACCTGGGTCTTAATCGGATAAGGAGAATTCCGATATTAGCCGGAGTAACGTGTTTACATGCACTTACGTTGTCCAGTTAAAGTCGGATTAAGGCAATAATTAGTTTTTTTTTTTCACGTGCACGTGAAAGTACTGAATGCACTGTCACACGACTTCTCCTGTGAGTGGTTTTAATGTTGCGGCTGAAGGTACCGGAAGTAGAGAGATCATTAAGTTTAATATTTCTTGCAGTTGTGAAAAGGTTTTGATTGTCACAAATGGAAAATAAAAATAAGAAGTCAAATTACAAGAATGGATCAAAGACGTAGCCTGTGTTTATAGCAGCATTACCAGCTGTGGCTCAGTAGGCAGAGAGGGTTGTCCACAGACCAGTTTGGGGGCTTAGTGTTTCAATACCCAGTGTACGGTTTTTATGCTGAAGTCTCCTTGAGCGAAGCACTGAACCGAGTTGCTCCCAGTGCTTGCCACTATAGTTGTGTATGTGCTTGTGTGAACGTATGAATAGATGTATCATTGTGACTGTGCCTCCAATACCAATATGTCAAAAAAAAAAAAAAAAAAAAAAAAAAAAAAAACACTACCGGTATATGCTTTAAATAAATGTTTATTTCATCAACACCAGCCTGTTTCAGAGTAGTGTCATCATATCCCACTGAGAACTAATGGTCTGATCGGGCGTAACTTTTAGAGGAAATATGTTTTTTTTGATGGGGTGGGTGGTAAGTGGATGATTTATGCGCGTGCATGGATTCGGATGCTGTCAAAGCCGATATGCGCATCACTAATTCTTTCCTGGAAGAAGATGTGGCCGTGAATCTCACTAATGAAATTCCATTCAGTACCAATGTCAGACCAGATACAGCTGAAAATATGATATTTGGGGCTTTGAGACGTAGAACACTTGTGTGAATGGACATTTTATTAACTTTCTAAGTAAAAAAATAAAAGTCCAGTAGTTGTGTGTCATTGGATTATACACCAGTTTCAACTGAGGTCCTTAGTTTGTACAATTGTCGTGAGACGACATGGAAATGGAACCAACCAGTACAAATACTTCAGTGGGTTAGAGGTGGCCTCCAAGTTACATGGGTCCTGTTACACTCTGGCCTCTATGTTGGTCAAAACAATCCAATCTTGTCTCTAAAGATACCTCCATAGGATCATCCATCTCTGAGACAAAGCCATCTGTGATGCATCTTCTCATACAGTCAGCAATGAAGTTGGGGTCAGTGGCTGCAGGTTGTGTTTATTGAATGTTAGGATACTAAGAGAGGTGTGTTAAGAGTAAAACCACTCACTAAACTCATTAAAAATTAGCACATATTCATGTATGTGAAATATTCCTCATAGCTCATGAAGTAGTTGACAAGTGGATCTTGTTCATCACGTCGCATCCCTTGCTGACTAGTTATTGGAATCCTGTAAATCAAAAGGTTTTTATTGTCATTTCAACCGTTTCTAGCAGGCGCAGTTCATAGTGAGGATGTTCCTCCAGGACCGTAGAGATACATGAAGACATAGGACTGGGCATAAAGGGCACATGTGCAAGCTTATGCAGACAATAGTGCACCTTTAAAGAAGCATTACACAAAAACAGAGAGCAGGGCCAGCTAACAAGCAGACTAACAAAGTATAAGACAGGGTGGTTATAAACGTTTGACTGATTAGCTGCATATCGTGCTCCAAGATGTGTGCACAGGGCCAACAGGTTATGACTATAGGTTATGATATTGTGCTGATTGTGGGCGAGTGCGTCTATTTGTGTATGTTCAGTCCATTTTCAGCGAGTCTGATGACTAAACAGTTAACAAAAGGATAATCTAAAAGTTGCATACAGCCACACGATGTTCACAACACACCAACACGAGGGCGAGATAAAAATTCAAATACTTGAAAGTATTTTATTGAAGTAATGTGTGCAAAGCACTGACTGTAAATACTATGGACAAACCCATCGTGAGGTCACCCACTGAATTCTGAACCTCGAAAATGAAGCCTGAAGTGGGCGCCCGCACCCAGCCCAACTATTCAAATATGCACATGGAGAGTGGTGTCAGAACTTGAGAAAAAAACAGTACAGTTGTCATGAATAGTGAATTAAACTATTGAGACCAAAATAGTTTTTGTACCAGGCTGTAAACATGTTTAATAATGCTGTGAAGTTGGGCTTTTTAACATGCGGGTCTAAGGGGAGTTGCTCCCCTTTGGAGCCTCAAGTGGCCACTAGATGAACTGCAAGGTGTTTTAAAAAGACGACTGCAGAGTTTCTTGAAGACGTTTCAATCATCTCATCCGAGTAATGTCTTCAGTTCCAAGAGACTGGCGGTTGAAGTTGAGGTTTCAATAGGAAACTCTGCGGGTAAAAACCATCACAAACTAATATTGCAAGCTCCGTTTCACACAGTGGCAGTGTTGGCCATCAGCCTAGCCGGTCACAGTGTGCTGACTCACTGCCTGCAACCTACTGTCACATTTTTCACGCCAGGATTGAGAGGATAAACAGTCTGTTGTTGGCTGATTGTCAATGTTACTGGTTGGATCTTCTTGGTTTACCCAAGGATCAGCGGATGTCGAGGAGTGGGGAGGAGAGAATTTGGGTCTGGTGTGTCAGATTAGCGTCAAGTGTCATTATAACCACCTTCCTAATATTTTGTACGTCTCCCTTGTGCCTCCAAAACAGTTGTGACTCATCAGAAAATGGACATAGGTCTTCTGAGAGAGTCCTGTGGTGTCTGGCCACAGAATGATATAGTGGAGACCTTTGGTGCTGTGGGTTGAGGGGAGGCTCCTTTGTGGATCATCCCACAGATACATGAATCACTTTGGGATCTAGTGAATCTAGTCCAGGTCAACACCTTGTGCTTTTTTTCATGGGTTTTTGAGTTGTTTCTAAACCATTTGTGTGTGTGTGTGTTTGGTGTCTAGTGATGAGCTTTTGTATATTTACAGGAAGTAACAGGACATGAGTCAAAGCAAACCCACAATTATTTCAAAATCTACTCTGAATGTGTGATACCGGGACGGAAAAGTCCTCCACAATGTTTCACTGTTTTAACTCCACGTGAACTGTAAAATGCTGCACTGTAGTGACGGAAAAACATGCTGACAGTAAATACCTCCCTTAGACATTCAATGCACAAGCTGCTCTCCACACAACCACTGCCAATATAAGAGAACATAGCCACTCACCGCCTCATGCACAATGGGGTTAGCATACGTACACTTGAAAACACATACACACATGCACGCACACACACACACACACACACACACACACACACACACACACACACACACAAAGGCTACTCAACAGGACACGCTGACACTTTTCCCTGGGGCTCTGCATGAACGGCACACGTGCAAATAGACACAAATACATACATCACATTTACATTTAGCTGACGCTTCAGATTTACAGTGACTTACAGCGAGCACAAGTACAAACACTCTTGTGGACAAAGAAACAGATGGGCACGCACGAAACGAGCTGGGCCCACTTTTCTGCATCTCCCACAGCGCTTTCCTCCGAGCCCCAACCTGCCCCAGGTGTGAGTGTCCTTTGGTGATTTATGGGGAGACCAAACGTGACGCGCGTTTGTGCATAACCGGGGAGAAAAATGCTGTCGTCAGAAGTCGCATACGAAAATAGAAACAGCCGGTTCAGTAATAGTTGGCTATTTCTTGCGCTTTCGTGGACGTCAGAGGCCGCTGCGTCACCTTCTGCACACCAGCCGATGGCCTCCGCTTTGGTTGGAGATTGCAGGCGGTGAGCCAGAACAGCTTCAAAAACGCAGAGGAGATCGTAAGTGTCCCTGCCTTGGAGTAACTTGTGTTTGCTCCAGTGGGAAGTCAACACTCAGTGGGTGACAGCAGTGTTTACCCAGCATGTCGTCAAGGACCCTGGGCTCAGCAGAAGCCGCCTGACGCAACGTCATGCAATGCACGGTCACGCAGCGTGGGGGCTATCGGAGGCTGCACTGCAACGTCAGTTATAACAATGCATCATCCTGAAGTGCAGTGTGAGTAACCAAACTAAAGCGTGGAGAAAAAAAAAGGACAAATTTATCCGTCACGGACATTTTTTCCCTGCGTGCGCCGCTCTTATTGTACTGATCAGCCACAACATTATGACAGGAGAAGTGAGTAACATCTTTTGGACCTGGCATTCATTTGTGTGCATGTTACTCATACATGTACCACCCACCTAAACCAACACAAGCTGTTGACCTTCCCTCCACATTCACTTGATTCCAAACTGATCAAGTATCTGTGGGATGATCCACAGGGGCCCTCCCCTTAACCGATAAGACCCAAAGGCCCCCCCACTAACAACTTCTATACCTACACAATATTAGAAAGGTGGTCATAATGTTATGCCTGATCGGTATGTAAAGGGGATCAGATCCAGAGCCACACCAGATTAAATATAAAAAAGTTAACGGTCTTTGTAACTGTATCAAACAAAACCTCACTCTTTAGTAGCCATCAATGGGATTAATGAAAGAGTTGTGACGTTCGAGAATGAACCGAATCGACTGACCGGCTCTTTAAAGCAAATGATCCCATCTTTACTTAATAAGGCTGTAGTCACTAAAAGTGGACACTGTTCTTCACCAAATTATGTATTGGGAGAGAACAAAGTGTCAGTTAATGTATTATTTATATATTTAGTTCAAGTTTTATGTGTCTTATCGGTGCGGTGCATCCGTATGTGGACTTGAATCAATGTAATGGTACAGTGTTCCTATTAAATCTACACAGACAAGTAAGAAAACATCAAAGAAAGCACAGTCAGTAACAAGGAAACACAATAACATCACACGTCATCACACACACGTACTCTATATAACAACAAGATGAAACCATATCTGCCTAATTTGCTCTTGCCTGAAAAAGCGTAAAAGAAAAGGGAATTCAGGAATTATATAACTAACTCTAAGCTGAATTAAACAGTAGGATTAATGCAAAAAAAAAAAAAAAAGCTGCAGTGCAGCTCAGTATTAGCTGAATAAACTGCCGAAAACCAGGAATGGTTACAGGGAAAGCTTTCCTAGGTGCAGAGCTCTGCGTCTGTCCCAGGAGACACCTGGAGGCTCTGCTTTCTGCTCCAAACACATGTCAGCGAATCCACCATGAACCGTAATCTGCTGGTTACGTGGTTGTCCTTAGCTGGCTAGTGGATTAAACACATTCATGATAGCACGCCTCCAATTTCACCCCCCACAAAACTTTACCCTCAGCCCCATCAACTCAAATCCACTTTACTTAGTCTTGTATAAAATTGCAAAAGGTGTGGTATTAAAACTGAAATGTGCGTTAGTATATAATACATTATATCAGTGTGTATTTATTAAAAAAGCTTAAGGGGGGAAATTGGATCTTTCCGGCGCTGAATTTCAAGAGAGGCCAAATGAAACTAGTGCTGTATTAAATCCGGCAGGGTGGTGCTGCAGATTCAAAAGTACAAGTTGGCATTACAAGGCTGTCAATTTCATGTTTTCATGTCATGTTTTATAGAAGCAACCGCCTTGGATGCCCTTGGCGGAAGACGGCGAGTCGGTACGAGATGTAAAAACATGCAGTGAGTTGAGATCAACCGTAGAGGAAATCATCCTCGCACTCTTTGATAGTGCGGAGCTAAATAAGCAGCCTGGTAGTTAACAAAAACAAAACAAAAAAAACAATAGAATATCATTTCTTATGATTATGAGCAAAAACATGCTGCTGCATATAACAACTGTCGGCAGCAACGGACCCGCTTCCCCATAATTACTGCAAACAGTTCCCTCCGGGATGTAATGACTTTTATATAATAGTTATTGACGTATAATATTTGAACATTTTCTTAAAGGCACATGAAAGCATAAAAATAAAGATAAGGGGAAGCTGAGTTATGTCCTATTAGCTGCTTGGTAACCACTGGAGTTGCTACAGCAACCCGCGTTATACTTTTATAACAAAGCAAGACTTCCGACAGTGATGTTGCTTAGCTGAGATAAACGTCAGTAAAACAGTAAACAACTAAATGACTGTGAGTGTAGATTGTACTGACTGCCCTGCTTGTTTAAGTCGTATAAAGTGTGTTTTCGTAAGAGTCCATTAGCATGATGAAGCAAAAGAAAGGAAGAAAAAAAAAAAGCCTCCGGCTTCCAGCTGAAAATCCACACTTGCGCACCGCACACCACCGTACCAGTGACAGTCCTTCACGTTGAGTGATGATATCTTAAATAATTGGAACACGTCTTCCATATGTCACCAGTTAGGGAAAGCGACTCGCTACCAGTTCGCTGACGGATAATGGGCGAGGAGCGCCATTGTGAGAAGCAGAGCGTATCATTGGGTGGGCCAACCCCATTAAGAGCAGGTCATCCAGATGAATGATTAAACAAGCGGAAGGGTGTTCTGGCCAATCACCAAACAATCAGCCTTTTAAATGAGCATTATGCAAATGGCGCATCATGAATGCATCAAAACAAACCGAACGGAAAGGACGCCTGGGGTGGTGGGAGGTAGATGTGCTTACATGTGTTTGTGTAGATCCCGACACCGCGCATCTGGATGCGGTTTAACCCTCCTGTGCATATGACGGCAGAAAGAAACTGGAAATGGTGGGTGTTTTATTTCAATGCCAAGGGTCACTGATAATCCTGCAGCTCACAAAATGCACTGCTGCCTGGGAAAAGACGTATTCAATAAAGGTATGGAAGGTGATTTTGACTTCACAGGTTTGTTTTACATGTATATTGTCATCGTTACTCTGTAGCTCGTCTGGAGACGTTTTCATAAGCTGCTTAAAGGGAGATTTTGAAATAAATTTGACATAAATAACATAAACTATACGATTCTCCTGTCATCCATTGTAAATGTAAAGCTTGGTATTAAAAGAGCAGCTTGCAGACTAACAGCAGCTTTGGCAGTCCTATGTTCAGGTATACTGTAGATATATTTGATTTTTGTTTCACCTTGCATTCTTAGTTACATGACAGAAACAAATTGGGGTGAACATTATTTTTTTCTCATAAGTCGTAAGTCATCATCTGGTTAGGGATAGGAAGTAAAATGTATTTTTTTTTTTAATGTATTTTTTAACCTTGGGGAGGTGGAATTTTGTTTTTCTTTTATTATCATGGACTATTTTAATACAGAGACACCACTGGGACATGCCCAGTGCAGGTTTTAGTGACTGCTTTGTGTTTGTGTGTCGTACTAATAGAGAATGATACAACAAGAAGAGAGAAGAAAATGCATTCAGAGCTTCTGATGATATGGAATAACATGCTTCCTACGTAGTCTTTCACCCACACGGAAAAACAAAATGGTTAATGCAATTAAAATAAATTGAGATAAGTGCATTTAAGTCAAATACTCATCATAGCGGCGCCACTATGGATAAGAACATGAGCTAATAAACTGAAGATGTAATAACCAATGTACATATTCGCAATTAGATAAGAAAAAGTGACAAAAAAGAAACTTTGACCTTCTGCTGAGGCCGTTTTGTTAACAAGTAGTGATGTGCTAGTCATGAACGCATCGTTTAAACATTTTACTGACTCGTTAGTCATGAGTCCTCGTCCCTGCTACTGCTAGCTAGCTAAAAGAGGCCAGAAAACATGCGTGACTAGTTCCACCCTTTTAGAATCACGCATTCTCTTTGAATCCCGACACGTTGTGTTTAAATTGAATGTTTAATGGACGGGATCAAATAACATTACACTACCATTTGCGATTGGTTACTTTTCATATGTGCGAGTCGTTCTTGATCTGGATCATTTTCCCCGTTTCAAATCTGTGGTTTTAGCGACATGAATCAGTGTTGATAATTCAAATGGCTCAAACACCCAATTCTCTTTGGTGAGTGATTCATATAAACTCGAAGTCATTAAAAAGAATTGAGTTTCCCATCACCATTTGCAAGTGTTTGTTTTTTTTTTTGTCCTGCAGAGAGGCTACTGTACTCTTAGCTGTTGCCTTTGTCTGAATGTTCTTAAACTGGCTCCATTTGATTAAATTTTTTTACACGAGTAAACTAAAGGTACCTGATCCCACCACTGCCCAGGAATCTGTTTAGTAGCTCAGAGCGAGAGAGAGCCTTGCTCAGTATATAAATGCATGTTTAAATGTGGATAACACAAAACACACACACACACACACACACACACACACACACAAACTCAACATTATATGTGTAGGTTTTCGATAAAGACATCGTGGGCTGTGCTACAAACTATCGGAATAGATGAAGCCGAGGGGGAGCCAAGAATCTGAGAAGAAGTTCAGGATCAATCAGAAATATTTCTGAATTTGTGTCTGTTTTATTTACTTACAGAAACTCTGTAATTAGAAGCTTTTCTTGGCAAGA
This sequence comes from Mugil cephalus, assembly GCF_022458985.1. Lineage (NCBI taxonomy): Eukaryota > Metazoa > Chordata > Actinopteri > Mugiliformes > Mugilidae > Mugil > Mugil cephalus. Next base: position 25,347,738 of record NC_061771.1, read on the forward strand.
ACTACTTGAACTGCCCTAATTAAATGGGTAAAACCCTGCTGAGGGATTTTGCCAATTTAAAAGACCTTCTCACGTCCATTCAAATGCTTTGCACAACAAATCGAGGACATAATTTGTCAAAGGTGATCGGTAGACGTTGTGGGACCAGCGGAATCCCCTGCAGCAAATCTTGAATACATAAAAAAAAAGACCAAATATTTCTCAAGTTTTGTTTATCTGGCTTTTTAACGAAACACAAAGAGGAAGTTGAGATGCTGCACCTTCAGTCAAATCTGCTCCATTTTCAGTCACAAAATCCCAGCTTCCCCCATCAAACCCAGCAGTATTTTTGAAAGCTACGGCAACCAGGACCTTGAGGTGGTCAGATTTAAGTGACAACCTGTAATGTATGACTTTTATTGACTGCAAATGCACTATTGGCAGGTCGCTGGCAGAGGTTACTTCTCAACTGAACCTTTGTAACCGGAACAAATCATTCACCTGCTGTGTCTAATGCACTGTAGTTGAAAAGTCTCATAAATCACGGTGTAAAATCCCATAATAATGGATTTGGGATCCTCTTTGTTCACTGTTGCTTGAGAAAGAACGTCGCTTTTCCACCTCCAAAGTCTGTCACAATCTCCGGCATGTGTCCCACCTACGCCGCGCTGTGAGGGCTGCCATATGCTTTTCGACTCGGTTTAGGTTGCTGTTTTTGTTGTTGTTCTCGTACGCCGCAGTATTTATATGCCGATCGCCCACCACGGCCTGCCCCCCCACTGACACCTTGGCCTGTCGTGCAGGCTTTCAGTGCCAACTCCCACCCCAGGCAGCAGCCCTAATTGGACAGCAACCATGTCATAGTGACTTATGACAGGAAGGATGAATAAATAAATAAGGAACGGCATCAATCTATGTACTTTAGCATTATTAATGAAGACACACAACAAAATGCTGTGTACAGATAGAGGCTTAATGGTCATTTGCAGGAATCCAATTTACTTTATTAGTTCGCTGTTTAATAAATGTCCCCCTCTTGAATCATTTTTCATTAGTCCACGCCTTGTGACTTCTCTCTTTTATATAACTGCGCATTTGTTTGTGTATGTATGTGCGTATGAGTTTTTGTGCAGCTCTCACACACACACACATTTAATTGCCATATTCATTTGAGGCATGAATCTATCCAGCAGAGGCGTACATTTCAGTTAACATGCACAAACGTAACACCGATGCCTCAAAATCTGATAAAGCAGCCACTTGCAGAGACCAATTAACTGCATTTATGAGCATCAATAAAACTAAATCAGTCTTGAGGTGAATGTTAGAGTCTGCTCTCCTCCATGTTCGATCAGTCCCCAGCAGCCAAATGCAGAGCACATGCTTATTATGCTGGCTTGGCAAACCTCCAGCGTATGAATAGTGCAAGTCTGTCTTTGCGGGCGTCTGTGTGTGCATGCAGAGGCTCCTTGAACATTTTAAAGGTTGCTGGCATTTTATTTTATTAGAGGAAGTAGTGCTTATTTTGTCCTGGTCACTCTGCATGAAGTTCGGGGAGTAGCTTAACAATTTTGGAAAATGTGCTATCCTAGAGTAACATTCTCTATAAAGTCAACATCAATCTCACAACTTTGCAAATTATGAGGGTGCAGATTGTGTGTTTTGTTTAGTCAGTATGAAGAACTAGAGTAGAGAAGAGCAAGCAGCCTGATGAGAGTGAACAAAACCAAAAATGTGAAAATGATACACACAGTTTTCTGTCTTGTTAAATTAAAGGACACTTTTCTGGTTTTCAGTGGGCGGGGCTTAGCTGGAGGCAAAACAGTCCACAGGAATACGTTGGCTAACACAGACTGTGTGGGCTTGTTTTTGACAATGGTGGAAGAAAACACATTTTTTTTAGCAACAGTACAGTCCAAAAACTACCTGTTATATGCAGTATTCATAATCATTCACAAAAAAAAAAATGTCCTGACCATCAAGAAATTTGTTACATTTGTTTTAGCATGATTATAACTAGCTAGTTTTAGCTTACAGCTAATGGGAAACATATAGTTTTCAGAGATGAACACTACTATTGAACAAAAGTGTGTGATTCTGGTGTGTCTTTTGAAGCAGATTCTCAGCATGGGTTGTATACTCAGCAATGGGTTAATTAGCCAACCATAAAGCAATGGTAATAAGACCCTGTAGTTAGCATAGTTTTTATAAATAGGGACTCTCAATCAACAATTTTGAAAGGAGAATGCAAGATGTGCAAACTCTGCAAGTGCAACCGTGTGGCTCCATCTTTATTGGAATATTGATGCAAGCTTAAAACTCCTACTGTATCTAAGTAGCTGGTTGCTTGACGATAGTAAGCCATAGGTATAGTAAGTTTAAGAGGGACAATAGTAAGACACAACCATGCATCGCCAATCTTTCTTTGTCACTGTCTCATTGATCCCAGATATAGATTAGCCATACTGCATTGTCAGGACCAATAACGTGAGGGTCATATGAACCCTCTGATGGTGGGCTCTTTGCAATCAATTGCCGCAAACCTGTGAACAAACGCCACTGAATCACGTGACTTTGGCAGAGTCTCAGTTCATTGTTTTTTTTTTTCACAAAGGATCATCAAGTGCGGATTGATATAGAAAGAAAGAGACACATAAAGAGAAAATGCATAAAGGTTTAGAAAAGCAAAACCACGTAGGAAAGGATTGATTGGCGTCGTTCTATCATCTCTTCATTCTCTTGTGAGATGGCATCGATTAAATTTTGGTGACAATCTCAGAGAATCATTCATCTTACATTTTCTGGAGAAGATGCACTGGTTACTGGTGAAAACAGGTTCTTGTTTGGACCGGAGAAAAGGCTTCATCGCTTGTATTTAACATGCAGGCAACTGCCTTGTTGAGTCAGAAAGAAACATATGTAAAAATAGAAAGAATGATGAACAAGGATGAACAACTTAGAGTATTTATGACCTCGACGGTTCAGACATTTTATGAAATAAAACTTTGGCTTTGCGCAAAGAGAATGAAACGACAGAAAGAAAGAGATTTTAAAGGCTGAAGCGAGAAAGCACAGTTGAATTCAAACTGTGCATTATTATAATTACAGTGACGACTTACTGTTTTATAAGTTAAGACAGTGCACAGAGAGCAAAGGGATAGCGAGGACGGGGAAGAAAGGACAAAGGAGTGAATGACAAGAAAAATAACTAGAAAGGGGATGCACTTTCAAAGTGGAATGAACAAGCTCCGTTCTGTTCCTCTTATCTAGTTAGAGAACTGCTAGCATCACCGAAACAGGCTTCTTCTCCCTTTATGTCTCCCTCCCACTTTACATCTTTCTCATCATTAGTTTTGTGTTGCCTGCATTAAATCTTCTTTTTTTATCCCGTTGAGTCATCTCTTTTGAAACGCTCCGAGTTCGCCCAAATAGCTGCGTCTTCGACACCACCACCCTCCTCAGCATCTGTTTCTCCTCCATCTCCACCTCTTTACCGAGGCCAAAATCCTCCTCCGTCTCCAACACCCCATCAATCCTGGCTGTCGTGGGGCTGATCCCATGATTATGAGGCATAGTTAAATAGGCAGCAGCGGTGTGGTGGTTAATGGTGTTGGAATTCAATGGGTTTTTATGGGTGTAGTGAAGCACAGGACAAGGGGAATCCATTGGGCTTGCTACCATTTTGGCTAGTTTATACGCTTTTGTGCAAATAACAAAAGTTTGAGATCTTCTTTTGTCCGATAGGAAGCAGTTACACTAGCTCAGGAGCCATTGTTGTTTTCCGTTCAAACTGCATGCAGCAGGCATCATAATTATTTTCTCATTTTCAAGCTCGATAAGCGGCGGCTTCATGACTCTACAAACGCGCTCCAGCGGAACGAACTGGTGCCCATTAAGACGATACGAGACTCGTAACGCATCATTAAAGCACATGCCTCTGTTTGCAACGTCTTAGCAATTTGAATAAAGGACAGTTGTCACACACAAGGGACATTTTCCCTGTTCAATTAATGGCTTGTAGAGAATTGACGCGATTCCTTTTTTAAAATTGCTAGTAGAACTGAAAGGTTTATTCACGTGATGAGACATTTTATGTGAGAACCAAAAAAATAAATAAAAAATCCTGCAAGCGTATCTTTTTAGTTTAAACAGTTTTGCCAAATTATGTCAATCCAAAGCACATTATAACATTAATCAGTGTTCAACGCTCCCTTCATCACTCTGCCTGTTCCATATTTGACTTGCCTTAAGCATCGTCGTGGGCCGGACGTAATTTCTATATCTATTCTTACCTCAGCTATATGTGCGGCATAGTAAACCTTTCTCCTAGTGAGCCACACATACTCTGACACTTCTTTTACAACCAACGATATTCACTTTCCACTTGACTCAGTTGCCTTTGCCTTTCATGAAATGCGCTTTCATTTAGATTGAGGTCTAAGTGACTGATGTTGCCAGTAGTTCCTAGACCATAAAAACACCGGGTAGCATGTTTGTATACTGTAAGGATGACAACAGCAGCAAACCAAGAAAATATGCTACTCTTACTCTGCTACATTAGGTTGCACTCGATTCGTTATTTAGATGCCACCAGTGTTTCACCAATCAGACGTAGCCGTGCAGACATTCTCTATTTTTACTTATTTTATTTCTGTTATTTGGAAACACCGCAATTTGCACATTATTTCATGTTTTTTTTTTTTTCAATCTTTTTTGGATGACTACTTGTTACTCCTACGTAGGGCAGCACGAGTATGGCCATAATGATAATTACGATTATTCTGATCAATATTGTAATCATGATTGTTCATCCTGTCAGGGAAAATATCTGTATTTTTATTGCACTACTTTTAAACAAACAATATTCAGTCCAAAATGAAACTTTAAATTAAAATAAAATAATACAAATTCAAGTGTACACAAGAATTTAACACTTTTCTTTTTTTTTTTTTTTACAAAAGGTTAACTGAATAAATAAGCAGTGCACTTTAAATGTAAATATTGCAAACAATCAGGTTCATTTAATTGTGGCAGCTGAAGACATGATCACGATTAAAATTCAATTAATTGTGCAGCCCTACTTCTACTTGAGTAATATTAATTTGGAGTGACACTAATCTTACTTGAGCACAATTGCAGGCTACAATACTCAGCTATGACACTTTTAAAATAAAGGTTAAGGCAAAGAATGTAACCTGATGCTTTCATAATATACTGACCTGACAACAGGATGTACTGCTACTCTTTGCAAGAACATTTTCTCATTTTATTTTAGATGTATTGCTCACTTGTTCAACAACTGTTGTGTCATAATCTGGAGCCATGCTTCCAGGAGGACAGCTGTGCCGAGGACGGGATGATAGAATTTCCTGGATGTGTTTTGGACAGATGGCCACTTGTGCAACTGACCTGTTGCTTATGATCAGATTCAGGTTTTTTTTGTTGTTGTTGTTTTTTATTCGCACAGCCATGGCACACTAAGCATGCTTGCTCATTCGCAATTTGCCATTGGCAGGGGGCCATTGGCAAGATTAAATGACTTGATAAAATGAAAACACTTTGAATCGACACTTTCTCTTCCTAAATGTCTGTTTACTTGGCAAGTCACTGGGTTTTTTTGGTGTGTGTGTGTGTGTACACACGGTTTAGTTGCCATTGATTTGGGTGGTAGAAAAAGATGAGGTTGCCCTTGTGTGTGTGGGTGTTAACATGGGTGTTATTTTGTCCCCATTGACAAACCAGTGAGCTCGCATAACACTGTCAGGTCTGGTTGTGTGGCGGACACCTGAAAGTCATCGACGCAGCCCTCGGAGGAATGCAGCTGGTAGTGAGTTTTCTTTGCAGTTTTTTTTTGTTGTTGTTGTTGTTTTTTGTTTAAATTCACAAAGAACATGAAAGGCGGAATAAAGAGAGGCCATGGGTGTGAAGAAGGACATGAAACTGCCATTTAGGGAATAAAATCGAGACTCTAGAGAGATGATAGAAGTGACGAAGAAAAGTGGCATGACTAAGGCATGAATGAAAGGTGGCACTGAACAGCATTCAGTTCGCTTTGCGTATGTCCCTTTTTTTTATGGCTGGAACGATAAGAAGTTAAAGACATGTAACTCAGCTTTAGGAAAAGAAAAGTGAAGAGGGAAAAGGACTGAATAAGTATGTGGTTGCCAGGGACAACCGACGAATGGAAAACATGCATCCTCTCAGCCCCCTCACTGCCCTCCACTCTGTGGATCTGCGTTTGATCCTCCTTCACCTTTCAAGCCTACCTCTTCTCCATCTCCTCGCAGCATTACTTGTCATCAGCCGGTGCTGCTCGCCCTCCCGCCCTCCGTGCATTTATGTGCGAGCGGCCGCGTGCTGTTTATGTGTTCATAAAAACACGCACCTCCATCTCCCGCATTGTATTTCAGAGCTCGTCCGACTACTTCACTTGTTGCCAGATACTTACCCAGCCAGCTGCCCTTGCTCTCTTATTTATCTTGATTGAACCTTAAGTTACAGATTAATGCATAATTCTGGTTTTCATTTTAAACATCCCCAGATATTACTAGTTAACACACAAGGTAACATAAAAAGATATTGTGTCTGTCAGCTCATGCATGTTCACAGATCATTTACACCTCTTTTTTTTATATATATATACATATATTCACCTCTTCTTTTGAATTTCGTGTTACCCTTGTTGAAACAAGCATCCGCCAGCCTGTTTTATTGTCCGGTTCTGCCCGTTTGTTTATTCTTGCTTTGACTAGGTACTGATTTGGCAGTTTTGATACAGATTCCCAAGCTACTTCCTAGCTAATTTCCCAAGCTTCGGGGTGGGCCGAGGTCACAATAACAGAACGTGCTCTCTCATAATGAAGTAGTTAAACCAATAAGTAGCAATTTGTTATGGGCGCGATAGGAAGTGCCGGAGAAACACATAGCACCAATTTAGGATGATAACTGCAAAAAAAAAAAAAAAAAGAAAGAAAGAAATAGAAGACTGCAAATATATGATGAAGTATTTTCTGTTAAATCCAGATGTTTGCTCTATGCAATAAGAATTACCCCACAACTCAATGAAACGTCAATATTAGGAGACTGTGTGGAAGCATCCTGTACAATCATCCGTCTGTCGATCCATTTTCCATTATTGCTGATCCTCCCGAGGGTCGCCGTTCCCAGCTGAGAATACACATCACCAATCACCAGTTAAACCAATGAGCATGTCATGGAAACCAAAGGACCCAGAGAAAACTGATGTAGGAACCGGGGGAACATGCAAGCTCTGCAGGGAGAGAATATTCTTCCTGTGATGCAAGTATTCATCACCATTCCCAACATACAAAATATTTCCATTTCCGACATATCGCAAAGTTTAGTTTTTGACAATGACCCCATACACCATCTATAAATGGGTAAAATCCGGAGAGATCATGGTTACGGAGAATGAAATATTGTGTGGTTTGTCCCCGGCAACTAGAACCCTTGGTTTAGGTTATGTACAATAGATAAATATATATAGACAGATATATAGATATAGATATAGATATAGATAAAGATATACATAGATATACCGATATATAGATATTTATTTATTTATGCTACTCAGTGAATGCATTAATTGCTGATGGTGGTTGGTCCTTCAAAGAGGACATGATACAAATGGAACAGCATAGTATAGGTGTACATATTTTAATTTAATTAATTTTAATTTAAACATAATACCGAAATGAAACATTGTAAAAAAAACAACAACAACAAAAAAAAACGGTCGTTTTAAAGAAAATCTGCTTTTAAATGTGTTTAAATGTGTGGAGGATGACGGAGATTCAGTGGCTCGGCAGCGAGGAGAGGGACGGCAGCACTTTATAGCTGCTGGTCAGATGATCAAAAGTTTAAGACCATAGCTCAAAAAACAAAACAAAATAAAAATACCATCAAAACAGAAATTAAACTGTCAAAAAAGGACAAAAAGTAATGAGTAGTTCTGCGATTCTTTAACCCTAACCCATTCTTAATCTTTCAATCAGCTGACGAATGAACAGCCTGTTTCACTTAAATTGTTGTTTTCAATGAATTGCCTGCTCAAACTTAGAACTCTGCCGAGAGCCAGACTGTCAAGCGCACAGGTATACATGGCTCGCACCATCAGCTATGGCTTTTATGTCCTGCAGTACTCTAAAAGAGCCTTTCATACCCCCCAATAACACTCACATTCGCACCCAATTCACTTTTTTTTTTTTACTCCCTGAACACATTTTGTGCCATAAAGTTGCAATCCAAGACTTCCAGAGAGACGATGACACTTAAAAACATGTAATTTTCATCTTCTGTGCAAAATATGGAAGCGCACACTCCCTGCCTGCCTCCCCCAGGTAAACTCATTTCACAGATTAATGCACATGGCTAAACACTTCAAGTTTTCATCAAAAATTATGTCAAACTTGTGTAATTGGGCTGAATCAGTCTTGTCTTCGGTGGCCTCTCACAGCTCGGTTCGCCACATGAAGAAAAACAACAAAAGAAAAGGCACATTATGTCAGTTAATTATCAGTTTTAATAAGTTTATATTCTTCCACTAATAGCCAATTAGGAAGACTCTAAATGCAGAGGTACTGAGGGGCTTTGATTCGATTTGCAGTTTAAGGGAGCGTATGCCAACCAGCAGGGACTAAATTTGAGATTGTGTATTGTATTACACTGTGAGTTGTTAGTAGTCATGGAGCATTATATTCCTCCTTTTCTGTAGATTACTATGAGTTGGCTTCCTCGCCAGGCTCAGATCATTCTGCCTGGCTACCACGTGAACTTAATTAGTCATCTTGGTAAATGATGTAATGTTGCGATCCAGACCGCCCTCGCTTCTGAAACGTTCCCCATTCTTCATTCGTCTCGAGACTCCGTTTACCTTTCATCTCTCTTGTCCTTCACTCTCCACCCTCCCTTTCTTTCCTCTATACTATATCTCACTGTTTTTTTTTTCCTTCTTCTTCTCCTCGCTGTGTTCCTTGATGGATTATGGCCTCTAGCTGGCTGTTGGGCGCTGCAGTGGATCAAAACATCATTTTCACCCATTTATTTTAGCCTGAATCTATGCTGTCTCTTTCTCCTCCCTCTTATGCTCTAGAAAAAAAGGTGGCCTATTTTTTTTTATTCATACAACTCAACCGCCCCCTCCTCTTTTTGTTTATTACCTTGTTTTAATTTGCACTCTATTTATTAGACTCTTTCTAGGTCTTGATGAAGGTTTGTTTGTTGCTCACTTCGCTGTCTTTTTTTCCACATTTAACATCTCATTCTCTTTCCTTATTCGTCCTCCATTGCAGCATTAGATTTTTCCCTCCTCTCATATCCTTCACCACCTTCATATTCCCCATTTACGCCACCCACACACATCCTAAAGGCCGCCATCTTTTTTTTGAGTTTATAGCCCGTAATCTCCCATTTCTGACATTTAACTTATTATTATTCTCTTCAGCGGCCTGGCTGATCCTCCCTCTCACTCCCCGCCCTTCTTTCCTTTTTCTCGAACCATACCCGACCTTCTCTCTTCTAACCTTTACTTAAAGCCGGAGGATTTAAACGCAGATGGAGAAGGGGGGAAAAAAACAGTCGGCTCTGTTCGCTCTTGAATCCCCTTAATATCTCTACAACACTGTTGTGACTCCACCCCTTTTGTAAAATACAACTTGGCTTTGAAATTCACCGCCGTGCTCTGACATTCAAGTGGGCCAAGTGCTTCTTCTTCTTCTTTTTTTTTCCCCCCAGCAGGTGTAAGCTTGGTTGACTGATTCCTTTCTTTGCATCATTCAACCTCATGCTAATGAAGAGATGAAGATTATGCACTGTTGGGCAGCACGGAGGTATCGACAAATCAAACAAAGCTGACCCAGGAGAAGTCTCCATGTAATGACTAACAAAGCCATTAGCAAAGTCCAAATGTCCTGAGCAGGTAGTGCCATGCATGTTATTGTTAGCTGCTTTGGCTGCTATTGAAGAAGACGCAGTTTGGGAGAAAATATGTCAGAGGACAAGGCAGAAAGGGTGATTTTTCTATCAACTAACCCAATGCGTTTGAGCCACTGACAAGAAGGAGGGTTGAGGGACCCATTTTTGCACAGGGTGTCCTTTAACCCTAACCCATCCTTAAGCTTTTGATCAGCTGATGAACGAACGGCCTATTTCAGTTAAATTACTTTCAATGAATTGCCTTCTCAAACTTAGAACTCTACATAAAACTTTTTTAAGACCCAACAGTGCAAACTGCAAATTCCAAATCCAGATACTTCCTTTGAGCGCATCTAGCCAATGTGGGAGTTCTTTCTAAACCTTTAATCACCTTTTTAGTATAAGAGACCTTCTTTAAATGATCACAACTATGCTTAGTGTTTCGTGTCCTCTTTGAGAGTAATTTTTCTGACTTTTAAAACAGGGACAGAAGAGGAATCTTGCTTCAGCTAACACTGCTGTTACTCTTCTGTCCATCAGAGGGATGATTTGAAGTGGAGTGACTCCAGACCGAAATTCCCCCCACTTATTACTTTGGGTTCTGGTTAAGGAAGTACGGGTCGCGATCCAGCCTAAGATGAGTCAGCAGGATTCAGGAAATGAATCGAACTCTAAAATATTATTGAGAATACAGACAAATTAGTTTTTCGTTCAATATTGGGACGGACATAGGCGATGTATCCCATGTCGGCCGTTTCAGGAAGTCCCTAAGATGCTGTCCTGAATGAAGTTGAAGTGAACATGAAGTTTTTAAAATTAGACATGAATGAGCTGCACCATACATTAGCAAAGAAGTCGGCCTTGTTGCGTTGCTGTCAGAATTGCTGCGGTTTTGACGAAACTGCATCTAATGACGTGGCTGTACACCCGTGCCCATGCATTCTGTGTTTGTGGGGATCTGTTTTATCCGTTCCCTTTGTGTTTCTCTTAAATGTAACATCAAACTCTGAAATGAGACGTTTGCGTTCAAACCGTCCTGAGGGCTGCTCCTGCTTGATACAAGGAATCTATGAACTTATCTCAAAGGTGAAACTGTCTGTCGCCACCTGGTTATCGGACCAGTGCAGACGCATACCCTGCATACATGATCAGACCTAATTTAGTTATAATCTGGGATGGAATTTGCAAATAAATATCAGAGTATTTGACCAAACGCATTTTCAAACAGGAAGAGAGCTCTTGGTACGCGCACCTAATCAATGCTGTCTGGCTAATTTAACTTTTGCACTGATTTGATTTTTTATCTCTGTCTGCCCCTCTCTCCCTGTGTGAATCTCGGCCTCAGATTTAATTTACAGTTTTATTAACATGTCCTTCCGTCTGTTTTCTCTCTCTCTCATCCAGCTCTACTTGTGGAGAAAGACCAATTAGCTGTGACCAACCTTTACCCATCCTGTGAGGACGCAAGGACCACAACGTCAAGATTGCAGTGTTAAAAAAAAAACATCTGGGAAAATATATCTTAACACTTATCATTTGAAAGGACATGTAGTTGATATACTGAAAGAACCGTCACCATTCGGACGCCCTGAGGCCTCACTGGTCTACTGCTCTACCCAGCTTCTGCTGCCCTTGAGTGGGCCTTCTGCTCCTGGAGGAGTTCACTTAATCCACTATTGTAGAGGTGAGTGACTCAGTTCACACCTTCCTTCACACCCACGTGAAAACCCCTCATATTCTCGTGTAGATCAGCACTCATTTTGACTCCCATTCAATTCCAGTCAAGTGTGGAGTTCCTAATAAGCCAAGCCGCTTTTAACAGGGCAGCGAGCCTTAGCTGAAAGCTCACCAACTGAGGCTCTTTTCAGTAAGAGCACTTGACAGTACCCACTGGCATTTCAGCGTTAAAAAAAAAAAAAAAAAAAAAAAAAAAACGGGGGTAGGTGAAGGTTTTTATTCCTAAATGGTACTTCCAGGCCTGGTCAAACTAGCCTGGCGAAACAGGATGTCTGTTGCCATAGGAGCAGTTTCTCATCTATATCGGGGGATTGAACTTTTCAATAATGTGTTGAACTGTGATGATAGAGAAGTCAGAGTTGGGATGAATATATTCCCAGGAAGTGATAAGTTTTTTGGTGTTGCTTTGGCTCTGTGTCAATGCATCAAGTTGACATTTTTGTGCTTGTTTATGATGCTTGATGGTGAAACCTGCTGCCATTTCCAAGACACCACAGCTAAGTCAGTGTGAGGCTTTTCAGAAGCAGCCTATATACTGTAGTTATTTTGGTTTTTGGCTTAGCATCCAGTGTCCTCGACGATTTCTGTCCCACTTTCGGTGCCGTGCTGAAAGTTCCACAGCAGGAAGCGTTTTTTTTTTTTTTTCCAGAGACGTTACTGGGTTAAAATCCTTCTTCGCAAATGTAGGACCCGTCCTATTTCTAAAGGGGGGAGAACTAGGCTGTATTTTCTTGTTGCAATTTGAATGTTCATAAGTCTAACTTTAAGTTGCACTCTGTGTAATTGCCTTTACTGAACGGAACCAAACGCAAACACAAGCTGGAGTTCTACTCATGCAGTTCTTCAGTTAAAGGCTTTCATGGACTACTTGACAAACTCATTCAAGCTGAGTGGGTGTTTTTTTTTACATGCTGGAATCAGTCATTGTGTCATTTTTTTCTGTGAGTACATCCTGGGTTGCAAGATTGTTTTTACCTCATCAAATGGCAAAAAAATAGGCCAACAAGATGAAGTTACTGTTCAGCTCTTCCTCTTATTTAGTCCACACGTCTGCAACTGAAAGTTGCAAGGTTCTAGATCATGTCTTCAACCCGGGGTCGCAAAATCTTTAGGTTGATTGGACATTTTTATGTATTTTTTAAAAAACAAATTCCCGCCACAATTTACCTTTCCTTAATTTAACTTACTTTAGTAAACGATACCTCAATATTATATACAAAATTCTGATAATAATAATATGTGTGTATTTATAATATAAGTATAGATATAAATAATATAGAACACATATACTGGACTGGGCAGTATACTGCATACTGGACACAGGCTACATGTTTCTTCACTCGTTTCTTTCTTGCTCCGAAGGCCAATCTGCAAGAAACCCACTAATCTGTTCGAAATTTGCAGCAATTCGGCAAACAGCTCCACAATTTAAGCATACGAACTCCCACATTGGCTACACAACAGGATGCTTAAGCTTTTCATTGTGAAGTTTTTTTTCTTTTCTTTTTTTTCCTTTCTTTTTTTTTTTTAGTCTTTTATTGGAATGAACCCAGCAGGTCCTCTCCTGCCACTTTCAAGAGCTGACTGTCAACAGATTTCTCTTAGATCGCTCTCATCTGCGATTCGGTGTCAATGGATCTAGATGGTTTTGGGACTGCGTAGCTCTGAACTCCCATTTTAAGTGTGCACAAAGCTGAAACCAGTTTCACGTGGCATTGTAGGCCCAGGGACAACCTGTGGGAGTGCCTACAAGGGGGCCTAAACCTGATCAAACATACATCTAAGCTCATCTGGCACTCAGAAGAAGAAGAAGCTTAATTACATGGAGTGATAAACGTTCTTCACTAACAACACAGAAAGCTGCTTAAGCTCCATTTCTTAATCTCTTGATACTCATCATCTGCTTCAGCTCTTTCCCCAGAAACAAGAAAGTAATAAAATACATTCTCAGTGTTTATACAGTAAACACCTGCAGCGTGGTCGTACCTTTGTGCTCAATGATTTATTGGTTTTTCTATGGATGCATGTATCCGTGCTCCCCGGTAGAAACACCTAGCTTAGCGTGGAGGTTAGCTTAATAGTGACAGTTACTGTAATAGTAGTAGAGCCTCTATACAACACGTGTAGTTTTTTATGTTTAAAAACTTTTATTTTGGAACAGTAAGCACGGACACTAACAAGTATTGTTGACAAAAGGAATTACAAATGAATCATTTTCTTTCAAGAACCAGAGTTTACATTTCCTCTTCCTCGCAGTTTCTGCCTGGGATCGTGTGGCATGTAGTTGGTACGACTGTGTTGTTTTTTTTGTTGTTGTTGTTTTTTTGTTTTTTGTTTTTTCCTTTAGAGCTTGGCCTCTTTTCCCATTATTGCTTTCTCTGTGGTAAATTGTGTGCTGTGTGGAACTGAAGTCATAGCACATCTTTCAGCTAGCGGCTGCAATTGAAGCCAGTGGTGGGGCCTGTCGCTCGGAAGCATATGAATCTGTTTTATGTGTTGGAACTGCTGCATAATTTGCTTCATGCAGCCTTCATAAAAAACTCCCATTGCATCGACAGTATACTTTCAGTGAACTTCTTTTGTCACTTCCTGCATTGTAAAAATGTAAATATGAAGCCGACTTGGAGTTGTCCTGCTTTATGGCACACGGCCTAATTGGTAAAACACGTACTTAAAGTCACATATCTTTGCCTTTAAAAACAATTACTGCGTGTGCTTGTGCAGTGGTGTACCGTAATTCATCTTGCCTGTCTGTACTATAAATGGAGCACGACATGGCACACAAGGCACTTCAGTGTTTCAGTGTGCCGCGTGAATATTTCAACAAAATGCATCCTGAAGATGTCGGTGATTATTCTGACGTGGTCCCAGATTCAGAGGCTCATTAACATGGGTGAGAAGCCTTTAAGTCTGAAACATCTGCCATGGGTAATAAATTCAGTTCAGTCTGTTTGAAAATACAAAAATTCTTCATGAAAACTGCCTCCCACCGAAAAAAATAAAAAATAAAAAAATAACTGCAGAGCAGACAGACGTGATCTTTTTAGTATGCGGGGTTGTTGGTGTGATCCTGACGTGACTTGATTAAATGGTTTATCCTAACGGAGCCAGAGGTTAGTTTACTCGGTGTTCACCTTGAGCTGAGCACTGCACATCACAACATATCTGTGTGTGTGTGCATGTGTGCCTGGATGTATGTGCATCCATTGCAACTAGTGGATTACGGCGGTGTGTCATGAGTGCGGCTGCAGTGTGACTCCAGGGGTGTGAACATTGTAGTGTGGTTACATGTAAACGCGTGCTAACGGGTGGTGTGCGAGCAGCGGTGCTGTTGGTCCTGTGGTGCTCTGTATTCGGGTGACAGATCGATAGCGGGATGTGCGAGCGCCGTGATGGCACTGATACAGCTGTGTAGTTGTGTGTGACAGCGTGCGCGCGTGCGTGAGAGCTTGTGTGAAGTCAAGATCACCTCTCAAAGCCTTGCTGTTCACTTCACATCTTTCTGATCACCATGGTGATAGCTCAGTCTGACGGCACAGTCGTGTTTGGGGAGAAATAACTGGAGTTTGATGATAAGGATTTCACTGTTTGTGTGTGTGTGTGTGTGTGTGTGTGTGTGTGTGTGTGTGTGTGTGTGTGGTGTTTCAAGACTTGACGCTTTCTTTTTCCAAGTTGAAAAAGCGCAAAGAACAAAAAGAATAATGTGTATTCGCTCAATGAAGGGATGCTTTGCGATGTTTTGACGACGAATTATACCAACCAAGTAGTTTACCTGATGGATCCACAGAGGTGTTTGGCAGCACTCCACTTCGTCAGCATATGCAGTACACTAGAACTTTGTCTTGACAGTCCCATAAACACGAGACAATATATATCAAATACTGATATATTTATATATATATATATACAGTATATATTTATATATATATATATATAGACGACAATATTTTTCCAATATCATTTATATATATATATATATAAATGATATTGGAAAAATTTCCCAAATATTGCTACAAACGCTTTCAAAAAAGTACAATGGAAATGGAAAAGTGCAATTCCCTGTCACCGGAGATGATGCAGTTTTACTTCCCCCAAAGTAAAGTGTCACGTGACGAGAATTTAAGAGAATTATGGGATATTGCGAGATGAGACCTTACAAGAGTTACAGCTCATTCGCAAAAACACCTTTCCATGGAAATATACAGTGGCCAGGAGGTGCAAACCAACATTACAACATGTGCAACACTTAAACTATGAAGCATGAGACAAATTTATATTTTAGAAAACATTTTTTTACATCATAAAAACATATCATAAAACAAAATTATGCTACCGTAACAAATTTACAAGTCCTGAAACAAACTTACAAACGTGACCATCAGCTGGAAAGGGAATGTACCAACTTCAGGGTGGAAGTGGAAGTGATAATGGGAGCAGCCAATACGAGATGCTGTTGTTGTTGTTAACGGTGACCATGGTGAAGATGGACAGCGATCGAGTGATGTTTAGTGGGCAACATATGAGCCGCTTGATGTGGTTTTGTTTACCGTGTGGTTGGTCTTTAGAGTTTTTAATTGGCATGAACAAGAGCGATGAACCGAACACTCAGGGGACACATCAAGTTTAAGTGCAGCATAGCGCCCTCTATCAGAATTATGTCCAGACCCTTTCATGGACTACGCCACTGTGACGTCGAAATGTTAGCTGAAGGCAAAACAGAGGTAAGCTTTCAACCATAGCAGATGTTGTCTTCCTGTATTTTTTGGCGCTAAAACTGTCAAAAAAAAAAAAAAAATCAAAACCACTAACTTGAAGTTTTATCACATACGAGCCACTGCCAGTTGTAGACAACTTTAGTTTGGCTTTGGGGATTAACAGAAAGGTTTGGAGTGAGACAATCCACGTTCACACTTAATATCAGACTAAATCGTGACTGAAATTACATTAAGTCACTGCGTATTTAGGGGATTCTTGTTACATGTTAATACTAATTCTAATGCAATGTTACTTGCGTGTCCAAGCAGCCCAAGTTGCATTTACTATGTTACCCTGCACAGTGGTTCCACTTACTACTTGTAATATCTTTGTTGGAGAGGCTTAACTTGATAAAGACAGACCAGACTTCGTCCCCTCTGTGTCCTCCTTTGGTCAAACTGTCCATGCAGTAAGTAAGGGTGAAGTGGGGTCTGTGAATATAGTCCCATTAGTCAGAATCAACTTTTTAAAATAGCATTCATGGTCTCGGGGGGTGAGCGTATTAGTATATTCTCTAAAATATGCATTTTCCTTGGCTATTCTTGCAAAAACAGTCTATTGAAATATGCTAACTGCTATTGGTTAGCAGCTGCTAGCAAAGTTCCGTTTCAAAATGAAAAGTTGACATTCTTAAGATAGCGGGCGCTATGCTGCGCTCAACGTTGTTTAACATTATTAAATGTGTCATGGTAATTTGTCTCAGACTGTGTAAAAGTGTTTCACATTTTGTTATGTTGGTTTGCACCTCTCGGCCACAGGAAGAAACACGTACAAAGCGCAAGTGTACTTTTTATGAAAATTACAGAAATATCTCTTTTATTTAGAAAAAAACTGTAATGGAAACGCAGCCCCCCCTCCAGAACTGGAAAGAAATAAAGGTGTGAAAGCGCCACAAGTTAGCACATTTGATGTGAATACGTCAGTTTTTGACAAATTAACGCAACAGTGTGCAACCGTTTTTTAGAATTGTTGAACAGCACTCCTGTTGTTCAGGAACAACGGCTGCACAGAGTGAATGACAGAGTGGAGAGGCTACTCATCGAGGTATGATACCAATTTGTTTGTGACAGACAGAGGGGGGAAGGAAGAAATAAAATACAGCAAGAAATGAAAGAAAATGGAAATCTATATGTGGTCAATGATCATGTTGACATGGGGCGCCAAAGAAAAAACACTGTTTTTTATTCACAGACGTGCTCTTAAATACATTCTGTCTGTTTGCCTCTGTCTTCCACCCTTCGGCTCTATTAATAAGATGATTTCTCTCCGTGCCATGTTTGGTTTTCTTTTTGTTTCTGTCCTCAGCTTGGACCTATTTTCAGACAAACATCTTAAATCCAAATGTAGATTCACAAATCCTTTAGTTTGACTGTTTTCCCCGAGTTGACCAACAGCTTTCACATTCTGTTTCTACCCTACGGATGATATCAAATCAATGTCGGATAGTTATAAACTGGTGAGTCATATATCTTTAAGTTGGATGGAAGTCCCGGAGACCTTTGGGTAATGCATCTTCAGTCCACTGATAGATTAACAAATCAGCTAATTTGACTGAGAAATCAATCAAAGCAGTGAAGGATTGCATCCGTTTAATTGGAACACACTTTAGGTCTCAACACAAGGCAAGGGCACGGGATGAAAGCTTCAAGTAATCACTCCACACACGCTCCCTGCCTTCAAATCTCCAAATCTTAGTCTTTTTCTCTTTATATGTATTTGTGTGTCCATCCGTTAGACTCTTGCATTCATCACCAGCTGCCTCTAATGTTGGCGATATATCATTTTAAGCTTATCTGCCGTCGCAGTTCTTGCAAGTCACGCTCAATAAGAGCGGCTGCTAAATGTATAAATGGGAAATTTTGTGTGTGCGCACTTGCGCTCAGAAGAGAATTGGAGTCCAGGCTTCGACCGGGCAGTCTCAACAATAAGCCCCCAGGAGGTTTGCGATAATCTGTTTCATCACCTCTTCATCCCTGAATACCTCAGTCCATCCAATTTTTTTTCTCCACTCTTTCCCTCCAACCTGCCAGACGGGAGTGCCAGGTTATACCACTGCTTTTGGAAGGCAGGGAAAATACGTGGAGGGTTGCCAAACACTCCCCACGCAGAGTTCCCGCACACACACACACACACACACACAGTAACACTTGTCAAGGGCCAGATTTCATCAGTATGCTCCGCTTGCTCGCTCCCTTGGCTCGCTAGTTCACTCTCGCTGCAGCTCCCGCTTCACCTGGGATGTTCCCGTCTCCTCCTGGAGAAGCCCAGGTCGAACCAGAGGGCTTTCCTAGTTCAGCCACCCTGCAGTCAACCCACACATCCTGGGTAACCTCCTGCCACGTGGAGTGCCTGTTGAGAGAGAAAGAGAGAGACCGAGGTAAGGCTGTAAGGAGGGAGGGAGTGAGAGCCGTGTGCATTAGCCATGCTAATCTCATTAGTGCAGCCATGATTGAATCCTGTAGGAATCTGCCACCGCCGCCAGGAGAGACAGAGAAGCTTGTATATTATTAAAGAGGGTGCTCTGTTGTAGGGTGTGTGGAGGTTGAGGAAGGGAAGGCAGGAAGAAACAGGAAGGGAGACAGAGTGGGAGTGAAGTGGGAAATCATATTGAAATGATGAAGACAGGATCAGGATCGTCTTTATTGCCATGCATTGCCACATACGTTCACCCATATGATGAATCTTTTGTGGTTTGCAGACTTGGTCTTTAAACTTTGGCGCTTACACAACGGTGGAATTTACATGGTCGCAAACAGTCATTGACTCGCACCTCTTTGCAAATAACACTCCGTACATTTACATGCATGTGAATTTTTTTTTTTTTAAAAAATGATTGCCTTAATCTGACTCTAACTGGACAACTTAAGAGCATGTAAACGTGTTACTCTAATATCGGAGTTCTCCTTATCTGACTAAGACAGATAATGTGATTGGAAATTGAACAAAACCATCCAAGGAAGCTGTTTCAAGAAAGTCACAGAAGAAAAAGGTAAAAAGAGAAGAACCACCTGAGGGATAGCGCGCATCTTCTCTGCATCATAAGTAGCGCAGATTTTATGAACAAGATTAAAAAAACTGAACCACTATCCATATTGTTGTGGTCTGAAATGCTAGTTTGCCACATGAACGAGCGTGGCTAAATTAAGCTGTGCATGCGTCGTCAGGACCAATACATGAGTCAAACTTTCTCAGTTTTTTTGCTCGCCCCAGACTCTGTGTCCTCTCTCACTTCCACTTGAGGTAGCCTACTAAAATTCCATTTTGCCCCCCGCATGCACTGTTGTTAACTAACCCGATGTTTACACTTACTTTTCATTTTTTTTTCTTTCTGGCACCCCCCAGGGGAGGAGTGCATCAATCTCTGCACAGTATGATTCAAGAGTGGATATCGATGCCCCTCCCACACTTCCTCTAGACTAATTCAATTAATTAACACGACGCTCTGCTCTATAGAAAATTTTTTACAACTCTCCCAGGAGTTGCTCTTCATGGAGCGTTTAGCATTGTGTCACATCCTGTTTCTATAGTAACTAACACAAAACTCATCCAAACACTTGACACTTGAACATGCATCAGTAATATATTACTTACCTAAATTGACAGAAAAAATCCTTTTTGATTTGTATTTGATGTGTATTTTAGTCTTAACTTTGGCGCACGTCCCTCCCACTAACGTGGAGGAGGTGGAGCTTATGACCTATACTGCAGCCTCCAGTCACCAGGGGGAGCTCTACTTGCTTTGGCTTTACTTTTGACGAGCTGTTTCCCACGTCCATCTCTTTACAGTCTGACACAAACGACAAGTGCTACTCCTAAAATAAAAATGCAACTTTCAATGTGAAACACAAGAGAGTCTCAATTAGCTTTATCTTACTGAGACTAAATTATAACAGGGAGAAAAAGAAGGAGACAAAGGCGAGGTTATGTTAATGAAAGAAGAAAAAACTCACATACTTCAACTGAAACATGTCATTCTCCAGGAAGTTTTAACTCAGTCATTTTGTTCCTCTACTCTCTTTCAACATTTTAGCTTTCTCCCCGTCTTCCCTGTCACTTAGTGGACGCTCTGCCCTTTCACAGCCTCCCATGTGGAACCATAGTACAAGATATTTTTTGAAGCCTCACTAAACAGACGTCCTTGTAAACTTGTGGCTGTCCAAACAAAAACTTCCACACTTTTCAACCATTCTCGGGTGGTGTCATCTTCAAAACAACCCCCTCCCCCTTCGCCCCTTTCTCCATCCCTTTTCTTGGCTATCCTCCCATCTTGTTTTCACCTGCCAAATATGTTGCCCATCCCTCTCATGTCTTTTCTCTGTCCTCTTTTCCCTTTGTTTTCTTAACACTTTCTAATTTTGTTCCTGTCTATCTCTTTGTCTGTGCTGCCACTCCCAGAGAAGCTGTTTTTTTTTTTTGTTTTTTTTTTTTCCACTGCTCCAGAGGCTTCAACCCTTAACTTTTGGATTAATTGAGTAAGCAGGCTGCTGTTTCCTCGTGTACGGTTCATTAATGTCCGGATCCTCTCGGTCTGAGAGGGTTTGCGTGTATTAGCTTTTTCGATAGACATAAATTGTCACTTTAATTAGCGGCTCCTTTCCTCTTTTGTGATGTAGCTCATTAAAAACCACAGAAAACTACTCAAAAGTCCAAGATAAATGACATTTAACGACTTCGTGGCTGCAGAAACCCTGCTTCCCTCGATTTTTCTTGTTGTTATCTGCATCTCACTTGTCTTGCATAGCCACACCTATCTCCTTAGTGCTGTGTCAGCGTTACAGAGTAGTCTGGCTGCTCTCGTTTTTATACTGCTACGGGAGCAAATACACACTGGCTGGTTGTATTTCTTTGAACAAGGGGTTCCCGACCTTTTCTTTTTTGGCACGGTACATTGCAGAAAACCTCATCTTGCAAAAATATGTTAGAAATGGAAACATTTTTAGTGCTTTAAGGGCTTGACTGTGATCCAGAATGCAGGCAGAGATCATTTTCCGGGCCACCATCGTTGAATTACAGAATGTTGAATTACATTCGAATTAGGAATTAATGTTAATTACGCTCTCGTCCACTCGCTGCCCCCACAGTTCCACTTTCAGTTTGAATGTAAGCACTTTATCTGCCAACTTAAAGATGCTTGTCGTTGTCCCTTTAAGTGTTTAGGCTTCATTGACTAAGCAGATCAGGGCTGTGTTCAAATCCATTGGCCTACTGGGGCCTTTCTGTGTGGAGTTTACATGTTCTCCATGTGTCTGCATTGGTTATTTCCAGGTACTCTGTCTTCCTCCTACAATCCAAATTGATGGTGGTTAATTGATGATTTTAATTTCGCCTTAAGTGTGAGTGTGGTTGTCTGTCTCTCTGTGTGTACCCTGCGATAGTCCTCTCCAGGGTCTACCCTGCCTCTCACCTGATGGCAGCTGGCTCAAGCTTCTCTGTCACCACAATTTTCAAATTGATTGTCATGGATCAATAAAGATGGAACACATAGAGGAAAGGTTAACTGAGGGGGTTCGGAGATACAGGCGTCTGTACGATTCGTCTTTGGCGAAATTATGGCGAAAGATTCAGTCGCCATTGACGTTTCAGTCGCCATTGAACCCGACTGGCAGAAAAGACGCAGCAACGACAATTGTTTGCACAGGGCACAAGTATAAATGGCTCACACCAACGTGAGTGTAGATTATTATGGCGTCAATCTCCTGCAGTACCTCAAATGAGCCTTAAGGCCTGCATCTAATGTAAACCCGTGTTTTCTCAAATAGAGAATATACATGAGCGGCAGTGTCTGGTTTGCTATGGTATACTACTGTCTCATTGTATGATGGTCCTGAAATAACTCATTTCCGTGTGTTTTACTACGCAAATTCTTCATCCACTGTGCATGATGGTAACCCATCTTTCCTTCGCCCTATATTGGCAGCCCTGCAGAGTTGATTTTTGTTTAGCTTTTAGTGGAAAGCATCTCCATTTATCGGATTATGTTATCGTTCAGCCAGATGGGCATAGTTTTCACTTTGCTTTATTCCCTGTTTCTTTTCACCTGATTATGTCTTCTTCGTACACTCTCTTTCCACCTAGTTGTCCTGCTCCTTTTGATATATTTGTATTTTTCCTTGTTATCCCTTGAGGCCCCTTCCCCCTCAGTACATATGACTTTTATATATATTTCCCTTTTATTTGTCTTCTGCAAACCCCAGGCATCTTAGCTTTGCTTATCCACGCTGTCATGACAGAATCAGAGTCCAAATCGCTTTAATGCCAAAGACATGTGACACAAGCCGGGAGATTTGCCCCGGTGGACAGGTGCCACGCTGTTCAACGGACCTTCCTCTGATCTGTGTGATTCCCCGTCTCGTCACACTGCTCATCTTTTCTTTCCTCTATCATTTTCTTTCGTGTCCATGCTCCCCGATCACCTGACTTCTCCCCCCTTACCACTTTACCTTGTCCCTTTTCGTTTGCTTCACTTTGTCACACAAATGACCTTTTGTTGTCTTCCCGACTCTCTGCCTTCCTCCCTTTCGTCATTGCCGTTCCCTGTCCCTGTTCTTTGATTTCCTTTCTCTCCCTGTTTGAATCTCTCTTTGTGCGTCTCTGTCCCAGGTGCATTGCCTGTTTTCTCTCTCTTTTTGTGTAGTTATCTCTCAGAGGTCAGTGCAGGGCACCGTTCTTATCTCTGGGCAGCAGTCTTGCCATTATGGGACAGTAGTGAGGTGTCTTGTAGAAGTTGGCCTCCCAAACCTTTAGTTTTCCCCATAGTAAGAGATAAAATAGGATTTCACTTCTCTTTATTTCAGATGTTTGGTATCTGATGGCATTTTGGACATTGCCAGAGGTGGACAGCTTCGACCTTTTCTTCCTTTGTACTTGAATCCCTTTCCTGTGTCACTATCATAAAGGTTTGTAATGTATATACACAGATCAGTCATAACATTATGGCCATCTTCCTTATATTGTGTAGGTCTCCCTTGTGCCTCCAAAACATTTGAAATTCATCAGAGAATGGACGTGGGCCTTCTGAGATGTTGTCAGTGGGGGGTTTTGGGTTTGATGGGTTGAGGGGAGGGGCGCTTGATCATTTTGGGATCTAGTGAATTTGGACGCCAGGTCAACACCTTGTGCTGATTTTTTTTAGTTGTCCTTAAACCGATTTGTATAACACAAGATGGTCAATGTTTACTTATCCTGTCGGTGGTCATAATGTTGTGGCTGTATATAAAAGAGCTCAAACATTACAACTGTGCTATTGGTTTTAGTCTTTAGATTACCGTCTACGTTAAAACTTGAGTCCACGTATAACGACAGTCGAGAGGAATTTATTGGTTTTAATATAACTTAAGTGTTAAATTTGTTGGAGGATGACATTTACAAAAATGCTCTGACCGTGATTCTAGGTGTAATGGAAGTGTCGTAAGTATCAGTAAGTAGTCACAACATCTTCAAATGTTAAATATTGTAAATTTTTGCTACTCTTAATGTCTGACAGTCTGGATAGAGTAACAAAAAGAATCAAACTAATACTCGGGTCACTGGTGAAGATTGACAGATCTTGTTTAGAAACCCATTTCAGGCGTTTACGCTGGTTCGTCTCTTGCCTTTCCCTCAGCGTCTTCTTTTTAAACGTTCGTTATTTAAAGTCCCTGTCTCCCTCTCTGTCATCACACCGTCTATTCTCGTCTCCCGCGTACTCTTTCTTCGTCACCCTTTTCCCTCATCCCATCTTTCACCTGCCGTCTCTGACTCCCATTTTCCATCCCCCATCGTTTTCTCCTTCACTTGCGGATCTTTTTCATCCTTCTCATTTTTTCCTCATCTTTTACCTCCTTTGCCTGACTGGTTGGTGATTGGTTCATTAAGCCTGGCATTAATTCACATCAGCATAACTCACCAGGTGATCTCTCTCTTTCTCTCTCTTTTTTAACCTCCTCTCCTATTCCATCCTTATCTCATTTCAGATAATGCCTTAACTAATTTCTGAGCCACTTCATTAAATCATTAAATCACCTCTCCCCATTACCTTCCATCTGTTCTATCTCTTAGTAAATATTAAGGTAGTAAATGAACTCCAGTGTATGGCACAGATATGTAGTAAACAGATTTTTATGCAACATGAAATTAATTAGATGCGTGCCCTAAGGGTTGTTCTTTCAGAGATTACTCTGCAAGTGTCAATGTTTTACATTTGTTGTCATGGAAACTTCGGGAACAGTCGCTCTGTTCTCTGCTGTACCAGACATTAAAGGGAATGAAGCATTCAATCAGGTAAACCGCATTTGACAGATAGAGTTCCCCTCTTATCTACATTATATAACACACATGACAAACATTAGCATATAAAGAGAAAATGCTACAGCCGCCATCTTGCCATACCATGCTCCGTGACATCAGAGAGTCTGTCGGTTTGGCGATTCCTACTGAAAGATGGACACTGAAGAGGAACAGAACATCAAGAGACAAAAGGGAGGTTATTATTGCATTGCTCCTAAAATCACTTTTACAGGATTAAAGCCACTGCTTCGGAAAAGGAGAACAGTACGGATTTGTTGGCTAGCAACCTGAGCAACCAGTCTGGACTAGTTGGGAATGGTCGGCATGGGTAGTTGGCCCTGAAGTCTGTTGGTGTGGTGAGTGGATCAGACTCGACCTCAGGAGCAGTCAAACACGCTTGGCTTTATTGAGCCTAATCTGGACGCATTCGGGTAGTGCGAACTGACTACTGCAAACACGCGTTGCCAACAGTCAATAAAAAACCTGGACCACAGAAATGGAGGAGAGATTAATTGAGTTGTGGCACAAGCACAACTGCCAATGTGATGTTGGTTGCACAAGTGTCGCCCTCTCAAGAGTTTGTACTGGAGTTTGATGCGTTTACTTGGCTTTATTTGGTTTGACAAATCATGTAGTCCGTGATCCCTCATCAGGTTCTGTGGATCCCCAGCCTTTCAGTCGTCATACAATAATCTGCTGAAGCCAGTCAAAAGTTGTGTAGTGTGTCCCTAGCTTTGGCCAATGTGAGTGGGAATTATAATCTTGTTATTTAATAAGATAACTGGACTGTGCCTGCAGTAGTGTGTCTCAAATCTTGACACTAAGAAAGAAAACAAAACACTTTAAAGTCATACCAGTCAGGGCAACTTTTATAAGACCCAGCCACACCAAGCTGACAGTTAGTGGTTTGTAAGTGTTGGGTAGTCAGTGAGTATTTGTGGTCCTGGTTTAACCCTTCAAAACCAAACAGGTCGCCAGCGATCTGTTAAAGCTTACAGTTTTTGAATTACCGTAACTCACAATGGCTTGCGCTATGGTCAAAACTCAAAGTGTGACTGAACACTGTGAAGTTGTGCTTTTGTCTGGAAGACCTTCATGACATATCAAGGTTATAACTAACTTTGTTTTTACCAACAAATTCCACCAAATAGCTGTCTTCCTGGGTCTCCCCAGTCTTGTGTCATTTGAATTTTGTCCATTGGTGAGTTATGGTAATTGAAATACCACAAGCTTTTTTCTTTTATCAGCAGGCGGATGTGTAGGTCTGAAACGGTAGTGGGGTGTTTCCTACACTGCTGGCAGCAGTCGGGCGCCTGTTGCTGGCTTTTCAGCCGAATCAGCTCGTTGAATCAGCTGCAGAAAAAAAAAAAAATCTGTGAGAGAAATCTCTCTGATTTGGCCACTCAACTTAGAAAACCAGTCACAAATGTCTATCTCTGTACAGTAATAAGTGGAGAAAACATGTAAATCGAGTTCACTAGAATCGAAGTAAAAGGAATGACTTGTAATCTGAAGGTTGTAGTGCTAATCTTAGGATACCAGCTAGCTTTTTCAGCGTGGAAATGATCACAGAGAACCAAACACGGAACAGGTGTGATAAATACAATTACGATGCAGCACTGACAGTCATGGAACTGCTCTGAAGCCGTACTACCGACGGTTACTAACAATAACCTGCCATGAAACCAGCTGTTAGTGACAGACTTGGAGAATGCACAGATTTTGCACCGTGGCCCTGTGCCAGTCTTAATTAGTTTCACTCTTTTAATGTGGAAGAAAATATTATTTGAACCCAAACAAAGATTTTTGTTTGAAGATGATAAGTTGTGAAATCAGTGTCAGGTAAGAACCTAAAGACAATTTAAGTAATAAGCCCAAAAAGAGAAACAGGAAGACTGTCAATGACTGTCAATCTTTGAGGCAGAGTGTCGCTGTTAGCTGCTATCCGTATTTATGTCGTATACACACTATAATAAGAGTCTGAGTGTTTGTTTTAAAATGTAAATAACCAGAGGGGAATATTACAAGAAGATCTCCTGGATTTGTATATTAAACCTGTGCTACTGTGTGGGGGTAAGAGCTCCTGTAGTTCCTTGGAGTCAGTCCAGGTACATAAACAAGCTCTCGCTGAGCTCATCAGTTTTCAAACTTTCAGCTATCTCATTCCAACTAGATGCAGAAAGTTATGGAGTGAAACATGTCACGTCTCACAATTTTATTGGCGAGTATAATCTAGATACTTTGCGGGTTTCGCTATATTAATGAACGAAGTCTTGGCTAAGTCTTGGGGCTGTGGTCTATCCTAGCTGTCACTGGGCGAGAAGAATCGGAATCTGAAGTACTTTATTAATCCCTGGGGGGAATGCGGTTTGTCACAGCTACTCCAATAAAGCACAGTATGAAAATACTAAAACAGAATTCTATACAGAAAGAAGGAAGAAAAAGACCCATATACAATAAGACAATATAAACAAACACAGTATATATAATAAAATGTAAGACACAATCACTATAAGATATGGCACCTTATGTATTTCCCATTTCCCTGACTAAATGTTCTCCTGAGTCTGTGAAGTGCCATAAGCTGCTAAAATTACGGATGCATAATGTACATAACATCAACTATCTTGTGACAGTCCAGTGTTCTGCTGGGAAACTTTTGGACCTGGTATTCATTCGTGTACCATCCACCTACACCAGGCCAGGCTTTGTCCTTCTGCTCTCCATCTTCAACCATGAGCTCAATCTTTACCACTGACACATTTTAAGATCTTAAGGTCCATTACCTATGATGGCGTTCACATTGTCTATCCCAATAATGAGGCTTATCCCAGTTTCTACTTCCTGCTTCCCTTTTGACAATGGTGACGCAAACTTTTGCTGAAGCTTTGTCGAAATGTTGCTGAAGACGAGCCATTCAGGTATCTCTGAAACTTCTCAGTTAACCTTTCCTTGATGTTTTCCATCTTTATTGATCCAAAACAAACTGGAAATACTAAGACCACGGTTCTTGCTCTTTATGGGGGAGACACACATCAACTACGGCATTAGGGTCTGTGCTGTTGCCGCAGCTGTGGTGTCAAATTGACGTTTTCTTGCTTTTCTTTTTTCATTTCTGTCCATCCCTTCCTCTCGGAGCCTGTAAGTCTTTCCTTCGACAGACTGCCTCCAGCTCCTTTCAGGTCACAGCCATCCATCTGCAAAGCTGCAGACTTTTCGTGTCATGTCCGCACTACAGAGACTGAGACAGCGAGAAGGTGCTTGCACACGGGCAGACAAGACACCCAGCCAGACCTTCCCTTGGCTCGATGTGTGGGAGCAGGATGGGGGATGCGTGTTTGTTTGGGCTGCTGTGTGTGTTTGAGAAGTCGTGTGGGGCGCTCCTGCAGCCCTTTAGGCGAGAATACTACATCTGTAAAACGACAAATCGCACTCATCACCTTAGCAGAGTCATTAAAAAAAACGCTGGAGGCTTCGTCAAGTCCGGCGCAAACACACAAAGAGAGACGGCGGCTGATGAAGACAACTCTTGTGCCAGGCGTGTGTGTGTTTACATTTTTGAAAGTCTCAACGGTGTCGCGTCACACTGCGCACGAGGAATCACTTTTGTCTTGACAGGCCAACGGATACACAGCTTAGAGCACTTTATTTTCAGAACATAATCAAGCCGAACAGTTCAACATCTGGAGGAGCAGATACTTCAACTGTTCCATCTTCTGAGAGAGGTTTGGAGGGGAGACGTGTACAGGACAGGAGACGATGGTAGAAGACGAAGCAGGTAGTGTAAATAAAATATTCGGGGTTGTTTCAGTGTTTGACAAATTGTTCTGCATATTGTCGCTATTTGCTCAGTGAGCCTGGGACTGATACTGCCGGAGGCCTGACAACCTGTCACAGCGTGGCTGCGTTTGAGTTATCTGACTTTGCTAAACCCAGCAGTGATCACGCAGAATCCCTGATATCAAAACTTTTTTTTTTTATTTATTTATTATGCTTGGCAGACAACACGCAAGAATTTAATCCAAAATTGAACAGTGCATCAACTCTTGGCAACTAGGACAACAGCACAACGATAACAAATCCAAAAATACATAATTTCTAAGGTGCTTAAACGCAATTTCGTTAAAACCTTAAAAATTAAGTTGTTGCATGCCCTCCGGGGATGTAGTGACAGATAATGGCTGCTGCAGCTGTGTAAAACAAATGACTGTTGAGAATCCTCCCAGTATCCACACGGTAATGTCGTATTGATTATTGATAACTGTAGTGTGTAGTTCATTTATAGCCGGTTGTTGTCTGCAGTTACAAGGTTTGCAGCAATCTGCCTTTGTTAAAAGACCACAGGCAATGAGGAACTTTAAAGCTTTTTAAGACGTAATAAGTTTAGATATTATTGTTCTTGGTTATGTTCACGCTTGAAACCACCAGGTTTTGGAAGCATTTTGGTGTTTTAAAAACTTAGGTTAACCCTCATCCCAGCTTTGAGAAACATGAATATACAAAGGATACTGTTGCACCTATAAATCTAGTCTTAGTTTCAGACAACAGGCGGTGGCAAGGCTTCGTCCAGGGTATAAGAAACACAAACACTGGCGGCAACAAAAGCACCTCACTGCAGGAGCATTGGAGAAATTGCATTCCCCTTCTGTACTGACATCACTACCTTCTGTAGTTTAAATGGGAAAAGCATCAACATGCTGACTTAATCAAATCTGTTTTAAACAGGTTACAGGATGCCGCTTTCCCAACAGGCCCAGCACCAACGCATTAAAAGACAAACCTACTGTATGTGGCCAAATCTACCAGGCTTTGTTGGCATTTAGGAGCGAAGCTAAAGCCAAGTCAGTTAAGGCAAACTGTTACAGGAATGTCACGCTAGTTTGTGTTTTAAACATAACCTGGGGGGGGGGGATACTTGTTGTATCAGTTTGGGATCTAGTGAATTTGGAGGCCAGAGGTCCATTTCACAAAGCAGGTTTAGTGAAAAGTCTGAGTTCATTAACCCTGAAATGGGGGAAACTCAGAGTTTTTTGTTTCACAAAGGTAACTCAAACCAGAGAAAGCGGGGTAACTCTAGCCTGTTTCACAGAGAGAGGTAACTTAAGCTCTCGGCCAGTTACTGTAGTAACAGTCTCTATGAACCTAACCTGGGCGGGACCAGGTTTTTCCTCAAGGAACCTCAAGTTTCTCTGTGTATCCGCCCTCTTTCAGTCACACACGCCATTTGATTGCCTCTTTCATTCATTCAGTCAGCGGGCAGGTTTTGGCGTAGCCTTGTTCTGCCGTCTGTCAAAAAATCAGAGTCAGTAACTATATCAGAAGTCCATTAGGAACAGTAGGAGGTGACTCATTTCACGAGCATGGCATGTCCTTTTGACAACAATCCTGTGGATTAACTTACAGCATTACTGCGCAAAGAATTAAATATTCATCGGGAGATGGTTATCAGTCCGCGCATACATGTTAAGCATTTCCAGACAATTATCTTTTTGAGCGGTACCATCAGAATCCGTTGGGGAAAAAAGGCATAAAAGACAATATTTGTATGAATGGGCTTAAAAAAGATATCTATAGGCCTGTTACATTTTATAAAGGTACTTGTGTGTTGGGGGTGGACTCAGAGGATGAGCTCCCTCCAGGGGTTCCCTCAGCTACTGGCCTTCCAATATTCTGGCTTAGGGCTCCTGTGCCTCCGTTAGAGGTGGCGGTGCTGGGCCACCACCTGTTTTACAGGCATCTGCCTTCTTTCTGTTGGTTGAGTAGAAGTCTGTGTTAGTTAAAACAGGCTTAAGTATTTAACAGAACATAACATATATGAGAAAACATTTATGTGTGTGAAAATGGCATTATGTTGGGGATAAAACAACTGCACAGTCCAATAGTCACAACTGCACAGTCCAATAGTCACTTAATATTTTCTTTACGAAGTGCAGAAGTGCACTTCTGCCCCCACAGGATTGCACCTATAAAATAAATGAATAGGCCACCATTCAATCAATTTTCCCCTGTAATATTATTGTGATTGCAAAGGACTACACTTATACTCACGCATTGACCCGAGCAGCAAGGTTCTCCCACGCCGTCTCCCTCTCTTTTGCACTTCTTTCTAAAAACGGGTTGAAAGTCGCCGTATGAGCGCATTAGGATTTCCACTTCAAGGTTTCTGAAAAACGTAGCCCTCCGCTTTCCCGTTGCCATGGTGACCCATCGAATCAGGGCTCTATTGATGCTGGCTTTTTGTAGTTGTGGCACTTAACTCCAGGTGAAACTACTCCGAGTTGATTAAACTAACTCAAATCCGCTGTTCTGAAACTGGAAACTCAGTTTTCTAACTCAGAGTTTAGGATTAGACTCAGAGCTTGTTGAACCTGCCTTGTGAAACGGACCCCAGGTCAACGCCTTGTGCTGTTCTTCATGTTAGTTAGTTAGTTAGTTAGTTAGTTAGTTAGTTTTTGTTTGAGTTGTTCCTAAACTGCTTGATGCTCCACGTTAACACCATATGCCAAGTATGATGTGATAAGCCTCATTGTAATATACAATGTAAACACTGCCATGGATAATGGGCCTTAAGATTTTAAAATGCCGGATGTATAAATCATAACTTCAGTGGTAAAAATCAAACGCATGAATGAAGATGGAGAGCAGAAGGACAAAGAAAACAACAAGGCACGGTGAAAGCTCTTACAGTGATTGAGGGAGAGAGAGAGCAACGCTGCACATGTACAAGAGGCTAGATGGTCACCACAATTCGAGAGTGTACACACTTTAAACATTTATGAGCTCTCTCCGTATGATCCGGTCCTTTAATAAAAGTGAGAGTGAGTGAGCGTAAATGGGGAAAAGGTCACATGAAAATAGAACATTTTCAGCTTCCCGTCCACAGTGTAAACGAAGTGTAGCGTCCCACCCGAGGAGATAGATTTATGAAAAATGCATTTTGTTTTCGGTGTTGTGTGTGCGCAAATGGACATCCGTTTTAGAGTTTTAACATTAGAGGGATATGATGGAGAAACACACTGTTAGCTAGACGGACGTAGCTGAAATGGATTGCAGCATGAGATTTTTATTTTTTTTATTTAAGTGGGATTCAGAGTGGCCTAGTATTCCACTTTTCCACCGAATGGTAAATATCTTCTCTCCGGATGAACAATTTGACTCAGCAGCTATCTCAGCCCGAGCTAATGGATTGATGGGTGAGGCTTCGTATAGGACGGTGTAATCACAACATAAGCAATGAATCCGTGAAACCAGTCACACAAGTAGAGCTGCTTTCATTTGCCTGTCAGGAAAATGTGGCGGCGTTTGGGAAAGTTGTCCGTGGCCGAACACTTACTTAACGACAGCCGCTCAGATGCAACTATGTGACATTGATGCCTTTTCTACAGCATCGCCTTTGCATCCTTAGTTGGCCCAGGGTCTCTGGAGTGGAGAGGACACATCGTTAGAAATGTTGTGTATTTCAATCTCAACTCAGTGAGGTTTCAGTTGATGGCGATTCGTTTCTTTGGGGTGTTGATTCTAGATGTTTCTAAAGGGTTTAAGGACAATGTTTTTTTTATTATTATTATTATTGTTAATTTGTGTTTCAAACATTGCCTTATTCATAAACTAGGTCTTTTACTCATCTCAGTTAGGTGTGCATGCTCTCTCCTAATCAAAGTATTTGTATTCCACATACTAAACTGTTTTTAGTGAGCATAGCTGCACTCACTTGCCACTCCATTAGCTACTCAAGTGATAGATCTATAGGTTTTAATGTAATAGTCATACACTAACCTCCACTTCTTATCTGTTGTAATGTTGGATTTATGTCTAAAAAAGTGGGTAATTTCCTTTTATGATCATAATTTTAGGGCCAGTAGCTTGTGGTGCTGTTAAACTAGATTGAATTAAATGAGAATTTTATTTAGCCTAGTCCACTCACTATGACAATGGAGTTGTCAAAGGCCAGGTCAACACCTATCGCTGTCCTACATGTACACGGGGTGGGGGTGTCTGTTCTGGTCTAGGTGGGTGGTTCATGTCTAAGTAACATCCACATGAATGAGGGCCAGGTTCAAAAGTTTCCCAGCAGAACACTGAATAGATACAAGACGGTCGATATTCTTCTGCCAGTGGTTTTAATGTTGCAGCTCATCGTGTGTGTATCCAGATGTAATGACTGTACGTTGTAAAGTTGGAAACCGCTGACCTCTTTGTGTTGCCTGCTTCAGTTGAAAAAAAAAAGACTGTACACTTTATGTGATTCTTTCACTCTGCTTAATGAAACCATTACCTGCTTTGCGGCTCTTCCTCTGCTTATAATGTTTGGCTGACTCCGGTCTAATGGTGGGATCAGACTGCAAAATATCAATGCGATAATGACCTGAGCAGGGAGATGCATGCAAATAAGATTTTAGTGCGACAACGGCCCGTTTCATTCAGTGCAGCGTGCCATAGTGAGAGATATACCAAGCAGCTTCTAGGCTTATCAAAAGATGAATTTTATTCTTACTCTGCTGAAGATAACAAATGAAAACTTTAACCACTCATCAGGTACCTAATATGGATAATACTGTATGTATGTTCTGCACACACTAAACCACTTCTTATGCACTGTGGTTTCAGGTTCTCTGAAGTTGAACTTTGGTTGTTGTTGCTCAGAGCAATTCAATTGAGAGGGACACACAGCGGTTAGCATGCTATTTACGCGAGCACAGACTTGCATGACCAGTAATAAAGAGGAAATTAGATAAGAATTAGAGGACAGCAGCTGGGTGCGAGAGGGAAGAGAATAGAGGACATGTGTTCGGTGCATCGTCCCCCAGAAGTCTAGACCTACTGCAACATAAGTAAGGGATGGTTCAGTCCAGCCTTAACTATGAGCCTGGTCAAAAAGGAAAGTGTTAAGTCTAATCCTAAAAGCTCGTTCCACAGCTCCCAGGGTGGGAGCTCACCCTCACTCTCTATGTAAACCAAGAAAGTCATGAAACTGGGTGGCAACATGTCATTGGACCAAAAAGTTGTCTACTGCCAATGGCTTTATGATTACCTAGTGTAACACAGTGGCCCATGACTGGGGAAGATTCTTACCCTAGCATAAGACTGCATTCTCAGTGTGGAACATTGACTGCATATATACTATGGACAAACCCATCATGGCGTCAACCTTTGGATTCTGAACCTTGAAAATGAAGCCCAAGTGGGGGGGGGGGGGGGGGGGGGGGGGGTGGCGCCATGTTGGATAAGCTTTGGATAACCCAACTCTCGCTGCCTGTTAGCTCAGGCTACTGGCGGTCACTCAAAGCAGGAATGTGCTTAACTATACAGAATTTTAACCTTAATAAAAAAAAGATGAAATAAACAAATGAGTTACAGTCGTACAGTCTTCATGAACAGAGAAATAAACCGTTGAGACCAAAATCATTTACTTGTACAGGGTTGTAAACATGTTTAATAATGCTGTACAGCTGGGCTGTTAAACATGGGAACCTATGGGGATTTGCTCCCTTTTGGAAACAGCCTCAAGTGGCCACTCGATGAACTGCAGTTTTTTTGTACTTCACTGCTCACACCTGGAGGTTGCTGCTTGCTTCTAATCTACGACAGAAGCCATTCTTTACTCCAAGCAAGGATGTTATCAGATATTATCTTTGAGAACTGAGGTGTTATACCAGATAAATCTGTGTCAAGGTGAAAAGGAAAAAATAAAAAAAGATTACAGAGCACAAAATAAGCATTTAGGAGAAATTGTTGTATTTAGTCTTCATGCTGTGTGTTTTGAACACCATGCATACATCTTCTTCTGTAATACATAGCAAACCAATGCAGTAAGTCATCTATCAAATAAATTAGCCATGCAGGTGTCTGTTAATTAACCTAACAGGCCGTAGTGTCTACATATTACAAGTTATGCAGTACATCACGAACATCACTGGTTGCACTCATTAATGGGCCAGTTCCTACTTGATTAATGCATGACTCATCATCTCGTGCATGGATATGTCTCATGAACTCCTGTGGCTGAGCATAAATAAATGGCCAAGTCTCCGTTAGCTTGTAGGATCCTCAGTCGTCATCTGTGTATGAACCTGGGGACGCTCATAAGTGGAATGAGCAAATTAGCTGGACAAACACGATTCCATCACCTCATGCACAATACACGATCAAGGCAATGACGTGCACAGTTTAATGTGGTTTTAACATAATTTCAGAAGCATCAATTTTACTTCAGCTCGCCTCGTGTCAGATTGTTTTCTCAATACACCAATCCGGAAATTGTCCACTGTGTCCATGTTGCTGTTGGCTTGTCAGAAAGGAAAGGAATGGAGGATGAAAACGGCTATGGTAAACACACATGTGGACAGAGGGAGACAGGAATAAAGGTTTATACAGATGGTCAGAGATAGAGGCAAGGGGGGGTGGGATGAGAAAGGAAGAAGGAGCGATGTCCAGTAAATTGGTGAAGGAGATCAGCCGTCCAGATCTAATAGGGACTGCGAGTCTCCAGGCCCACCAGGCGCAGCCTATCAGCTGCAGCATAACAAACACTGGATTAGCGGTATATGTGCGGATGTGTGTGCGTGCACGTCTATATGTGAGTGTGATTATCTCTCGGTGCTGGACACGCCAACTGTCTGCCAGGCTGACTTTCTGGCTTGCAGACTGCACAGCAGATGGAGAGTTGGAGAAACTTTGACTGTTAAAGAGGATTCTGTGGATTTCCGCAGCACAACATCAGGAAAAAAAGCAATTTAAACTCCATAACCTTACACAGCTATTGACTTTCATACACTTTAACCTAGTTGGTAACATGATTGGGTTGTGTACATTGGAGTTGCCAACCTACAGCTGACATTTTAATGCAAACAGCAATATTACTACATACTAGACTATGTAAGATTGAGACATTAACAAATGCAGCAATATGGAAGGAAACAACGATGTTTCATAAAAACTAGGGCACAGACAAGACTCCACAGTTATTAAAGCTGCTATCGATTTAGAAAATGTGACTTCATGAACTAAATGCTGGGGGTTTTGGGTAAGAAGTAATGGAGAGAATGTGGACAAGCGGCCAATCAAACCTTTAGACCATGGTGCCAACACTTTTTCCAGCTGGTCACGCCCCCCCTGCTTTAGACTTTAGACAGTCAGTATGTTTACATGCATGAGAAAAAATGAATTATTGCCTTAATCCGACTTTAACTGGACAATTTATGTGCATGTAAATGTGTTACTACGACTAAAATCGAATTATCCGATTAAGACACCCAGATAATTCGATTTTCACCAGCATGTATACGGCTTAATCAGACTTTAACTGGGCAATGCTCCACAACCGCTGCGCTGGTGTATGACCCCAAATAAAAAACATCTAAGAAAGTCAGTTGCAGAAAGAGGTAAACAGAGCTGGTAGGAAAATCACTTGAGGGATAGCTCACATGTTATCTGCACCATACATAGCGGGCATATTACAAACCATTTTCCATCTTGTTGTGACTCTTGTTTATTATGTGACGTAATGGGTCAACCGAGAAGGGGGCCGTGTTAACCTGTTGAAAAGACACATATCGCCACCTAGTGTGGAGGGGGAGGACACGTTCCCGTCAGTTATTCGATTTTCTCCGCTGCATGTAAACTGGGACAAGGACCACATTCAGAAAGTCGAATTTCAAGCGTAGCTCGATTAGGCTGCACATGAGTGAGTTTGGACGCAACACTATTTAAACCATGTTTAAATGATTGCACAGAGAAAATAAAATAAAAATGAAAAAAAAATTATGTTTTCTACATCGAAAAGAAACAGCAAATTCTGGGTAGTGTTTGGTGGAATCGTAATTAAAAATGAAAGCAAAAGGGGATAAAGCAGGTTCACAAACAGGACTGATCGTCACCATTGACTGCCACTGAAATTCATGACTCATTACCCAAATAATATCAGATCATAACAATGCAGGTATGAAACACATCACTCACTTTAATCTGCAGATGTGCTCAGATCAATGGCTGCTCTGTTTCCTTGATTGTGTCTTTCTAAAAACACAACTAATATTTTGATATATAAAACAAAATCCCAACGTGCTATTGAATATTGCGATGAGGTTCCATCAGCTACCGTTCATGATTTCACAATGAGATTTTCCAGTAGCAGCTCTCACGAGCTCTTATAGGCTGAAGCAATCTTTAGGGGAGCAGAAATCAGAAGCCTTGCCACGGGATCATAATAGACTCATAACTTTCACCACCAATTTCCTTGCTGGTTGGAAAAGGAAATTAAGAGCGAGGGGCACACATACAGGCATAGAGCAAGCAGAATTGCAAGTGCATTCCTTAGAGTATACATGCAAACCCGCATCAGAATGAAGAAAAGGAAATGCCCAAACATGCTTTTTTTGGTTGTTTTTTAATGATCCAACGTCAACTCTTGTTGGTCCTCCTCCTCCTTTTGTTTCAGTCTTCCTTCCTTCTTCTTACATCTTTCTTTCAGATTTCATCAGCTGGCCCCTCCTTTGGCTGCTCTCTTGCTTTAAGATTACACTACTCCCCAGAGGCGAGGCCCTCCTCTATCATCTTCCTGTGCTTATCTCATACTCTCGTCTGTCTTCTACCCTCATGGGGACCCAAGTCTTCCCTCCGTCCTGTCATCTCAGGCCCCCTTCTTTTCCTTCCCTTCTGCCTCTAAAGACCAGACCTATGCCTCAGCCCTCTGCGGTTCCTCCGCCTTCCCCCAACAACAATAAAAAAAAAAAGTTCAAATAAAACTTTTCTGTATAGAAACTGGGTCAGTGCAACAGTGATAAAGATATGGATAGGGTCTCTAATATAGGAGACCCTACACAAGATAAAACTATATGGAGGTAATGTTAGCTTTGGAGTTTTGCTTTGCATACACTACCCACCACCCCACAGAAAAAGCTCATTTGCACTTGTAATTAAGATTAAATTGAGGTGGAACGGCTACAATTACTGAATTTGAACCTTTTAAATAAACTGTGCTTGTGCTTCCATGTGAAGTTTACGCCAAACTCCACCATTATGTGACAACGTTAATAAATAAAATGATTGGACTCAACTCCAGTAGGCTAGTTTGACTTTGAAGTGGCATGCATTGCCACCACGACAACAAAGGAGTTCTCCCCGCAATGAAGTGCTTTAATTTGGAGCACAGTCAAAATTATTTGTTGCTTAAATTGTCAATCACAGTTTTGCATTTACTAACCAAGGAAAGCATCTGTCGCTGAGAGTCTGGTTGCACTCCATTTGGGTTTCATTATGGGGCGAGTTTCAGCTGCTGCAGAGAGAAAAACAAACAAACCTCTGTATGTCACTGGATAGTCCAACAACCAGTCACAGCAACACAGTATGTGACATTAAGCGTTCAAGGCATTCTCAACCAATGCCTTAATTACCGTTAGCCGTTCGTGCTTTGAAGCTGTTTCGCTCTTGGTCTGTTTCTCCAACGGTAGTCAGTTCATTGTATGTGTCCCACAGCAGACAGATGACGTGTATAACCACAACGCTGACACTTCCATCCATCAACCTATGAAGCTCAATTGTACCAGAAGATCTTTGCTGGACCACAGTTCCCAGTGGAGAGGCTCCAGATAAATTTTCACAAATAAGATATGTGTAGGTGTCTAAAACCAAAGCCAGAAGCCATTGGACATGTTGGGTTTTCTTGAATACACCTATCATCTAAGTGGCCTCATCAGTTCTAAATTACTGGTTCAGGGTTTTATTTTGGAACATGTGTGGGTGATCCACCTGTAAAAACTGATACGTCTGGGGTCTGTTGTCAACCCAATGCTCATCTACAAATACTGAATCAACGTGGTTGGCGTCATGTTCTAACCACCCATTAATGGCCAGAAACTCCAGTCCCTGACTTTACAACAATAACTGTTTCAAAAATCAAAAATGGCCGAACTGTACTTTAAACCTGTAATCTGCACATGGGCATCTGCTCATGCTCACTATTATCACGCTCAACATTGTGACCACCTTCCTGATATTGTGTAGGTCTTTCCCTTGTTGTAAACTTATCACAGATGGTGTCCTGTGGTGGAATGTTTTAAGATACTGCCTTTATGCACCGATCAGGCATAAGGTTATCACCACCTTCCTAATATTGTGTAGGTCTCCCTTGTGCCTCCTTTGGGTCCTGTGACTTTAGGGGAGGGGCCTCTGTGGATCATCCCACAGATACTAGATAGTGAATTTTGAGGCAGTTTTTCATGTTTTTTTGTGTGTTTTTTCAGTTGTTCCTAAACTGTTTTTGTGTGACTGTGTCAGGCTGCATCCTGCTGGAGATGGCTGCTGCCATCAAGGGGTGAAGGTGACCGGTCTGGTCTAGATGGGTGGTACATGTCTAAGTAACAACCACACAAATGCCAGGTTCTAAAAGGACAGAATGTTTTATTGCCACAAGATGGCTAGTGTTATTTACAACTCCTGTCAGTGGTTTGTGTATGCTGTGACTAATCTGTGTACTATGTGTGTGTTACAATCGCGTCACTCGAGAATTCATACAGCATGTGCAAAATCAATATATAATTTAATAATAAATAAAGAACATCATTGACTTTGAAGGGGAAAAAAGCTTGAAAGGATGTAAAGGTGAAACATCAGCAACACAACTAAGAAAATCTACTGGAACAAATGAAGCTAACAAACTGCTGTCGTCCTGGCACAAGCCATAATCTCTGGGGCCTTTGCCAGTGTGAACACTCCGGTTCCATTTATGATCTAATTTCTTCTCTCCTGCTGTTTAGATGTTTTCAGTTCAATTCAATTTTATTCATATAGCGCCAATTACAATACAAATTGTCTCAAAGTTCCTGACAAAACCTGGCTTGATGCCCCCCAGAGCCAGCACTAAGGCAACAGTGGCAAAGATAAACCCCCTTTTCTGCAGCTCATTTTCATCTTCAACAGTGTCCTCCTCCCTCCTCGTCCTTTCACTTACTCCATACATTTTTCTCATCCTTCCTCAAGGTTCATTCATGCCTCATCCTCCGTCTTTTTATCCCTTCCCCTTCTCTTTATCCTCTTCCCTTGTTTCCTCTCACTCTTCCTACAATTTTCACATCCATTCCCCCTTTTCATCCCTCTCGGCTAATCCATCGTAAATGAGGAAAATAACTGCCAGGGAGGTGGAAAGGGGGGGAAAAAAAGTGCAGTGGGAAGGACGGAGATAAATGAACAGAAGGCGGTGTGAGAGGGAGAGATACATTATAGCAGGAAAAGAAAGAGAGAGTTTCCATTTGGTGTCTTCATTTAGTCCAGTGGTGTGTCCTTGCTGGCTCAGCCCTTTGGGTCTTTTAATGACCAGTATTAATGAAGCTTCCTATCTTCATTACACACATCTGTACAGTCAAGCGCAGGCACACGCACACACGAAAATATGATTCCCTGCCTTGCACATGCACACTCACACATGCATAAACCCACACTGTGAAATCACCAGAGGCTCTTAGCGTTATCGAGCATGACGACTGCGAGCAGGTCAAGACCTGAAGCTTTTAAGAGCCGCAACAAAGCAACAGTGTAGGTAGGTAGGTGTTTATGATTTCTCATGTGTGCACCTCTTCCAATTAAATTCTGATTATTAACAGCGTGTTCCTTTTTTTTTTATGAAAATGAGCTACACAGACAGGAGAAAAGGTTAGGAAAAAAAAGCATTTGTTGGTTTACATTATTATTTTTATTATTATTATTTACATGTGCTACGAAGGAAAACCAGCACTTCAGTAGAGATTCTGTTGTTCCATTTATTTTGCTGTATCGCCACCTATAAATTGATTTCTTTTTCTTTTAATACTGCCCTCAACGCGTCACTCCAGTGCATAGACTGTATATAAATATGGACAATGTGTCCCCACGTCTTTGCACTCGCCAAACTGAAGCTATTTTCCCAGGGATATGGGCAGCGTCACCTTCCTTTGAAGCCACGATATCTGTATCGATGACCCATATACGTATTTTTATTTATTTATTTATTTTATTCAAGCTACACGGCATTTATTAGTCTCACAGCAGCATCACACGGCTGGCACTGATGCCGTTATTGAAATGCGTCTGTACTCAGAAAAGAAGACAATTACACGGATGCAGACCCACTTCTTTTTGTTTACATTGTTATATTTATACTTTTGTTACACTTTTCCTTTTTTTATTTCTTATTTTGCAATAATGACTTCAATTGTGAGAAGGGTTTGATTTTTATACTGTTAAATTGTTTTAAATTGTAATTAGTTAATAGAAACAGGTTGATTTGCCTAAAATATTTGTCCTGTGTTTTATCATTATCATGATCAACAAACTAAAGGCAAAATTTTAAAGGCGAAGTTATTCAGTCTTGACATTTCAAGTAAAAAGCATCAGTATCTGCAATACTGTGCCCTGTATTTACATGGTATTGGATCAATACCAAAATTCCCAGTATCGCTCAGCCCTCTGTAACGGGTGCCGTAGGGAGTGGACAGGCCAAGGAAAACAGAGGGAAAGAGCTATAGGCGCAGTGGGATCATGAATTAACGGAGGACGGTGGGATACAGTGAACAGCGGAGGAGGCTGGATGATGGATAGAAGAATGACACGGAAGAGAAGGAGATGCGGAAGCGGAGAGAGGCCTGAATCACCAGGTTCACGGAGTGAAATGAATGCTTGCTATACCGTTGAAGCACCTTTTTATTCCGGTTTAGGTTCATTGGATATTTTTCAACAGACATACTCACACTTTTCAGTCTGCATTACGTAAGTGAGTCTGATCTGTACATGATGATTTGTGCGGACGAATACCACCTAAAATATGTGACCCTGCAGACTGGTGAGCACTGAACAACATCCGTCATTAAAACAGTACAAGGGAGCTGTGTTACACTCCAGGCACAAAACTGTTCTGAATTCTCCAGAAATCTGTTGCTGAATTTGCCGTTTGTGCTCAGACCAGGAAGGCAATAAACTCCAGGTACGGTTTAACCTATAGTGTTGCCATTGCGTTGGAAAATAGTTGTATAACCAGTTCTTGTGACTGGCCTCTGATGAAGTGTGGGCCAGCGACCCTGAGAACAATGCAGTCATCAAGAGCCTATGTAGTTTGACTGTGTCATCTGTTTGTGTCCAAATAAATTATTAATCCCATGAACATAGGCAGAGAAACACTGAATTTACCTTTACTTTGCTTTCTGTTCTGCTATGTGTTTCTTTTTTGTATTACTAAAAGACCCATGTGTCCAAAGCAGAAAGATCTTAACAAAATGCGAGATGCAAATGACGCAATCTAAATAGTCGTAGCTCACACCATGCAATCGTCAATACACCATTATTATATCATAACTTTTGCTAGACCAAAATGAAAAAGTCCTACCAGCACCAAGTCTAATGTTTGGTCCATCAGCCTCCGTAATAACAAGGGTGCAGAAAAAGGGTAGAGAAGAAGATCATAAAGGGTGATAACAAAGAATTTTAGAAACACAGGGAGAAATAAGACGTGAGCAAATGGGACAAAATAAAAATAACAACAATATATGTATATAAAAAAATTACAAGTAATTAGGG
This sequence comes from Mugil cephalus, assembly GCF_022458985.1. Lineage (NCBI taxonomy): Eukaryota > Metazoa > Chordata > Actinopteri > Mugiliformes > Mugilidae > Mugil > Mugil cephalus. The sequence continues at coordinate 25,389,948 of NC_061771.1, forward strand.
AATATAGCCAAAAGCAGGAAATGGAAGAAGAGTCTCAGAATGGTTGACAGAGAGGAAAAAGAGAGGTTTAGACACAGTGAGACCTGGCTAATTAGCCTGGGAGGCGAAAGGGGCCGAGCTTAAATCGCCATACTACGCCTGATTAGCTCAATATGCCTCTCTTCAGATCCCTGCAGCACAGACACACATCTGATGTCCTACTATTCACATCCGCAGGCCTCTGGTTCACCGCCTTATCTCCCACCGTGGTTTTGGTGGAGCGGTGAATCCAGAGGTTCAAGTTAGCCCAGGCCTCTAAATGTAGTGAAAGTCTGTCGGTCCAGTTTTCATTCCCGTAAACAAATGATTGTTTGGATGAAACGTATCTGTGAATAATCGATAAGTTTATGCCAGCGTACCCAAGGAGAGGCATGTTTTATTAACACGAACGCTGTTGTAAAAGTGTGTGACCTTTTTGATTAATATTGCACTGACCTTTTGGGGTGTACGCTTCAGGGACAGGGATTTCAGATGCTCCATGCGGTTCCATTTCTCGGCTGCATGCAATAAATGATGAATGAATAAAAGATTTTTTTTTTTTTTTTTTTTTTAGGCAAACTGGAATAATGCTTTTGATTTTTCTCTGGCGTCTGATTGAGTATCGTCCTATGATGAGTTACCTGTCAGTCAGAGAGAACTCACTGTCTTTCAGCACCATAACATGGTTTCACATTACTCTGGGCTGAACTGACACATCTCATCCCACTTCTTTCTGCTGAATTTCAGACTTCTGGGCCAGATGAAAATGGCAAACGTATTCACCTACAAAATTCTCTGTAAATCCAGCAATTCCATGCATGCGCACCCAAATTTTCTGCTACAACACACTGTATAGTGCCCTTTACAAAGTCTCCAAGATGTGCAATAGAGATACCTTGACTTTCCAAAGTCCTAAGGCCCCTCAACAAGGTCCTCTAGGACATTTTCATAACCATAAGCCCTCACATCTCCAGACTTGCACAGTAAAGCCAAATGGATGGAAGACAATGAGGAATGGGAACCAGGCATGGTTTACAACATGTGCCAAGTGGATTACAAATCTCAAAATCATCCACTTACAAATTTGCAAAAACACTTGCAACTCACTTCCTGATAAAAGTTTTCATTAGTGAAAAGCCCAACTTTATATTATCCTATGATGAGTTACCTGTCACTCAGAGTAAATTGGACATGAGGTTCTGGGGGCCAAACCATAGACTTAATATAAATATGGACAATGCAGCCCCACTTCCTTGGATTGGCCAAACTAATGCTATTTTCTTGGGGGATACGGATGGCGTCGTCTTGCAACTTTGGCACCCGAGTCTGATCAGCACGTTCTGAGATAGGGAACCAAGATATCAATGACAATTCCTCTAAACTCACTCATGTTTCATTTAATTAATACTACACTCTGCTCTACATCAGTGTATGTTGGATCATACACTGTACTTATTATTTCTTTATTTTCCCAACTCATGATCCTACGGGTTAGCATAGCAACAGGTAGTCATCATGATATCACATCCTGTTTCTATAGCGTCAATTAACTAAAACTGGCACTTGAGTATGTGTCAGTGTTAAAATTAACTGCCTAAAATGACAGAAATCATCCTTGAAACAAATGCATACTGCACTTTATTATTTTGATTTGGCCCAAGTCCCATCCACTTACGTTGAAGGGATGGAGCTTATAATTTATACTGTAGTCAGTCACCAGGGGGAGCTCTTCTTGCTTTGGCTTCACTTTTGAGCAGCGGTTCTGTCGTCCATCTTTATATACAAACAGAAACAGCTGAGTTGATGACAATGACATACTCAGGTTTTCCAGAACATATCAGAAGTGATGGCCTGTTGTCTACCGATCCATGGCTTGTGTTGACAAATTCCTGTTTTAACTCTGTTTGAGTACACCACAATAACACCGATGATAAAGGTTTTCCAGAACCTGTAGACACAAGCAGGGGCCAAACATTTGGGAAACAGCCATAATTTATAAAGCTTCAGAGGAAACCTTGTGAGAAAACTCCTTTTTTTCCCCAGTTTTTGGGGCATGAGAAATTCAATTATGTATAACAAACCGGCTGTGCTCCCTTATGGTTGTGCTTCCAAATTACATTTAAAGATACGCCTAGAATAACCTTTTTTTTTCTTAAGAGAATCCGCTTGACGGTGGGAGGTGTGTGAAGTCTACTGGGGGTACCACAAAAGGAAAGTTGCCATTTCAAATTCCAAACAAGATAGGGCCCAATTATGAAGTGTAAGCTAATGAGACATATTCTCTCCTCCTTCGGCCACTAATTGTCCCTGCAGTGTCTGAAGACGTGCGTTGTACTTTAAGGTTCCCTACCGGGAGTGTGGGGAATGCTAAGAATTTAAAGTGTTTTGCTGAACATTGGCCTCATTAAGTAAATAGAGTAAAAAAAAAAAAAAAAAACAGAGATATTTTATGTTTTTCCATCTGAAACACACAGAAACCATGGGCCACCTTGTAATTCTAGATACATTAACCTTATTATTCCCTTTCATTTAAGAGGAAGTAGATATCAACAAATCTAGTAACATTTATTGTGTTGCAGGCTCATCTACAAGTTTGAAACCAGCCTAATATCCACAGACTGCCTCTTTGCAGAGAAGCAACGGAGATCACTGACACGTTAGCAATAAACTGCATTGCCTGGGAGCCAAAACACTGTCAATAAATTTTAATTTTTTTGAGCACATTACCCAGAACGTCCCAAAAAGAGAGCAAGAATGCAGTAAAGCTGTAAAGGAAAACCCATTTCCGCAAAGCGTGTAATTATAAACGGGAAACGAATGAGTTGTGGTAATTATTGTTCGTACTAAAAATGTTACTACAGGCGACAACACTGATGCCGGTGACATTTCAGCAGTGCCTGTTTATCTTATAAGGACACCCATTAACGAGTGTAATGGTAATGCTTTCTTATAATCACGAACTCATTTACCAGACATAAGTCATCTTGTTTTGATCTCATTTTGTTTGTTCCATGATGAAGTTAAGTCCTGCCAATGATTGTATTATCGCTTTATTTTATTGTATTTTATTTCTTTTTTGTATCCATCTTTATAAATTACCTATCCTGTATTATACTTTGAGGAAAAAAAACTTTAGAGCTAATATGGAGAAATTTGATTAACTAGACTTTATAAATCTAAGACCTGGAGCTTCTAATGGACTGAGTTTTGCCAGACGAAAATGGCAAACGTATTCACCTACAAAATTCTCTGTAAATCCAGCAATTCCATGCATGCGCACCCAAATTTTCTGCTACAACACACTGCTTCTAATGGACTGAGTTTTGAGTAGATACCAACAGATGCATTACATTTCCATCCACTGAATACTTCAGCTCAGACTGACTTAGCACTGCTTCTACCACAGAGTTTGGGGACTTCATGGAGATGTATGTAAAATCCAAACCTCTTGATCTACTTGGGGCCAATCCCACTGAGTTGAGAGACGTGGTGAAATGCATCAGTAAATACAATGAGACCGGGGAAAATGTGGATTATCAGATCAAATTAAGGACAACTGGACTCGACAATGATCCATATGAACTACCAAATAAGAAATGGTCCACGAACATTGACATGTGGCCAGAAATAGGTTATCCTGGTATTTATATGGACCTGATTTCAACAACAAGGAAACGCTGTACTTAGTCTACACTACGACCATTTGGTACATTATACAACACAGCTCCAACGGCTTTGTACCCCCTGGATTAACCTCAGTTTTAGTTAGTTTAAGTTAGTTTTAGGTCAGAAATGGTCCATGAACATTGACATGTGGCCAGAAATAGGTTATCCTGGTATTTATATGGACCTGATTTCAACAACAAGGAAACGCTGTACTTAGTCTACACTACGACCATTTGGTACATTATACAACACAGCTCCAACGGCTTTGTACCCCCTGGATTAACCTCAGTTTTAGTTAGTTTAAGTTAGTTTTAGGTCATTTCAGTTGTGATAGATGTACTAAATAAAAGATGCTAACGCAGTAACGTTAGCCACACAATAGTGTAGCGTCCGACCGGATGTTAAAAGGATGACGAGGAGGAATCACAAATATTCCGTTTCTTGTTAGAACTGAAATAGTTACTAACCACGCCAAAACAACAACAACAACATTGTAAAACTTATCTGACAGCCCTCCAGAACGTAACTTAAGAAGTAACTTAAGGTATTAGGTATCAGGTATGATTTCATCAAAAAATACAGCATAAATTAATATTAGCTGACACTAAATGTGAACAACAACACCAGGCTTATGTGCCTGGATTCCAGTTGTTTCTTCGTAATGTAGAAATCCAGTTGCTTGTCTTTTCTTTGTCTGAGATATCTTTTTACATGTATCTCCAACTGCTTTTCAGATCTGTTGGTTCAGTCAATCGCACAGCAGTTGTTAATTAGTTTTACAGTTTAGACGCTATTAAAGCCTATGATTCAAACTAATGCTACTAATCTCTGTCACTGTCACTTTTTGCCATTCAGTGGTCGTAACCACGGAAACTTGGCTTGCTGTGACGTCATGTGCATACCCTCTATGAACCATAACCAGTTGACAGTTTCAGCATGTGGCATCTGAACTTTCTAACTTTGTTGAGTTTCGAGTATGAAAACACACCTCTGGTGCCATAACAACGTGATGACTTTGTGACCGAACACAATGCGTCATTGAGGCATGATTGTTAGACACTTGTATGGGGATTTATATTGTTAATTAAAATGCATTCAGAGAGAAATGAGGAAAGATGGCACAGTGTGAGTGTAATCATGCATGGTGCTAGTTGTTATTTAACCATTAATGACATTTTCTCTCTTTCCTGTTCTCTTACGTTTATATGTGCTCTTTTAATAAATGATAAATGAATAATATACCTGACTACGATTTGAGATATCTTTTGACTTTTTAAACACCTTAGCACTAACAGTTAATAGGTACGACTCATCTAAAAAGGTCTACGCTAACGCTAGCAAAGAATATTAGACCTTTAGCTGCAGTACACAGAGAAGACTCCAGAGAAATACTGCTTTCTTAAACCATGCACACTGTGGAGTACCATTACTATAGTAGCTATTGATGGCGCTGAGTTGCAGCCTGTTTTTATACAGGCTATACATACCTTCAGCACACAGTGTGTAGCACATGAGCTGTCTGTTCTTAGTATATGTATTGTAGCATATGTATGTAGCAGGACACATTCAAAAACGATCCAGACAACAGCTTAACAGCTCTCAGTTAGATTTATTTAAGCTGGTATATGTCGAGAACCAGGATGGCGGAATTAAAACGTAACATAAATGCAGTGCAGACAACGCGAAGATCAGCCCAGAACTTTGATTTTTAGCACAAAGCAAATGCTACATGGACATGTTAGACAGTCAAAGACTTCAGTTATCCATTGGTGGTAAAATACACACACTCAATCAACTCAGTCAAAAGGTTCAGTGTGAATCCAAATCAGATTTTCTTGCTTTATGCTCTGATGAGCAGGTCCACGGGTCCTTTATCTTTTCGTAGTACAGAGTAAATGAAAGGTTTGTGTGTCTGACATGACAGAGCTTCTTTGGTATCAGTCTGTCTTATTGTGGTTCATCATGTGTGGTGCATGTGTGGGTGCTTGCAGGTTTATTGTGTGTGTGTGTGTGTGTGTGTGTGTGTGTGTGTGTGTGTGTGTGTGTGTCTGAGTCCATTATTATTCCCCTTGTGCCGCACCTGCCATATGCCTGATTACCTTCCAATCTCCTTTGTATGTTGGGGTGCCACAGACACCCTTCATTTCTCGTCATTGTGTGTATGACTTCCTTCACTTTGACACTCGGGTCCCCTCTTCCTCTTTTTTTTTTCTTTCCTTCTTTCTTTCCCTGATCTCTCATCATCCTTTCTTTTATCCTGCCTTGCCTCATACGTCTTATCTGGTCTATCCATCTCCCTGCCTTTCCTTTATCTTTCTTTCACCCTGTTCCTCTAAACATCCTCCTTTTGCCGCCCAGAAAGAAACCTGAATAGATATGTGTAATGAGAAAGTCTAAGTCCCTGAAAGAGGATTGTAGCATAACACGTACCAGGCTAATCTTTCACAGTGTGCATGTGTGCGGAGTGCAGTATGAATGCATTTTCATGTCTTTGCAGATTAATTCATGTCTATATTAGCATTTACTGACAGACTTCATTCTGTCACAAGCTATTTCATGGATTTTTTTAAGTGACTGCTCTCGTTTGTGCAGACTCACCAGTTCATTAGTACCACTGGTGAAAACAAATGCATTGTAATCTGCCTCCATTTATCCCTTTACCAAAATATGATGAATTCATGTTAATGTGTATTTAAAGAAATTTAAATTTATGGGGGAAATCTGTGGGGGAAAGTTAAAAAACATAAAATGTCTAATCAACCAAAGGTTTTGTGATCCCCCTAGTGTGGATCCCCTAGTTGAAGACCTATAGTTTAGAGTAATGGAGAGAACAACACAAATCAAGTTTCAGCATAAACCGAGCATTGCAACAGTCATGTAGGTGCGAGGCTGTTTGAATTCATTCTTTGCTAGTGTAGCTAATGTTTCATAAAGCGAATCTATACACTGATCAGGTATTATATTATGACCACCTTCCTGATATTGTGCCTCCAAAACAGTTGTGACTCATCAGAGAATGGGATTCAACAGGATTGTGTTAGTGTGGGGCACAAGAAACTGAAGTACATAGTGCTTGTTGCCGACGCATGACAACAAGACTGGAAGGTGATGATCCAAACAGTTGAAGTAGGCTAAAGGATGGTTTGTAGCCGCCTCAACATTCAGGCTACTCCGAGGGAGTTGGAAGTGCGAGGTAGGTAAGGCCCTCTCCAGTCCAGTCAAGGACCTCTCCAGAGCTGCTGGAAAGGGGAGTCACTGGCTGTGGATGGAAAGGACTCCACATAGGCCGTGAACTGAGTTGATGCCGTCAAGGGGGTAAACCTTGGACTCTGGGATTCACTGCTGAACCCAAACAGCCCAAGAAAGAGGACTCCCACTTGATAACCCAAAGGATGCTAGCATTCACTTGACATCCCACAGTCTTAATCTTAGTGGTTTCTAAAGTATACGTTAAGGGTTATTGGCATCTAGTCCTATTCAATAGATCTGAGCCTCATCAGAGAATGGGAATCGACGGGATGTTGTTAGTGCAAGGCCTTTGGGTCCTATGGGTTGAGGGAGAGGCCTCTGTGGGTCATCCCACAGATACTTAATCAGCTTGGCATCTAGTGAATTTGAAGGCCAGGTCGACACCTTGTGCTGTTCTTCATGTATTTTGGTCTAATCTAAGCAGGTGGTACATGCTTCAATAAAAAACACATGAATGAATGCCACATCAAGAAGTTTCCATCAGCGGTTATAATGTTATGTCTCATTGGTGTACATTTGGTCATTAGCCCTTGTTTTGGGATCCATTTTGCTATCAGATGGAAGAATTGTCTGTTTTAAGCATTTCTAGATCATTTCCATATAGTTTTTCAAACACGATTAATTATTCATCAGTTGTAGATTGAACCAGTTTTTTCCCCCACTCTGGATCAAACCTAATTTCTTTTGGGATATAGCTATTTTCTCATGCTCAACAAGGCGGGTTTCCTTGGGGGAACTAGAGGCGTTCCCAAGCCAGATGGCATGCTGTATGTAGTCTCACCCAGAAAAAATCTCCGAAACTCCAGGGGCAGACATTCAGGATGCATCTTAATGTGGTGCCCAAATCTCCTCCTCCTTTCGATCCAGAACAGGGCTGCAGCTCAGCACCTAGCTCCTTATCAAATGTCGTCAACAGTCCCTGCCCTCTGACCAGGCATAATTACAACCACCCTGAGAGTATCTAATCTTGGCCACTCATATCACTGTAACTGGTGGAGGTAGTCTGTAGCCCAAAGTCCATTGGTAGTCCAAAGACCATAGTGTACTATATCTTGTTAGGATTATGATATTATACCAGACAGTCAAATTTTCCAATCGGACCATTATGAATCCTATTTTATTACTTATTAAAATACTAAACACTTTGGCCATTTGAATTCGCCTGCTAATGCAATTAACTACTGCTGCACACCATTCTTTGCCATCCTTCTGCTGAACCAAACCAGTGCCCTTTAAAGCAACACCTTACCCATAGTTATTATCCTCATTCATTCTTCTTTTCCCTCTGGTATTCCTTATTGAGTCTGTGAGCTGTTGCTTACTTGCTTACCAAAGACCTCCAATTACCACCCGTCCAAATAAATTAAAAGTCATCTGTCGTGCCCAAATAGCCAATTAGTGAGACTGGAGGCTCAGACCCAATGAAAGAGCACTGGCCCCTGAGTGGAAGGGGGTCGCAAGGGGAAACGACTTTTGGCTGTGGAGAGGTCATCTGTTCCTCGGGCTCTAAGGTTGGCTCAGGATAATTACTTTTTAACAGCATAGAGTTGAAATGCTACAAAAACAGAGCACCTAGTTCATGTTTATTACGTGCGTGGAAAGGCCCGGATTAAAGCACATGATGATCTTTTAAATATTTTGTTCAAATGAATTGGATTTTGTAAAAGTAAATTTAGTTACCAGGCAACAAGGCCGCTGTGTGTGGATACGCTGGATGCTGACCCTTTTGTCAGAAATTTTTATTATCTGCCTTGATACACTACTGGTCAAAAGGTTTAGAACATCACACAATATACTCTGGTATAACTGGTCACGGCTTCATCCTACAGCAAGATAATGACCCAAACCATTAGTCCAAGCTATGCCAGAACTACTTCAGGATAAAAACTAGATGGAAAGCTTGAAAGCATGAGTGCACGGCCCAGTCTCTAAACTTTAACCCCATGGAGCTGGTTTGTGATGAACTGGACAGGAGAGTGAAAGCAAAGCACCCTGCCTGAGTTGTCAAGTGTCACACATTTCTGGGAACTTCTGCAACAAAACCGGGAGGAAAAATACTTGATTTCCATTTTAGAAAGATAGAATGTCACAAGTGTGTTCACATGTTAAATCAGTCAAATATGGTCACTTTGATGAGTTGAAAGTTTTGGTTTATACATTGATTCCCTGATTTTTTTTTCTTATATATATTTTTTTTAACTTCAGTTTTTTATTTGGTCTATGCTTTCATTTCAGAGTAAAATGAGACATTAAACTGCATCCATTTCACTTATAATATTGGAGCATTCTAATACTTTTGACCAGTAGTGTATGTGCCAGATGTGGCATTATATGGACAAATTTTACAGTATGGGAGTATCAGCAAATTTGTCAAATTTATACTTAACAGTTGGGTTTTGATTTAACTTATATGTATAAATAATCAAGAGCGCAAACATCCTGGCGGGCCGTCATAGTGTTAAAATTCTATGGGATATCCTGTTATGTTATTTTATAGGTGCACTTTTATACCCACAGCTCTGAGTCACATAGCAAAGACGTCAGTCACATTTTACACAACAAATCTTTTTGCAAGATTTAACTAACTAGTCTCTGTTTGCTGATGCTTACAACACGTGTTCTCATTAAATCCTTGAGAATGCGCAGTTCAAATGAAGCTTGAGAACCCTCTTAGAATATGAGCATCTCAGGGTGCTTATTATATAAATAAATTTAAATTATATCTGACCTGAATAGGATATTAATGTCTGCTGGAAGCCTGTGTTGTATGTGTGTGTTTATGTGTGTACTATATTACATTGCTTAGAGTAATACCAAGTTTTTGTATCTCAGAAACTCTCCACCACTAATCGCCGCGCTCTCTTCTTTCTCTTCCTCGGCCTGTTTTTTCCTGTCACCTTAACGAGCTTTTAAAATAAACTCAACATAGTTTTTTTTTTGTATTTACCCATCTTTTGCACTCTGCTGCCTATTTTTCAGATATTTAATCTCCTCCCCCTCTTCCTCCTCCTCCTCCTTTTCTTTTCCATCTAAAAGTCTTCTCACTTCTGATTTTGTTCAAAGAAGTCACTTCCACGCAGAAAAAAGTTTTGTTGCCAGGCAACTAGGCCACAACAGCGCCCGGTTACGCTGCACGCTGCCGTTCGCAAAGCAAGTGTGTGTACATGTTTATGTGTGTGTGTTTTTTTTTTTTTGAGAGTCACGACCCGTGAACGTCGTTTTGTCGCTGTTTGACTACGTGCATCAGTGCTCTTCATCTGTGTGATGTTGCGTTGAGTTCCTGCCGTTGCGTTGATGTTGCAGCCCGGCCGTGCTAATGATTGCGACAGACGAGGGAGTAGCTGTGTGTCACTCTGACACTGATTAGACTGATTTTCACACAACTAATCGAACTAGAAGTGTGAAGCTACGGTGAAACAGGGCAGGAGTGAGACAACAAATGAAAGACCCACAAAGCTCACAGCTCATGTGACAGCTCATTTCGGGTATAAGGTGAAAGAGACCAGGTTGAGATAGATAGATAGATTGATTGATTGATTGATTGATTGATTGATTGATTGATTGATTGATTGATTGATTTAAACGTTTATTTCAAATATGTAAATAAGGAAAATAAATGTAATCAGGAAATAGTAGAACATGCAAATTTAACAATTTTTAAATAAGGTTCTTATACAAGCACACATAGATGTAGCAAATAATAAGCAAAATGTTAAATAAATATTACTATTAATCTATAATTTGCATATTTGAAAATGAGTGGGTGGAAGTAAAATCAAATGAAATCTCACCCCTCTTCCCCAAATCATCAATTAATGATAATTTGCTTCCTGTCGTCTCTGTTTAAATATATACATGCACTGCTCATATGTGTACACATATACATATGCAATACACTCATAAATACACACATACAGTACATATCTACATACACATACATATACATGATCACATAGTCAATGCCAACAGAGATGAGTGAGTAAGTAAGTAAATAAGTAAGTGATGACCCTCGTGGAAATGAATGAGAAGCCTACATCAGCCCCCTTCTTCCTCCCTGCACTGTTTGAAAACCAAATGTCTTATGCTGTGTCTTGAACTAGTGGATGTTTGGACACGTTCAGAGGAGTGGTGGTGAGTACACTGGTCGAAGGGGAATGAGGTTAGAGCTGAAAGGCTGCTTATGAATTTAGTAAAGGATCAGTCTCTTGACGTCTGAGAGTGCATATTTAAGTCATTCTGTGTCTCTACTATCTGACCTGAATCCTTAATGCGCTGCACATATGATGGAGTCCAACATCTTTAGAGAATTTCAGGCACTTTCAGTTTCCACTGACTTGTTACTTGTAGCTGAACCTTCAGATTCCATTAGACTGACCTTTTCTGATCACGAGGACACAAGCAAGTACATGTGACCATGGTCTAAAGGACTCTTTTAAAAGTTTTCAGAGATGAATTATACCCAAAAAATCTGTGTTTTTGTTTACTGGTGTCATGGCGCACAACAGCACATTTTGATGTGCAATATGTGATGGTTAAGAGCAATGACGCTGCATTATATTCACGGAGGAATCACGACTAATGCCCAGATATCAGGCGTAACATTATGACCACTTTTCTAATATTATATATAAGTCTCCCTTGTGTCTCCACAACAGATGTGGCTCATTATCTATTGAGGTTGTCCTATTGTTTCTGGCAATCTGGGATGGTCTTTGCGTGCTATGGGTTGAGGGAAGGGACCTTTGTGGATCATCCGACGGACACTTTTTTCGTTTCTTTGAGTTGTTCTTAAACCATTTTTCACGGTGTCATTGCTATGGAGTGGGGGTGCTCTAGTTGGTTCCTACATGTCTAAGTAACATCCACATGAATGAATGCCAGGTCCAAAGGTTTCCCAGCAGAACACTGAATTGTCACACAATGGTCAGTGTCATTCACTTTTCCTGTCAGTGGTTTTAATGTTGCAGCTGGTTGCTGCACACAGTGGTGAAGTTTACTCTATTTTTGCGGCTACACTGTAATGACTGCCCTTCCAGCCTTGTATGTCCCTGTCCCAAATCGACTAACAGCATCCCATAAGCGCCACCACTCTCACTGAAGTGTACTTCCTGGTTATCCACACGTAACTGAGAGCACTGGGAGAGTGTGACTCACAGTTTATTACAAGCAATGTAGAACTTGAACCGCCATTGACCTTGATGGATGGGGAAATTTAAACGATTTTGGCTAATTTCGTACAGTCTGAGTGTTAATCACTGCCCCTGGTGAATCTGCACGCCTCGAAGAGGCAGCCATCCACTGCTTTTACAGTCAATGGTGCATTTCACACGATGTGCAGTTAATGAACTGTTTACAACATACGTGCCACGGTTATCCAGTGTATGAATGAATTTAATTATTCAGGGGTCTGGATGCTTGTGCTTTTTGTAGTGGTGGTGTTGAGAAAGCCAAAGCTTGGGTTACACAGTGAGGAATTTTTACAGAGCTGGATTATTCAAGTAGGCAACATGGCACATGAGCAATTCCATGTGTGCTGGCGGACATCTTTCCGTAATTACACTGTGCTGTTTTGAGTTTAGTCATTTATGTCAAATAATTGCATTGAAGCTACTAAAAAAGGATGAAGGTGAATTTTAGGTACAACAGTTTATACTGATTAGTTACAACATTATTGACCACAGATAGGTGACGTAAATAATATTGACCATCTTCTGAAAATTCAATGTTCTGCTGGGAAAGGTTGGTCATTGATGTTACTTATACATGTGCCACCCAACTAGACCAGACAAGACCCCACTAACAACCTCCTGTTGTGAGATACCACAGGACACCATCAGAAAGCCCATGTCCATTCCCTGATGAACTGTTTTGGAGGCACATGGGACACCTACACAATATTAGGTCGTAATGTTATGCCAGACTGGTGTGCATGCACTGAATCAATAACGTGCTCCTAGGTAGGTCGTTAGCGAAAAATACCATCATGCTAATGGTATCAGTGTTTCATGAATATATTTGCTATCATAGTCTTAAAGAAATAATCATAACACAATTTAATGGACTGAACACTGGGTATTCTATGACTTAGTGCTCACATTAAGTGAGTGTGTATAAACTTCATTACACTGCTCTAACCACTGTGTCGTTGTGACTTTGTCAACAGACCAGAGCAGCAAATGCCCTGTTCTGGACGAAAGGTAAAGAAGTAGAATATGAAAGGAAGGAAGGGAGGGAGGTGGTGCAGGGTTCAGTCACGACCTGAGGGGGGATGGGTAAGATGAAGATAGGATGGATGGATGGAAGGAGAGGAGAGGAGAGAAGGGGAGTAGAGCAAGGTAGAAGGAGAAAGGGGAGAAAAAATTGATATATAGGACTGGGGTGGACGGGTGAAGCTGAAGAGGTATAAGATATTACAGACACACCTCATTCAGCTGTGTTGCTGGGTATTGATCTGCCCGTCGGCGATGGCTTCACTGGGTCGCTGGTTCCTGTTACATCACACGGATCTCATCAACATCTCTTCAAACCGGTCACATACGCTGTCCTGCCCCTCGCTTAATTTCACAATGTCAGTTAATGGTTTAGAGACAAAGAAACGATCCATAGGCTACACTGAGGACCGTTTTAACCTGCAGGTCCTCCGTATGCAAAGTGTGAGTTAATCTGTGTCACCATTTTACATACAGCCTGATATACACATCCAGCCACCTTGTAATGTTTTTATGTGTATCTGTTTATATTGCCTCAGTACATCTTTTTTTCATTTACTTGTTACATTTTTCCTATGTTTCTTCTTGTGGTTGTGACAGTACTGTATCTTTTGGAAGAGTTATATCAATCTTTTTTTTTCTTTTCCTTTCTTTGGAAATTGTCACTGATAGTAGTGTTCTTCTGGCTTGGATCATCTCACATGTGTTTCCAGAAAATAAGAAAGGACGTTATATTAGAGTTGTGATGTTCACAAACGAACCAAATATGTTGACCAGCCCTTTAAAACAAACAATGGGAACCGAGTCACAGTTGCGAACTGTTCTTTTGTTCTTCTGCTGTGTTTCACAGACTCAGTGGTATAGTGGTGAACGTAGCGGCGGACGCAGGTTCAGCTTCTGGCATTTACCGAATTTTTCGCATAATAAATAAAGCATCCGTCTATGGATATAGATAGAGTATAGATAGAGAGATTATATAACGGTGGGATGTCTAAGTTTGTCTAAGTTTTGATTCTGATCCAACTCTTTACCCTATCACAAGGCTTATTTCGAACATAAAATAAGTAACCCCAAGGCTGGCATCTTAAAAATAAATCAATTTATCAAAGTGAGCCAGAACGGCTCTTTGAAGGTAAAGGATCCACAAGATCTGGGTCCCCAGAAAGACCTGCAAGTCCCATTTCTACATCCCATTCTAATTCGAGCAATACTGACACCTTTTTCTCTTTCTTATTTCAAAGCACTGTGATCTGACCTGATGAGGAGTCTCCTTGGTCATTAGTCAAATTAAGAGATAAATTCATCAGAGATAGAATTGAACCCTAACTCAGCTTGGTTAGACTTGGCCAGAAACCGAGAGAAGTCAGAGTCAGTTTTAGGCTACCAAATTATTTCTCCTGCGGGAGATCAGTCCCATCATATCTTACAAACACCTGAGAGGATGTACCTCACCTACGTCTGCAAATACTACGCCTCATTTGTTTTTCAGTTGCCAGATTGTCTCAGCACCCTGATATTGAGCATTCTGGCGTATTGATGACTATTTTCTATCTTTTGTTGGATATTGGTTGCCCTATGCACTACTTATCTGTGTGAGGACTCTGCCTGCGCTTCAAACTCCACAATGTCATGCACATTGTTACATTCTTATTCAAAATCACTTTAACTTTCTTCTGTACAGGTGCTCAAAATGAGATTTAGCCAAACTCAGACACTTTCCCAACAGATAGTTGTGCAGAACTATCTGAAATCTGCAAATAGCTTCACCGGTGTCAGTAGCAGCATTGGACCTATAAAACATTTCAAAAAGATCAAGGCTGTATTCTGGCCTGGACAGAGTTAAAATTTTAGCTGGTAGATTCTGTTTTTGGAAAAGTCTCTTTTTAAAACACAGCCTCTTCTGAGAATTAGTTTTTCCTTAAAGGTCATTACACATCAACATTCATCACAGGTCTGTG
Source organism: Mugil cephalus (assembly GCF_022458985.1). Taxonomy (NCBI): domain Eukaryota; kingdom Metazoa; phylum Chordata; class Actinopteri; order Mugiliformes; family Mugilidae; genus Mugil; species Mugil cephalus. The sequence goes on from NC_061771.1 coordinate 25,405,048, forward strand.
CTTCTGGGAGTGAATAAAATATTGAAAGACAGCTGCGATGGAGGTAGTTAATGAGGCTTTAGACCTCACACGTTTGGAGTGGCACATCTGGGCACGCAAAACTTGCGGGAGATAGACTCTGCAGTAACTCGTCTAAGTTTGGAAGCACATCCAAGCACTGGCCAAATGGAGTGTTAAGACAAGTTGCAGCTTCAAAGTGGTGATCCGTTTTGCAGAAAACAATAGCATATTTGGAAGAAAACTGCAGCCACGTTCCGTGCGACACCTTACTCTTTTGCACCTGTCGAATAGGCCAGGTCAAGACTGCCACCACTTCGCAATGAAAGGTTTCATTGGTCACATGTGAAAAATAATGTGAACACTTAAAACGTACACATCTCCTCTGAGCAGTCAATTGCAGTGTGAGCATAACCTTGGAGATGCGTCATCAGAGCAGCTCTACACTGTGAAGTAAAGAGCGAATGGTTTAACTTGAGGTCATATGCATTCTTTTAAAGCAAAGTGGTCTGTGTCTATAGTAGGGGGTCATGAGAACACGAGAGTCACAGAGATATTAGATGTGGGAATGTTACGACCTGCTTTTACACTGTTGGGTACTTTACAACATGATAATGCACCATGTCTGCTCCATTATATAACCTGTATACTGTTAGTTTTTTTTTTTTTTTACCTCTCTGGTGACTGCAGCCATTAAATTCAGAGAGCACACTCAGAGTGTTTACAAGGTGTCAGATTTTTTGCAGATCCAGGCAGTGACAGATGATGGGAGGTTAAACAGTCAGTTTGCGTCTTACAGAAACCAGACTGGCTTTTTTTTTTCTTTTTTTTTTTTTTTAAATAGACTTTCCATCTGAAAATGGCTGAAATTACTGATGGTACTGTGGGCCGATTCACCCAAAGCACAGAGGACATCTGTTCCTGCGGTGGGATTCACATTGCTGCTGTCCTCAAAAAATCACTTAGTTGTAAGTTTCTGGGAGTTGTAGTAATGTCTGGTGAAGAGCGTTGAGCGAGCACGCACGCCCAGACTGTTCCGCAGACGCTACATCAGGGGTAACATTATGACTACCTTCCTAACACTGTGTGAGTCTCCGTTGTGTCTCCAAAACAACTGTGACTCATCAGGACATGGACATGGACCTTCTAAGGGTGTCCTGTGGTGTCTGACAGCAGAATGTTGGTAGTGGGGGTCTTTGGTCAGATGGTTTGGTTGATCAGATACTTGATCAGTTTGGGATCTAGTGAATCTGGAGGCCATATCAGCACCTTGTGCTGTTCTTCATGTTTTTAAGTGATTTTGTGCATGGGCCTGTGTCAGACTGTTTCCTGCTGGGGATGGCTGCTGCCATCAAGGAGTGTCATTGCTTTGGGGTGGGGGTGCCTGGTCTGGTCTAGGTGGGTGCTACATTCCTAAGTAACATCCACATGAATGAATGCCAGGTCCTAAAGTTTCCCAACAGGACATTTTTTGTCACAACATGGTCAGTGTTATTTAGTTTTCCTGTCAGTGGTTTGAATGTCAATCTGGTCTGCTACCTAGAAACCACAAAGATACTCAGTAAACCGCAGTAAACCCCAACTTCTTCACCCACCACATCTGTATTAATTAAATTCTGTAATGTTTGTTTTAACCAAATTTATTTAAACTTTCGCTGTAATTAATGATTGATTTCTTGTGGCTGATACCCATTACACTGATGAAGTTTGTATGTAGTGCAACTCCAGTCAGGCTCCCACAAGACTGTGTCCATCCAATGTTTCAGTCACTAAAGCGACTGTGACATCATCAAATGTTGTCATCATGCTTTGACATGTATAAGACTTAATTATACAAAATTATACAATTAAACACTGTCAATTTAGGAGAAGGGTGGGGAATAGGAGGTACTGTCGCGCCATTTGCCAAAAAAAATGCCCAAGTTAGAGATTTTGGTTCTTTGTAGGGTAAGGTGCTAAATCAATTGATTTCAGAGCCTTAATGGCTAAAACAAATGTTACTCTCATAGATGATTCATGAAGTGTTATCTTAACAATGTAACTTTCTGTTTGCCAAAGTAAATGTTATTGTGGTTCGATCCTCAATGAGATGCTCTGGGTTTCATTAGTGTTGGTCTCCTATTGTTCACTTTATGTGCCTATTTGTCAACGTGGTGAAACCTGGTGGGTTGTCATTAACCTCTGACCTGCCTTTGCATGGGTCTGTAGTTCAAAATCAATGCCATAAAGTACATTATTGTTATTGTTTATAGTGCTGGCATTGAAGAGTGGAGTCCAATTTTCTTGTTGAAGACCCAGAGGGATGCTGATTTGGTACACATGGGGCGGCAGCTGTAAATCAGCTGATGATTAGATTCTGTACTAGAAACCACCTAATCGTTGGTCGGTGCTGTGCCTTTTTTGCCAGTCGGGTTTATTTTTTTCTACTTCCTTTTCTACCTCCTCAGTTAACCCTTCCTCGGACCATTGTTGATTCAAAACAATCAATTTGAAAATTATAAGGCTAAGGCTGAAACACGGTAGTACCAAGTGGACCAATCGAAGCTCTCGCGGTCTGCGTCGCTCCACACAAGGAAGTGCACATCAGGCTAGGGCGTTAGAGTCTGTGTAGGGTCTGGGTTGTTGCTGTAGCCACAGCTTCAAACTTACACAGAAACCTAAACCGCCCAAACGACTGTTGGAATAGTCTCTATTGAGGAGGAAGTAAGCAACAGTTCAAAGGGCTGGACAACCCAATTCTGGGAAGTAAAACTGATTTATAATCCCATTATACCGTAGCCCTTTACTACAGTCCAAATCTGAGTGCTTAAACCCAGTGGAAAATATGCAGATTAGCTCGTTATCCAGTGCCTACCTCTTTAAGTTTGTATTCCTGTTTGTTCGCTAACAGTAATCAATCACATTCTGTAAAAGGCTGAAATGCTTTTTTCATAATTCATCTACAACATGACTTTGACACTAGTTAAAAAACGCTTTTGGGATTTTGTTTTTAACACACATTAGTTATCCTTTGAACTATAGCCATGGTCTTTTCCTAACCCCAAACCACACATACGGGATGCTGTGTATTTTAAAAATATTGAATTTCAAATGAGTAATACAGAAACCTAACATTGTCTTTATCAAAATCCATTCATTGACTTTTGAGAATACATCAGCACTTTAAAAGGTCCTCAACCGCAAATTTAACCCTCGGAGGCGGACTTTTAGCCCTTTGATTCGTTCTCCCTTTCAATTAGGAGATGCCGACAATGAGAATATGAGTACGTCGGAAGGAGGGGAGAGACGAGGAGAGACGATTAGGCACAGATCAAGAGTAGGGAAAAGAACAAAGATGTTAGATGTGCACCTGGTACATCGGGTTTTATTGTCTTTTTTCTTTATGCTTCAGATATGATTGATCTTAATGCTTCTGAAATTGAGTCAAAATGAGATCAAAAAGGCACAGAGATGGATGGAGATAAAGGACGGGGGGAATGGGGATCTTGTACACTGCAGTGTTGAACAGAGAGGTGAATTAACATAAGTCCAATACACAAGGATGCATTAATATACGCACACCAAGAAGACACAGTTTATTATGGAGGTGAGAATTTGCAAGGACTTCATGATACGATACGTATCACAATACTTGAGTCACGATACGATACATTATTGCGATATTATGATATTGCAATATATTGCAATATTCCACATAGTTCAGAGAATTTTTTTAAATGCAGCTTAAAATTCAAGTTGTGGAGCGGAAGTCATTCAGGATCGGCCCAAAACATGACTTTTTCTTTTAAAATCGATATTAAGACATTCAAAATTGATATTGTATCGGGAGGAAAAGAAGAAATCCCAATAAAAATCTATATTTTTTCCCACCCCTAGTTTATTACTTTACTTATTTCCATCAACTGTACACTTTAGTAGCACCTTTTATCAAATGTTAAATTCAGTTAAGGAAACCAGATTGAGTCAAATCAAATAGACACAAAGTGGTGAAGAGAGAGGGAGGGGGGTCAGAGGAAAAAAAAGCAGCGTGGGAAGACAACAAGATGGTGGAAGGGAGAAGACAGGTGGAGAGAGTAAACTGGAGAGAGACAGAGAGATAAATGTGATAAAAGCCGAGCGGGAGAAAAGATGTTTAATGAGAGAGAGATGAGTGGGAGACACTGAGGAGATGGAGAGATGATGGCATGGCAGAGGGACGGGTGAAGAGAAAGCTGCTGTGTCAGATATGATCAAAAGAGTCTTTATGTGGAGCATCTGAAGGGAGAGTAGTTGCAGCAAGACACAACATTACTCACAGCTGAGGGAGACGGCAAAATGGAGGGAGAAAAGAATAAATCCGTGAAACAAAAAAGAATTTAAAATATTGCTCCTTGCTCATCCTCCTCTGTGATTGTTACCCTCTAATCTGTTTTCCAACGTCTCTCTTGCTCTCCCTTCATGTCACCAACTCATTCTCCGAAGATTTTCACTTTTTTTCGAACCCAAGCGACCTGCACAGCTCCACTCGGCCTCGCTCTACGGGAGGATGAAAATTAATTTGAACTCCCGTTAGAAAAACGATCTTTTTTTGATGGTAATCGTGGTAAATCTGTGCTGGAGCGACCGCTATCTGCAGAGAGTCTTGATTGTTCGCTGAGCACTTAGGGAGTCGGGAGAGTGTTTGAAAATAGAGACGAGGCGCTCCCAAAACTTCTTATCTTGTTTCCACGTGAAATGTGGAAAAAAGCATCCACCTGTGATGGGGGTTTGGGATTACAGGCACAGAGTCATAATGGGACAAATTACACAGGCAAGTGATAAGAAGGCATACTAACACTGAAGAGCTCAAAGGCAATTCAGAAAAAAAAAAAAAAAACGGTGAAAGCTTGTGTTGTTGGTCCAAAACAAACAAGAATTACTTCTGGAAGATCGACTGTATGTCGCCAATAAGTCCTCCAACTTGATAGCATGATACTATCTATAGAAGGAGTCAAGTACTGTAAAGCCTTTACACCACCTTCCTGATATTGTGTATGTTATACACAATGATATCGTTTTTTGTAGTGCTTTTTTTTCTAGATTAATGCCCCAAAACCACTTAGATTTAAGAAAATAGCTTTCTAGGTAAAATAGGACAATGTATCATACTTTTTAGTGGAACCTGTCATATTAAATGGTGCTTTTGAACACGTCTGTGTGACTCATTTATATCATTCATTTGCTGGCTCTTGTATAGAGATAACTGCTGGTTTATGGATCACGCATCATTAATTGTGATTTTCATTTTATGGAATGTCTCCACTGACACCCTGTCGCTAATAGTTTACATGTACGCTCTTTTATATAATTTCTTCTGTGGGGAATATGCTGATAGACAGCATACTGTATAATGAGAGTCTGGCCACTTTAGGAGAACATACTTTTCAAAGTTTGTCGAAAAGGATTTTGTTCACAGACTGAACTTATGGGCGGTTTAGACGCACAATCTACGATGACCAGCACAGACAAAGCAGAGCCTACACAGACCCTAGCACCGTAACTGACGGGCTCCCCTCCACAAACATAACTAACTATGCGCATCTTTCCGATGGTATTTCCGGCTGCTTCCATCTCCACCATTATTGAACTGATTGTTTTGGATCAATGCAGACGGAACACATCGAGGAAAGGTTAACTTAGGAGGTTTGGAGATAAAAACATTTGTATGTTGTATGTTTGTATGTTTGGTGAAATTTTGGCAAATTTCTCATTCGCCATCGTTCAAAGTTGGAAGTAGAACTGAAAATAAATTAGTATAAATGACTCACAGAGAAAGGCTTACCCTAACCCTAACCCTAGGTTACAGGGTCTAGGTCCCACAGTACCATAAAAGGGTCTTTAGGGGCAAAAACACTGTTGCCTTTGACTCTTTCTAACAAAAGAGTCACAGGCAGAGTTATAAAAGCCAATGTGCCTATTTCCGGCAGTGATTATGACACAAGTATTTGAACTAGCAAAGAGAGAGAACTAGCAAGATGGACCCAACATGGTATTATTATGTGCGACATCATGTTTTCTGCTCCATCTGAACTGTGTGAGAGAAGACACTAAATGAGGTATCAATGAGGATTCAATGGAAACTCAACGATGATTATTCACCATATTTGCCTGGCTTCCACCGCAGAACAACCTCAGCAAGCTTTACCTGATTAACTGACTGTTATAAAGACATCACGCAAAACAACAGGAGTCTTATTAAATCTCTTGTTAAAAACCGTAGGTAACCAAGGTAATATTAGGCTTCTCTTTAAGGATGTGCTGCTCTATAGAAAATTAGAGGTAAATAACATGTAGATCCCAGAATAAATGTGTTAAACTGTAATTTGGAAGGCGTTAAGCTAGTGTTATGACAGCATTATACATTTTTTCATTTGGAGTCAGCCAAGACACATTATTATAGCAAGCAGATCCAGATTAAAACTGTGGCAAATGGGACTGAATGTGTGTGTTTTCTTTTAAGATGTCTAATCTGCAAATTCGGCTTTCTTTGTTGTTTCGTGTGCAGATTTTAAATGTATGAAATAAAAAGCCTCAGCGCTGTGCCAGAGCGATTTTGTGGAGAGCAGCCCTTAAAACAAGGCCCATAAACAAAGGTCAAGTGGACTCTGGAGTCACTCATTTAATGGGCAGGGGTTTGTTAACCTGTCATTCAGCTCGCTTTGACATTTTCACAGCGATGGGGAGTCAAACTCAATCTGATTACATTTCTTGTAACCCAAGCTAAGCATGATTGACTTCCAAGCACGGCTCTTCGGGATGTTAGCAGCAGCTGAGAACACGGGAGGAAAGAGATGAAAATCAGCAGCAGTCCGGCTGACCTCGACGTTTAAAGGCTTGAGTGAAAAATAATCTGATACCAGCCTTCAGTTGCTTCCATCCAAACACCTCGTCTTCTGTGCTACTGCGTCACATTCGCTAAGAAACAGAATGTTTTAAGATGCTGCCATCATGCACCGATCAGGCCTAATGTTATAATATTGTGTAGGTCTCCCTTGTGCCTCCTTTGGCTCCTTTGGGTCGAGAGGAGGGCCATGTGTTAACCCTTTACCTACGGCGATAGTGTCGGAGCTATGTTTTCTATTACTGGAGTATTCTTACCGTAACTCCATCAAAGTTGGTCCCATCAGAAAAAAATCCAACATATTTATGGTGGGATTGGTTTGGCATCTAGTGAATTTGTATTCCAGGTCAACACCATGTGCTCCTCTTCATTTTTTTTTTTGTGTGTGTGTCAGGCTGCATCTTGCTGGATGTAGTTTCCCAGCAGAACATTGAATTGTTACAAGATGGTCAATGTTAGTTATATCTGGTATCTTAAAGACCTGATTGTACCAAATCATCTCAAAAGATCACTTCAATTTCAAAGGGCAGGCCTACTTGTGGTTCCTAGAATTTCAAAAAGTAGAATAAGAGGTACACACTTTCTCTACTTTTAAGGTTAGGTTTAAGACTTTAGTTTTGGTCAAGCTTATAGTTAGAGCTGGACTGAACCATTCCTTAGTTAAGCTGCAATACCTTCAGGACGATGCATGGCCGAGTACATGGCCTAAGTGATCTACATACTGACTGCCCAGTTTGAATATTATTTATTGGTGCACTTCCACTCGTGAATAAAGGACAACATTCTGATACATCGATGGAAGGGTGACACTGTTGTGCTCCTGCCAGCTCAAATGCAGTGAGGTGAAGAAGATCAGCAGCAAATGAGAGGATGCAGATGGAGAGTGTTAGGCAGTGGCACACAGACAAAGGAAAATTCAAAATAAGTTGGGAAAACGATCTTTTACCAACATCGATCTCACTGCGGTGTATGAGAGGCCTGTTTATTGCATTAGTAAGTACACTACTGTTTTCATGTTGGGCATGTTTGGCCTATTATTAATCCATGTCTTTCTTCAAATATTTTTCTTATTTAAAGAAGCCGGATAGATTTTTTTGAACATAAATGTGAAGCCGATAATCAGTGTCACTCATTTTTCATAATTAATTTGTGTGAGAGCTATGCCCATATTTAACTTAATGTACTGCAAAATTAACATTTGGCCCATGACCCTCCCCCGAACTCAATTTTGACCCTCCACTGAGAACAATTTGGGCACCCCTGGTCTACATGGTCTACTCTCTTATCTCTCGCACCAAGCTCCGGTACTCTAATTTCTTTTCTAATTTATTCTCTATTACTAGTCATACAATTCTGCCCACGCACTCCATCTTCTTGTGAGTGTCTCTGGCATGGAGCTGTGTGTTTCTGACCTGTGGAGCTACTGCATCTGTTGTTGTGCTCTCATGAACCTGCCCAGGCTTCACCTCTATGAGCTGGCTTCCGCTCAGGTTTTCCTCCTGTTAAAAGGGAGTTTTTCCTTGCCAGCGTCACCTTCATGCTTACTCTGGAGGTTTCAGACCGGATTGTGTAAAGCAGCTTGAGACAATTTCTATTGTTTTTGACGCAAAACAAATAAGGTTGAATTGCTCTGTCGGTGGCATTAATGTTGTGGCTGATCGTTATATGCTGTATTACAGGGGAGAAAAGATTCAGTTTCACTCAACCTAAATCATTCTCTGCTGATTAAGGTGATTTTGTGTATGGAAAGTTAAGTAGAAAACCCGGCCAATAAAAATCTGTGCTCCCAAAAAAAGTGCAGTACACATACTGTGCATATTTATGTACCGTAGTTTCCTGTCACTTATTAATGAGGAGCTTTATGGAGTTGAGGAAGACAGATTGCTGTTGCTTTCTGTATAATGCCCTAAAGTTATCCAGCTGGTATTCGACCCATGGAGAGTTGAGCAATGGCCCAAAAATATAGTAATAAAGACGCTCAATTAAACTTTCTTGTCTTTGTTATTCCACATTAACTGCTGTTTCTGCTTGCATAAACACCACATACATTACAGTCTCTGCAGCAGCGGGGGAAAAGAGAACAAAACCGGGTGTTAATATCAATATTGAATGATCAATCACTGATAAAATGGGCAAATTAATAGTTTTATGCAAATGTTTCTGAGCACCAATTCCACTTGAGTTGCATTGTGACTTATAGGAGTTTCAGAACTTGTAGTCTTGAAGTCATTTCTTTGGCTGGTCTTTTCAGCTGCCTCCTCAAATAACCCCAACAAAGCAGGGCTGACAGTCAACCATCCATCTTTCTTCTGTACAGTTGCAGTCCCCTCCCTTCCCATCTATAAAGGAGGCAGAAAGCGTACATCACCGCGGAATATGTGAACATAAAGTCTGAAAGTTAAAGCTCTTAGTTTTGTGATGGATGCCCGGGCTCCTCTTTTGTGGACAGCCCTCCAATATTTACGCCCGAACCAAAGAGTCGTTTATTCAGCGCTCCTTGCGAGCTGTTTCAACTCCCGCCTCACCAGTTATTACTTTCTCTGCAGGTGCTCATCACTTGGTTTATTGGTGGCCAACAGAGGTGTTACCAAATGCTGTCATACCACAGGTAAGCTAAGGCGCACACACACCTGTACATGCATACAAATCCTCTTGGTTTGACCTTCCTTGCTTCCTCTGAGCTTTTTTCTCCCCCAGTTTCTTGATAAACACTGATGCAGTTTGCACTGAAACTTTGCAATCAAGAATTTAAAAATGACCGCCACAAGCTAATTTTTACTTGATATTTTCGATAACACTCGCAGAATGTCCTTAGCTTAACCCTGGCCTGCAGCTTGGGCCTGTAATTACACCTCTAATTGTGACAGCTGATGGTGAATTCAGTTCAGCCAAAGAAGACACAGCAATTAAAGAAGCATTAGGTCCCCTCTGACATCTTTTGGCAGCCAGCACTGCAGCAGCAGCAGTAGCTTCTTTCTTTAGTGTCCATCTTTTAGTATAGTGACCCTCAATTGACAAAAACAATTGTGCTACAGTTCTACATCAAAGTTAGCTTATTTGCATCATATGCAGGTAATGAACATTTTCTAGTAATCACGCTAATCACGTGACGATTGCGGATGCAGTTGTTGTTGCAAACAATGAGCAACTCTTTCAGGAATTAATCATCTGCATCACTTATACACCAATCAACCATAACATTATGACCACCTTTTTAATATTACATGTTTCCCTTGTGTTTCCAAAATAGTTCTAAACCCAGTGGGGGTGGCTCCTGCCATCAAATAGTCTTATTGCTATGTGGTGGAGGTGTCTGGTCTGGTCTAGGTGGGTGGTACATGTCTAAGTAACATCTACATGAATGAATGCCAGGTCCAAAAGTTTCCCAGTTGAACATTAAATTGTCACAACACGGTCAATGTTATTCACTTCTCCTGCCAGTGGTTTTAATGTTGTGGCTGATTGCTGTATATTATGTGCTATGAGGAAGTAGCAGCCTAGTTGGCACACAGGGGTTAAAAGTGAGGGCTGGTCTGTGATGTGCATCATTATCGAAAGCAAATCTTTTGATACAATGCAACATCATCAACCTTTAGCTTCTAATAATGAATGCCGCATTACAACAGCGAGTCATACTCATTATACTCATTAACAACACTTTGTATTCTGACCATTTTCAGTGATATAAACAGGGAAATTATGATGCTATGATGTGGTACCGTATATCACAATAACTCTCACCAAGGCCTAGAGATCCTTCAACCTCATGATGGATATTGTAAAAAGTACATTATTAATTGACCTTAATGCATTTATTTATTTATTTTTGTTAAATTGGCTGTGTCATTGACAAGACACACGTAGGGAAATACAACAAATAGAATTTGCTGAAAATATCATAGTGCATAGGTACTTTGGTAAGTACATGCATGAATGTTTACAAAGGAACTTAACAAACAGCAGCAGCAACTTATATTGTTTGAACTTCACCAGCGTGTCTGCTGCACATATTGTAGGCAACAAGGTATTCATTTTGACAGTTTCACATGAAACTGTTCTGAAGCTGTCTGTTCCATTTCATGGTGTTTAAAACATTGTGGCGTCTTGTCAATCAAAGCAAAACCAGCAGTTACCAACAGTCAGCATATATACAGTATATATATATAGTCTGCATCACTGCGTTGAGACCATGGAAGGCGTGTATAAATACACTGATCAAGCATAACATTATGACCATCTTGTGCTGTTTTCCCATGTTTTTTGAGTTTTTCTGTTTTTGTGTATGTATGCCTGTGTCAGGTTGCATCCTGCTGCCATCAAGGAGTGTCAATGCTATGGGGTGGGGGTGCCTGGTCTGGTCTAGGTGGGTGGTACATGTCTAAGTAACCTCCACACAAATGGCAGGTCCCCACGTTTGCCACAACATGGTCGGTGTTATTCGCCTCACCTGTCAGTGGTTTTAAAGTTGTGGCTGATCGGGGTATTTAGTCTGGCAACATAGCTACAGTCCATAGGTGGTGGAGTTAAGATAACATATCAACTTCTGTCGTCCATTGGTGTCCACACACAGGATTAATAAAGGCAGATTAATGGAAGGCATTGGGTGGTGATGTTAGGTTCAGGGTTACCCAGGCAAAGATGTACGTGACCATTTTCTCTTAAGTGTCTCTTAAACCAAACTTACTGAACATAACTTGCCCAAACTGGGAGGTTTTGGTTGTGGTGAAGTGTGGTCAATGTACTGTACTGCCTTCTCGGGTTGACAGAGCTTTGATTGTCATTGTCAAATAAGGCAAAAGGTAGCCATATTGGGTCTCCATTTCTCATATTTTTTGCCCGGTTTCCAGACCATATTTTAGATCCATTAAGTTGTCTTGTACCCCCTTAAAATTGGAAGAGTTGGAACTGTATCTTTTTAATTTTAACAGGCATGTTCTCGGTCTATACTGGTTCGGAGATTTCTTCCGCCCTTGTTCATCCATCCGTTCTCTCCCCAGCCAATTTACAGCCCTTTCACTTTTCTCTGTTCCACTCCCTCGATCCTCCCCTTCTTCTATATCTTTACTGTATTTTTGGCTTTCCATAGACCAGCATACCACATCTCTCCATCACCATCTCTGCCTCTTCTTGTTTTCTACCTTTTTGTCATACAGGCTTTTTCTCCTTTCTTAAGTACCCTTTTCAGACCATGTCGCTCTCCTGCTTCCTCCATATTGTTTGAAGTGTAAATGTATCCTACAGGACTCCGTGGCTAATGAAGTGGTGGGGCTGCCATAATCAGCTTCTGAGACTAAAAGAGATATAGAGGAGGAGAATAATGGTAGGGAAGGAAAATTAAGCAGTAGTGGATGGAGCAAAGCCAGGCCAGTATGAGCGTGATAACAGAACGGAGTCAAGAGCAATGGCGTACAAATGAAATAAAAGATGTAACTGTTAACATAAATTGGATTCTTAGGTGTCTTATCTTGGTTACAGTTTATTGGACTGTGGATTGAACTAGACAATCAAATATTATCCTTGTGTTGTATTTTCTTCTAGGAGCACACTATAAGAAAAAAAAAATCAAGAGTTACAGTATAGTCAAAATTTTTGCATTAACAAAGTACTGCTACAGTATATCCTTCTGAGGGTTACAATTGGAACATGTTCCTGTCTCATTTAGGAAGTGTTAACATGTAAAAAGAAACCCTATATACCCTACTACACATGCGTGACTTTATTTCTATGTTTAACGGAGCATTTTTGTAACGTGTACATTTCAAAAGCTCATGTACACAGAACAACAAAGCTATTTACAACTCTTTACAAGCATTTATAAACCAATCAGGTGTTACAATAAGTGATGTCTAAATGTCACAAATCTTTCCACCAATAAAAGAGGGGTTGTCATGTTTTATTTTATGTTTTACTTTCTGCTTTTAAGCACTTGAAGCTTACTAGCATTTCTGCGCTTTAGCTAGCGCTTTCCACAGTCAGCTCTTTCTGCACATGTTGCGTCTTGGTGCTGCGCCTGTCGACTCGGATGAGTTTAAATACGGCTTCACGATAACAGACAAACAAGTCAACGGAACATGGAGCAGCTGGCGGTTTTATCAAGCCACAGTACACATTTCATCCCACCTTGGCTAACGCTAGTTAGCATTCTACTGAAGGCAGATTTTAAAACTTAAACAGGGTGAGTCTCCCCAACCAACTTCTCGTCACCACAACATATTATGCAAGCAAGTTCTTCTTCCTCTGCTACTACTGCTGCTTCTTTATCTCTCTGTATGTTTAGTGGTTGGCAAAGCAGATTGTAGGTGCATTATCGGTGGATTAGAGTGTGGATCAATAGATTTAAAGCAGCACACTCTCTATATCTATCTCCCCATGAGATCACATGAGTTGGTACATTGAATCCGGCACAATAATCTAAATCCTTTCCTATAAAGTTGGGTTTCTCTATTACTTCTAGTGCTTTCGGATATACCTTGCGGACATTTGAGATTCGAGTGAGGTGTTTTTTGTTTGTTTGTTTGTTTTTTTGGATGGAACATGGATTATAAAACATATCTCTAACCCTAACCCCAACTCTAACCCTAACCCACATTACACTGGAAGCCTGAACAACTTTATTCAGCTCCAGCAAAGTTCTGCCAGGCCAATCAAACCATTTTGGTATATACAAATGATTTTACAATAAGGTCATGATGGATATTTTCAGTCCGCTGCAATCAGTTGGAAATAATAAATCTCCCCATTAAACTCTTGAGAGTAATTGTCCCAAGGTTATATGTGATTTTTTCTTTCATAATAACCTCTTTTGTATTTTCATTGGAAGAAACTGTGATTTTGTCAAGACTCTAAAGTATCACGCCACTTAAAATGTGTTTTGCCTATTACTGCAACACTTTGATGTCAGAGCTTTGCTGTGCAAAATGACGGATGTGTTTAGTTTGACACTAGGAGGGTTTTTGTTCTTTCTTTTACTTCCCTCTTTCTTTTCTCCTCTCTGTATGGTGCCAAGCCAATTATTTTCAAATGGAAAAGTTGCACAGGCAAAGTATTTTGAAACTTCACCAATGAAAAATGTAATCTTTATTTAAGGACAAAATATGTGTCATTGAGCAGCTTGTTTAGACTGTCAATCCATCCATATTCGAGTTTACCACTGCCTATCCTGGCTAACATCCTCATGAAAAATACATTTTTACCAACTGCTGGAGGACTGCTTGAGTGTCAGTCAGTCTCTGATTGACTGAATGTTTAGGGTCAGGCTGCAGAGTGACTCTCAGGCCCACGAGATGCCTCTCTGATGGCACTGAATGATGGGGAAAAGTCCAAACATCTAAAGTGTCTACATCTTCGGCACTGTACTGTTAAATCAGTGGCTGCTATCCCCTTAAGCACATGCCAACAAAACGTCAAACTGACACCACATTCCATCTCTGCTGCGCTCGGTGGTGGATCAGCGTAGCATGGACGAAGGGACGGACGAACACAAGGGAGAAAATGAAAGGCAGGGAAAACGTGGCTGGCTGGGTGTCTGATGCGTCGCAGGGGGAATTACAGCAAACGAGGGGAGGAAGTGACGTGGACTGACGCTTTCCCGGTCTTTGAGGAAATGAAAAAAGGGAATGAGAGATGGGAAAGGCTGATGAGAGGGTGGAGGGATGAGATGGGCAATCAAAAATCTGATAGACCACGGCTCAAATGAAATCAAAGAACTCAGAGAGAAGTGAAAGAAGTGATGGGAAAAGGTTAAACTTTTGGATCACCTTTTCAAAAGAAAAGTCTAAACAACTGAGCCCACAGTAGTGCTGCACAGTTTGAAGTCGACTATTATGTGACTAGTTCTATGATTGTACTCCACAGTGTGTTTTAAGATGGGATAGTGTTCTCCGTGTACCACAGCTAAAGATAAAAAGTAACTTTGACCTTTAGTTTGCTGAAAGTTGATGTTGTTGAAGTTGTCGATTGTGCCGTCCAGAGGATTTGGTATTGTTTCTTTGTTAGCGTTAGCAGATGTCTTTTCAGATGAGTGTGCATTGCTGTTTTACTTTTGGACTGACATACAGTTACTTTGAAAAAGTAATCTGGTTACTGATTACTCTTCAGAAAGTTGGGGGGGGGGGGGGGGGGGGGGGTTGTAGGGTTACAGTGATTGGGAACTGAAATAACAGCTGACAACTGGAGAGGAGAACAAAAGTTTTAAAGTCGGAAGAACTCTTGACAAAAAATGAATTGTCAGAACTTTAAACTGTAACCTAATGTGATTAGTAGGAAGTAAGGGGGAGGGAGTCGTTAGCGAATGTAATGACTGTCTGCTTGACTGACCTTACACTGGATTTCATGTTAAAGAGGACAGAGTGTACATTATGCTGTGTACATTATCTAAAATTACAGAAATATGAACAAGCAAAAAGAGAAATAACAGTTTCAATTTAAAAAGAAAAAAAAAACTGAGCCTCTGTTTGGTTTTTCTATTGTGCAGAATATAAAGCCAATTTGTGCAAATGGACTTTTTACCACAAAATGGTTTTGGCCACTTTTAACACTGAAGCATGAAGAAGCTGCTTTGCTTCCAATTACTGCATTTCATCTTAAAGACTCTAAAAGCTACTTAAATAGAATTCTTCTCAGTTAGTTTTCTAACGAGCCAACAGCTCGTAGTCCTGCAGGCGACAATCATCCGTCCCTACACGAATGCTGCTCGCTGACGGGAGAAGCCAGTGAAAGAGACGAAGGTAAAATAATCAAACTTCCCGTGACTAAACATAATGTATTCAGTGCAAAGCGTGCAGTTCTGAGCACGCTATGATAAGATTGGTTTTTCAGCTGCTACAGTCTGATGATAAAAATGCTGAGGTGTAACATGACAAACTGTCCGCCCTGTCCACCCTCCTGCCGCTGGGGGGAAATTTATACAGTCTACAGTGTCTAATGTCTGAGGCCGATGTAGGAGAGGGAAGGATAGATGGAGATTAGAAAAGGGGGGGTACTATGAAAGAGATGCCACGAAAACGAGGGAGCTAGACGCGAAGAGTCAAGAAAGAGCAGAGCCGTGAAAGATTTGTGGCAGCAATGAGGCATGAAGCCCGGAGTGGAGGAGGAGGAGGAGGAGGAGGAGGAGGAGGAGGAGGGACAGAGAAAAGAGAGGCCGTGGATGACTTGAAGGAGCTGGAGGTGCAGAACAAATGTGAGGGACGGAGAGAGCGAGGCAGAGGGGATAAAGGGATGAGGAGCGAGACGTGAGGAGGATTGAGAGAAGCGTGTGAAGCTGCCTAAAAAAAAAAAAAAAAAAGTGTTGCAAAGTTACGTAACTCGACGCTACTCCTTCTCCTGACAGGGGGATCGTATGAAATGCAGTCAGATCGCTTGTGTTAACATTGTGTTCACATCCAACGCCGGGAGGGAGATAGAATAGTTTTATAAAGGCTCACGCTGCGCAGGAGTACTCTGATCTGATTCATGTATGCAGGAGCAGCCAGCTCCCAAAAAGTGATTTTGGTCAGATTGAATTTTCTCAAGCCTATGGTTCCTCTTGGATTCCCTGATGTTTTCTGATTTTATTGGGATTTTTTATTTTTTTTTGGTTACAGTACAAGTCTTTGTCCAGACGAACTTAACTTCCTGAGACCTGAGCTTTAGTTTGGTATGCATTCTTAATTTCTCTATTTCTCTTAATTTGGGATTAGCAGGACCTAAGAACTATAAAAACTCAGCATTGTGTTTGAACAGGAAGTAGGTTTTGGTCCTCATGTGTGGACACAGGGATTATTTCAGTCAATATTATAATAAAACCACCAATATATAACAAAATATGTTAATTTTCATGTCTGAACATGGCTGTGCAAAACCACAATTGCAAATAATGAAGTCCCAATGTCCTCAGTCGAGTATTTGCTAATTAGCAGTGTTATAGTTTGTTAGTATTGATATAATTTTCCTGTAATATTAAACTAGAAAAGTTAATAAGCATAAATAATGAAGTTTCAACTGTAAAATGTGATGAGGGTTTGTACCCTGTCCACTTTGTTACGTGGTCGGCTGAAGAATGAATCCGCTAATATTATTTTTTACTCCACTGTCAATAACAGCACGACCGGCTACCGTAATAACTGTAGTCTGTGCACAACAATTGTTTTTTTTTCATTCATAAAGCTGAAATAGGGAACACTTTAGGGGACAGGTCATCCAAATCAGGGACTATTTCCAGACATTGGGGATGTCTGCTCACCCTAAAAAAAAACAAAACAAAAAAAAACGACCGTGGGCGGCACAGTACCTCAGCGGTTAGGGCTGATGCCTCCCAGCAAGAAGGTGGAGTTTGCATGTTCTCCCTGTGTCGGCATGGGTTTTCTCCGGGTACCCTGGCTTCCTCCCACCTCCAAAAGACGTGCTCGTTAGGCTGATTGGTGACTCTAAATCGACCCTAGGTGTGCATGTGAGTGCGAATGGTTGTTTGTCTGTGTGTTAGCCTGCGATAGACTGGCGACCTGTCCAGGGTGTACCCCGCCTCTTGCCCGATGCCAGCTGGGAAAGGCTACAGAAACCCCCACAACCCTGGCAGCATGGAAGGTGAGATGAGATGAGAAAACAACCGCTTAATTTTTGGGACCTTTCCAACTTCACCACACCTCACAGTGATGCAGTCGCACCATCCGTGTTTAGAAGTGCTACATTGAAAATGGTCTGGTCTGAAACAGTGTGTCGTGGCGCAACGTTCCGAATGATGTGCAATCAAATACACCGGTATATTAAAAATTTATTTCATAAAAGAAAAAAATACCAGTATTATAAACCGGCATACCGTCCCTCTAGTCCACGTGTCTACATTCTTTTGGTATTGTGAACGCAATGCATCCCTGTTCACATTAAAGACTGCCTGTGCTCAGCAGGGGTGCTGCTGCTTCAGAGGAGTTGTGCCTCATTCTGCTTTGGATTTCATCTGGCATCTGCAGCGTGCCTGGCAGTGGGAGTCGACATAATTGGGGATGAATGCAAACAATGTGAAGGGCAGACATATTCAAAGCATTTACATTTAGTCATTGACGACCCGGTGCACCGCGTGGGTGTGCACACACACTGGAACCGAGGCTCAAGCCTCCCTTAATCTCTGGTTGCATCTTGTAAGATGGAATCAGACGTACTTGAACGAGACTCGTCTGTTATTCAAACCCAAATAATAAGAACTCAATTGAAAAATGCCCAGGGAACTCAAAGCATGGAAATTTACATATAACAGAGTCATTTTTCAAGTCAAGAAAATAGAATCGCTTTAGGTTCCTTGCTTTAGGTGAAATGGTGCACAGTAGACGTTTCCCTTTTGACAATAACTCATTGTGAGCGCATGCTAACGATCCCTGAGTGCATTAGACACAATCCACAAACACAGAGCGAGCTGAATACTTTATGTGACAGCTATCCGCGTTGTTAAAGACGGTGAATGCAATGTTTAGATGTTTGCCTGGTTATGTTGGAAAGAAGAACGATTACGTCTCGGGGATGGCCCCGAGTCATAATGGATTTAGAGTATGCGGGCTGGTTTCGTTGTGTGCGGTTGGATGATGGCGATGGTAGCAAAGCAGAGCAGACATTTGTGTGCGCGCCACCATGCCTTAGCATACATTTACTAGATTGGTCTAAAGTGGCCTCTGTTTGTGTGTGTGTGTGTGTGTGAGCTGTTGTTTGATGAGCAAACATGCGACTGCAGCCCTAAGTAAGTAACACCGTAGGTAAGCCACTGCTGTGAAATCTGTCTTTTCCTGCTCTAACCCCACCTCCATGTGTACATACTGCACATTCCCTCGTGCACGGCGGCTGCACATGTCTTCCTGATATGTATGTATGTATTCCAATTCATGATAGCGGTGCTTAATATTCATTCCACACCAGAGAGAGCTTTTATTATTCCTGTTATCGCTTCTACATGAGCTGTTCATCTGGAGAAGACTTGAAGCAGGAACTTCCCACTAACCTCTGTTCTCCATAAGAGCCTCTCTCTGTCTGATTTACATCTTCAGACCGGGGGACTATTTATATAAATGGGGGCTCGCTCTTCACATGCTGCATGTGCCCCAATCATGTCATGAGCAAAGCCTCACATGTGTCGTCTAATACACTCACTTGCCGAAGCATTCAATACACTAGTGAAAAGGGATTCGTGCTTATATAATAATGCTGCATTGAATCCCATTTTATGGCCGCTATAATGTTCAGCTTATGCTGAAACAGCGTTAGAAAGGGCGGTGAATCAAGTGTGTGATCATTCGGGAAGGGTGTAGTTTGTGGTGCTGTTAAAATGGATTAAATTAAAAATTAAATGTTATTTAGCCTAGCATGAACACAATTCAACAGTACTACAAACCAATTAGCAACTAAATACCAGATTCTTCATGAAGATTTAGCGCAGGACTGTTATATTAGACTGCATTTATTTTCAGAAGTGTACCTAATTATGTGACCTTTGTGCATTTAGATGCATGTACGCTGACGACACAGTTCATTAGCTGTACTAGTCAAAAACAAATGCATTGAAACTTATCTTATTTCAGGTTGTTGCACACAGCATATGTGTAAAATAATTCAGCTTTTTCTAATTTTGAGTTTACATGTTTCATTTGACTCATGGCAGTCAATCGTTGTTGTTGTTTCTTTTTTTTAATCTGTTCAACATGGATCCTAAAGTATTATTTTAATAAGATTTTAATAACCTTATCAAAACGGTAGTGGGGAAAAAAATGGATAACAGAAAGAATTTCCACATGAGGAAAATATACAACTAAATTAAATAAATACACCAGGCGTCAGACATCAGCCGTAACATTATGACCACCTTCCTAATATTGTGTAGGTCTCCCTTGTGCCTCCAAAACTGTTGGGACTCTTTAGAGAATGGACATGGTTCTTCTGAGGGTCTCCTGTGGTGTCTGGCGACAAAACGTTCTTAGTGGGGTTCTTTGGGTCCTATGGGTTTTCATTGTAGAATTTTTGAAAAGACCATCAAGTAGATGGAAAAAGCCTGATCCACAGTGGATTTATGCGCAGGGCCTCTGTGGATCATCCCACAGATACTTGATCAGTTTGGGATCTAGTGAATTTGGAGGCCAGGTCATCACTGTTTGCTGTTTTGGCATCAAGGAGTGTCATTGCTATGGGTTGGGGTGCCTGTTTAGTTCTAGGTGGGTGCTACATGTCTAAGTAACATCCACCAACACCAATGCTAGATCCAAATGTTTCCCAGCAGAAAACGAAATTGTCACAAGATGCTCAATGTTATTTATTTAAGCTTTCAGTGGTTTTAATGTTGCTGCTGATTAGTGTAGACCATTGTATCTTCCTTCTGCCCAGTTATTTTTTTTTTCAGTAGCTTTAACACCATTGTTGGAAATAAACAAAGAAACTCAAAACAGCTCGATGTAATTACAGAACAAACACCAGACAACCACCAGCGTGCAAGTAATTGCATAAGCACCATAGGCTACTCGAGTAATCCAACTCCCTCGCTGTGTAACCCACGCTTTAGCCTTCTCAACAGTAGACAGTATTCAGTATTCTACAGCATAAAGTTCAAACATTCTGCATTGCAGACTGTCTGACGTGGTCTGGTTGTGATGAGCTGTAGGAGGGCTCTGTGCATCTGTTGTACGGTAGCTCTTGTTATTTTGGACTCCGTTGGTGCCTCGAACTGCATCGTCTCCTGGTTTTCAGACTACACAGGCGGACCAAGGGTCAAATCACAGAAAATGGATGCTTTAACCATGCTTTCACCATGCGTTAACTTTGACAGCCCTAATTAAATAAATAGTGTACCTAATGAGGCATCTATTGAGTGTAATATAAAGGTTGCCGAAATGATAGGTACTTATTGCTGTTCTATAATCAGATATCGGAATCACCAACAGATTGCTGGGAAGAATTATCCAACTATGTTTATTTTGCCCAAATAACAATTGCTTACAATCATCTCACAGCAAAGGAGTAACACAAAAGAAGCAAATACTGGTTCTACAAATTAAAACCAACATCAAAACGTCAGTTTCTTAAATGGCCACTTGAGAAACGGCAGTGAATCCAAGAATCGTATGGATTACTCCAAAGTTTGTTTTTACGTGCAGTCCATAGCAACATTACAGGTAATGTTACATGCTATCATGTTATTTTGCTATATGTAATCTTACTGAAAGACCTTCAGCCCTTGTCCCCTTGTCCAAACCATCTCCAATGCCACATTTTGGACCATTTTACCCACAACAAGATAACATTTTAACTGGGTGATTTGTTGTGTTAAACGTCAGAAGGCTTCTCAGGTCAAATCAAATCATAAAGTTTATCCCTCTGTCATAAAAAAATATTGTTCTCTCCAAACTAATCCAGTTGCTTTGTACACATAATGACATTGTAAAACACGGGAATCAGATAAAGACAGTACATTAGCTCTTTATTTCACTCATTCATCACTTATGAAGTTTGTTGTTTCCTTCCTGGTATTTGGGAGCATTTGAAGTGAGCTGTTTTAGTAAGCCCAAAGGAGCTTTTTCTTTTTGTTTGTTTGTTTTTCATGTTTGTTTTATTAGTTTCATAAAGGTAAACGTACTTATGTCTGAACTCTGCAGATTTGGATGCTCAAGGGTGACAGCGGCAGAGCATTGCCGTAGAGATACGACAGTAATGTAGTCAGCAAAGTAAAAAATAGCTTAATAAAAATAGAGTAAACGGGAGTTGGGGAGCAAGAGGGGAGGAAACTTGGCGGGTATTGCGCCCTATGCATCAGTAACCACAGGGCATTGCAGTGTTATTGATTAGCCTATTACAATATCAATCAACCATGCCGCTAATTTACTAATGACACTTTTACTATTGGATAACGGTATGGAGGGAGGGCACTGCCGCTTTATCTCATGCTCTTGAGAACCCCTTAGTGCTGGAACATAATTTTTTAAAGATGCATTGAGCGAATGTTGAGAGTCTGGACCTCATCATTGCTGAGGCTTTGGACTGAAAAGATGAGTTATGAGAATCTTGCAGAGAACGCATCTGTTAGGGAAAAGTTTGTTGGTATGGGTCATAGGCTGTATGAATATGGATGGCAGAACAGCTCCACAAAAGTGAAGCCAGAGCATGTAGAGCACCCCCTGGTGGCTGGCTGCAGTATAGGTCATAAGCTCCACCCCCTCCATGTTAGTTGGTAGGACTTGGGCCAAACTAAAATACTAAAGTACATGTCAAATATATATTTTTTTTCCAGGTGTGGATAATATAATACTGCATGTTCCAGTGTCCATATTTCTGAGAAGTACGATTTAGAAATAGGATGTGACATCATGAACACTACAAGTTGAACTGCAAGTGCTCTGTTCCCCTAGGACCATGAGAGTTGTAAAAAAGTAAATAAGTGCAGTAGTATGATGATGAGACTCTGGCTGAAGTGTGGGCAAGTCATCAGCTTCCCGTGGCTCCACTCTTGAACCATGCTGCATAGCCTTTGACTCCAAAGTCGTGAGTTGCTGGCAGACATAACCCCATGAGTCCAAAGTTGTTTTTTTCACTGAGGGGCCGTATTTGGATCTCTGATGAGTCAGAACTGTTTTGGAGGTGCAAAGGTGGTCTACACAATATTAGGAAGGTGGTCATGATCAATCACAAAATTGTCACGATACCCTACGAGTGACAGCATTCAAACGAACCAAACCCCCAGGGAGCGAGCGCTGCGTTCAATACCGTCCCGTAATCCTGTCAGTGGGTCTTTATGTGGTTGTTTAAAGTTGCTGTTGGCTTAGAAAGAAACCTCAACTGCGACACGCCTAACCGGATTAGACAGCATAGCTTGCGCAAAATGGTACAACACTGCTGGGAGGTAATAGAGATGTGACATACAAAGCTCCCTTAGGCACCATTACCCACATGTACTCCGGTCACGAGATTCTGCATACTTATCCGGGAGTAATAAAGTGATGAAGATGTTAAACAGAATCCCGGCAGCATCGCTAAATAAGTGCATGTGCATTCGTGGATATATGTATGTATGTATGTATGTATGTATTCCCACTGGCAACAAACAAAGCCTTTCAAGTGTGGTCTCAGTCTTCTCAGTATTGTGTCTGATACTGAGACGTGTGTCCTAATGTGTGTGTTTGACTGTATGCCAGACTATGCCACACACACACACACTAGAGTGTGTGTGTGTGTGACTGTATTCATACAGTGTATCTGTTCTCTGAAGTGTCTGTGAGAATTTCATGGAGTGTGCGCATATGGATCGGGCTGTGATGACTAGGTGTTTTTGTGAAACAGTGCATGTGTGTGGAGCCACGCTGGACTAAATGGATTCCTTACATCTTAATTGAGCTGGAACCACGAGGTTAATGAGCAAGCTATGCTCAGATGATGCTAAAACACTGTGCTTACATTTATCACAGAGGTAAAGCAGCAACACAGCCACTGGTTGCAATGCATATATTTGGGCGTCTTTGTGAGAACCTGTTACAGTTTTGGAATGAGAAAAATATGGATAC
This sequence comes from Mugil cephalus, assembly GCF_022458985.1. Lineage (NCBI taxonomy): Eukaryota > Metazoa > Chordata > Actinopteri > Mugiliformes > Mugilidae > Mugil > Mugil cephalus. The sequence continues at coordinate 25,428,400 of NC_061771.1, forward strand.
AGTTCTCAGATAAGAAAGGATGCACTGATTGATCAAAAAATCTAAAACAAGGGCACCTACCAGCCTAATGGCCGAATGGTTGCCCTGAAATCTTTGACATCTGGAGACCAACTCCCAAAGGACCCAGCCCTTGTCGCATTCGATACCTTGGTACTTGGTACCTTGAACTAACTGTACTGATTTTACATACACATCACCATTACTCAAGGTTGAAGTTTGGTTTGAAGACTCACATCACCCTCAGAAGGCCCATGTCCATTTTCTGATGAACTGTTTTGGAGGCCTACACATTATTTGAAGGTGGTCATAATGTCCTGATCGGTGTAAAGTGCTTTTGAACCAACCACATGCTGCATTTTGTTGCCTTGTAAATAAAACAAAACAAAAAACATTTCATCAGATCCAAAGAGCTGTTCAGCGAAGCAATGGGAACGTGTCGGGGTGGGGCAGGGCGGGGCGGGGTGGGGGATTCATTATATCCTCATAAACTTCCTCGTATATATAGCAGCACAAAGATTCAAGTGAGTGTTTATGTGTATGTGTATATCACATGTGAGTTCATTATGAATACAAATGTTTATGTGTATGCAAATGTTTCTGTGCATACAGTATGCACCGAAGCTCTACTTGGAGATTTACAAGAGCTACAAAGAGCCAGCGCTGGAAAGTCTTTCATCCTTGAGTGATTGCCAGTGTGTTTGTGTGTGTGTGTGGTGTGTGTGTGTGTGTGTGTGTGTGTGTGTGTGTGTGTGTTACTGTACATGTGTCAGTGAGTGTTACTAGGAGTTGGGATAAGCCCCGAGACGTTATCCTTCTTCCTGTCTTCTCCTTTGTTTCTCTTTTTCTCTTTAACTCTCTGAAAAAAAAAAAAAAAAAAAATGCCTTAAATTATTTTCCCGTTGCCTCACCATGCCCCTTCTCCATGACTTTCACCTCTAATTACAGATCATTCCCTTTTAAGTTGCAGCCGGATGAGAGTGTGAGAGAGCATGTATGCATGTGTGTGACAAAGAAAGAAGGCCAGCATAAAAATGAGTCCTTTTTCTACTATAAGCCAATCTAATGTAATGGGCTCCCACGGGGTGGTGGAGGGACTTGCCCACTTTTAATGACCCAGCTACATTAAACATTGAAGCTGCCATAAAGCAGCACATTCTTTCTTTCTTTCTTTCTTTCTTTCTTTCTTTCTTTCTTTCTTTCTTTCTTTCTTTCTTTCTTTCTTTCCCCTCATCATCCTCCCAACTACGGTGAATTCATCTCTTGGTCTTTTAATATTTCATACACAAGGAATTTAACTCAGTTGCTAAATACGACTGTTAGAGATCAGCTCTTGACTCTTCACTATTTTGTCATTTGTCCACTGTGTTTTTACACTTTATACACTTTATACACTCTATACACTGTGTAAAGATGGATGGTGGAAAAGCTTCTCAAAAGTGAAGCCAAAGCTAGTAGAGCTCCCCCTGGTGGCTGGGTGCAGTACAGATCATAAGCTCCATGTTAGTGGATGGGACGTGGGTTAAACTAAACCACTAAAGTACACAGCAAATATTTGTTTAAAGGTTGTGTTTTGACATTTTAGGTAGTTAATATGATACTAACTGATGCTCAAGTGTCCATTCTTCTCATTAGTTTAATTTAAGTTTGTTATTTGACCCTGTATGAACAGGATGCGACATCATGATGATTCCAAGTTGCCATGACAACCGCTCTGTGAAGTGGCCCTGTAAGACTGCGGTTAGTTGGAATAAATAAAGAAGTACGTGCAGTGTGTTATCTAAACCTGGCTCCAAATTTGGGAATGCATGTGGAAGCATTGTCCATATTTATATACAGTCTATGGTCTCCACGTGTCGCTACACTTTGTACTCTCTGCTTCTTCGTCATATGCTCCCTGCAGCCTTTTCACCCATTCATTCATTTACCTGGTGCTTTTCAATCCACCCGTTATCCAACCGCTGATTTTCACAGTACACAAACGTGCCTATCCTTTGTTGAGATGGAGCTCAAAAAGCGTGATTCAAACAGAACATAAGCCTTTACGTTGCAATACCTGGTTTTACCTTTTCTACCGTGGCCCAATTGCTTGTGTCCTGCTGGCACTTAACACTGCGTACCTCACTTCAACATTGAATCCAAAGAATAGAATTCCTTCCTGCATAAGTTGGTGGTAGCTGAACCGAGTCAAACTGCTCAGCAGTTGAAGCAAAGCTTTTAAAATACTTAGTCCCGGTACCCGTAGCACTCCTCTTGAGTCAGATTCCACATTCCTTACACTGCACCGTGTATCCGATGCAGCCTTTTTATAATGTCGGTGTACTTTTGCCGTCAGATGTGTGTCAGCTACGACACCTTAAAATAATGCTGTCACTTGTCAACACTGAGGCTTATATCCACTTCCATCAGCCCTTGGCATCAACCTTGCAGCCTCTGAGCCTATATGTTCCCCTTGGAGCTAAGCTATTATTGTCACCCCCTGCTGTACTGGACTTGTTGTTTTCAGAGCTTTGGTGCTACACACCGAAGTTATTGTAGTGATATTTCAGGTGGAACATTCTGCCCCATTGTCCCGAGCATTCCGCAGACTAGGAAAGTCATCATTGTTTGTTTTGTTGTTGTTTTTTCTTGGGGTAATTTGGCACCACATGTGAAAAGAAAGGGAGAAATGTTGTCCTCCTGCGTCTGAATACAGTCAGTGGAGTATTCCCGGCCGGTCCCATTTCGTTTAGTAATAAAACTAAACTTAAATGTATGCGATCACTGTGATGAGTAGCTATTCTATTTTAAATCTAAGCGTCGGCTACCAGTAGTCAGGATAATGTTGTGGAGTTGTCGTGTGAAGTGACTCACCTTGTAGGATGGCACAAAAAGTGATATTTGGAGACGATAGCGATAGCAGAGTTAGCTGTCGCTCCATACCTTCTTTCAACGGACGTGTTCGTGGACCTGACTAATCGTCCAGTCTGCCCGAGTTCAGTCCTCATGATCTGTACCACTGTGTCACAAACGGAGTGTCCCTGATATTAGGGCTTTATATATACGGCTATTGACATTACAGACATGGCAGTTCAATTATGTTTAAACATGAATAAATATGTCAAAATAAATGAAGACATAATTGTCCCTGGTTCTTCATTTCATCCTGATAACCGTGCTGTAAATGTCCCCGGATTTCATTTCAGAAATCTGATCACCCTATCACAGTGGCAAGGTAAGACATACCTATAACGTTAGCATCATAGCCATGCATTAGCTAGGTGCTGCTGCCGTAACATAATGCGTTATGGCGGCAGTAAATAAAACATAACCAGTCCTGTGAAGGGCTAGCTAGCTGTATGTGCTTTAACCCATTTATCCTAGGATGCCAACAAACTGAAATCAACTACACAGTCTTGCGATCTAGGTAGCATTTGGTGGTGCTACATCTGTATTTTCAGGTCCATCATAGTTGGACTCTGTCTGCAACCCAACTGAAAGTGTGGGTGCCTTTGAAGAAGGATGGAACTGTTGCGTGCGGCTACTGTACATGTAAAGTCTTAGGGATGTCTGCTCCCATATGCAAAGTCCTGAACTAAAATAATGAGCTTGCTTGTTTTAAATGCGACGTCCACTGTTCTTCCGCTGTCCGTCATGGCGTTTATGTATCACGCGATTGGAGCGTGGCGTCATGTGCAAAGGGTAGGTCTCATTGTCTCATTACAGGCACAGCGTACAGTGTGTGTCACAGTGTTACAGTGTGTGGCTTAATGAGAAATCTTTGTTTTTGTGTCTGGTAGCTGGTGGCTTTGCTTCTCGAGTTGCAAAAGAACAGTTGTTCAATGCACACTGACAATGCCTAGTTAGGTGGCTCTTAATTTATTCACTGAACAGGTCAATTCGTTCACCAATGCAACACTGGGTGCCATCTAGAATCTACAGTGGTAGCTCGGGTGATTTAGTATGAAAGGCTGCAGTGTTGGCATTCAGTACCAAGAGTATGTTAAGTTATTCTGTATACATTTGCAAAATATTTCCCATTTTGTACGATTCCATTGCTTGTATCTGTTGCACAAAAAGAATCTACATTGCCACATCTGTAGTAAATGTACCACATGCCGTCCACTTTGTCCACATAAATTGAGTAGATGATGATCTTTATCTTGCTGGAATTCCTGCATAGTCCTGAAAACATATTATCTCTACGTCCTCTTGCTTATCCACTTGCTCTCTGCATGTTCTTCTCTGTCTGTCTACCACCCTCCACTGCCAGTCTATTATTGCTTCTCAATGCATGTTGCTTCTCTCTTCTATAATAACATGCTCCATCTCAATTTACTTGCTATCCAGGGGCCACTACTATGTTTTGGTGGTATTTTTCCTGCCTACCATGCATGCAGTTCTATATCTATCCCCTTTGGCTCTTCCATTACTTGCTTTTGTTTACTTTTACACTGCTCATGTGTTGATATACAGGTAGTTATTTGCCCTGCGGTGGGTTCTCTCCTTAGATACAGTTTAGATACAGATACAGAGACCTTCAGTTTGACCGTTTGTCAAAACCTCTCAGTATACCTTTAAAAAATACACTCCATATAGAATAAGATAAAAAATAAAACACTCCATATGAAAGATTGTTTAAACTCAATCCAGAGTTGTCTTTCGACCAAGACTGCAACACAAAGTCAAACTGAAATTACAAAATGATCAGTAATCAAGATGAAACACGATGACGTCATAAGTGAGTCAATTTGATTTAAAAAAAAAAAAAAAAAAAAAAAAAAGATAATGAAAGGTCACAGTATAAAGGCTGATTAGAAGAGCACAAATTAGTCAAGTGATTAATTGGTGAGATCATAAAGAGCATAATCATCCACATGTCCCCTAAATATCACTGGCTGAATGCCAAGTGTGTAGCAGTCAGTGCACTGTTGATGTTGATGATGAACTATGTGTCTTGCTCCTCAACATATAATTATGCTCATTGTGTCTCCCACAGTCATGTGCTAGTTTATAACGAATGTTTGTGCTGTGAGCTCTGCAACTTTTGGCAGATTTAAAACATAAATTACAAGATTGAATGTTTTATGCCTTAATTACTATATTTTACTTGCTCTGTGTCTTGTCATGATATATACAGCTATGAAAGCTACTGAAAAACACAAGCAAACACTCCCAGAATGTTTCTTGTGGTCATAGCGTTTCCTTAGTAAAGCAAAACATGTGGAACTGTATGAGAATGGTTTGTCAAAATGTAAACATAAGGGGTTGTTGTGGATCTATTGGTTTCCAATGGATGCAATGGATGCAGTTATAACCATAGACATAGTATGTAAATACATTTCTGCCAGACTCACCCGCATTTCCGTTAAATAAACACTACTCTACCAGTTAAAAGGAAAGGTTCGATTATACACCGTACGTATTTCTTTATTTGTTTTACAACTCTCACAGTCCGCAGTGATCATAATGTCACATCCTGTTTCTATAGCATCAAATAAACTAGTACAAAACTTATCAGAAAAACACTTGAGTATGCATCAATATTATATTAACTACCTAAACTGACATACACCATCTGTGAAGAAAAATGATTTGATGTGTATTTTAGTTTGGCCCAAATCCCATCATCTAACATGGAGGGGGTGGAGCTTATGACCCATATTGCAGCCAGAAACCAGGGGGAGCTCTGCTTGCTTTGGCCTCACTCGCTTTACATTGTCAATGTGTAAGAACAGTTTGGGTTTTGTTTCACAAGGATGGCAAACTTTGAGAGTTCTTGGTCATTTAACTCAGTCCTCCCATTTTTAGGATCCAGTACTTTTTCTGTGCAAAATGCTGTCTTGGTCAAGATTTCATGAGTGCTAATCATCCAAATCAAATTTCATTGCAGATGCAATACAACAAACAGAATGTGTCCTCCCACTGCAATCAAACAAGAAAAACACTTTACATGGAAATGGGGTTTAAAAACATATATTTACACATAATAATTCACTAATGCATTCTGTGCTTCATGTATTTTATCCTTGATTTTTATCAGCACAGTACCGATCTTCAGTTTCTTATCTGACACACTTCTATCAAAATGGGCAAACTAGGCTTATGAACAGAGTAGCAAGTTGACCATGCTAACACAAGACACAGGAAGACAACCAGACTCTTTACTTATCCAATAGTAAGAAGACCAACTCTTTATTTCTCTTTAGTCAACAGCTTAAAGCCAGTCCAAGGTTTACTCCTGCATGCCTCGTCTCTTTCCACAACCCTCTCCATTTTTCTCTTCTTCTTCTGTAAACACCCGTCTCAGTCTCTTCACCTCTGCCACGAGCTGTGGATTCAGAAAAAAAGAGCTTGCTTATTCTCTTAGCTAGCTGACCAGCAGAGTGACAAAGTGCGTAATGTACTTCTCATGGGTAAATGGACTCTATCAACCCAAAAGTTATATTGAGCAAAAATTGCATTTTCCGACAGATGGGTGAACAGACGAGATTATCACTATTTAAAGTCAGTACACCGTCAGAATGGTTTCATTTAACATGTCTGGCATTTCCACAGGAATTAAACAGTTTGTTTAGCAAATTGCCTCATGAAAGGATTTTGCTTAATTCCAGCAACTTGCTTGATCTGGTAAATTAAACTGATTTCATAGAGACACTATTAATAATTTCAGTTCTGCAGTGAAATCTGTTAGTCTTTCATATCCTTATTCATGCAGGGAAGGTTTTTGCAGAGAACCTTTTCCCTTCCGCACGTTTCTCCTACTTTATATTCATGAAGCTAACTCAACTCTCACCTGGGACATGCCCAGTGAAACCTCAACCTTCTGCTTATGGCTACAGAGAAGCTCCTGCTCACCTCCACTCTTTCTGTGAAGAATGTTTGTGATGTGAGAGGATTCAAATCTCACAGTCATTTTAGCCTATCGGTCTGGTCTGCATTAATTTAGCCAGAGAAGGCATTTGACAGTAAGGAGATGCTTAACTGACTTTAGTTTACAAAGCTCAAAACAAAGCGCAGCAAATCACAGAGGAATATTTAGGTGAGTCAAACAGTTGCACATCCTGAAGCTTGAGATTAAAAAGGCAAAGTGATGAAACAGTTAATCTGGGTAGATGAAACTGGTTATAGTACGATTTGCTATAACAAGATTTATACTTCCTATTGTTTTGTTTTTTTGTTTGTTTTTTTGGTGCTGCATACAGGAGAGTCAATCTTATACTCTACCCCATTTCTATTTAGGTTTGTGAAAACGGCACTCATATACTTAAAGAGCTACTCCCGTGTTTTGGTGTCCCACGAACAAACTGGTCAACAGCCTTTGCTCAAGACCACCAAATTCAGAAAGTAATACATTTCATAATAAATATCCACAGATGGATAACAGAAGTAGTCGACAGACAGAAGAAGTAAAAACATTGGCCATGTAGTGACAACTCAATGTTCTGCTGGCTAACTTTTGGACATGGTGTTCGTGTGGATGTTACTCATAGACCCCCTTCATGGCCTACGTCACTGTGACGTCACAACATTAGCTGGAGGCAAAGCACAGGGAAACTTGAGGCGAACTCTGCTACTTTAAACCGTGGGAATGTCGTCTTGCTGTATCTTTGGATGTCAACGCTGAATAATCAAAAACACTACGACACTGTCCGTCATAAACAACTTTGGTTTGGCTTTGATGACTGAAAGAAAGGATTGGAGACAATAATGCTCTCTGTTCATATCAGGTAAGATTAATATGTGACGCTTCATCAGTTTCAGCCTGGATAACATTATGGCTTACACTTAACTTTGACTGAAATTATGTCAGTTGAGTTGTAAGTCAATCATTATTTGGGGGATTCTTGTTATATGTTAATGCTGATGAACGCAACGTGTTTCAGGGGTTTCTAAGCTTAAATTACTTTGCTACGTTACCCTCTTACTTTTTGTAATATATTTGTTGGAGAGGCTTTACTTGATAAAGACAGACCAGACTTCGTCCCCTGTGTGTCCTTCTTTGGTCAAATCGTCCATGCAGTGAGTGAGAGTGAAGGGGTCAGTGAATATAGTCCCATCAGTCAGAGTTAACTTTTTTTTAAAAAAAAGTGAGAGTGAGTGTATTAGGGTGTATTAGGATATTCTCTAAATTAGACATTTTCCTCCTCAGCCATTCTTGCCAAAACAGTCCGTTAAAATATACTAACTACCGTTTACAGGCTAAAGTGTTTGAGATGTTTTGCCTCCAGCTAAGCCCCTCCCCTTAAACAAATGTCACATTGTTCACAAACTGCAAAGGGGTCTATACATGTACCACCCACCTAAACCAGACCAAGCACCCCCACCATAGCAATGACACTCCTTGATGGTAGCAGCCATCCCCATCAGAATGTAGCCTGACACAGGAACACACACAAAAACCATGAAAACAGCACAAGTTGTTGACCTGGCCTCCAAATTCACTAGATCCCAAACTGATTCTGTGGGGGATGATCCACATAGGCCCCACCCTTCAACCCATAGGACTCAAAGACCTCCATCTGGTTGCAAGACACAACAGGACACCCTCAGAAGACCCATGTCCATTCTCTGATGAGTCACAACTGTTTTTGAGGCACAAGGCAGACCTACACAATATTAGGAAGGTGGTCATAATGTTATGCCTGGCCAGTGTAGTTACCTTGTAATCTAATGTTTTCCTCCAGTATGTATTCGCCCGTGCTATTCCCTGACACAGCATTGTGCAGCAACCCATCTCTTTTGGGCCCAGTCTGCTCCGTCTTCCTCTTCCACCCTGTAGCACAGCAGCAAGAATTCAAATGATGCCATATTGATTACACAGCTTTATTGCACTTCTAGTACTAAGCATTATGCACAGTGGAATGCTTGTATTCCCCCCTTTTGCAATTTGCACCGGCCGATGCGTATGTTTATGGATGTGTGCGTGAACATTAATCTGCGGTTGGTACCAACAGAAAAGTTGCTGGGAGATGCAGGATGCCTCAATAAAGCAAATCCAGAGTCTCATTAGGGTGACAGCGCAGACGCAACATTACTCACACCTCGCTCAACCTCTGTCTGCCTTCCTTTCACCTTCCTCTGCCTCGTTTCCTTCTTTATCCTCCGTTTCCCTCTGCTTTTCTTCATACATTCCTCCCGCCAGACGCCATCCTCCGAGTCTTTTTCCATCTCCCTCCCCTCCCTCGCCGTGTCTGTCTCTGTGTTTGACTCCCCTGAATTTCTTTTGATCACCTTTCTCCCCCTCACACTCGCTGTAATTTCTGTCACAGCCTGCCCTCCCTCCCTGTCATCTTGTGTTTGGTGCACGGCACAGAGGTGGCATTATTCAAACACCTCTGCCGGCTTGGCTGACTGTACCTCTCGCCTCATTTCCTGTGTGCATCTCTTGATCTCATTCCCTTCTGCTTTTTCTGCACCCTTCCAGTGTAGTTATTTACCCCCCTTGTCTGACACGACCTGGCTCCCTCCCTCTGTCCGTCTCTCTAGGCCTCCATCCATCGTCGCCTCACTGCCGTACCAAGAACTCTAAGCATGACGTCATTGCTCTCTGTTAAGCCATCCATCTTTCTTCCCTTCCTTTGTCTCTTGATCCATTTTCACTCCACCCTTCCTCGGTTTTCTTTGCCCTCTGCGGATGATTTTCTCATTTCCTGTTCTTCATTTGTCCCCCTTCCCCTTAGCTCTCTGAGCTCCCTTGTTCCTCCCCATTTTCCTTTTTATTCTGTTGTATGTTCTTTTAGTTTGCTTCTTTCGCTATTTCCATTCTTTGCTTCCCTTTTTTTTCTTCACTTAGTTTTATATCTGCTTTTCTTCTTGTCATCCACTCCTCCTTCTCATTCAACCAACCATCCATCCATCCATCCATCCATCCATCCATCCATCCATCCATCCATCCATCCATCCATCCATCCAGCGATCAACCAACCAACCAACCTTACTTTATTTTATAGCACTTTTCATACATAAAAGATGCAACACAAAGTGCTGTACTACACATATGCATACTCCCCAAGCACACCCACCACCCCTCCCCTGAGATAAAATACAATATTACTTTCATACATTGCCTTTTGTTCTCATCTCTCCTCAATTATGCTTTAATCAGTATTTTGTATGATTCTTTCCTCGCTAGCATTTAATTTTCTTTTTCTGCCTACCAACATCCCCTCTTTTCTATTTTCTCACTCTTCCTATTCCTTCCCTCCCCATCCTCCGTATCTGTTCAAATCCTTGCTCTTATCATTTTTGCGTGACTGCCTCTTGCTCTCTCTCTCCTTTCATTATTTTATCAGTAGGACATGTCTCGCGGATCACTGTGCGGCGTACTTTATTAATTCCATTCATTTTATCCTCCAATTCTGATCATAACCTCACTGTGTACAGCTCATGTTCAGATCCTGTACTCTTTCTCCACTTTTTTTTTTTTTTTTACTTTTTTTTCTCCTCCTTCCTTCCTGCCTGTATATTCTGCTAGGTGGCGAATGTCTTATTTCCAGTCGGAGCGGCACTTGTTACAAATAAGGTTTAACCTCCAGGGTGGAGGTTACGGATCCTTTGTTATCAAAGTTTGATGTCAGTGGACATTTTCCCCTTTCTGAGACACTAGAGATACTCTCTGTGGAATTTGCTGACTGTAGTAATCCGGCGGAGGACAAGATGTCTTAATATGGTTATGGCAGGCTGTCAGCTCCCATCAAGGCTTGTGGACAACAAGCCTATCATTGTCTGATAAATGCTGTTGTTGCAGTTTGTTCGGGCTACAGCAGCCCTGGGCTTTTACTGCTCACAAGTGCACGCTGAATTTGATGGGAAGATAATGCGGGATAGCCTTTATTGTGTTCATTGTCAGTTTGCCAGAAGTCAAGCAAGGACTACAGGAAGTTGCTACAGCTTGCCGGAGGGAAGTACCTCCAGCACACAAACACATAAAACCTGCACTTAACCTTAACTATCAAACAGCTTGTGTGGTTTGCATGTTGTTCAGTCCATCCTTGATATTCATCCCCACTCTTGCAAACAACCCAAACCTGGACAACAATCTGGCCCAGCTTAGGGTTGTCCCATATGGGTACCTCAGAATCATTGTCCCTGCTTTGTGCAGATGATGTGGTTGTGTCGGCTTCATCAAATTGAAACCTCCAGCACACACTGGGGGGGTGAAGCGGGAAGCAGTTGGAATGAGGGTCAGCACTTCCAAATACAAGACCATGGTGTTTTGCCGGAAAATGGTGGATTGTTCTCTTCGGATAGGGGTGAGTTCCTGCATCACATGAGGAAGCTTAAGTATCTTGGTTCAGAAGTGTTGGTCAGTTGGTTTGGTGCAGCAGCTACAGTAATACAGGCACTGTATCCGGCTGTTGAGGTAAAAAGAGCTGAGCTGTAAGGTAAAAATTTCAAATTACCAGTGGATCTTCTAACTCTCTACCTATGGGTAATGACCGAATGGACGGCATCGTGGTTACAAGTGGCTGAAATGAGGTTTCTCCGAAGAGTGGCTGGAGTGAGCTTTAGAGACAGGGTGAGGAGCTTGGACGTACGGAGTGAATATCAAGTACAACTGCTGCTCCTTCATATCGAAAGGGGCCAACCGAGGTGATATGGGCATCAGGTTCGGATGCTTTCTCGGTGCCCTTGGAGGTTTACTGGGCATGGCCAGCTGGGAGGAAACCCTGACCCTAGCCTGGGAACAATTTTGGATCCCTCAGGAAGAGCTAGAATGTGCTGCCAGGGAGAGGGACGTCTGGAATTCCTTGCTTAGCCTGTTTCAACCTTGACCACGAACATAAATGAGATGAGATAGAAATCCAAGTTGTGGGCAAACCACAGTATTGTGATTTAGAACCATACAATTTCTAGGGGAAATGAGTTTCTTCTTTTGCTGACATAGAGATAAAGTTCCATTCTATGACCAAGTATATGCATCAGCAAAGTTGTTTTTTTTGTTGTTGTTTGTTTGTTTGTTTGTTTTCAGGCATTTCCAGATAGGTCACTTGGTGGACATCCCATCATGAAGTGATTAATGCAGCTGTTGGAGGAGAAACATCTGTCATCCTCTGTTCCTCAACAGCAATCACCCTTAACTCAACAAAAAAGCCTTTTAAAAATATTAGTCATCTCTCGTCCAGACAGTGTTGCTGCCATAGATGGATGTCTAACAGTTTGAGACAAGGGATCATCGACACAGTAGCGTGTGGATGTTTGATGTGGCATTCAAATAAATTATGTAAGATAAACATGGCTAGAATGACTTGTGGAAGATGTGATGTGCAGATGAATTGATTGTGAGTGTGAATTCATTTGCAGTTTGCAAATAGTAACATTTAAAAAGATGCTGCAGTGTAAGTCTGCCCAAGAGTCATGAAGTGACTTATGAATCCAGCATTTGGCTGCTGCTGAGGTGCTTAAATATCTCTCAGGGTTCTGTGCTGGCTGGTGTCCTACAGGTCATCTATGTTGATGTGTTAGACCATAAATAATGCAAATGTATATGGTCCTTTTAAAAGGTGGTTGCAGTAATGAACAGCCTAAGGTGAGGTTGTTGTGTTTGTGTTGTCTGCTTGGCATTAACAATGTTATCAGCCTTCCATCAGGTTACGTTGGACTTGGGAATAGGAAAGTCAAAATTCTACAACATCAGCCTCATGATATTATACACTGCAAGGCCTAAGATATCTTTTACACATCTGATGATGCATACACAAACATGAACAGTTACAACATGTAGTATAAAAACAACAGTCTGGCTTCAGGCTACTCAATTACTAAAAAGCTCTCCCTTTGTTTCCCTGCAGTCATTTTGTATGTAAGCGGGTCTGTTTTAATCCACACCTCAGTCCGCTTGTTACACTGCAGTCAATCTACATCCATCAACTCATTCCCCTTCTCTTCTCTCTCTGTTATCTCGCTTCGCTGGTTCAACTTTGATCACGGGGGTGGGTAAATTGCACCTCTCTCGGAGCCTAAAACAATCTTTAATGCCATTGGAATGCTGCCGCTTCTTCCCCCGGAAAACTCTGCGGCGCTGCCTATCGTTCCTGATAACAATGCGTGGCTGCACTGAAGCGCTTGAGCAGGCGAAGTCTAGGCAGAAATCACAGGGGAACACTTAATATGCCCAAGCAAATAGCAGTGTCTCACCGATATCCTTCACTGCAGGGCAGATACAGATCCGATCTGAGAAAGCCTTTACACAGATGAATGGCGAGCTCGGAGCACACTGTCGTGTCTAGCTGGGGGAAGGGTGCACCTGTGGCTGTGCCATTAATATTGATGTTATGCTATTTATCACAGAATTTCATTACACAACATCTCTCTGTGGTACTACTTGAAGAAGTTGAAGGGTACGTCTCCAAGGTTTAGCTTTAGAAATCGCATTCAAAGAAAATCTATCACTACATATATTACACACCACTTCTAGGAAATAGGTAGGTAACCTTGACGAACATATGTTGGTATCAGCTGCTATCTTTAAACCTGGCCACTATGTAAAGAAAGCACACGTACACACCAAATGTGTTTGTGCACCATGTCAAAGCCGTGCTGCTAAGTCACGACCGTCAACCCGCACCATCTGCTGCTCCACCTATTAGACACCAGTCAGACAGACAGTTGGTCTAAAAATAAACAAGGGTGATCAGGTCTTGAATATAGGAACACAGCTTGGTTCCAAAAACTTTCCGCAAGAGTCATGTAACAGGAAAAAGACAAGTGTGTATGTGTGTGTGTGTGTGTGTGTGTTTGAGAAATAGTGTAGCTACACATGGGTAACCAGAAAGGACACAAATAACAGTCTGCCGTTTTAGCATTTGTCACCAAATGAGGTAGCGAAGTGGGGATTGAGCCCACATATCAATGACACTCCTTGATGGCAGCAGCCATCCCCAGCAGGATGCAGCCTGACACAGGTACACTCACAAAAACAGTTAAGAAACTCACAACAGAAACATGAGGAAGAGCACACAGCAACAGTTTTGCAGGCACAAGGGAGACCAACACAATATCAGGCAGGATCGGTGTGTTTCGATAGTTGCCACCAAAGAGAAGAATAAAAATAAAGATCTCTGAAACTGACACAAGAACCATGAGCATATGAAAACAGACCAAACAAACATGCCGTCATGTGCATAGTCCTAATACATTTGAAATCTAGGATTGTTGCAATGACAAAGGAAGTCCACCAAGCACGCGTTTTTTGTAGTACTGTAACTCACAGTGATTTGCGCTATTGAGAAAATTCAAAGTGTGGCTGAACACTGGGACGTTGCGCTTTTGTCTCGAAGACCTTCATAACATCTCACTTCATTTTTTTTACCAACAAATTCCTCCAAACAACTCTGTCTTCCTGGGCCCCCTGGTCTTCAACCTGCAGCCAACAGCAGCGGTGCGTCATCATTACTTACTAATGGCAAATAATTTCCACATTTTGTCCATTTTTATCTGTGGGTCTTAAAGTGTTCATGCAAAATTAACAAATGCAACCCTAATACCAGCCATTGGTATATTTTGTTTGCAACCTAATGTTTTCCTTCTTATCTGAATGATTTATGTCTTGGTTGTGTCAACAGATTTGAGAGTCAGTTGCGTAAGGTTAATTTTTCAGTTGAGCTGGAACATTCCTACACAAAATAAGGAATTGTTGCATCCCACACATTCTCCCTAACCATTATACTTCCACTTCCACTTTATGCTCTGCTGTTTGGCAAGTGCCCCATCACCACTGTTTAAACGGCATTCACACGTTGGTGGAACCACAATCTTTTCCGAGCAATTGGCTCTAGGTAATCGTGTCGCTGATGACAGGTTTTGCTTCTCCTGTTTGCAATCAGGTAAACAGATAGGTGGTGGTGATGGAGGGCGGTGCTAGCAGATGGCAACCACGGCTTATTGAATCGTGAGAGATGCGTTCACCTTAACCTCATCAAGACACATTGATTACTGAGAGGAAACGTATTGATTGGGGAAGATATGTGATAGCAAACACGCAGACACTTGAACCGGCACATTACCAATACACATCCCATCTATCAGGCAGTCTTTTAGCAGTCAGTGATTACACATAGACCAGTGGCTTACATAAATACTCTGCTAAAAGGTATCATTAGACCAAAACAGCCACCTGACCTTAGACATTATTTTCCATGAGGAAGTAAACTGGTAATGGATGTCTTTCACCTAATTACTAAAACAAAAGACTTTTTGGACAAACAGAGACTTGCTATTGGAGAGCTCATATCTCATTAGTTGTGACTTTGTCCCCGACAACAACCAATCATTTACAACAGTGTGCATAAACAAGCAGCATCTTGCAAGAAGACATATGAACTGGCTCGGGGGTACTTGATCAGTTTGGGATCTAGTGAAATTGGAGGCCAGGTCAGCACCTTGTGCTGTTCTTCATGTTTTGTTGAGTTGTTCCCAAAGTGTTTTTGTGCCTGTGTCAGACTGCATCCTGCCTGGGATGGCTGCTGCCATCAAGGAGTGTCACTGTTATGGGGTGGGGGTGCCTTGTCTGGTGTAGGTGGGTGCCACATGTCTAAGTAACATCCACATGAATTAATGCCAAAAGTTTCCCAACAGAAAAATGAATTGTCACAAGACGGTCAGTGTTTTTTTACTTCTCCTATCAGTGGTTTTAATGTTGTGGCTGATCTGTGTATTAACATGTAACAACGTACTAGTCCTTTTAGGTGTTATGGACATGTGAATATCAGTTTGGTGCACCATCCGGCCTCCAGCCTGAGACAGTAATCACTTGTCCTCTGGAGTCTATCCCAGCTGGATAAGAGGCAGGGTCCACCCGGGCAGGTCGCCAGTCTACCGCAAAGCTAGCACAGATGCACAGACAAACACTCACACCCACAGCCGATTTAGAATCACCAATTAACCTAACGAGCATGTCTTTGGACGGTGGAAGGTAAGCTGGAGTACCCGCAGAGAACCCACGCAGCCACAGGCAGATCATGCAAACTCCACACAGGAAGGCCCCAGTCGGCCGATGGATTCGAACCTAAAGCTTGTGAGGCATCAGTGCAAGATATGTACATGAATTTCATAAATATCCTTACCAAGCCTTTGTTTTAGAGATTACATGAGGCCGGTGTGTGTTCGTATTCATGTAATTATGTAATTACTTCACAGGCGCTTCTGCCTGTTGTGTTCACTGAGATTGAGTAGCCTTTGCAGCATGAAGAAGAGCCTGAGGTAGAGAGGTGGGTGGCTTGTATCAGATTGTTTGATGCACGACAAGATGAAGAAGAAGTGAGTTGTTGTTCAGCAGGGAGCCCAAATATACACGCATTCAAGCAAGAAAAGGAAAACTGAAAATTCTGGATGTAAAAAAATAAATATATATATATATATATATATATATATATATGAAAATCAATAAACACGGCTATGAAAAATGAAGTGGCTTCCCAGAAAGTTGTATTTCTTCTTTTCATTCCTCAGACAATGGTTCTTCTTTAAACATGATGAAATTGCCTTGCAAGAAATTTGGAAATAAAGATGCCTCGCACTAGAAACGGATCAGTGCAAAGTGATCAACTGAACACCCCACGGCACAGAAAGCGTGAAGCTCAGGAACATGCGAGTCAAGGATTTGAAGTCCTAACAAAGGTGAAGACACAGTCCACCTAAATGCTGTAGCGTCTGCACCATCATAAGAAAGTAAAAGTACTTTTGAATAAAACTCTTGAGTCGTTGCAATCTAAAAAAAAAAAAAAAAAAAACAGAAGAAAGAAAGATAATTAACTTTACTCTAACTCTTTTTAAATCTCCCGTCAATCCTAATGTAACTCACTAGAATGCTTGGAGAAGTTATCTGTCTGGGTCCTCTGACTAAATCCAAATTAGACAGGGACTTAAATGCAAGCCAGACTTGAGGAACTTGTAAAGAGCCAAAGTTTCTGTCAAAGAAAATATAGTTTGTTTGACGTATCTCCACCTTGGAATGTTTGACATTGAATTTGGTACTTGATATAAAAGTCTAAAAGCAAGATATCAAAGTAAAGAATAACCAATGTCGATAAAGTTAATGGAAGTTAGTAGCCACAAATGTATCAGTACAAATAGTATTGTGGTGTATAAGATAAGACGGCAAAAGAAAAGATATATTCAAGATCCTGGCAGCATTGTCCGAGGTAGAAAGGCAAGACGCTTTGTAGTAAATGGAACATCAAACTATTCATTTTGTATCGTGGCCTTTGTCATTTTCATCAAAGCTCACTATTGTCTGAGGAAAATAACACAACGTTCAGCCACAACATTAAAACCACTGATGAGTGCAGAAGTGAATAAGGATGTTAGGGCTAGGGTTAGGGTTAGGGTTAGACATGTAGCACCAACCTAGACCAGGCGCCCCCACCCCATAGTGATGAAATTCCTTGATGGCAGCAGCCAACAAAAAAATGTTTAGGAACAACTCAAAAAACATGAGCACAAGGTGTTGACCTGGCATCCAAATTCACTACATCCCAAACTGATCAAGCATCTGTGACACAAACTAGAACAAGTCCGATCCACAGAGGCTCCTCTCCTCAACCCGTAAGACCCAAAGGCCCGATATTAACAACATTGTGTTGCCAGACAACACAGGACACCCTCAGAAGGCCCATGTCCATTCTCTGATGTTTTGGAGGCACAAGGGAGACCTACACAATGTTAGGAAGGTGGTCATAATGTTATGCCTGATCGGTGTATGCCTATGAGTAACAGCTCAGTACAGTGGGAAAGGAGCTAATCTGACTTTTATGAGCTGAGGCTTCGTGCTATTGCTCGCTCCGTCTCATTGCACCATATAGGGATCAGGAGCATCCAGTTCAACACCTCCATTGTCTTCTGCTCTTATTCAGTTAAAGAACTCGCTCTTACACCTTTCAAGTGGAATTTTCTCTCAACTAACTCTTTCCACAAAGTGACACATTTCATGAGATAGACTTTAGCATAGTGCTGTAAATTTCCATCATCCAGCTCCCACCACACTCTGACAGCTGACTACTTGAAGGGAGGACCCTGGAGAAGTAATTACGGCTGTGGCTGTCCACTTCCAGAACTGCTTCTCTCCGGTTCTGAATTTTTCATCATTCATCAGGCATCACAGATGAAATTCTTAAGGACTGGCCTCCTTAAAGATGTGAATAATGAACTGACAAAACCTGTTTGTTTTTTGATATTGCGCCATGTTATGGAATTGCACTTTGTTAAGACTCATTTGCGTCCATTCGCCCACACATTGCCGCACGGCCATGTCGACACGGGGTCAGGCCGCTCCTGGCCAGCTAATGGCATGCTACATTCATGATTTATGTCGGCAACAACGTCGCAGCGCATTAAATTCTGCGTGTGCGCGTGTGTGTATGTGTCTGCACGTGACTGAATTTCATGGCCACGGCCAATTTATCTCCATCTTTCCTGCTGAGACTCTGAGATAAAACGCTCTGTAGGGAGGACGTGCCTGACCTGAGTAGTCTGTTGGAGACAGATAGACAGACGGATTAAGAACTACTACACACTCTAACTTAAAAAAAAAACAAAACAACAACAACAAAAAAAAAAACACCGGTGTCAGAATTGAGGCGCGTTTGTCAGTGACGACCTTTATCTCTGCACTTTTTATGATAAACAAAGCTCATGGGCTCAGCACCAGCAGATCATGCTAAAAATATGTTCCAGCTCTCACAGTTTGCTGTCTCCGTGACCTGACAAATACTGCATACACTTGAATAATACCCATAATACCCAGTACTGTATGGTTGCAAAGGTGCCGATCGGGCAAAACATTATGACCACTTTCCTAAAATTGTGTTTGTCTGCCTCCGAAACAGTTGTGACTCATCAGAGAATGAAGGGTGTCCAGTGGGTTAAGGGGAGGGGCCTGTGTGGATCAGGCTCGTTCCAGCGCATCCTACCAATAGTTGAACAGTTTGGGATGTAGTGAATTTGGAGGTCAGGTCAACACCCTTTGCTGTTTTCATGTTTTTTTTTTGTTTTTTTTTTAGTTGTTCCTAAACCAGCCATCCTGGGGATAGCTGTTGCCATCAAGGAGTGTCTTTGCTATGGGGTGCCTGGTCTGGTCTGGTCTCATTGGGTGCTACATGTCTAAGTAACGTCCACAAGAATGCCAGGTGTGAACATTTCCCAAAAGAACATTGCATTGTTACAAAATGGTCAATGTTGTTCACTTCTCCTGTCAGTGGTCATAATGTTGTGGGTGATTGGTGTAAATGAAAGAATACATTTGGGTCATTCGCTCAAAGTACTACTTCCGTGGACCCCGGCACACCTCGGGTAAAAACTGGCAGCCGAATGCCTTGTAGCAGCAGAGAGCCGGTGCCTATAGCTCCCCGCCGTTTCTCAGTGTCAGTTAAATGCCCAACATGCAAATGGCGCCGCACACTCCATCCTCTCACTCTCTAATTAGGCTGTAATTATGGAACGCCGTGGCTGTAATTGAAAGTGTCAACTAATTTTTCAAATATGAATGCTGTCGCTATCCCAAACACGGTGAGTGACACTCTTTTTGAGCCCCTCCTCAGCGCGGTGACTGGAAATGCTCCACATTTTTGGCTGATGGGATGGCTAAAAGCACACGGCTTTTCATAAGCCTGACCTTTGGATTGGTGCTCATGTACAACAACAACAAACACGGCACACACAAACGCCGTGTTAGTGTGTGCGAGTGCGCCCATGCATCTAGACTGCCAGAAGATGATTTATGTCCCGGAGCTTCCTGCTGTGAAATATGAAGCGAATTTCACTGAAAGCACTGTGTTGGCCCGGCACCCAATCACCAGTTTTTTGTTGTTGTTGATGTTGTTGTTGTTTGTATATTTATTTACTTTTAATTTTGTGTAGGGGAGTGTCATGTAATGAGAACTGAAAGCTAGCAGGAGGCACAATATTTCTCCTTGGAATCATAAAAATACTGAAAGTATGACAGCTTGTTTAAGTTGTTCATGTTTTATTCATCGTTGTTATTGCTCTGTAGAACCTGCAGCTCACACTCTTCTCACAGGTGTGTCAATAGCTCTGTTTTAAAGTTTCTCCTTCATGCAATAATGATAATTCTAACTGTTTTGGGCTCCAGGGTTTGCTTAAGTTTAATCGTCGGTTTCTTTTAAAACCATGGAAGTGATTGCTTAAACACACTAGCATCAACAACTAGGGGGAGAAGGGCCATAAATCTAAACCTGCAAGACATTTTCCACACCCATCCATCCACCCTGGCCTCCTCCCTATGTCTATGCGTAACCGTAACTGTGTTAGTGTTGCTTGTTTGCTACCAAGAAGAGCTGTTTCAAAGAAAGGCTTTTTCCATCTTTGTCTTAGCCAACATGTTTTCTTATTTTTGTTTCAACGCACTGCAGCTTGAGAAAACACGTGCAAGTAGACAATAAAGAAAATTAAGAAAAAGTTTCCATCAATCAAGACGTTTCAAGTTGTTCATAAATTATTTTGTTAAAGTAGATTATTTATTATCTATGAGTTTAGCATCCCTGGCAATTTGCATCTTTATTTCTCCATACACCTTCAGCATTAGTGAAACTGTTTTAATTCCTTACATCTTAAATAAGTTTATTAGTTTGGGTCCTGGTCGTTCATGTTACAGTACAACGCATTGCAGCCAGACCTTAACAGTAAAGAAGGACGTAATGGAAAACAAAGGAGGAAGCTAAATGAGCTAAAAAAAAAAAAAAAAAAAAAAAAGAGAGATACAAAAATGTACTGCGAATTGTGAAAGAGAGAGAGAGAGGTGGTACAAGAAGCGGGAAAAGGTGAGGGGAAATAAAAGAGTAGTGACAAAAGGGGAGCTGAGGATGAAACCTCTGGTAGACTATTAGAGCAGAGAAGAGACTCTCATCAGTGAAGGGGTGTGAGGCGCTGAATAAAAGGGATATTTGTTGCTCAGGCTGAGTGAGAGGATTCTATTTACTTGTCAAGCAAAGAAGTAGCAAGACACACACTTTTATTTCCTGTCCAAAACCAAAGCAAAAACAAAGGAAGTTTGATTTGATTGAGTTTCCGGCTCTCATCCAAATGGCTTCTTCAGTTGGAGAGTTTTTGTTAAGGACACTTGAAATTCACTTAAGTACGGTCTGTTAGCGACTCAATACCTGCAATTAGATTTTTTTTTCCACATCTCAGAATGACCTTCAGATTCACAATGTGAATTGTGCAGAGGTTAATGTTAAGAAGGGGTTGGATCGGCCTCTAACCTACAAATGATTTATTCAGAGGTATTGAGTGTAGAGTTTTGATGTTTGTGAACGAACCAAATCTAATGTCCGACTCTTTAAAACGAACAAAGGGAGCCGAGTCTCATTTTTGTGATGTTCTTTTATTCCTTTTATTTTATTTTCTTATTTATTTCTTATTTATTTACTTATGTATTTATTGCTGAGACGTTCCTGTTTGCTTTGAGGTGGTGCTGGTGACGGAGCTGGCAGTGGACCAGGGTTTGATTCCTGGTTAGGTGCTTACTGATTTCTCCAGGGACGGCTGGTATAAATGGGCTAATAGGGCTAAGCCTTCCCAAGCTATTTTTTAAAATAACTTACAATAGATAGTTTTGGTGAAACCAGGTACAAGGTGGATTATTAGCTGTCTAATCCATTTTCCTCAATGTCTTTGGAGGAAAAATTGGTAGTTAAGAAACTGGGATCACATTGGCCAAATGATGTTCAAATAACTCACTTTCCTGTATCGTTTTTTGTAGGTGATATAGCGTGGACCCAACAAGGAATTGAAACATTTGTCATTTGACATGAATTGTGGAGCCCACCCACCAAATTTCACCAACAGCCGACACTGGATTTCTCACATGACAAATAAAGCATCAGTCTATTTGAATGTGGATTTCTGATATAGATGGACTCAAATATCCCACCAATACACATCCTCCTGCTGATCCAAATCTAACTCGATCACAGCGCATATTCTTAGGATTAAATAAGTTACCCCCAGGCTTGAATCTTAAAAATAAATAAATAAATATGAAAATCTTTTGAACGGCTCTTTCTAAGGAACGGATCCTCAAGATCCAGCTCGCTTTAAAGAGCCATGGATCCCATTACCGATTGCGTGGTTCTGATATGTCATCTTCTGTCACTGTTGTGGAAACACAGCCGATGCTCCGTACACGTGGCCACACGGTGCATTGACTCAGCATGAAAACACACAGCCAAACGCACCCTCAGACAGCGGCTTTTGTGTTCCGGGGTGAGAATCTCCATTTACCCAGTGTGGGTGCTGAGGTGAAGCGGAAGAAGATCCGCTGCCCTGAGGGAAACACACATGATGGATTCCCTCCTAGAGACTGTAGCAGTGATTAATGTCTGTGCGTTGGACTGGTGTGTGACTGTGAGCATCGCGGTGGAGGATGAGTGCGTTTGTGTTGAGGGAGGCGTGACGGGTGGTGACTCACATGTGAGCCAAGGACGGAGGAGGCATTTCTTTCACCTGTATCCATCTTTCTGCTTGTGCCGCACCTCCATCAAATCCATTCGGTTACTCTCGTCATTTTTTTCTCAGCCACCTCTGCCTCACTCTTCTACCTCCGTTTCTTTCCTTCATTTTTCCCCACAAGTTGTCAGGCACGCCACTCTCCTGTGGTTGGCCTCCCCCTTCTTGCCTGCTCTCATTCATTCAAGCTTTAAAATTTCATTCTCACTCACTTACCCAGGAGGTAAAGTTGAATTACAGTCATTACCTTGCAGTTTCTCGGCACACTTGTTCTCTCTACACCCGTCTTGTCTTCTCTCGTCTCCGCTTGGTCTTTTTGAGGGCTCCAGGACTCTGTCCCTTACATTCATTGTCTGCCAGGAGGCAGTGGGCATTGTGAGCTTCTCGTTGCTATTAACGCTGCAGCTCATCATCAAGTGCGTCTCGCACTCCGTGTCCGCGGGGTGGATCTGTTTTTAGCCCGCGGCACGGCACAAATACCTTGAGGATAAGTTGTTTGTGAGAGGAGCCGTTGCTATGCGACTAAAAGGATTCTTTAAACTTGAGGAACATTTTCCAGTTGTCTAATTCTGCCACTTCCTCCTTTATTGGACAGAGGTGAATATTCCAAAGTACAAATAGCATTAACTCGGACTGTTGTTTATTTCCCATGCTCTGCAGACGTGTTCTGTATTTTATAAATATATTAAGGGTGGGACATAAAATATGAAATGAAAATTTTAGTTTCAACAGCCTCTAATTTTCCTCTGAATTTCATTTAGGGGAAATGAAATGTGCACATGTTGGCCTTGGTACTGCAAACTATATTTAAAAAAAGAAAAAAGAAAAAAGAAAAAGTTCCGTTAATTAAATTCACCTTCCATTGAAAGGTGTTTTGCGAATGAGCTGTAAGTCTCATAAACTCTCGTCTCACAATATCCCATAATTCTCTTAAATTCTCGTCAAGCTTAGCATTTGAAGATGGACTTCAAATGAACTGGTCACATGACCCCCTGCATCATCTCTGGTGATGGAGAAGGGGCCAAAAAAGTGTTTCCATTTCACATTTCCAATAAATTGTTATATCGATATGTCTGAAAAAACACCTCATGAAAGCTTAAAAGTGTTTTAGATTTAGTTAAGACACTTTAGTTATATATTTGATAGTTTGTCCGAAATGTAGGTGTTTCCATAGTCAGTTTTGTATTGCAATATTTGGGTTTTGCACATTTCCAGGCGTAATGTAACCGTGCAAATGAAGCATCTCTGAACAAGTTTGGAAATGGCCGAGGATTCGATGGAAAGGCGCATTGAGCCCATTATAAATCCAAGTGGCTGTGCTTTGGATTTAATGCAGGATAGCAAGCGAGTGGTGGTACTACTACAAGTGGAAGAAGGGGTTGAGTTGGTGGTAAGGAAAAAGCGATTTGCACAAATATTATTGAAAATTCTTATGTCTTTGCATTTTGAAATTCAGAAAACGTAAATTGCACCATTTATAGGTGATGATTGGTGTGACTGAATGTGCCTTTTTAATGCCTTGATGATTCCTGCTCTCATTTTATATTTTTCGCGGTTAATGTGCCAGGTGAAAAGACAGCCAAAGGACCAGTGTTTTCTTAAGGCAGCAGCAGGAGAAAAACAAACTATTTGTTTATGATCACATCATATGTCATTTGAGTATTGTTTGAAAGCAGCAGTTCGAAATGTGGTTGACTTGGCGTTCTAAAATCAGGCAAAGGCTTGTCGTTACAGCGTCTCATTGTATCTGCCGTCAACAGGAGGATGTGAGCACCTGTTGTATGTACTAAAACAACTTGAGAAATCACACACTAGGGCAGTACATTTAAAAACAAAGCTATTCTATGTGCATGGAACTGCAATGACCCAAGAATTAGACACAGACGCGTACCCATTTGAATGAACTGCCTTATTCACGATGCACCTAAACGTACCTTCCCTCCGAGTCAATTGCACATCTTTGCCAGTTCTGTGCTGCTTTTCTTTTAATAAGAAAAGGTAAATAATACCTTTTTCCCCTGAGTCCAAACTCAGGTTCACTTATCACTTTGTTGCGGTGTCAGTGCACCTGTCCTTTTTTAAAAACTAATTATCGCTCATCGTACAGGCCCTAAAGCTATCATATAAATATGATAATTATCGTATATCAGGCAATGCACTGCTGGCAGTAGTGACGTAGGTCCATCTTTCCAACGATTTACCATCAGTAATTATTCAATTACCTGTCAAAACCAACAGCCAGGCATGTTTAAAACACATTATTTACTGTCTTCGAGAAATCCCATTTGCAGGTTACTTTATTTTGAAAATGGGTACATCCGAATCTCGCAGCAGAAAAATAAATGCGGAGGATAAAACCCACTTGAAATAGATCCACCTCTAACAAGGGCGCATACAGAGCATTTGTAGATATTATTCAACAAACACTTGCAAGAAGCAAAATTTCAGTATTCAGCAAGTTTAATTTGCTCTTTGCACACCGGAGGGAAGAGCTGGATGTTCACCCCTCGATCTTCTGTCTGTCGCCTCTTCGAAGAGCCATGCATCATTTATAGAAGCCATTTATTCATCAAAGAGGCAATTTTTGTCCAGTGTTCAAATGCTCAAATCAAAGCATTAGTTGGGAACTGGATTTCTCTCGACAGCATGTTAAGGGTTAATGCATCAAAATCAGTGGGAGATCCTGAGAAGTAAAGTCATACAAATTGTTGTGTGTGTGTCGATGGCTCAGTGAAGGATGAAACAGAGCCATGACTCTGCAGGGGTTCAGCAGTTCATGGGTTTGACGCAGCAGGAGTCATCCGCTGGTGTCTTGATGTTTGGCTCTGTGGGAAACGTTCTATGGCTGACTCAGAGCGTCTATCGCTTGTTTACAGTGAAGTCGAGGTTTGTTCTTTAAATTATGTTTTTCTGCAGACCTTCAAAACACTTCAAGATGTTTAAATGTGAGCAAAAGACAGATTTCGCAAAATGTGCATCAACTCTGAAAATACATTTGCACATACTGTGGGTATAAGAAATGGGAAGGTAAACCATGAAAGACTTGTATCACATGTGTTATAAGACTGGTGAAATGTCCAGGGTGTACCCCACCTCTCGCCCGATGGGAGCTAGTTTTCAACTGAATACATGAAACAACGTTCGTCAGCATTAGCACATTTGTACAACTCTAAGATGTGTCAAGCATTTTTCATTTGCAATCCACCTATTCCATTTCTTTGAATGCAATTTCAGTTTTCAGTTATGGCTAGGTTGGATTTAGGGAAATAAACTATTCATGTAAAGATAGAAATTTTACTTGCACTTTCATACGGCTGCAAGGGGTCGTCTTCGTAAGCAGCCATCTGCCACTGTTTAAAGCTTCTTACAAAGAAATTGGCTGGTGTAAATGGAGGAGATTATTACTGCAGCTGAAACACACTTTCAGTCCATGTATGGGCACACAATTATAGCTTTTGCACCCTTTGTGTTACCCTGTAATGTATCACAAAGACAGGATAGTAGTTGTGGTACTAGTAGTTGTTCCCTACCCATAAGAAGGTAGTTCGGGTTGTTTAACTAATACAAACCCTGACTTTTACCATAGACATGACTGATCGAAGAAAACAATAAATACTGTATTTTCGACATGTTTCAAAGATCAGCTATAATCTTTTATCTCAGCAACTTAATACGACTTTAATTTTCACATTTCACGCTGTGCTGCCGATTAATACGATGATCTAAACAGTTGTTGTCAAATTAGCTCAAAGCTGAACTCGATTTGAAAACAGGTCAAGGATTTACATAATTAGAGCCTACGAGTGCATCAACATCAATAAAGAGACAATGTGTCTCACACACACAGATTTATTGGAGCCGCGTCCAAATGAAGGGGCTGATATCTGAAGTGAATTAAATGACAGAGGGGGTGGAAGACTTCAATTTACTCAACTAATTATTACTAACTAAAGGTTAGTTTACTTTTTGAGAGGAATGCGGAAGGATTGAATGCATTATCTAAACGTGCAATGCCACAGGACTACAGAATTCTTGATCTCCCAAATGTTCACTCATTTAGTACTTTTTGAAATATTGGACCACATTATAATATCTGTCAGAGTTGCCCCCTTCATTGACTCTATTAAATCACGGCTTAAAACTTAGTTCTTTACCTTGGCTTTTAAGTCTTCTTGATCTTTGTTCTATTGCTGGATTTGTTGTCAATCAATCAATCAATCAATTTATTTATAAATTTGACTGCATCTGTTCTATGATTGTAATTCTATTGTGGTATTATGGTATTCTTTTTTTTTCTATTTGATTAACTATTTGGTTTGGTTTTATTTATGTTTTGTTTCTGGGGCGAAGTTATTATGAAGTTTATTCTCTTTGAATTTATTTATCGCAAAGACTTTGGGTTAACACCATTTAAAATAGAACAGTTAGAGTCAGATATGTCAGCTTACTCCAGTAAAAAACCTTTAGGGATTGCTCTTGAAAATACTTGGTGATACCTTGAGTGGTGGTATTTAGACGGGGCAACGAGGTGTTGTCTGGAGTCTAAATCCTCACCTAGGATGTGGTTCTCTGTTGTTTCCCCACCTGTTGAGTAGACTCTCACCATTTCTCCCTCCAGCTGAAAGCCACTTCATAATTGCAGTACAGCGCATTGTTGTGTACATCCCTTCAACACAGAGGCTAGAACTAACCGACAGAGCCCTGTTTGTGAATGTGGCAAAGGTGCTGTGTGTGGCGTTGTACCCTGTGTTCCCGTGAGAGACTGTTGGCAGTTCTTTAGTTGGAAACATTGTGAAGCATCTTTACTTCAGTGTAGCTTGTTCTTCCTCAGATTCACACCGACAGAAAACACGGAGGCTGTGAGTAAAACTGAAATACCCTGAGTTGGTGTAACTCACATTCCGGTTAGAGATTTTAGAGCAATGATTGAAAAAAAAGACTTTTCTCAACCATGTGCAAAATCTTTATAAAATGACTTCAGACCGTGGCTCAGTCAAATATAATCTGCTCTAAGTGGGAGCTATTTCATTCAACCTAATGGAAGAGAGACAAAACTAAAAGATAAGTGGTGGCCTTGCATTAATTTGGTGGCTAGAAATCTTATTGTAAACTTTTCCTGATATAGATATAATGCTAATGGCCTATGATTGCTTTAACATGATGACTTAGTCTTGATGACTGCTTTAAAGGGAGATCAAAAGAGAAATAATATTAGCTTTCAGAACAGGAAGCGCTGCGTGTGCCATAAAGAGATGGTTTCTCCTAGATCATGCTGATAAGTTGTTCTATCGTTTATTCATTCTAGATGACCGTGTCATTGAGAAAATGTTGACATACTTGAATGGTCAGGTTAACTTAAAGTCTAAAATGAACCGAGCCTTCGGTTTCATCTCTTTAAAGTCATTCAGTTTAGTTCTGGTTTGGTTCTCATGCATGAATTCTCCAAGGTGGTCAGCAATCAGTGGGATCAGAGAGTGACCTCTCCTCTCCAGCGGTCCGACTCATGCCAGTCAGTGCGTTTACATGCACAGTTTGTGGAGCATGTGCACACATGTTGTCCAGTTATTGTCCGATTAAGGTGTATACATGCTGGAGAAAATATATTTCCGATCGCATTATCTGGGTGGATAAGGAGAACTCCCATTTTAGTCGGAGTAACATGTTTATATGCACTTAAGTTGTCCAGTTAAAGTCTGATTAAGGCAATAATCTGTTTTGTTTTTTTTCACGTGCATGTAAACGTACTGAATGGTGCAGAACAGACCTGGAGAACTAGTTTGACAATGCTAATCTTCTTTGGAAGGATAAGGCTTCTATAGAAAATTTCTAATGTTCAAATGTGATCGAGATGAAATAGAAGACTCAACCTAAGGCCTGAAAAGGCTAAAATAACTAAAAATTACCATTAGGAATGAGCCATTTTTTTGTCTCTTTTTTTTTTTCTCAATTTACCAATGTAGGATAAGCGCCCTTGACAGTGGCCATGACAGTTTTATGGTTTTAACAACACTACTAGCACCAAATATTTTAGAGAGCAAACTCCTCCCCGAGAAAAACCTTCAATTTCTGCCCTCATCATCCTTCTTTACCCCAAATATCTACTGCACAAGAGGAGAAGTGAAGTGTTCTCGGCTTTTCTTTTTTTTTTCTTTTTTTTTTTTTGCCCTCATACTCTGTGTCACGCTGATCCCATTACATTGATTCATGCCAGGGAGTTTCTCGCTGCTGCTGCAGCCTCACACTGTGCAGTCAGATGGTGCTTGTTTAGGAAAGTAACAAGTCAGAATCTTACACATTTGCTCTCCTCTCTCAGAGCTGGCCTGCCTCGGAGTACGACTATTGGCCTTCACATGATATCCTCACTTTTCTAACCTCTCTGTTACAGCAACCCACCCGAACGTTTTCAGCTTAAACTGACGCGTGCCGGATAATGAATACCACCAGGCTGTTTTATTACATCCCACAGAATACTTGGAAGCTGCCAGTTCACCATATGAGCTGAATCTATTACGTGAACATCTATTTGCACATCCCCGCGGTTATTCCATTCATGTCGTATCTCTATAATTGTGCCTTTCTGTTTTGTTCCTCCATGTAAAGCCAGCCCAGCTGCTTCATTTTGTATTTAGCTCTCTTTGATGTAGACAAACGCACCAATCAGGAGCACTCTCTTCTAATTATCCTACACTCTGCGTTGTGTGTCAGGCGGGGGACCTGCCCCTTTCTTCCGTGGATGACACTGATGGTTGATTCAGCTCGTTTCTCCCTTTCTGTTTATTGCAGGCTTTCATTGCTGACGACTGGCAGATGATCTAAGAACATCCAACTCAAGGTAATTATTTCCATTGTCTTGTGCTCTGGAGATTGATGCATAAAGATGACACACACCTGCAGTATATACGTGCAACGATTTTAGGACTCGTCCACCGTAAGACGTATATTGAAACATATAGGATGCACCTGAAGATCATCAGTTCATACCAGAGCCAGAGTGTTTATTTCATGACATTGACCAAAAAGCATATGCCAGTGGATGCCCTGTGGGAAGGGATCCTGCAGCCTGTTTTGTGACAATGATAGGCGGTTTAGGCCCAGACCCTACGCAGACCCTGACGCCATATCCTGGTGGTGTGCAACTCCCCAGAAATGTAACCGTCACTATTCGGTGTCTGTGTCAGTTACTGTGAGCATGTTTTGAGTTTTATTTTGTTAAGTTCCTTGGTTTCCTGTCTAGTGTTACGCCCTGTGCCTTCCCTTGATTGTTTCATTGGTTTCTCCTTGTGTGCTCCACCCTAATGAGTTTCACCTCTGTCTTGTCACCCCTCTGCCCACTTGTGTGTATATGTAGCCCTGCCTTTCCCTCTGATGTGTCATTTTTTTTTTTTTTTTTGTCATCCTGCTATGTTCATGTTTCTCATTGTTTTTTCTCTTGTGTTTGGACTACCTGCCATCTTTGCAGCACTTTCTGTTTTTCTTGCCGTCATTTCATACTTTTTTGTTTGAACTCCTGCCTCATCTCCTACTGTCCTGCACTAGGGTCTGACATCACCCCCAAAACCCTGACGGTAAAGAGATGACACAGACCACAAGAGCTGTGATTGGTCAGCTTGGTAGTAGCATGTTTCTGCTTCTGCATCACTGCAATTTTTGAATTGATTGAGAAGACACAAAGGGCTTAGGGTACCCACGGAGACTTCAAGTAGGACAAAGTTTAAAAAGGGCACCAGCAGGTGCTTAGTGGGTGGAGCCTTTCCATTATGTCATTATGCGACTAACAGCTAGTAGGTTACCAAAACCCAATTAATTAAAAACACACTGACAAAGGGACATATCCCTAAAGAGAGGTTCGGGGACACTTTTAACCAGTTTTGCCATGCTTAAAGGCTACTCATACTTTTTCTACTACAGAGTGCCTTTGCACTCTTTTCTCTTTTTCAAATCGATAGTTTTGGGTTAATAAAGATGGAACACATCGAGACAAGGTAAACTGAGGAGGTTCAGAGATACAAACATTTGTAAGACTCACCCTTGGTGAAATTTCTCCAAAAGTTTCAGTCGCTATAATTGAAAGTGAAGCATGAAGTCCAAACAAAGATTAGTTTTTACAGAGTGAGCCAGGCTGACGAGCGCACAAGTATAAATGGCACGCACAGGCATGGCCTACCTGCAGTGTTACGTTATCTATGTCCCGCAGTACCCTAAATCAGCCTTAATAATGGGATTTTGAGCGGGTTTTTCACGTGCAAGTTCATGGCTTCCTCTTGGCTCGCTTAAGTACTTAGTTGTTGTTTCGAGTGACGTACCAGGCAGAATAGTTTGCAATAAAGTGCAATAATGTGCACACCGGAGACCATTTATATGTACTTATACATCATTTATCTCACAGAAAATTTAATCATGTTAAACACCCAGGGGAAGAACCCAAATTGTTGACCTGAATTTCAAAAATTAATTTGTTTTGGTACATGGAATAGTGTTTTATCTGACGGTGTAAATACATGATTCTCCTTGGAGGAAAAAGGGAATTTTCTGATTTAAAAAAACAAGACAAAACCAAAAAAACTTTGTTTAGAACCAAATGAAAATTAGATGTATCCTTGGTTCTGTCACTTGGGGGAAAAAAAGTCAATTAAAACACTTCACATGTCCTTCACTTCTTTCTCTTTTAAAGTATTTCAATGCCTTTAACAAGTGCTGAGTTTTTTTTTCTCTTTTTGTCCGTGGCCAACTGATTATCTATTTTGCTCTTATTTTTTTATTTTAGCCATTATGTAAATGACAGCAAGGGTTCCGCTTTCATATTTTTGAATAGCTCACATAGGAAGTGACTGAATACTCTTTGATTAAATGCACAAATAACGGAGCGGATGGTGTAAACGCCAGAGAATCCGTACGCTTCGCCGACACTTCATCCTGCTCGGTGCTTTAAACGAGCTTTCCTTCTGCACACTGTAGGTGGTTATTTGATTAATGGGTCTGCTCCACAACAAACCACTGCAATAGAGTTTCAACTTAAGATTGCACTAATTAATCTAAAAGCATCAGAAAACCTCATAATCATTGCAATGAAGGCCATCACTTTTTCTTCGGTCAATAAGTCGCCATGTATTTGCATTTATGACTGTTGTGTTAAAGACAAATGTTTGTGTTTCCAATATTACAACCTGAACCCAATGCTGGAGATGCTGTACTCTGTAGATGGGAAACAAAATAGGTCAGAGATGCAGCAGACTCCTCTTTATGTGTGTTTATTGACATCTGCACAACTAAGACAAAGTTTTTCTGTAAATGTTGGGAAGCAACACTAAAACAAACCTCCTCGGTAACACTTTCTATGAAGGTTGTATTTATAATGCCCTATAAATGCACTCATGTTTTATAAGGTGTCTATAAAGCATTATAATGGTCATTATTACCATCTATACATATTCACAAGTCGTCATAACCAACTTCATGATGCATTATGACAACTGGTTATGAATGATTATAATTTTAATCTGAATAGTGCATTATAAATATGTCAATATCTGCCTAGTCACTTGTTAGTTTTATGATGCATCATAACTACTTTGCTTTGCTAAATGTGTATAATGATGCATAATGAGTTTTGACTTCGCCTATAGTGCTTTATATCTGTAGTTATAAGTATATGTAATAAAGTTATAATAATGTATACATCTCCCTACAGCGCAGTTATAAACAGCTATGCAATATCATAAGTGCTATTTGTCAGCGCTAAGTAAAGTGACAAGAATATGACACTATTATTAACAGATATAAGTTACTATGAGTAATTAAAAGGTGCAATGAACTAAGTCCTGAGTCTGGCATCTTTACCCCATATGCACAATGTTAATAGGTGTTATTTGTCAGCTTTAGGTAAATTAGTGCAAATGAGGTGTTGTGGATATAAGACTATTATAAACAAATATGAGGCGCAATGAAATGAGAGCCTGGACAGTAAAGACAAAAGGAATGCATTTAGTTCACTTTATTTTCATTTAAACCAACACACATAATCAGAATGATTATCAATGCTCTGAGCACATTGCACAAACACATGAAACACATGAAACAGGCCACAAAAGTGGCACGGCGTGGTCCTAGAGATGTGGCTCTTAAAAGTGCCTTTGGGTTGGTGAGGTGATTCAGAGTCAGAGGTCAGGGGATGGTTTGACAGCAACTACAAGAAGAACAGAGGCAAATCTTTAGTGCTCTAGTTGGGTTTGTTTTTAATGCAGGTTTGATTGAAAACACATAAGTAGATCACGTTTTTTTGTTTAAAGCAGGCTAATGAGACATTGTGTTACCGCATATCATGCAGGCAGCGCAGATTACCCGTAGGTGGCTTAAGCTAGCTACACAAAGGTTACCAGACACGGCTAGTTTTCCCTCACAAGTTAGATCGTTTTCATATTCTTGCGTTTAATGATTGAAACCATTCGAAATCATTGCTTTAATATGTAAACGATGTGCTTCATGTAAACTAAGTAAGGCATTAGCTCACAAAACACTAGCAGGACAGAGAGACAACCTACCTGTCCTGGAGAGGACTCAGCGGAGAAAGAGCAGAAAACCCGCGGTCAATGCTTTACGACAGTGGGAGGAGCTGAGGAGGGAGGTGGGTGGGGTCAGGGGTCAGGGGTCATGGACTAAAGAATGACATTTCTACAATAATAATAATATAAATAAAAACGATATTAAAATAACATCTGACGGCATTCAATACATGCGGACATTTCTAGCGATCCTGTATAAACAAGCGGTTAAATGCCAACCCGGTCTAACAGTGGATGTGAAACTGGCAAGAAAATTAATCTATTGTTTGGTGCCTGCCGATTTTCCTCAAATTTTCATGCCGCTCGAAACGAATTTCAAACTGATGTATTTCAATTGGAAGTTATTTCGTGCTATGAGGATGACTGTCAATTTGACACTGCGCAATAAAGAGGTTTGATTTTATTTCATTTAGACTAGATTTGTAATGATCTTATTTCGGTTTTTAATGTAACGACAATTTTGCTGCAAGATTCGGCACTTTGAGATTCGAAAAAAATTAATGGTTATTTGTTGTATCGGTCGCTTATACAGGATCGCTAGAAATATCCGCCTTTATTGAATGCCGTCAGATATTATTTTAATATCGTTTTTATTTATATTATTATTATTGTAGAAATGTCATTCCTTAGTCCATGACCCCTGACCTCAGACCCCACCCACCTCCGTCCACAGCTCCTCCCACTGTCGCAAAGCATTGACTGTACGTACTAGTCGTAAAGCGGCTTTTCTTTCCTTTCTTCGCTGAGTCCTCTCCAGGACAGGTATGTTGTCTCTCTGTCCTGCTAATGTTTTGTGAGCTAATGCCTTACTTTGCTTACATGAAGCACATCGTTTACGTAATAAAGCAATGATTTCGAATGGTTTCAATCATTAAACGCAAGAATATGAAAACGATCTAACTTGTGAGTTAAAACTAGCCGTGTCTGGTAACCTTTGTGTAGCTAGCTTAAGCCACCTACGGGTAATCTGCGCTGCCTGCATGATATGCGGTAACACAATGTCTCATTAGCCTGCTTTAAACAAAGAAACGTGATCTACTTATGTGTTTTCAATCAAACCTGCATTAAAAACAAACCCAACTAGAGCACTAAAGATTTGCCTCTGTTCTTCTTGTAGTTGGTGTCAAACCATCCCCTGACCTCTGACTCTGAATCACCTCACCAACCCAAAGGCGATTTTAAGAGCCACATCTCTAGGACCACGCCGTGCCACTTTTGTGGCCTGTTTCATGTGTTTGTGCAATATGCTCAGAGCATTGATAATCATTCTGATTATGTGTGTTGGTTTAAATGAAAATAAAGTGAACTAAATGCATTCCTTTTGTCTTTACTGTCCAGGCTCTCATTTCATTGCGCCTCATATTTGTTTATAATAGTCTTATATCCACAACACCTCATTTGCACTAATTTACCTAAAGCTGACAAATAACACCTATGATGTTAACATTGTGCATATGGGGTAAAGATGCCAGACTCAGGACTTAGTTCATTGCACCTTTTAATTACTCATAGTAACTTATATCTGTTAATAATAGTGTCATATTCTTGTCACTTTACTTAGCGCTGACAAATAGCACTTATGATATTGCATAGCTGTTTATAACAGTGTGCTGTAGGGAGATGTATACATTATTATAACTTTATTATATATACATATAACTACAGATATAAAGCACTATAGGCGAAGTCAAAACTCATTATGCATCATTATACACATTTAGCAAAGCAAAGTAGTTATGATGCATCATAAAACTAACAAGTGACTAGGCAGATATTGACATATTTATAATGCACTATTCAGATTAAAATTATAATCATTCATAACCAGTTGTCATAATGCATCATGAAGTTGGTTATAAGGACTTGTGAATATGTATAGATGGTAATAATGAGCATTACAATGCTTTATAGACACCTTATAAAATATTATGAGTGCATTCATAGGGCATTATAAATACAACCTTCATAGAAAGTGTTACCACCTCCTCTTATACTTTTTGGTTCTTGAGTTACATCTGCATATGATGACAGGACATGTGACAGTGATCTTGTAGACTGCACTCATACATACAGTCAAGGAAAAAATTAGTAGACCACCTTTGCTGTCTTCATTTGTTTGAATGACTGCAGCCGTGCACGTCTGACATTGTTCTGCTCTCACAGCAGCCCATTCCCGCTGCAAAAATTCCAACAAATTTGCTTTGTTTTTGAGTTTGATGATGTTCCACAGGTTTTCATTTTGGTTTAGATCTGGTGATTGAGCAGGCCAAGGCATTGTTTGAATGTTCTGGTTCTCTATCCAGACTTCAACTGACCTTTGGTATTGTCTAGATGGAAAATCCAGGTAGGCTTTGTGGGCTTCTCCAGGAGGCCTCCTAACCAGTAAGTTGGCTGGTATTCTTATACTGTACCTTTAGTGGTACCAGGCATTAAAATGAACAATAAACTGAAGAAAACAAGGGTGGTCTTATAATTTTTTCCATGACCGTACATGCCTCCATTTCATCTTGTGCAGGCTGCGCGACTGCAAAACAGCATATGTTTCATTGATATTCCATCATGGTTTCATATATTTTCTTTTCATTTATGGCATTCGTTTTATTTATCTAAATCAGTATAAATGCAGCTTGGTAGTGTTTGAAAATGTGTGGCTGGTAGTGCGCTTTAAATAAGTGCATAGCCACGCAGCAGCAAGCAGCTTTGTGAGGCCGTGGTTTGAGATACTAATACGAGGCATTGATTTTTCTATGGTTAAAGCTCAACAGTGTTTTGTGTTTAGCATGATAGCATCTATGGAATTTTTGAAAGACATGATGTGTACACTTTATTTGCAATCTCTAATTAATAATATTTTCTCACCGATGGTGTTGCCAAGTCATTAAGAGCCATCCTTTTTAGCTTCTGTGACTTCTGACGACCAGAAAAGGGCAATAGCAGCCACTTACACTGAACACGTGAATTGTTGCAGACAAAATAAGTAAAAGGTTATAAAATTAATTCTCAGTATCAGACTGAAAATAGGATCTCTTGGAGGTAAAGCACAATGCTGCCAAAATGAAAGAAATCATACCCACACTTTAAAAGCAGAAATGCATAATAAGTGTTATAACCCTCTGCAGGCCTTTCATTCATGTCACTTTCCCTGGTGTGACAGATGTATGGGTCGGCCCCATTGTCGCTCCCAGTGGTCAGCTGAGTACCATTGATCCGCAGCTATTGAGCCACGATTGAAACAATTAGTATTGGTTTGAAATGTCAGCAACACATTAAGAGAGATGGATAATCAGAAAAAAGAGACAGAGCTTTCCAGTTAGATGGTGCCAAATGAAAAGAGATGAGAACAATTAATGTTCACATAGGTTAACACTGGGATCAGACTGCAGGTGTTTCCCCGTCTAGATTTTTAAAGCAAGCTCGGCTGCTTGGCTACGACATCTGCTGCCAGGCTAATTTTTGTGTCTTGATATTTGTGTCTTGATATATTAGCAGTGGTGTGGATGGTTCAAGTCATAAGTCTTCAACCGGGGGGGGGTCCCAAAATCTTTGGTTGATTAGACTTTTTTACCCACAATTTTAAATGTCTTTGAATACACATTAACATGAATCCAACACATTTGAGTAAAGGGATAAATGGGGGCAGAAGACGTTACCTCTCAGTCAGCATTCCACTCATTCAGCGATACAGGAGCTGTCTCACCAGTGCACCATTTTCCACAGAGCGCCACACTAGCCGAGACCTGTCAATCTAAGCCTCCTCTACACAATAGGCCCCGCCCCCATTGCTACCGAGCCAGTCACGGGGCTCCGACTCTGTCCGGTTCCTCGCTATTGGCCAAGAGCCTGTTCAGTCCCAGGGGGAAATCCCCAGACGCACTCTGCAATATCAGCAGAAGAGAAGCTAACAGTGACGCTCGCTCCCATCAGTCAACTACTGAGGCGAAAATGGATCTCTTTGTCACTAGAACAAAAAAGTCCACAAACACAGGAGTGATACCCTCCAGCTCACAAAGGACCAGCCAATATATATATATATACACACACACACATTGATATTGAATGCAAAATCAATGGTTTCAAACTCAAGTGTCCAACTCAAATATACAGTGGACCAAAATTAAAAACTGAGACAAAGTTGCCCAGAAATTTAATGATAAATAAATAAACAGATAATCTGCCTCCCACCTGTCTTCAAAGCTCCTGTTTTCCATCTTTAGTTTGGCCAGTTTTTTGTCGAGGGGTGGCTTAAATTTGTCCGAAGTGACCAGTAGCATGAGGTTTCTAATGAGCGTCAAGGAGGGGACACTTGCTTACCCACTAGCTAGGGTTTATAGTATTGGTGGTGCATGCAGTTTATACAGGCAGGACGACTCTACCAGTAGACATTTGATATTATCTCGTGGGACAAATATGTTTACACCACAGGCCTGTTTGACATCTACGGTTGAAGAGATTTATAAAACCTCACATTACAAGATAATCTGGACTTGTTATCAGACCACTAAAAGGTCCTGACCGGGTGTCTTCTCTGATTGACAATTAGTAGTATAAATTAGTAGTATAGACTTCTACAACCTGAGCCATGTGTCTTTAGATTTACACCTCACATAAGGGAGGGATATGTGAGTTAGTTCGGAGTTGCTTACTCCGTTGTCATCAACTAAACAGGATGTTCCAGATCACGGGCAGCAGGACAGAACAAAGAGTCAGTCTAACTTGCAACTGTGGTCACATTTAAACCTGGTTGTCATTCAGTAACAATGAAAGAGATGGATGGATGGATATAGCATATAACACTGGCTATAATATGGAATTTACATGTCATATCTGTGTTAAGTTTGCGATCAGCTGAATTCACTACAATCCATGTTAAAGTTTTACAGCGTAGCTACACATATGAAAAGGCACATTTAAATATTTATGCAAACAGTGCTGAATAGGCAGGTGCTCTACACTCCCACAGTTGCACAAACACTCTCCAATCTAGAGGTATGACAGGTCAGCAAGATTTGAGCAAATTAAAGAAAGAAAAAGAAGAAGTAGAAAGAAAGGGGGAAAAAAACGAGTAAGGTTGTAGGGAGAGATGGAGGGCAATTTGCTTGCCACATGCTGCCATCATCCTTCCGAGGTAACTCTGACAATTGCTTTGTCTATATTTAGCAACAGAAGATGGAAAGAGGCTAACGCACACATGTGTATGAACACGCGCGGAGAGACACGCACACTCCTTGGCGGATCAGTGATTTGCAGTACGTCCGTGATCAAAACAGCATGGTCAGCTGTACCCCTACACACACACACACGAACACACACACACACACACACACAGTGACTGGTTGTTGACAGCCAGGTCTGAAGTGGATTGTGCTCATTAGGTGGGGTTGCAGATTGGTTTCTATTTTTAGCTAGCAGCAGGCTCAGCGGTAGCAGCAGCAGCAGCAGCATGGAGGTGTTTGAAGTAGCACAGGCCTCCAGTGGGCCGTGCTAACGAGATGCA
Organism: Mugil cephalus; assembly: GCF_022458985.1. Taxonomy (NCBI): domain Eukaryota; kingdom Metazoa; phylum Chordata; class Actinopteri; order Mugiliformes; family Mugilidae; genus Mugil; species Mugil cephalus. The sequence continues at coordinate 25,466,893 of NC_061771.1, forward strand.
TCCGGAGCCGATCGCTCACAGAGCTGCAGGAGTTCGACTCCGAAAGTTTAGCCTGGCGTGGGTTAGTGTGATTCAGGTCAGTTATTTATAGCATTTATTTATAGACTACAGACTAGGGTTCGCTTGCATCATCACTGCACAGTACTATATATATGTGTGTGTGTGTGTGTGTGTGTGTGTGTATATATATAAATATATATATAAAATGTCTTATATCTCCAAGCACAAGAATTGCAGTATGTTCTGTTGCTATGAGACCGAGGTAATTGCATCTTTAACTTACAAACAGTTGGATTCTTTCCAGAGTTTGTGCTCATGGGTGTGTGCACTAGTGAGGCAATACTTCTGCTCTTTAAAATCATTTTTTCCTCAGAGGGTATGTTTCTGCTTCTTGTTCACACAGATGGTTTTATGTATCATGGATGCACGCCTTTAATTATTAAGTACAGAAGAAGAAGAACTTTAATGTCATTGCACACAGGTTACAATGCAATTTTCTTTGCCAGCAGTATATACATATATATATGTGTGTGTGTGTGTGTGTATATATACGGAGTGATATATGTGAGTAGATCCATATAGGAGTCCAGATGTGGAAGTGGGGGAGCCTCTCTATGGTGCAACACGATGCATTAAGTAAAGAATCGCAGAGAGTCTCACTAAGATGTTGGGCAACTGGAACAACTCCAAATTCCCTAAGTTTTATAGTGTTGTCTTAATTAAGGTTTAAATTTCATGCTTTAACAGACTATAGCGTATAATTCATATCAGTACTCTTTAACAAATTATGACACGATTGCATTTGTACAGAAGTTCTTAAGGTTAGGCATTACTTTTTACTCACTACTGACATTTGTTAAAAAAAAAAGTGATCTCGTAAATCCTACTCTAATGCTATAATTACCGTGGTGTATAAATAGATACAGACAGGTGGAAATTGAAAGTATGATCCTGCATGTATCGGTAGAGAAACAGCAAATGCATATGGATTTCACACAGGTGCACTTGCATACTGCAATTATGAAATTGACATCCAGTTATGCTCTGTGGCATGTATGGAAATGCTGAATTTGTATTATTTTATCGGGATGTTTGGCTGAATTTCCTCTTGACTGGCAGCTGTTTCAGTGGGAACAGTGACCAAAGCGGCATCTGAATTAAAATCTATGGATCAGGAAATGTGGGTCAAACATTGCCGTCATCATATTTGTTGGGACCTGAATGCGTCAGCAAGAACAGTCTGCTGACAATAACATAGAGGTGTGCACAATGGTGTGATTGTTGTTGGAAACGTTGGCATGGCGACTTCCATCACAGACTTTATCGGTTTACCATTTTCACCACTGGAGTCTGTGTTTGGCTTTATGCCTTAACCTCAGGGCAGATGCTATTTTTAAAGGCGGACAGCTCCTCAACGTGAGTGACAAGTGTCGGGTTCAAAGTGTTGGGACAGGAGTAGCTTGAGCATATAACCGAGAGGCGATAAAGGTGGGATTATGAAAACATTGCGCTGCTGACTCAAGGTGAAAAGTTGAACGCTGGGAAAACATTGCAGCAGCTGCCAAGGCATACAGAGGAGAAACAGAAATACAAAACGAGGCGAATGATGTCAGTGCAGAATAAGTGAGTATTTCCTTCTCAATAATAAACAAGGATTCAGATTTTTAGATGAGGAAGTCAACCACTGTTATTCAGCCTATTGGGAACTGTTTTGTGTTGCGTGTCTTTTATTTAAAGGAGGAACCATTAAGCAATGTATTGTCAATTTGGTAAAACCCAATTGACAATACGTTTTCTAACTTTAAAAAGTATGGACCCTTCAATAGACTGGCTCATTTTGATATTTATTTTTGGCATTCCACCCTATTTTTATCTGAGAGATAATCACTGGAAGGAGTGATAGGGCACTGTTTGGATCAGAGTCACTCAAACATAGATACCACACTAATATATACTGATAGGATATCTGAGATTGATACCAGATAGATACTTTATTTATCCAACTGCAACTAGGTTTGGTTGGCTGGTCAATAAATACGTTCATTTGTGATTGCATATTGATCCTTCAAACAGATGGACCACGCCAGGAAACCCATGAGTAACTCCAAGGAACAATCTGAAACAAGAGCAAATGGGCTTGTAATGTTTCCTTTAAGACATTAGAAATGGGAGTTATGGCGCTTTGAAAAGAATGGACCCAGAACATCCGGCTCCTTTCAAAGAGCCTTTCAAAAGATGCTCTCATTTTGATATTTATTTATTTTCCGGATGGCAAATGTGCTTGTAGCATTTTATTAAGTTGTTTCACCACTCATTTAAGTACCTTTTTCTAAATGACTCCTAGGGAGTTAGGGTTTAAATGGGACGTAGTATGACCTGGATGACAATAGATACCACTCCTACAGCTTTTTTGTTTTCTTTTGTGTGCACATTTGTCTCTTCTTCTTCCATAGAGAACAGCGTATAATAAATGAACGTTGTGCCTGACATGTGGTATACATGTGTTTCAGCCTTTAGAGGTTGGTACACCAAGGCTAAAACTAAAGAAAATGCTAAACTATTTATTTAACTGTGTCTATATGTAGTAATCACAGTTCAACACTGCATTTTAATTCATACCTTACTGTGTGCCATCTCCCATTACACCTAACCTTTTCACACTCTTAGCACCAGGACTTTAACACCCTACATTGCAACTTGGGTTGACGCATAGAAGTGTTGAGCCTCAGTGGCATAACCTGGCGACAAAAGCACCAGCTACACACTACACAAACCAGAAAAGTGTTCTTTCCAAAGTTCAAAGTTGTGAATCAAAAACCAGACAAAAACAGTGCTTTTATTGTGCTACGCTTGCATATACCACGCAGGCATACTGTATGCAGGCAGGTAGCGGCAGTAATGAATCACAGCGGATGTTGCTCTTCATGGGAACTAGTGCATCCAATTATGTTCACCCCTAACAAGCAACCTTTGCAGCATATAGGATCCCGTTTGTTGTGCACTTAAGCACCTCATGAAAAAAACATTGCATGCACACGCAAACATCCAGTTAAAATAATGAATAGGCAATGAATTGGTAGTTCAACGCATCACGTGGTGACAATTAGTCCCTAGAAAATCTCAAACAAAATTATACAGTTTATGTCTAAAAAAAAAAAAGAAAAGAAAAAAATTAAAAATTTTGGGTCTACTCATCTTTGGAGCTATTATTCCATTTTTTGAAAATAAAATAAAAGGAGATAAGCTGAAAAGGTGCAGACATTTTTTTTTTTTCTTTTCATTGTGACTTGAAACCCATTACGACAGACCTTACAGTTCTTAACTGGAAATGTCTCACTTCACTGACTCACTTGCACCAAAGTACTTGAGCTTGAGTGCTCTTATTTTAGGATCTGTCAGTGCTTTCTGGATGAGGGTCCATTGTGTGCTCAGTGGTGTTTTATTAGAGCGCTGCTATTGTGGCAAAGGTCCTGAAAGTGAAGAAGAGAAAAGGTTTTGTCTCAGCTTCGCACTTTGGAGCGTCAGTAAGAGCTGAGGCCCATCAGAACTAACATTTGACATATTAATCACCTTCATCATGCGGTCTCTTTCTATATTTAGATTTGTTTTCCCTCATTTTCCTTCTTACTTATCCTTTTAACCTACCATCCGTATTCAGTATGCCCTATCATCTCTTTATCCTCTACCGATGTACAGTAGGTCTGCTGTGTCACCACCCTCCTGTATTCCACTTGATCTACATCATAAATCATAAATAAAGCCTCCACAAACTCGAGATCTGGCACAAAGCTAGAAACCAGAGATTGGGTTGTATTGATTTTTTTTTTTTTTTGTACTTCATTCTCTTTCATCTCCACAAACCCTCTAACCCTCTCCTCCAAGGCTTGTTACACCTTGCTCTCCCTCTAGGCCTGATAGGGGATGGGATAAGAGAGGATACCGCTATACACTACACCTTAGTACTGCAATCAATCTCTACATATAGAACAAGTAAAAAAGCTGACCGACGCTACAGGTTTGAAGCGTGCACCCCTGGTTCACTGAGGCTCATAGGTCACAAAGCAATAAACATCACTATCACTTACACTCAGCAGCTTGATGAAATTTGACTAGAAAAGGTCAGATCCGGAGCTTCCTTCTTTTACACGCGTAATTTTATATGTTTAACGTTCTTCTACTGTTAAACAGCATAGGGTTGCCCTAACCCTAGGGCTTAGGGTTGCCTTATGTAGTGCCCTATAGGTTGAGCTCAATCCCAGCAGTTTTCGGACACTACACATATCACCATTTGATGCGCAGTTAATGAAGTCAGTGATTTTGTAAACAAGTATGTGTGATGTTCATGAAATAAAAATTTTAATTATGTTCAGTTTAACATTTTTACAAGTTCGTCCATCTCCCACTGACATCCACTAATGGCAGCGCCGCTAGAGACGCAATGCATGATGGGTCACTACTTTTCACAACGCTTTATGGTCAATTTTGAGTATTGGGCATCGAATTTGATCGCTAAGAGTTTACAAAATAGCGTAACCCCTATATAGGGGTCATGGGGTGATTTTGGGCATTTTAGTCCCTTTAAATCATGACTGACAACTTTTGTTGGGGTGTGACTAACCTCAATCCTATATATCCGTGGATCACCTCAGTTACATAGCCCTGCAAAGGAGCTGCCCAAGCAAAACATTGAGCTATGTCATAAAACACAACTGGGATAATCTCATACCAACCTGTAATGTTATCCTTACATGGACAAACAATAGAAATTTAAAACTTCTTAGAAGAGCAAGGACCAGGAGCCACAGCCTAATGAGACAAGATCAAGTTAAACTGAGACAATATGAAACACAAATGAACAGTTATTTGCCATATTTCTTTGTCCTTTCTTCTTTCCTTCCTTCCTTCCATCTCTCGCTTTCCATCGTGACTTTTTTTTTTTTCCCAGCACTGCCTGCAGACACACTCTGCCCTAGTTCGGTACATGCCGTATCCCTGTTCTAGAAACACTCGCCGTGAGCGACACAGGGCAGAGGAGGGAAAGCTCCGGCAGTTGCCTCGCAGCGCTGTGTTTTGACAAAGAGTCGGGCGGGAGATCTATTCTGTGCCAGCAGAGCCGCTGGAAGGATTTGTGAGGTTTCACTGTGTGAACATGCCTCTGGTCTTTCAGTGCTTTTTGAATCCGTTACAGTTCATTTTTAGCTGTTTACAATCAGTGATAGTTAGAGTTAATAAGTTCTGTCACGTTACTTTGTTGCTGGGGAAGCAGGAAAGTCAAATCCACTGATGACAATGATGGTTTAAACTTGTAATTTCTGCAACATCTAGGGAGTGGGCAGCCCTGGACATTCAGAATCCAGTCGAGAACAAGCAAAAGCCAAAAGGTTTTCCTTTTGTAACACAAGTCCAGTGGGAGGGAAGAATAAATGGACCGAAAAAGGGGCTACATAAAAAAAAAATAATAAAATAAAATAAAAATGAATGTGAAAGCAAGAAAGGGGACAGAAAAAGCACAAAAGGTGGCGTTAAAAAAAGGCCAAGAGGGAGGAAAAAAAAAAGCATCATGCGGAAATGTCAGTTGCCATTGTGTAAAATACCAAGAGAGGGGAAAGAAAGAGAGATGGTCAGAGGGAATGGGTGGAGGGCTAAAATAAACTGACTGAGAAAACCTGCAAGAGTGGAAGACAATTAAAGCCAGAAGTGTGTTTGAGATTGATTGAAAAAATGAAAGTTGGATAATGATAGGGCGATGGAAAACAAGGGAATAATTAACAGGGCTGACACAGAAAGGAATAAAAAGTGCAAAGTGAAAGACTGAAAAGAGACAGATAGTAAAAAAAAAAAAAACGAAAAAAAAAAAAAGGTCAACAAGCTACAGAGAATCAGATTAAAATGTCAGGAAGGAGAAAGTAGAAAGGAGAGGGCTCCTCTCTGAAAGCCAGAAATAATCCTGAATCCCATTCAGCAACATTTCTAGGATGAGAGTGAAGGAGACGGTTCAGAAGAAGACAGATGACTGAGATGACGGGAATGGAAGAGCAGCTTGGAGAAAGAGAAAAACAAAATAAACAACAGTAAAGTTTACAAAAAAATTGGTCTTGCAAACAGAGATAGAGCTACAGAGAGAGATGCTACAGATGTACCTCTCCACCAGTCCTTTAGAACTAAAGAAGTCAATGAGACATCTCCAAGAATCTCTATGAGCCCAGTCGCCTCTTTAGCATTTCTTGGACATAATGGTTTAATGTTGAGCATAATTGAGGGAAATCTGAGTCGTAGACGGGTGTCCACTCAGTTTGCTAGAGGTCTGCTAGAAGTCCATAATCATGATGTCTGCTCTTATGGGAGAACAAATGAAACGAATGAACGGTGCCCATTCAGATAAATAAGATCATGATGAGCTAAAGTTCAGGGTCACTGGGCCTGTTCGGACCACGCATTAAGAGCTGATCTGAGCAATAACAAGAACAAACGGAGCAACCAGCTTTAGGTACGTGTTCCGACCTGCCATTAACATGCGTGATGAGACGAACACCTCCAAATACGGTCTCAAATGAAATCCCCATGCGTCCTGGGGGTGTTCACACACGGAGCTTAATGCAAGATCTGAGCAGGCCCATTAAGTCACTGGACCCATTATATGTGCCAGCGTTGTGTCAATATGTTAGAGATGGCATTTGAACATTGATTTAAACTCCAGACACCAAAATGTAGAGTTTTGTGGAGGAAATTGATATTTCAATCTCGGTACGTTAAGATTAGGCTAAGGGCTAAGGTGAAGGCTGTGAGGAGGTGAAGTGGTTCTGAGAAGTGCCGGAGATGGGGTGAGCTGCGACGACGGTGGAGGGTCTTCAGGTGTGCAGGCTGATTGCAGAGCAGGACATGATTGGATCGCCATCCCCATAGACTCTCACACACGAGGACAGGAGATATGAGGGAGGGGGAGAAAAACACTCCAAACACAAGCAAATAGGTAGAAAGTACACCAGTTTTCTGTATTTTTAACAATGTAAAGCAAAGAACTGCATGTGAAGAATACATTTGAATACCTGGAGCGTCACATTTGTGCTTGAGTCGTACATCCTTCCACTGATAAATTCCCCCAATTTCCATTCCGAAAGTTCCCTTAAACACAGCTCACTTACATCTCACCAGCTGTGTTGATTACAATAAATAAGGATAGATTTAGATACACAGATGCGTTGTGATCTCTTTAGTCTCCCCAGCTGCTGCCTCGTGCTTCCTCTTCCTCGGCAAACTAATCGGTAGCATCCGTCTGCTTGCATTAAGTGGGGTGTCTCTCTTCCAGTCTTTCTCACAGTTTTCATTACCACATCTCCTCACTTTGAATGGACGGATGCAGTGGACCGACAAAAGGACAACTAACAACAACAACAAGCACTAATACAGCCTTGCAGGTCTCTGGTTGTTTTCTGTCCCCTTCCATCTTAAAAACTGCCCATTTAAACCCGAAAATCTCCTTTAAAAAAAAAGAATGTCTACTTGCAACTTTATTCACTTTTATTGATGAATACTGTTGTGATTAACTGTCTAAAATGAGTTTCACTATCTCCATAGTAACCATAATCATAGCCCACTGGATTCACTAGAGCGTTTGGCTTTTATTGCTTTCAGCAGTTCAGCCTTGGAGGGGGAAATATATATATATATATATATATATATATATTGCAAAGGATTCGGATTTGTATTTACTCCCTCAGAACGGCTCAAATCCGTGGATGGTTGAAGGTTGAAAGGCGCTGAAAGGAGGACATGCTGCGTTCACATTAATACGTTCTGAAATAATATCACTCCTCATCCACAAATGTTCTTTTAACCGTGTTGCGTTTCATTTTCCTTTAGCGATGGGTCGCTCGCAAACGAGCCGGGTGTAGCGGTAAAAACCAGATGGGAAAAAGCATTAACTGTAAATATACTATGGTCAAACCCATCGTGACGTCACCCGTTGGATTCTAAACCTCAAAAAGGTTCAGAATCCAATGGGTGATGTACAGTTGTCATGAATAGTGAAATAATTTATTGAGACCATATAACTTTTGTAGCAGGCTGACAACATGTTTAATAATGCTGTAAATTGGGCTTTTTAACATGGGGGTCTATGTGGATTTGCTCCCTTTTGGAGCCTCAAGTGGTCTTTGGATGAACTGCAGCTTTTTGCACGCCCCTGTAGGTTTCATGGCTCAGATGCAGAGGTTGCCGTCAGGGAAAAAATGAACAAATATGAGCTGTTTGGGAGCCATAAGAACCAGCTCCTCCAATGGAGCCAAAGTCAAAAGAGACGAATCTCTGAAAAGACACTATATTCCTATTTAAAATGTATGTATTAATGTGACAGCACAAGTGAAGTCTTGTTAGGTTTGGTGATGGGAGGAGTAAAAATTGAGAAGTTATCAGGTAAAAAGAAATGAATCTTTCCAACAGTGTATAACCGACAGACCGACCGCCGACTGGCAACAGGTTAAGACTGTAAATTAGAAATGTTCCTGAGGCCCTTTTCAGCTTTTCTAATTCTTTTACTGCCTCTCCATCCTACTGACTTTGTCAGGGGCAGCTAACACACACACGGGTATACACGGGTGTCTTGACCTACAGGGTTTTGGCTGTTCTAAAAACTCTGGGTGGAACAGGTGGAACACGGTCAAATTCAAAAACAAAGACGTTAGTCTCCAAAGCTTTTCACACATCTTATCCAAGGTGAGACAGAGAACAGGGTTGAAGTTGAGAAGTGATCAACGAGGGGAATGAGTGAAACAAAGCAGAGCACAGACCGGGAAAAGTTTAAAAAAAAAGAAAATTAAAGGTAACATCTCCTGAGACCTGATGACTATGTTCTACTAAAAAAATAAAAACAAAACAGAACAAAAAAAAAAAAAAAAACCCACAAGCCTTCCGTTTCTATTTACCCAGCAAAACAATGGCTGAATCATGTCTGAGCTGTAACCACCTACAGGATTAATGAGCGAGGTTTGACTGTGTACTACTGAAAATTCCCAGAAAGTAGTTATAAAATTAATAAAGTGCTCTTATGACGCTTTCAGAAATTGCAGCAGTACAAACAACCTCTTGAGTGCAAAATAAAAACGTACCCTCGTGTTTAACTACCGGGAAAGATTATCGTATTTTCTTTTTAATGATCTTTCATCCATGCTTTGAGTCACCGGCCGCAATTAAACACAAGGGACGGTCTCTCATTTGGAGCGGATGACTGGAAAAGTTTTTCCTTTACACTCTGAAAAGAAAACGAAGGAGTGTTTCAACAGTCTGCAGACGTCGACTCATACTCAGTATTAACCATATTGTAAAGACCTTAACCTGAAGTGACCTCGGAAGTTGGAAAAAGTATCAACAAAAAGGTTCACACAACCAAATCAGTCCCTGACAACCAAAGCATATAATGCGGGACTTTTTTTGCAAATGTGTTTCATAAAACGCCCAAACAAATTACTCACTCTAGGGTTTTTAGAAGGTGATAAAGACCTTTTGCTAATCCATTCTGAAGGAAGAAATGGCACCAGACATGATCCGATTGTTGCTCTCTGTTCGGAAGAACACCTAATTATTTAATAAAGCTGCTAACTCACTGCTATTCCTAATTTGTCCACTAGGGTCAGAGGTGCCGTATGGGGGAAAGTTAAAGCAATTCCAAGGAACAAGTTGACTGACATGCGCCCCAAAAGATAGGTAATAAAAAAAAAGATTAAAAAGATTAAAAAAAAAATTATTAAACCATCATCATAAAAATGTTTTCTAACATAATAACATTTGCTTTCTTTGTTTTCAAATGATTTTGGCAGTAAAAGTTAAATATCTGCTAATCAAAAGATAAATAATATTGACCTACCACCCCTGTGTTTCTGCATGAAATAGTTTGGTCCTGCCTTAAGGCATGGTTATGCAGGCAGCAACACTCCCAAGTAGCAAAGGAAAATCGGGTTTTAAAAAAAAAAGGAAATAGAGAAAAAGAGTGAGGACAGACAACTTTGTCCTCCTAACTTGTCCCCTCTTGGTCTCCTGAATGCCATAAATGTGCCATAAAATCCTGGTGGAGCCCCTGATTAGGATTAACACTGTTTAAGTAAGAGTTGTGGAAATGACACAGCACCCAGAACTTTTGTTTTTGTCATTAAATTTCAGGTTGTTCATAAAACAATTTGTAAAAGTCATCATGTACTTATACTGTTTGGCATAAAAACAAAGACAACAGAAAACGGACTTGACCCTGTCCCAGCTGCCATCGCCAGTCTATGGCAGATTGTTATATTTATAAGTTATTATGCTGCATGTTAGTGGCCAGGCCCCCTTGAGATTAAATCGGTCTGTATGTGGCCCCTGAACTAAAATGAGTTTGGCACCACCCATCTTAAAGGATCAGTTACGTTGGAATCTCAGAGTGATTTCACTTTAGGACGAAGAAAACATCAGTGTGGACATAGTTGAAGACCTGGTTTAGGAAACGTATAAATTCCTCTGAATCCAAAAAATAAATATTTGACCGACCCAAAAAGAGTGCCCGCTGTTCACTGGAACTGCATTTCCTGAGAAAATAGCCGCAAAGCCTCACACTTTTCCAGCCCCTGATGGTTAGGTTCATGGCAGGTTTCGTTCACATTGTTTATGAGCTTCACCTGGTCGGTCAGGTACAAAACCCTGAAGCATAGACAACGGCAAGGACCAGCACAAGGAGTCGTGCGCTTAGACATACATTCACAACTCTCGTTCTGGACGCCGGTCCATCTATTTGACAGCAGAGCAGGGGCTGAACTAGATCCGCTTCTATCTCCCTTGGGTTTTGTCTAGGGCTTCTTAATGACTGAGGCGCTCATTAGCAAACACTTGTGAGCTGTACCCAGGAAAGACTGTGGCACTTCTGAATGGCAAATAAAAATCATTTATTTAAGCCTCATTACGCTGAGGTCCAACCCTGTTATCTCAAATCTGGTTATCCACACATCCCTGCAGACTATGACAAAATTAGAGTAATCAGGTTGGGCGATAAAACTACACTGAAAAGGTTTGGAGTTTGTTTTCTATCAAATCGCCGGGATGATCTTTTATAAGGAGTTTCATAAAATAAAAATTTAAATCCAGTGTTATGTGAATCAGTAATGAGAATCCTGCACCTTTTTAGCCTCGTTGTGAAAGTGCTTCGAGAACACTTGTGACATGTTTTTTTCTAAAACGCCATCTGCACATTTCAGAACTTCTGACGTTTTAATGACCTAGTGAATATTTTAAAACGCTCTTGCCTCGGCGGCGGGTTTTTCGATGCAGTCGCAGCAACCTCTGAGGCACATCAGCCTGTTTGACGCTCCTATTGTAGACTCCATGCGAGAGATTGGAAGTGTCTGAACCGGTGCACTCACAGAGGAAGGCAATATCCTTAATAGGATCTCCTGCACTTTTGCTTTTACTCTTTTGCCATGTTTTATTTGAAACCAGCGTGGGATGTTCTTCAGCTTCAGATGGTTCAAGGTCTGAGCGTTGCGGTGCCTCACATTGCTTTTCAATTTTGTCTCCTCAAACAAATTATTTTTGTTGTGTATATGCGCTCTTCAAAGCCATAAGACTCCGGCGACATAAGTTCGGCTTAGTTGAGATCTAAACTGACACCTGACGCGCTTTCCCAGTAGTGTAACCACCTTAGTATTTCTAGCTGCTTCTCCATCTCGGCAGTTGGAACAATGGAACACATCAAGGGAAAGTTGACTTTTTTTTGGCAAAATTTCAGGCGCCATTGTTGAAAGTGACGCAGGAAGTAGAAGCAAAAATGTACCCGACTGGCAGAAAAGACAACACTGACTAGTGTTTGGGTGCTGCTTTTACAGAACAAACCAGACTGACGAGTGCACAAGTGTAAATGGCTAGCGCCGGTCTAGGCTTTGTGTGAAGCTAACTGTGTCTAAGTCCTGTAAAATGTTCACTTTCTTGTAATACCCCATAGTTGATGTTATTACAGAGCAACAACTTGGAACACAAGTTCACTTATACTTTTAAATATATATATAAAAATGTTTTGCTACGTTGCTCTCTGCGCTAAACATTGGTAGACTTAGCGTAGGAGATGCTGTAACAAAAACTAATTTCCCCTTGGGATCAATAAAGTGATTCTGATCTGTAAAAAATATAAACTGCCCTAAATTCACACAGTGTTTCAAATAACCATCATTTAGTGAGTCAAGGGGGTTTACCCACCGCTGTTCTCAAAGGGTGAGTAACAGGGTTGCCAGACCGAACAGGTTCAAGCCCACATAACTTTATTTTGCGAGTAAAAATGGAGTTGGGATGATGAACAAACTTTTGTCTGGTTTCGGATCATTTTAGCCTTTTAATGCTCACACGGAGAAGTCCCCAAGCTCATTTATTTGAATGACAAGCTGAATGTGGTCTGCTTGTGCAAAGAGGAGCTGCCTCTTTCTAAAGAGTAGGGAAGCGCTCCACAGTAGCTAAATTGGAGCAGCATCTATAGGCTATTCTGGCGTAAGCTATTTGGATGGTCAAAGTACAAAACTGAATATACCATATTTCCTCTAATAGGGGCCGGTACTCAATTAATAGCCTTATCTCTTTTGATGGCCGGGGCAACAAAAAAAGGCCGGCCTCAAACACAGGCCGGGTGTGCTAGTAGTCAGCTAATTATAGATGTAGAAAAACACAGGTGCCACACATGGCAGTAGCTACATTTAAAATTGCCACATGAACCCCGGTTTTCAATGAAACACAGTCAAAACAACACAGAGATTCAGCAGGGTGGCGATTATTATAAATAAAGGCCTCCTACTAAAAAAAATTCTGCCTTCAATAATGGCCAGGTGCTCTGGGCGGCTGAGTAAATAAAGGCCCCGGCCACTATCAAGAGGAAATACGGTAATGTTTTGCCCATTTTTGCAGTTCGAAAAGCTTTTTGGGTTAGAAACCATCAGCTGTATCTGGCAAAACAAGTGAGTAAGCGTGAAATATGTTAAAAACTTAATTTCCGCTACTAATGATTGACAGAGTCTTACTGTACTCTTAATCTAATTGGCTGAACGGATTACCCATTCTGTTTAAGAGCTTCCTCACTGAGAATTTCCATATTTTTTTTCCCCCCATAATTTAAAGATTATTAACGCTGCCTTCATTCAGAGAAAAGAGACCCAAGTAAAACTTCTGAGATCGTGCGTGATACTTTCTCTCTCGAAATCTGCGTTATGTCTTCCCCGTCACCGTCGAACTAGAATACAAAGCCTGTGCTTCAGTCCCACTTGGATTTATTTACATTTTAACGCAGCTCCAGTTTGGCCCGACTGCTTGATGTTGGCCGAGTAGAGATGGGAGGAAGACATAGAGAGAGCTTTAATGATATGCAGTAGTGGTAGTAGTTTCGCTTACTAAAAGAAATGACCTAAACCACAGTCTCTAAATGTGTTTAACTGGTAAAAATAGTGATTCAAAAAGTGATTCAACTGGACGTCTCTTTCTGCTTCAAGTGTTCGTAGATATTTTTGTGTCTATTTGGACTTGCATCTGAGTAAACTCGTGTAGATTTAATGGTTTAAACCATAGCACGAGACGTGAAAACGAATCGGCATCACGCGACAATCTGTTTAGATGCAGGTGGAACTTCCGTGGCGTTGACCCGCGGGGGTTCAGTGCGTGCAAATTAAAGCGCCTCAGACGAGCCCTTGAAGGGTGGCTTAACGGACGGATGCGTGGGTGACGGATGAATTGCGAATATGGAAAACGACAAAGATACATGGCGATTTAATGGGGCGTCGAGATGGATGGATAAACAGATGTTTAGCTCACCGCTGGGATGGAGGATAAATGGTTGAGGGGGTGGACAGCAAGATGGATGTGTGATGATGCCGAGGCAGATGCATATGGTCCTATTTGTACAGTCCTTTTTGTTAAATTAGGAGCGTGTCCGCTTGAATGGAAGCGCTAAACCTGACGAGAAATGTGAGAAACTTGCGGTGGGATGTACGGTAACAGGCGAGAGCAGCCATTGGTGGTAGACTGTAGACATTCATTGAAGGAAAAGCAAGGCTAAGGTACCTGGATATTCATAAAAGGAAAAAAAATGATAATTAAAAGCAAACATACGTCTACAAAATATTAAAACATAGCACAAGCTGCAAATCTGTTACTTAAAAACATTACAAACTGGCATAAACACTGGAATCTCAATCAACCACAGACAATCAAAATAAATTGATGTAATGGAATTGAAATCGACACATTTTGTACATTTTACTACACTTTTTATTAATCAGAACAAACGTACACTGATGAAAGAAAAGAAAGTTCACTTAGAGTTTTGCTACGACTGTTGATTCAACAATTGACCAAATTCTCTACAGTGAGACAAAATTGCTCCAGAATCGGTAAGAAGGTATCATCTGCAAATTTATATCCACATAAAGTGGATTAGAGTGATGTGACCGGAGGAGTGTCTAGAAATAATCTACCAGAAAGTAGTCTGAGTAGTCAAAATGGTGATCACTGAATACACTGCTCTGCCACAACATTATGACCATAATACCATTGACCATCTTGTGACAATCCAGTGTTCTTCTGGGAAACTTTTGGACCTGGCGATCATTCGTGATAAATATTTCTTTGAGATGTATCACCCACTTAGACCAGACCAGACACCCCAACCGCATAGCAATGACCAGCAGGATGCACACTTTGTTACCAGACGCCACATGGAGATGTACACAATATTAGGAAGGTGGTCATAATGTTATGCCTAATTGGTGTTAAGTGTAACAACTACTTTTACTTTTGGTGTGGTCCCAGTCTCAGATCAAAGGTCCACTCCCAGCAAACACTAGTACTCAGTTTAAGATCAGGATCAGATTCAGTAAAGTGAACCATATGTGAAAATCCTTTATCATAAAGTACAGTGACAGAACCAGAAACCAGAATTGGTTAATGTGACAGGTGTACTGCAGCAGGTTTTGGCTTATCTACATTAAAATAGTTGTTGATTGAGGCCTTAGGAGCAACAAGGACCTCTAACCACACGGCATCGGTAGCACTAAACAATGATGTACAGTAACACTAAAGCTATATTTTCATTGTTCTAAATATCTGTTTAGTCACACTGATCATTAGATTCTCTACGTTCATCTGCGCAGCTTGGGGTCTGTGAATGCAAACACTGAAGCCTCGGTTCCGTTGTTACTTTAAAAACTTCACTAATCACACAGTTTATTCTGCACACCTAACAACGTTCGCCGAGAGAGTGTGCAGCGTTACTCCTGGCAGTTCTTCCATGAATTTAGATCAAAGAGAGAGCGGAGCTGCCGATGCCTGGGTAGATGCAGGCGATACGATTCGTCTCCTCTGCAGGGAAGTGCAGCTTCATTTCTATTGCAGCGCCGTCTCGGTATAGACTACAGTTTATACACAATATGCAAAATACCCACAGAACTAAGGCTTCAGTTTAAAACTGATGGTTGACAATAACCACACGCAAATCAATGAGACATTGAACTATTTCAGACATGCCAGAAAGCCCATCTGATTGCCCAGCAGACACATCATTGATCAGTATAATGAGACGTTATGACCGCCTCTCAAACCGAGTGACAATCAGTCTGGCAGATATTTAAAAAGGACTGCAAGCTTACTCGATATTAAATAATGTGTTTTGTCTCCCTGGCTTTAATCTGAAGGCAGACAGGAGAAGGGAAGGAGAAGTAATGGAAAAACATGAGTCCAGATTTGCAGGGTGCATAGCTGAGACGGCGATGGGAAAAAAAAAAAAAAAAACACGTGATGTGCACATTAAAGTTGGAGCAATGTTAACGGGAGAATAAGAGTGAGAAAAACTGAGAAGAGGAAAAATATATGAGGCTCGGTCTGTGTCTCGCCTGAAATGCGTTCATGCAAAATAAATTTAACGTTTGAGAGGGCAAAAATAAATAGAGAGCGAAAGGCGGTGGAAAATACAGATTTTTGTTTGCTTTCTGACCCGCCTGGAATCTAAAGCACTCAGTGACGTTTTACTACACTGTTACTCTTTTTATTGTCAATTACTGAATTTAATTTGGAAGAAAAATGTGGCAAATTCACAGCATCTCAATTAGTAGGCATCTGTTGTGTAATTTCATCTGACTGCGCGGATTTCAAAATGAATATATTGCTTTCTAGACTTCATAAGCAGACATCACCATTCAGAGCATGTGTTTCCTTTTTTTTTTTTTTTCTCCAAAATCAGTCATTCACTGCAAGCTGCGGAATTTCATTGCTTTACTTTTCACCTCAGATAATCCGGTTCACATCATAACTGCAAATTTCAGATGTAGGAATTGCAATTCTATTTTAATATGTGTGCGGAGGATGCAGTAAACAAGGTTTGTTTTTTACAGGAGACAGTTCAAGGCTGCAGCTGCATTAGCCGTCCAAGACAAGAAATTGGGGTGCCCAGAGTCACTAGGGGGTGAATATGCTCAAAGTGTTCTCCAGCAGGAACAGAATCCTTATAGTGGGATGAATTTAAGAGTGGACTGGTTTTGGTCGGATGCTGTCACGCCAAATGGAGGGAGCGCGGTAATGCATGATAGATTTACTGCTGGTTAAAGCAGGACAGAAGGGAGATGGGAACTGAGTCTTTTAATATTATTTTTAGTTAACAAAATAAAAGCTACAAGCAACATTATTTGCGTTTACCATCACTACAATCCGGGCAGTTTGATCATTTGCAGTGCATCTGTCTGAGCCCCCAGGTTCCTCATGACCATCTGCTAAAGTAAAACATCACCACAAACCATATAGCGCACCTTATAATGCAGTTTTATCTTTAAGTGAACTAACAGCACCGTTTGTGTTTGCTAATTGCTATGTATTGAAGGGGTCAAATGATTGAACATTACAGGATTTTTGGAATTACTGATCGTACAGAGGGTGATATTATCGTACAGATACAATAATTATCGGACGTCTGGCGGCACTGGCTCCCCCTGTTGACTGACTGCAGTATAGGCCATAAGCTCCATCCCATCCACGTTATTGGTTGGGACTTGGGCTGAACTAAAACATTAAAATACGCGTCAACTTTTTTGGTTATTTTTGGTCCTTTTAATTAGTTAATATAATGTTGGTGCTTGTTCATGTGTCAATTGTTTGGATAGGTTTCGTTTAAATTAGTTATTTGACGCTATAGAAACATGATGTGACACAATGGTGACTTACAGTTTCCATGCCAACTGCTCCATAAAGTTGTCTTGTGGGACCATGAGAGTTGTAAGTAAAATAGTAAGTAAGTAAAATAAAAAATAAAAAAAATAAGTACAGTCCAACATCTCCTCCGTACTGGTGGAGTTAGAGCAGAGCTCAGTATCAATTAAATATAAATGCGAGTGAGTGCAAGGAAGTCGGGACGTGTTGTCCATATTTATATACAGTCTGAACAGATAAACGTGAAAATCAGCTTTTCCTGTCAACGTAACACGCACAGAGGAATTCATTGCTTGCTTTAGCTGACTAAAATTCACATAATAGCAAGTGGCAAATCCAAGTTCAATCATCAGATCATATTATTCTTTTGGGAATGAGCATATCTACTGTCTGCTCTGAACTATTTGTCTTTGTGTTTGTGCATCCTGGAAGTGTTTCACCGGCCATTTGTTTCCCCCATTATAATATAGTAGATGTATATTAGAGCCACTTCTTCAAGATGATGGCTGAAACAGAACTGTAGCAACAATGACTAAAGATTCATGGTTATACACACATCTGTCTATAACCATGTACATATATGTATATATATATATATTTTCCACTGGTGTAATCTGATGCTAGAAGAGGCTATTGAAGCACACATACACATTTCGAAAACGAGGGCTTTGCGTAACGCTCAACCTGATTTGTGCTGACGAAAGTGATGACGTACGCAATAAGTCAAACTCTGCATGACAAACCAGACGTGTGGTTTGATGCCACCACAGGGGAGCAGAAGCAGCTGATGGGAGAGCGATGGTTTCAGAGATTAAGTGAATGAGTCGCCATGCAGCACAGGGGAATTGTAGTTTCTCATAGTCACACATAAATGCTCTGAGGCATGCAAAAAAATCAATAGGCACACTAAAACAAACACTACTCAAATTCCTCCTTCCACTTTTATTGTATCTGACCAACAGGATGTCGATGAGCACTTCCACAGCATTGTCCTAATTAGCTTGATAGCCAAATCAAAATAACACTTTAGTCCTTATTTAGAGCGTGCATGGCTCCAAAATACGTCTGAAAAGCAGAGAGTGGAAACAACCCTTTATTAGTAACAGTCTGTCTTCCTTCCAACTTTTCCTCTGTGGTTTTGGAAAAATCTATTGACTGCAACTGACGCACAGCCTCAAGCTCTTACTCCCTCTTTCACGCAACCTGGTTATTCCGTCTGATAATGAGACGGGGGAGCGCTGTCACAAAGGAAGACCAGAGACCTTGACGGTGGTCTTATTCCCAATGGTCCACTCCCTTTTTTTTCACTATGGCCTTCATTACAACTGAACCCATCCATCTGTCCTTCTCCCAAGTGAATGCCCTAATCACATTTATGAGGTAAATGACGGGAGGTTTATTGCACGATTTCTTTATCAACCAGTTTTTATTTTATATCTTATATACTCTACTGCTTTTTAAAAGCTGATTTCTTCTTTTTTCTTTTTTTTTTTACCTGCCATCAGCCGTCTATGGAGCACGACCGACACAATTTTCTATTCCCTTTCATTTTATCTGTCTCTCTCTGAGACTAAACTCTTGCACGTTTTCTGTTTTCCTTTTCTCCCATCAGTTCCGTTCCGTTCTTGGTGCATAATCCCCACAGCTCTTTCTTCCTGCAGCCATGTGACTTCAACCAGCATCTTCCCCCTTTATCTTATCTCCCTCTTTCTTTCTCTCCCTTCCTCCCCTTTTCCTCTGTAAGTCTTTCTATTTGTTCGGTGTGACAGTGATGGCCTTGGCAAGTCGAGCGTTGAGAAGTCAATCTCGGTCTGCTGAAGGCAGGCCACGCCCGGGGGAATTTGGAGAAGGTGACGAGACGTGGGGAGGAGGGGGTTGGCTTTAGATTAAGCTGTTCTTGGCCGGTCTCTGATGTCTAGGATTTGAGCAGAGAAGAGTTGACGGTTAAGTGACAGCCCAGCTGAAATGGAATCAAGCGTGGTGCAGTGCAATCAATATGCCCTGAAATTAAGTATATGATAAAGGCCAGAAAACTGAACTCAGAAGGAATATAACTTTTGGGTTTCTGGTGAAAAGTTAAAAAATAAGTAAATAAAAAAGCAGGTTACTACACAGATTATTATTGGACCTTAACCCTTAAGGCTCATTTAAACCTTAAAGGCACTGTGGGACTGTGGTCCACGTCCACACGTATGAAAATGATCCGGTTGTCCTTGTGTCAAGTATTTCTCCTCAAATGTTGATCCATTGCAAAACCGCATCTAGTCGCAGAAAGGCTGTAGTACATATTCCAGGCCTATGTGTGGTTGCATTTCAGCTACAGACCTCAGAGAAGCAACCCTATATGTTTTGAACATAGCCACCTAACAAAGGGCCAATATCTGATGCAGTACCATCACATGCCTGTAGTCCGCCATTGATGTCATTGCCGTTGTTTTGAGACGTCGGGGACTAGAGGGTTGGGGGGGCAAAAGTGGGTTGATGACATCATCATGTTCGTATCAGAGTGTTCACACGAATGAAAAAGAGGAACTGCACGTGCTCTGTGTTTTTTTTTTTTTCCACCCTGGGACCTGGATTCAAAACAGGTGCGGTTCCATTCACAGGAAGATCCACATCTGTCATTGACGGCAGGCAGAACCATGCAAGACCTATGCGGTTTCATCCAAAAATCGGATTCGTGTTAACCTGACCATAGACAGTGTAACCTCGACGCTGTGTCTGTGGCAGTCGGCTGAATTTTTGTTTTACTTCCTGCTTCACTTCGAAAAGTGGCGACTGTAACTTTTGCTGATATTTTGGTGAAGACGAGTCATACGAATGTTTCTGTTACTCCTCGGTCAACCTTTCCTCGATGTGTTCCACCTTTATTGATCAAAAACAATCAGTCTGAAAATTGTGGAAATGGAAAGACAGACGGAAGCAATATTCTACTACAAAGCGGACCAATCAAAGATCTTGCGATCAGCGTTGCCCTGATGCGTAGTTCCAGCCCTGGGGAGGTGCAGGTATAAACATACATATGAATGGAAAACTTATGTAAAATTATTTCAAAAGTAGATGAATCTTAATATACTTTTTTTTTTTTTTTTTACTTGCATCACATTTGCTATTTTTTGTATCCTCTCACCAGTAGTCATCCATAGTTGGCGCCACTCCCATGATTAGCTTGATACCAACAAATGACTCAATGGTGGTTTAAACGCTGGCTCCAGTTTGTTGACAGCTGTAGAGATTTGTGAGATCTGTTCTGCTACACGCCGCAAGAGCTCCTCATCAAAAAATCTCCAAAAATAGCTACGAGGAGTAGTCGGCTCCTCAGGTGCTCTGAAATCGCTGCCGTTGACTGGTGCTCAAACCTTTTCTTGCGCCAGCTGTAAACTAAACCAACCACAAAAATAAATACAAAAATAAAAACTGTCAATCCAGACATTTCCATTTACCCACAAACATCCTCATACCTCATGCTCTGTGAAAACAACTTCCTCATCTACATCACTGGCTGAGTCAGAATCTGAAGCGCTTGCAGGGACGTACTCTCATCTTGAGATCACTCTCATCTTCTCTGCCATCCCTGTGCTCGCCTTTCTTTTTTCCCATGTAAAGAGCTAGCCGAAATATCCTGCACGAAAATAGACATTTCTGTTTGAAATATTATTAGATTTTATGTCTGCGCCACTGGCAGCCAAGCAATGCCAGTACAGGTCTCAGAGCATACATTGGACATAAAAACCTTTTAAATACCCTTGGACAGGAGATTCCCAATCAAGTTCAAGTTACTCAGGTTACTCTGCCCCCCATTATTATCTGAACAGACAAACCTGGCCATTGCATAAAGCTGCATGGTTCATTTAAACGAATCAAATGTGCAGAAATATCGCTGACAAAAAAATATTTGGAAGACAAAGAAACACGAGGACTGGACCGGGAACCTGTGTCCTGAGCCAGGACGTGATTAAAATGGGTGCAGTTGCTTTTCAAAGCTACGGTGCTGTTTGAAAACCTGAGCATTGTTCGTGTGAGCTGCTTCAGTGTGAAATTAAAAAGGTGTGCAAATGATATTGACATTGCTATTCCATGTGACAGAACCCAAACTGACAAAAACTTGTTTGCCTCCCATCGTCGCTGTCACTCTTCTGTCTGTTTTTTTCATTGATGTTGTGCAGTTATGGTTTCGGGGTCCTGATAATGAGCAGCATCTGAGCTGCTGTCTGTCTGTTTATTGCTATGAGAATATTCATTAAAGCCACATGAATATTGAACACAGTGCCCTATCCTTGAGCGCTGGGATTATTGATAGGCTGCTCATTGGGTTTTCTCTTTATTGTTGACAGCTTCATAACAGCATCACCTGAGCTGTCTGCTGGATGGAGGGGAAAACAATGTCAATGAGCTTTTCAAAATAAAGCATTTATGAGGACGTGCGAGTTGGAAGTTTAAGTCCCTGCAGCTAGAGCAAAAAGGCCACGTGATCCAGCCAAATCGTCTCCATCTACAACGAGGGACCCCTTTCCATGGCTGTGTTTTTAAATGTGCCAAATGTTTCCTCGCTAAAGTAACCAATCCAGACCTATGACTGATTTTAATTTAATTCCTATTTTTTGGCCGCATAATTGATCTCCCCCGAGGAGACATTCACTGCAGTATTTAGTTCACAGGATAAATTATGAATCGGCTGAGTGAAATGCCCTTTACACAGTCTAATGATCCTTATGAATATAACAATTGTCCCCATTCCGTGTCTGTATGAATGAATTTGGAGTATTGTCCAGCTGTTGCCTTTGGCAGCACCTTTTACATGAGGCACTTACTCATACTTTCAGCAGCAGGTTAAATCTCGAAGATTTCATGCTAGCTGGATTAGATTTCAAACCTGTGACTGTTCCATCTGTGAGTCATTTTCAGAGCTCCGGGGCATATGAGTGGAGGGTGTGTGTGTGTGTGTGTGTGTCTGCGTAGACATGCTTACGAGTACACTTTTTGTGGATATGTGTTTTTGTTGATTTAGATGTAAAGATCATCTCTCTTGTGCACAGGAACCCCTTGTATGATTCACATCCCTTGAGAGATAAATTCTAATCATACGTTCACTCAGTAGGTATTCACATCTGTATTACTGAAAACCAAGACTGCCTTGAGAAATGTTAAGTGTAATCAGTGACAAATTTATACGCCAGAAACTAAGATCGTTAAGATCCGATCTGGGGTATCCCATCGCACGTTAGGTAAATGTGTTCAGACCTGACATTAAAATTTCGTTTCCAGATCCAAACTCAGTTTCGACATGGTCAAAAGTAAAAGTACAATTACTCTATAAAAAAAAGTGACTTGAGTAAAGTTGAAGTGTTCTTTAAGCACCGCACTTAGGTGGAAGTACTAAAGTATTTAACATTTTATTACTTAAGAATTGCAAATAGTTTATTTTAACATTTACTACTCAACTACTGAAAGTAAAAGTACAAGTATTGTGTTACGTAGTTATTATTTACTTACTTAATTACTTAAATTAACTAAAGAAAGCAGTCAAAAGTTTAAATATCATCGTGAAAATAAAATAAGGTTAAATTGCCTGTTAGGGCGCTGTGTTCAACTTTGATGTAAAATGATGAAACATAACATTACAGAGAGATCTCCCAGCATTGAGACCTAATACACCAGCTAACATTAGCTAGCAAACATCAACTTGTTAGTTAGCTAGTTTAAGTTGACTGTAGTTAGGCACTAATGTTACTAATATTCACCAATAGAAACCATAACTTTAATATACAGTGTTATGTATACGAGTGTCTTTCCAGCTCAACGTTCACTAGCAAGCTATCACTATGGCTTTATAAATAAATAAAAACATACAAATGACTGAGACTTCATTTAAAGCAAGACGATATCTGACCATTACAACTGAAGATGTCTGTCAGCATTTGGTTTTTCAAGACATATGCTATAAAAATATACAATAGTACCAGCTTGATCTTTAAAAATGCCACTCCAGAAATGCGGAAAATCAATCGGCCACTCTCCCAGAGGAAAAAGCAGCATATTAAACAGTCAATAGAACTCGCTGTACTTCACACTTTTGTTATGTATGTGCATGATCATCACTTTATGCAACTGAACGAAGATATTAGAAGGCACAAGTGTGGTGGGGAAAAAAAACCCTAGGGATGGAAAGAAATGTGTGTTTAAATTTTAAAATCATAACTGCGGTGTAGTCCTTGGCTATGTGTGTCACAGTGTGCTGCCCTGCTCCAGCCTCAGAGGTGATATTTTCAGTAATCAGATGTGTGGTGGGGGGAAAGAAAAAAAAAACTTCCCCAGTGTTCTGACATTTGAATGGCTGGTTTATTCAGAGAACACTCACCTCAGGCAATGCAGGAGGCAGCCCTTCAGCCGATGTGTCCGAGAATACACACTCGCTAGTATGCTTGCCCTCTTGAAGCAAACACATTGGAAGTGCACACAAATCCAATACAATCTGCTTACACGCACAGCGATCGGGCATAACATTAAAACCACTGACAGGAGAAGTAACATCAACCATCTTGTGACAGTTCAGTGTTCTGCTGGGAAACTTTTGGACCTGGCGTTCATACATGTGGATGTTACTTAGACATGTACCACCCACCCCATAGCAATGATGCTCCTTGATGGTAGCAGCCAGCAGGATGCAGACACACACAAAAATGTTTTTGGGACAACTCAAATAACATAAAGAACAGCACGAGGTGTTGACCTGGTCTCCAAATTCACTAGGTCCCAAACTGATCAATTATCTGGTATGATCCACAGAGGCCCCTCCCATCTCCTAACAACATCCAGACACCACAGGACGCCCTCAAAAGGCCCATATCCATTTTTTGATGAGTTTTGGAGGCACAAGGGAGACCTACACAATATTAGGAAGGTGGTCATCTTGATATCCCTGAATCTGTGTATATGGAAGTCTCAAATACTGGACATTATTGTCTCAGTGCCTTTAATCAATCTGTGGATTTAATGCCTATTGCTTAGAGTTGAACAACATGTACACGTACCCTCTCTCTGTGTGTTCACTGCTTGCCTTCAGTCTAAATCTAGGAAAGATGAAACTGTGTTTTTAGTCTCTGCAATTTTCAGCCAATTATCATGATACTGGAATGAAATGATCCGAATGAGCCAAAGCGCCTGTTCGCTGTGGAAATTTCTGCTATTTTGTGAATTCTTCTCCGTGTATGTGATTGCATCCGCACAAACGCCTGGAATATGTGTAGTATTGAAAATTCTCAAGTGGCTCATCAGCTTGTCATAATTATTGCTCGAGACCGTACGCGCATTTGGCTTAATGGTGCAGTAAGCAATTTTGAATTCCTTCACATACATCATATATGCCCTGCTCATCCTGCGTCGCTCTGTATTCATGATGGGCAGGGCAAGCCATAAAAACGTTCACACTTGCCCTAAATATAAATCAGTAGCTGTCGAACACACACACACACACAAACACACACATACTGTATATATGTGGCTGCTTATGAAGAGATGTATTTAATTGAATGTAAATAGAGAAGGCTGTCTCTTTTTCAATACAAATTCAAAAACACATTATGTGTCCCTGATGGCCAATTAAAAGGCACAGAGAGCAGCAACATGGACAAAGCACACAACTTATGCAAATTTCGAATGACACTGGAAGTATCATCCAACATGGCTGTCACTGAGTGGCTAATCACTCAGCACCAAAGCGCAACATGCAGAGAAGTCAAGGAGAGGAAAACTGTCCTCAGAGGGACAGTGCATTAATATGAATTTGGAGCACGGAGGAGTCGGGTCAGAGTTCAGGAACTGGACTGCTGTGGAACGAAGGTGGTTCTCCCCCTTTGTGTCCTGCAACGTGAGCAACGCAGCTCTAACGGGATGTCCAGGATGTCCGAAGGATCTCAGTTCCTTGAAGAAATATTGTCTTTGCTGACATTCCTTTAGGATTTCCTCAGCTGGAGGAAAACCTCAGAAAGCAGTTGAAAATTACGCCAAGGTAGCTGTATTCCTCAGTCAACTCTGTCAGCTGTCCCCTGAGGTTTGTCATCCAGCCCTGGGGTTGGAGCTCAAGAAATTGGTCTCCAATGTTTTCTGATCGTTTTTGATCTCTTCTTTGACCAATAGAAAAAAAAAAAAAACGAAACACATGTGATAATTTCATTCCAAAGAACACCACCTAAAAAAGAACAGAAACAGTAAAAAATAATAGCTTTTCAAATGTTTCCAATAATACAATGCTGGAAAAGACGAATTGTTTTTAAATGTCTTTACATCTACCAGGACTTAACATCTGTGACTCATCAGAGAATGGACATGGGTCTTCTGAGGGTGTCGTGTGACGTCTGGTAACAGGATGTTGTTAGTGTGGGGGTCTTACGGATTGAGGGGATGGGTCTCTGTGGAATATCCCAAAGATACTTGATCAGATTTGGATCTAGTGAATTTGGAGGCCAGATCAATACCTGGTGCTCTTCTTTATGTTTTTTGAGATGTTCCTGAACCTGTGTCAGGCTGCACCCTGCTGTGGGGATGGCTGCTGCTGTCATTGCTATGGGGTGGGGGGTGCCTGATCTGGTCTAGGTGGGTGCTACATGTCTAAGTAACATACACATAAATGAATGCCTGGTCCAGAAGTTTCCCAGCAGAACACTGAATTGACACAGGATGGTCAATGTTTTTTACTTCTCCCGTCAGTGGTTTTAATGTTATGGCTGATCGGTCCAGTGTTGGTGCCTTTTGTTAACTTCTTTCTTTACGACCACATCAATTTGAAACCACAGGGCCACATACCACACATGAAGCTTCCTTAATTTACGTAAATATTTGCATGTAAACAGAAACGCACACGTTTTGAAGCAACCACTAACACTCAGCCGTGTGTACACCAATACGTATCTTGCATTCACAAATGCAATTACAGACGCAGGATGTATAATTCTTAGCACACATTCACATATTGCCTTATTTATTGCTGTCTTACTTGAGTGAACTGCTTTATTACACTGGGCTACAGTACAAAACAAACCTCGGAGGGAGCGGGGGAGCAAAGAAAGGGAAAGTGAGAGACAACAGAGCAGAGATTTGCAATGTGGGGACGGAAATGTGAGATGCAACAAGGGAGGGCAAATGTTGTAAACCGATGTAACTGGTTAGAAAAGAATCAAGACCATGCATGAGGATGTGGAAATAAAAAGGTAGAGAGGTGACGAGCCACAGCTTTTCAGCTCCACCTTTTCACTGTCATTTCCTTCTCACTCACTCTCATCTCCTGTCTCTGCTGTCTTGTCCGTGTCCTTTTCCTTTTTGAGACAGCTCTTCATTGTTAGGCCTGACACCTCTTGGGCCACAGCAGACAAGTGTGTGTGTGTGTGTGTGTGATTGACGGAGGAAGAGGAACATACAAAAGAGTACTTGTTCTGCAATACAATATCTCCACTTATGCTTGTGCACATACAGTCGCGGTTTTCTATTTCGGTTTTGACATAACTGTCCATGAGTGAAGAAGCAACAGTTTTCATCACATCTCACAACCTTTGACCTCCACGTTAAATATTGACCTGTGTGTAATGAAAAATTAAGAAATCCTAAACAAACCCTGCGTCTTGTGGTATTCAGAAGCATAATGACAGATGAAGAGGATTTCTCTTTACGTCTGACAACAGCTGTGTGTCTACCCTGGTGTCTTCTCATCCAGGTTGGAGGATAAGTGAGCCAGATTGACGGTCTGTACCGGCGGTGCTACGATGCTCATGATCCAGATGTGTACTGTAGCTATGAAACAATATCTTGTGGTTCTCTCGAGACTTAAAGTTTGTGAGTTCCTCACATGGGATGTCCATTTGAAACCACATCCCTCTCTCTTCCCCTCCCAAACAACGGCTCAATATTTTGTCTCTGCAACTAAAATTGACTCCATGAAACAAGAGGAATCCTCCTTTCTCATGGCATCCCACGAGAACGGTGATATCCCAGACTGTGAAATTGTACTTTCTGAGGTCATGGTTACTGTCATGCAGAGCAGGGACGTGTTGTTTCTCAGCATGTTACAGTAAATGACAACCAGACTATAGAGGCTAACTTAAGGCTTTAAGCCACTGAAGTGTTAGCACTCCTGAACAGGAACTGACACGCTGATCCTTACGGATCTGTAAAATAAAATAAAAGAAAAGAATAAAACACAGAATGCCTTCAAAAACATTGTGACCACCTTCCTAATATTGTGTAGGTCTCCCTTGTGCTTTCAAAACAGTTGTGACTCATCAGAGAATGGAAATGGCCCTGTTGGGGGTGTCTCATGGTGTCTGAGAACAGCATGTTGTCAATAGGGGGCCTTTGGGTGCTATGGGTTGAGGAGAGGGTCCTCTGTGGATCATCCCGCTGATACTTGATCAGTTTTGGATCTAGGGAATTTGGAGCCCACTTCAACACCATGTTTTTTTGAGTGGTTCCTAAACCGTTTTTGTGTGCCTGGTTCGTCTAGGTGGTGGCTAGATGTCCAGGTAACATCCACACAAATGCCAGGTCCAAAAAATCCCAGCAGAACATTGGATTATTTTTTGAATGTTCATTGAATTTTTATTTTTATTTAAATTCCCTTCCTATCTAGGTGATTTGACACTGACTAGGAATAGCATTACGAAGATCGTGACGAGCTTAATTTCCAGTTAGTAATTACTTGTACTGATACTAGTAATGATACACATTCTTAACCTCAACCAACATCACTTGACAATTTATCAGACTTCATTTACTGCCATCTATACAACTTCTTTCACATATGCAGTAGAAATGTTCAACAGAGTTGTGAAAGTTTTTTTTTTTACCCTTTAAGGATTTGATCCAGGTCAGAGTCTTTTCTATGTACTTAACCCTACTGGCAGGCAGCTGGGATCCAGTAATGTCCAGGCTCATCTGGCTACCGTTGTCTTGAAGCCTGGTGAGTAAGAGCACTATGGGGACACTAATCTATTGTACAGAGGGAATACAGTTTGTCTGCTTGGCCACTGGCACACAGCTATATTCTCTTATAAAGATGTGTTTCCAAAAAATCCATTGTGCAAGTCATGCATGTGGGTTCCCAGCAGACGGGGGACTGCTTCTACGACCTCTACTGCCTTACTAACAAGCTCACAATCTTTCTGCAGTTTTGCTCTGGCAGACTCAGACTATCAATTAAACTCTGGAAGAAAAGACAGGGCGACGAAGAGGCAGTCTTGTGCAAAGGAGTGTACCTATAGGAGTGGAATGTACCTCTGCTCAAGACCGTAAGAAAGGCTAAAGTAAAAGAGCTGCACTTCAGTCTGTCTAAGACTGAAGTGACTGGTGGTTGTTGTTGTTTTTTTTTTTTGTTTTTGTTTTTTGTTTATTTATTAGAGATGAGTCTTCCATGAGCTGTAGGAGAAAGGCAAGAATGCAAAATACCACAGACACGACAGAAACTTAAAGAAAGGGGGCTCTTTGACAAACTAGCAGTTCAGCTATTGATGGTCAAGCAAGAGTAGACATGAAGGGAAAAGAAACAATACAGTGTTGTGACACCAAAGAAAAAAAGACAAAAGTTTTCCAGAGGAGAAAACATAAAACTTAGAAAGCGAAGGAGGGAGAGTAGAACAAGGAGGTGTCACGAATCGGGCAGGAAAAAAAAATGACAAAGGAGGAAGGCTTTCATGGGAGCTGTACGGGGATGAAAGGAAGAAGGGAGAGAAGGCGTAGTGACTCATGGGGTCGAGTTGCGAGGAGAGAAGGAGGTACTAAAAAACAGTGGACAAAGTAAGTAGGAGGAGTGATGGACTGGCTTAAATTGAGGACGAGATGAAAAGAGTGATTCTCACAAAAGCTTCCAAATAACGAATAAAAAGAAGAGGGCCGTGGAAAAGAGAGTCTTGAATTAAGACCCTGTTCAGTGGTAAGATTTAGTTAGGTGTGTTCACAGCTAGAATTTAAAGTATGTCTTGAGCCACCACTTGACACCCAAACAAAGATTCACACTATGTGCGCAAATACAGATGACACGTTTTGACGGACAGAACAAGATTGTGCAAAAAGCTTTTTTTTATGGTGTGGCTACAGTTGTTACAGAAAAGTCTGTAGTCACTGAATTAGCTGTTCTGTTTGCAAGAGTCAAGAGAAACTATTGTAATTTCACAGTTACTCAACATTAACCACTGACCTTATGAAAAGTGTCGCCATGGCAGCCCTTCAAATGCGGAGCTCCCCCTGTCTCCCTGGCTGGCTGCAGTATAGCCCTAACCTTAACCCTAACACTAACCCTAAATCTCCCCATCTCCTCCATGTTAGTGGATTGGCCCAATTAAGACGTTAAACTAAACTTCTTCTTTTTTTTTTTTCCAAATATGGTGACGTGTACTCAAGTGTTAATTTCCCTGTTAAGCTTCCTTTTAGTTATTTGACACTATGGAAACAGGATGTCATGACGATAGCGGCTATGATTGACAGTTGCCATTGACAACTGCTCATGAAGGGATCGTGTTGGAGCTGGAGAGAAGGAAAAAATGTTAATCTATTTAAAGTAGTAGTAGTTTTGCTGCAAACTACTAATAACTGACCTAAAACATCTGAGGGAACATTGCAGTTTTTTTCAGTGTATCTTTTCATACTTTTGTTTTGTGAGATTGTGTATTGAGTATGAACCCTGAAGAATGAAGTGCCCTAATTAAACATATGCCAGCACATTATTGAATTTCACACAGCCTCCTAATTGTTACTAAGATAATTTGTTTATCCTTGTCCAGATTAGATCAGACAATTCACAAAAGAGTTTGTGTGTTTTGTTTTTTTTTGTTTTCCTGAGTGAATTAGGGAAAACTCTGTTCATACAAAGGGATGTCAGTTGAGTAGATGGTCTGTCAAAGTTGCCATGATGTATTGTGTGTCCGCTCTACTGAATAAATGTAGCCGCAGGTGACCCGGACCGCCTCCAAATGTCGCCTGAGCGATTGGATCTTGGCAATTTATCCTGGTCGATAACAAGGGCGACATCTTTGAGCACAGGCCTGAAGGCATTTAACACACATCGAGGACACATTGATTTCTTTGCTCATATGAGATCTGAAGGTCTTCTGGGCTGCATATGCCCGTCTGCTTTTAGTAGCATACATCCAATGTGATTAAGTTTGTGTGTTTGCTCAGTCCGTGTTTGGTTAGGTTGAGAACATACCTTTCTCAAAGAGAAACCTCATGTTAAAAACAACAAATAGCATCAGCCCTAAAGTACTCAGTTACTGACAGATCCCTATACAATCATTTATGTAAGGATTAAACAGTGGAGTGGTACAGATGAAATCCACCTCATTAAAATGTTTGACAACTGTTCCCAGATAGTCTCCTGTTCTCTTTTATCTTGTGCTGCCCATCTGTTGTTTCATCACCTTCATTAACAATGTTCAAATAGAACTAGTCTTTTGCCAGCAGCTTTAATTAACTTGGCTTACTAACTGGTTTTAAAGTCAGTTTGCGTTAGCTTTAAGTTTGGCTTTCTGAGACGTACAGATAACAGATGATGAGACGACTATCACTGTCTCTGTGCTGGTGTACAGTATGTATGACAAAGGAACTCCAACAGAACTGATGACAGGTAATTCCCAGTGAGTTGTGTTTATGTGCACGAGGGAGACATTACTCCAGATGAACTCCACGCCAAGGCTTGGCAAAGACGATGAGAAGTCATTTTATACACACTCAATATCTATACAGTTTGTAATACTCCTGTGATTTAAACAGTTTGTGTCTTAAATCTGCATAGAAATGACCCATAGACTGTATATAAATATGGACTACATGCCACTACTTCCTTGTGTTGGCCAAACTGGCACTATTTTATGGGAGATATGGTTGGCGCCATCTTGCAACTTCGTAACCAGATTATGCCCAGTACGGTCTGAGAGTGGAGCCATGCAGAGCCGAGATATTGATGACCCCCCACACTTCCTCAAGACTCATTCGTATTTTCGTTTGGTTAATATACACTGTACTCTATTTTCTTCACAGAGCGGGTGGCATAGTCACTGGAAGTCACAACCTCTTTCAATAGCATCAAAAAACTAGCTAAAACAAAATTTATCTGAAGAATGTAGACTTGAACAGGCATCAGCATTATATTTACTTCCCAAAATGACAGAAAATTTGCCATTTAAGCCCAGAAACTGCAATGTGCATCTCAAACAAGACCTCAGAATTTGTGTGCTGACGGACACTCATGTACATTTAACAATGGATATATATTTCATGTGAAAACACTTTTTCAAGCACAAATGCTACTGGATGGTTTCAGTCAGTTTCAGACAGTTCTGCATACAGGATTCTGTTTGTGCTGGTGCAGATGGGATTCTGACAGAAAACTGCATCTTTGTAGAACTTGCCAAGTCCTCGATACAGCAAATACACTTCTAGAAACACCAGAGTTCACAGCACAGCTTCTGTCCGATGCACTCTCCTCTCTGTGGAGTTCGTCCTTTGATATTTCCATTCCATTTTTTCTTTTTTTCTTTTTTTTTAGTTGAGGTCGTGTTGAGTTTCGACCTCCGCAGTCATGCCCTGATG
Source organism: Mugil cephalus (assembly GCF_022458985.1). NCBI lineage: Eukaryota > Metazoa > Chordata > Actinopteri > Mugiliformes > Mugilidae > Mugil > Mugil cephalus. The sequence continues at coordinate 25,498,648 of NC_061771.1, forward strand.
TATTTAGATTTCTCTCTGTGTGCGTCTCTCTTAATCTGGGTCTGCTTATCTCTCTGCACACATACACATGCACCATTTCACCAAGCTGTCGTACCAGATCAAGTCAAAGCAGCGGCTGTAGCATGCCCCGTTATCAATATGCTGACGTTTGCCCTGCTTCTGTAAATACAATATTATATTCTTCTTGATTTTTATCCACCATTTATCCTTTGTTTAATTCATTAAACTTAATCAATTAATCTCGTTCTTCTTCCCTCAACATTTGTGTGGTCACAATCAATCAAAAGTGCCACCACATCCATCAGCACAACTGGTGCCTCGCTCAAGGTTAACTTGACAGGTAAAATTGCGAAGCTCAATACTATCATGTCTACCAATCAGCCATAAGATTATAATATTACGAAGGTCTGCCTTGTGCCTCCAAAACTGGTGTGACTCATCAGAGAACGGATATGGACCATGGATGTTTTTAGTGAGGTCCTTTGGGTCATGTTTCAAATTGTAGTAACGTCATGGATCAGGGATTGTACAACGTACCAGTAAATCATAAAATCTGTTACTCTGATTTAATTTCCTCAGAGAGGCAGGGTTGAAACTGAATCAAAAAAACGTCAACTGTGATATTGTAAAACCAAATAATAATGAAAAGTCAATCTCACCAGTTTAACATGTCCCGCTGGCACCAGTGGGGCTCCACTTTGTAGGAGCTGCCAACAAGATATTATCTTCAAAAAGATAAATTTGGCCTAGGGAGCGATAAAAGCATATTTATTTTTGCCGTAGACCTGAGGTAGCCCTTACTGATGTTTGTTTATTGGTCAGAACGAAGCTTAATCGAAGGTGACACTGAGATATTTTTGTATGTGCATGTTCAAAAGACATGAAGGAGGTAATGAAATATGTCTCATTTGGTTGAAATGCTGCTTTAGAGATCTAAGCTTTTACAAAAAAAAATAAAATAAAATAGACTTCGAGGTGAAGCATCGTCTAGACTTATAGAAAAAGGTTGTGTTGTCCATTTGCAGAAATGTACACAGTGTAAAAGAGAGTTTAAAAGTCACTCATCTAAAACACTTACCACCCCGCCACCCTTCTCCTCTACCTCCTCTCCTCCTGCCACAAGAATGATGTGTTTCCGTTTGTCAAGTGTTGCGCGTTTAGCAAGACACAACAGAACGCCTCAGTCCGCTTAAATGCAATTACAGTGACTGATGTCTCCCTACATGCACCCCATCATGCCTCTGTGTGCGCGCTAGTGTCTGCCAATATAGCTACATACTTCAGTGTCTCTTGCTTCTTCACCTCGGTGAAGGAGTGGAGCTATCTAGCTGTGCATGGACCTGCTGCTTTGATTGCATGTGTGCAGTTTTATTTTTTTAGTTTTTGCTTTCCACTCCCAACGATTTCAGCTTTTATCTACGAATGTATGACAGACCAAAGCCATCACTTCGATTCATCTGTCCTTGTACGACTTGGCTGTCTGTGGAGAACACTCAGTTCCACAGTGCCGGCTGCTCATTTCCCATCGTAGTGATGTTTTTGTTGACAGGTGATTGTGTACCTGCACAACAATGGAGATGTCTTGAATATTTTTTTTCCCTTGTATTTCCTTTTTTGAGGCCGGATTGCAAGGCTAGCAAATCCTTACGCCCAAATTGAAAATATATAACATTGAACGTGCCCGTACAGTTACATGGAAGCCGTACAAGGGCAAATATCTGTAAAATAAGGAAATGAATGCTTTGATTTTTAAAAATAATAAAATGACAACACGTCCTAACACTAAAGTACGCAAATCACCTGTACATTCATTCCAATAAGGACCTCCATATACTACAGTGTGTTTGCACAACTCATGCTTCGATTAGTATGTCACCTTGAGAAATATTTGAATTTTTGCCATGGATTACAACAAAAAATAACTGCATGAAGATGGAAAAAATGTGTAATTAAAAGTAAATCTGCTTAGCCCATCTGTCCAGTGGAAACTTGTAGCAAACCCATGAAATAGTTGTTGTGTCCTATCACAGAAAGGTGACAAGAACAAGAACTGTCAGTGTCAGTGTAACAAAGAAGAAATCCGAGCAACTTGGCAAGTTTTCTCTCTTTTTCTGGTCTGTCTTTATTCTTTATTTATTCATCACAGGTAGCTACATATGGAGATCCAAGTCCACTCACCAGTAGATTAACGGCTATGGCAAAGTTCTCCCCGATCCCTAAAGAAATGCATTGCCTGGCACTTACTACTAACTTAGTAGTCCTACCTTTGACTCGATTAACTAAATGCTGGAGAATCACTTTTTCTAGTGTCTTTTACAGCTGGGTTGACAGTTGTGATCATTTTTTTTCTGAATTGAGTGAACTCATCCTTGAAATTGGCAGACACCAAAAAAAAAAAAAAAAAAGCATATCTCAATACCAAACATTGCAACATTTCAGTGTATTCATAAATAAGCTACTCCGCCGCTGGGTCCTGAGCTGCCCGCCAACAAAGAAGGAGGTGGCACTTACTGTACGCTGGACAGCTTCCATGTTTAATTGTGTGCATATGTACAACCGTTCGTCCTTCTGGCGCCACTCTTAGAACACAGACTGAAGCAGCAATTAATAACATACAGCATTCGTTAATCATTCATTTTCTGTTACCGTTTGTCCTCTGGAGGGTCACAGAGGAGCTGGAGCCTCTCCCAGCTGCCATTGGTTGAGAGAGATGGGGTACACTCTGGACAGGTTGTCAGTCTATCGGAGAGCTGACATAGAGACATAGGGAGAGTTCTCTCTCACACCTACAGCAAATTTAGAATCATAAATTAACCTAATGATCATGTCTTTGGATGGTGCAAGGAAACCGGAGTACCCACAGAGAACCCACACAGACACAGGGAGAACATGCAAACTCCACACAGAAAGGCGACTGGTGGATTTGAACCTTCTTACTGTGAGGCTGTGAGACCCTAACCCTAACCCTAACCCTAACCTACTAAAGTGAAACTGAAGGGGCTTTAATATAGCTGAGACACAGCTGTATAGCAGACATGCACATACACAAGGCTGCATACATTTCAACTGGTGGTGTAAATCCACTATGGTAAAACCTGTTGTGGTACTGTGGACCGTGCATTTGGATTTAATGCCACCCCTGCTACAGTGAAAAATCTGATTTAGCTGCATCATTTCATTGGGCTGTAGGGCAGAATTTACAAGTAGAGGATTCAGAAGAAAGTAAGAAAGAATAAAACCAGTGTATTAGGGAAACAAAGACGTTGTGCAAGGAAATGCCAAGAAGTTGGGGAAAAAAGCTAATTAGATAACAGGATTTAAAAAGAATACACAAACAAGTAGTGTGTCACGTTGTAAAAATGTTTAAAATGTTGTCCTCAATTCAGTTTGGCAAACCTGAAAGACAAGCTTTTTGGCAAGGTTCTGTCTTTTTCTGGTTTTTATGTCTTCTGTTCACACAGAGGAACAGGTCTAATCACTCCAGTTCCCATCTATCACCAAAGAAATGTATTTCCTTGCTTTGAAGACTGTGGAAAATCTTGGATATCCAGTTTAATATTTTGACGCAGTGACCATCTCTAAAGATAAAATACCGATTATAAAGACTTGCTGTCACTTGGCCATAAGGCTTAGCTTTGTGACTAAGGTCATATTCTCACCAGGCTCGTTTAGTCCACTTGAAACGGACCTTTTCTCTGGTGCGAACTTTTTGGGTAGGTGTGAATACAAATCAGCGGACTCTGGTGTGGACCAAACAAGTGAACTGAGACCACCTCTGCAGCTGGCACTCGGTTCACTTGTTTGATCTGCACCAGAGTCAGTAACGAATCCTGGGCCGCTTTGCTTGTCCTGTGAATGCAATCCAAACCTTTTCCGAGCCAAAGGCAACATCTGAGCGCCTTTTCGGATTAAATGGGCTTCCGTTTGTAACAATTCACGATACACACAAGGGGGATCTTTTCAGCACAACAGTATCTTTAATGTTATTAATATCTTATGGAAAAATTGACCCCACCTTTGAAATCACCAATACAACACACAAAAGTCTGACACGTGTAGGGTGCCCACATTTAATTAACAGAAATAATGTCCTTTTTACATTATGTAAATTCAGAATAATTCCAAATCTAACGAAAAAGCTTAAATGTGCCCCATTCAACTCACTCTTAAATGTTTAATGTTTAAATTATATTAAGTTCATTTAACTTCACAGCATTGGCGGCTGGACTTAATATAATCCATTCGCCGCGGGTTTCCAAAGGAAAAATAAGCGACAGTTTTATCCGCAAAAACAAGAAAAAAACAAAAATGTGCAATAGATTGCCAACTGGTATAGCAGGAACAAAAAGTTACAAAAAATGTTGTGATCGGTCATCGACGTTTCATTCATTCATTCATTCATTCATTCGGTTGTATTTCATACCAAGAATGAGCTGTGGGTCAACGCGGGTCAACGCACAGAAGAGATGTACTGCCTCCTCGATATATGGTCGGTAGAGAGCATATATCAGCTGCTTGATGCACAAAAATGCCGACGCCTACAGCCAAATCGCAGAGACAATGTGTAAGGCAGGGTTTACGCGGACTCAGACGCAGTGTTGGCTTAAAGTGAAAAACCTTCGTCAAAGATCCTGCCAATAATTTTTATCCAGTGACTGAGCGGCTTGATCGTTTGTCAAAAAATACAATGTGTGTACAAACCGAGCTAATTTTTTTTTTAAAAAAACGTACAGACCAAAACAAGTGAACTATTGGACTTTCCTGGTGTGAATACGTCCTTACACACTGCCATGGACTAGAAGCGATACCAAACTGAACATCTAGAATCTGTATCTATAGTGTGGTTCAAATTAAGAGTGAGCAAGCAGCTCAAGCAGGTATAGACACCCCAAGCCAACATCAAAGAACTGCCAGCAGGGAAGGCAGACTCTGACATCACCTGTTGTTGCCTATGTCTAGGCCACAGAGTTTTACTTGAACACCAATCAGCCACAACATTACAACCACTGACAGGAGATGTGAATAACATTGACCATCTTGTGACAACTCAATATTCTGCTGGGAAAATTTTGTATGAAAGGGAACAACTCTTGTCAGAAGTAATCATACTCCTCAGTCAAATGGGAAAACCGGGATAGCTACAAACCACTGAGGCTAGCTGGCTTGATCTGAGTAATGCTGATGAGCTTGTGTACGGTTTATTCATTCTGCATGATCTAGTTGTTGGGAAATTATTGATATAATTGAATATTCAGATGAGATGAAAAGGAAAATCTTTGTGCCCTTTAAACTTCGCAATTTTGTTGATTTTCATTACTTGGGGTTTCTTTTATCGTGCTGCGGTTTTCAAAGCTAAGCAACAAATTTAACATGCTGAATTGGCTGAAAAGCTGCTGACACGGGTCCTACTAGTGCCAACTGTGAAGGGCACACCAGAAAATCTCAGGTCACAGGTGCACAATGATGGCCCGACATAAACCCTTATAAACTGCAGCCTAACACTGGTGTGAACATGGCTTCAAGAGCTCTGATGCCAGCTCAGGTCTTCTGCCCTCTCCGCTAAAATGACCTACAGCCAGACACTGAGCACTCACTGGTCTCTAAGGACAGATGAAAGTTGTTCAATGAAATTAAGGAAACCACTGAGTCAAGTTGACGTTGATTGGAGTGGAAGGAGAATTCCTAATCTGATATCTGAAGATCTCTGCAAATAACAATCAAGCTTCTTGGTGAGGAAAATGTTTTGTTTTTTTTTCTCTGATTTGAGTGAACTGATCCCAAAATACTGTAAAAGTCAACTAAACGGCATAGACTTGGAACCATGCACTTAATTATAAATTTAAAGAATGAGACATGGCTGCATGAGACCGTGTATAGAGGAGGACAGGAAAGTGTAGTAGAAATAAAACAAATTTCTGTTGCTACCTAGCAGCCTGCACCGCCATCCCACGATGCCTCACATGTCTAACGCTACTTATCGGCAAAATCCACCCAGGTTTCACACAACGTAGCAAGTGGCTGAAAGCACTCAGCAGCTGAAAACTTCCTTCTCTTGTCAGCCGTCCCTGTGGGAGTGTGATAGACAGCAACAGATGTTACATTCGCTCTAAACAAAAGTGGAGGGATTTTAAAGTACGGGGAAGGACAAGAGAAAGAGAAGTGGGGTGGGTTGGGCTAATGATAAGGGGAGAATGAGGAAGGGAAAAGGAAGCAAGGAGTAACACTAATTATAGTTACTGTGAGATTATTTCTAAACATAATTATGAGTGTGAACCTGTATTTTGGAGTATTTTTGGAGGATCTTATCCAAAAATGCCCAAACCTTTCAAACTAGGGGTAGACCAGAAATTATGCTAAAGCTTATTACATGCTCCTGTTGCTTTTCTCGAGATGGCAAAAACAAGAGCAAAGTTCGTTCTGGCCAGGTCATTTATACGTCACGAGAAAACTACAGAACTCCTGGGTAGTCCTCATAGGGCTACCCTTTTCCACGAAATATCAGCCTTGTGTGTGTCTTTGTACTCCGTACATACTGGATCATACAGGTTCTCATATTTTCTCTCTGCCTCTGCCAGCGGATCCACATAAACGATCCATTGCACTACCATAAAAAAAAGGACGGATTTGACGATATTCTCGCTTTAAACGCCCCCACTTCCGGTTTCAGGCCAATAACAGACTAATTGTAAGAAAAAAAGTTCTGCCCGGATGATGCGTTGAGAACAAGCTGCCTTTGCGGAGTATGTAACGAGCTTTAATCAAGGCAAAATGCTAAAACTGGATTCTGTCATGAAAGAAGAAGCAGGAGACTGACGGAAAGAAAATGCAGTTTGAAATAAATTATGTTTAGAAGAACAAAGTATGTATGGAAAGAGGAAGTTCTCGCAAGGAACGCCGCTGTCCCTTTGAAGGTAAAGCAGGCCAGGACTCAGAGATAGTCCCACTAGGTATAATTATCTCTGCTTCCATAGTGCTTCCCATTCTTTATACATGGCTGGCTGGACTGACTAGTGCTAGTTGGTATTAGCTGGGAAACCTGTACTGACTGGTTGACAGATGACTGATTTCTGGCCATCGCTACGGTCTGTTAGCCTTCTGCATCACTGGCTGATGCTTGACTGGTTCACTGGACAAACTGTGGGGGGAAAAAATCATATACTGTTGTGCCTTGTGCTTTGTACAGTCTGTATCCTGCCTCCTGTCTATATGTTTTTTTTTCCCTTAGCAGAAAAGTTCATGACCTGGTCTCCAGGATGGCTGCGGCTTCTCCTGTTGGCCAGAGACAGGATTTCAATGAACGCAACACGAATACGCAAAGACCCAACTAGTAAAGACAATCTAGCAACTTGAATTGAGGCTTATACTGTCAATAACTTTATCAAATTATATTTATATTTACATTTAATGTAATCTCGATTCTAACCTTGACTAACCAAAAATAAAATAAAATCATATAACCATTTCTACAACCAGTCGTTCACACAGTCTCAACATCTTTTCAAATATTTAGCCCGGTCGGCTAAATCTTGCACATTTTGTTTCTCTGCTCTGATTTTGTTTCCTCTTAACCTCGTCCTCTAAAATGAATGAAGCTGGCTTTTTTTTTTTTTTACACTATTGTGTGTCTGACTGACAACACAATCTGTGTCATGAACAAAAGGCTGGCGAGAGCTTGGCTATTACTGAGGAGAAAATGCAAGCAAGCGACAGAAGGAATAATTCACCTTTTAAGCAGAAAATTGGGCAGTGAAATATTTGAACGCGTAATTCAAAATAAATGGTAACTTTGTCATCATTTGCGTGGTTCGTGTACTGAGCTCTGCTGGTGTGCACGGTTAGTTTTATGAGGCTGCATGCAACTGTGCTGCTACGTGTTGTGATATTGCTGCAGATTTGTATGTAACACTTACACTTCCAGATAGATTTGACCATTGGGAAATAAGAACAGTGCTTAATAAGTTTAATTACATTTATACAAATTCCAAGACCAGGTGGTCGTTATTTACATGTAGGAAAGTCACATTCTGAAAATGAGAATGTGTTTTTTTTTCTTCTTCTTCTAAACTGATGCTGATTTACATACATTGGTCAACCATAACATTATGACCACCTCCGTAAGACTCGCCAGAGAATGGACGTGGGTCTTGTGAAGGTGTCCTGTGGTGTCTGGGAGCAGGATGTTGGTCCAGTGGATTGAGGGGCGGGACAGATACTTGATCAGTTTGGGAATTTGTGAGGCCAGGTCAACACCTTGTGCATCCACACGAGTGCCAGGTCCAAACATTTCACTGCAGAACACTGACTTGTCATAAAATGGTCAATGTTACTTTTGTTTGTAACTTACTGTCAGTGGTCATAATGTTATGCCTGATCGGTGTACACTCTATGATACAATTACGCATGAGCTTAAAAAGCTTTCGTTATCCACACACACCAAATGACTCTGTGTCTATTGATAGAACATGAAAAGACAGCCGGTCATTAAAAATGCTTCGTATTACTTTCAACATCACTTTTGTAAGATACTAATTTATCGTGTCACTGTGCAGCAAGGACGAACCACACCCGGAACGCATTTGTATTTGCTCTGACATTATTAGCGCTGTTTGTCAGATGCAAAGCTTTAATTAAAGCCCAGCTATCAGGGAGAATAATTAAACACAAATGGAGCCTGGTTTGAAGAATAAAGGAGAGGGGGGAGGGTGGGGGGGAGAAATCACACGGCCTCTTCTCCTGGCTTCTTGTCAAAATAAAACCAACCGCATGAGTGTGATTAAAAAGCAGCAAAGACGGCATGCGATAGCGCACAAAAAGGTGTCAGGGTTTTTTTTTTTTTTTTTGGCGATGAAGCATATTCGTTTGTGTTTTCTAGCTGAGAGGCGGCAGAGAAAAGTGGGATTAAAACAATGCAGACAGGAGGAGAAGGAGGAGGAAGAGGAGACGGGCAGTCAGACAAAAAAAAAAGTACACAGACAGAGATGGAGAGGCAGGAGACTGGCCCAGATGATGTGATAGAAGGGAGTCGTGCGGTCAGGATCGTTACAGCGTCATAAATAAGAAACACTTTGCTGATCTGACTGGCAGTGACTGGACTCTGCAGCAGCTTTCAAGCGAGTTTTGACTGACTTGTCTTTCATGTTTGCGCAGCGCAGCACGTCGAGCTAGCAAGTCATGTTCTATCAGATATGCTGTAAAAATGGGCTCCTGACAGGGGGGGCAACAACCTAACCATAATTTCATGCCTGACACACTAATTTTGAAATCTCCTTAAGCTGAGCGGCAGCGACTTCGTTGCTATATCCCGTTAAAACCCAATTAAAGGTTAAGAGTTCCTTAAACGGGGATATGGAGGGCCGTGCCGCTGCATCATTATGCCAGACCCTGAAGTGTCTTTGAGGAAGGGAAGCAATATAGAAATGTGATGATGGAGTGCGCGTGCGTCGGCGTTGTGATCAATGTCCAAAGCGCTGTTTTGGTAAATTATTCTTTCTGCTCGCCCCCTTTTCCACACAGAGCGTTGTAAACTAATGCTCAATTTCACGCACATTTTCCCTCAAACAGTGTTAATGCTTAACACCTGAATGGAGAAGAAAATTGACAATAGACGCTCAGTTATACAAGTTAGAACTCCTACTGTAGCTGTTCTCCCACCGGCCTGGAGTTCCCAATATATTTATATTTGTATATTTATATATATATATATATAGAGAGAGAGAGAGAGAGAGTGTGGGGCAAATATGAATTTGATCCCTTGCTGATTTCGTTATTCTAGCTGAGAGAGACACGTTACATTAAATGTAATACAGCGATCAGACATAACATTATGACCACCTTCCTAATATTGTGTAGGTCTATTTTGTGCCTCCACAACAGTTGTGGCTCATCAGAGAATGGACACGGACCTTCTGAGGGTGTCCTGCAATGTATGGCAACATAATGTTATTAGTGGGGGACCTTTGGGTGCTATGGGCCAATGATCATCCCACAGATACTTGATCAGTTTGGGATTTAGTGCAGGGGTCTTCAACGTATTTCGGGCCAAGGACCCCCACACTGATGGAGAGATTAAGTAGAGACCCACCTACCCACTATATGTGTTCTATATTGAACTATGAGCCTAGTGCTTATAAATATACATTACTATTTTGCATTCAATATTAACCTATTCGGATAATACACAGGTTCAAATATTCTTTTTTTTTGTTGTTGTTAATGTTATTTACTTCCCTTATCAGTGGTTTTAATGTTGTGGCTGACTGGCCGAACATTAAATATATTTCCAGAATGAGAGTAAATTAATAGGCCATCTCCACTGATTTACTAATAATTCACTAATAAAATGAGTTTATGCTGATCAATTTCTGTCTTGGCAGGCAGGCTCTTGTAAAAGATTTTTAATCTCAGTGAGACTAGTGAAGTCATCACTTCATCCACAGGATTAGTTGGATTGAGGTCTTCCTCAATCCAACTAATCCTATAAAATACATTTATTCTCGCATTTTATCAAAAATTGCTGTAACACTTTAAGACCTGACACAAAAAGCTTGCGGTATTTGAATTACCGTAACACACCGATTGACAAACTTCCATGTTTGGCTGGAAAATGGGAAGTTGCCATTATGGTCGTGATGATCAGGGAGCCTCAGGAAGAGAGGGTTGTTTGGAGGAATTTGTTGATAAAAACGAAGTTGGTTATACCCTTGAGATATCACGAAGGTCTCCCAGACAAAAGCAAAACTTCTCAGTGTTCAACCACACTTTGAATTTTCTCAATAGTGGAAACCACGATGGAGTTACGATAATTCAAAAAACGCAAGTTTTACCAAACCGAACACATCGTGATTCAAATACCACGTGCTTTAACAGTGATCCGTTGGTTTTCAAAGGGTTAACTTGACCCCTTTTATTTTCGTATTAAACCCAATAGATATAGGCATATATATATATATATATATATATATATATATATATATATATATAGAGAGAGAGAGAGAGAGAGAGAGAGAGAGAGAGAGAGAGAGAAAGAGAGAGAGAGAGAGAGAGGTCCAAAAGTTTCCCAGCGGAACTCTGCATCATCACGAGGCGGTCGATGTTATTTACTTCACCTGTCAGTGGTTTTAATATTGTGGCCGATATTTCCCCCTCCCCACCGTATCTATTTTTACTCACACGTAAAGAATACAACAATGCGGGGTCAAAAGCAGGTTGAAGGCCTGCGGCAGGAGAATGGAATCGTCAATGTCGGGTTTAATGGAACAATTGCAAGAAAGGACTCTGAGCCGTTTGGGATGTGAGGACCGGGAGGCTAACTGAAATGTGCGAAGCAGCAGACGATGAGAAGGAGGTGAACAAGCTATTAGGAACGGGTCACTGTAACAAAAGCATTAAAGAGGCGGCTCCCATTTGCCCCTGGTGTCACCGTGTCATTGCTTCATTTCTTGCAACAGGTTGCTCGCAGTCCCTTCATCTGCCTGCATTTGGGGAATTTATGGAATTTATGTGGAACAGAAAGGAAATAAAAAAAAAAAAAAAAAAAACACTGAAGGGCCCTTTGTCCGTTCATGTACCTATCAATTCGCTGTTATTCGTGTCTTGGTCTGATAAGTTTTTCCTGGGAGGGCATCAAAACTTTGGAAACAAATTAAAAGACCGGCTGCTGTGGTGATGAGATACATAATATTTTACGCTGGATTAGAAGCTAATCCACGGTTAATCCCCCGAGAAAGGTAAATAGCTAAATGTCAGCCAGTATCCTGCTAAAACATGCAAATTATAACAGTACTCCACTTCGCCCATCGCCCTGTTTTCACCTCTATATAACTGCATCTGATTTTTTGCTTTGTTGTTGTTTTTTTCATTATGTACCTCCAAAATTGAAATAATACAACTGCAGCTGCGAGATGGCAACCCTTGTAAACAATGAAAAAAAAAAAGTACAAAAGAACTACACCGCTGCTTTTATAGTGTCTGTGATTTCCATTTTTGTTGGTGCATCGTATGCTAATGTTTGTTGCTGTGCTATCTTCTCGCGCAAGGCTGCTCACGAACATGTACAATTACAGTAGCAATAAAAAAAATGTGGTTTCAGTTGAAATGTCAAAATGTATTTTTTTCAGAGCTTTATTAAGACTTAATGAAATAATCGTGGCAGTTAATGGATTTATTACTGTGGTGCATTACCTTGAAGGGATTGGGTATCACGGGTATTAGACTCTCTACCTTTTTTTTTTTTTTAACAGTACTTTCAGAAATGAGCGGCACACACTCAACCCATCTGGGGACAAGTGGACTGTATTAGAAATTTCTGCCTCCTCTTAATCAGTTTGTCATTATCACTCTAATGCTCATGTCCTCCCTCCCCCTCCTCTCTTTCTCCCGTGTTATATAGGCATTCTACCGTTCTCTGAGAGGGACTTCCTTCCTCGTCTGCGTTGTCTCGAGGCGTACGGTCGTCGGGGGCAATGAGCAGCTGCTGGGGAGACGGTCTCCGTTTGACGTGGAACACCTAAAATGGGGACTGAGCTCGCTGCCATGCTGCACGCTCGGCTCTAATTATCAAGGAGAAGCCTTTCTGTTCACCTCTTCGCTCTACTCGGACTTGGCCTGCTCGCCACTGACCCTCAAAGCCCTTCCATCTTTGAATTTGGACTCCTTTCCTTCCTCCTTTCCTTTTTAACTCTCCTCCTCCTCCTCCTTTCCACTGAGACAGCCTGAAACACTCCAAATCATGGCCAGCAGACTCTGTTTGTCCTCCCCGACGTCTCCCTCCCTGTTTCTCTCCCTCCTGCTGCCTGCACTGTTGGTCCTCCGTCTGCCTGGTGTGGTGAAAGGAGACTGCTGGCTGATAGAGGGGGACAAAGGTTACGTTTGGCTGGCTATCTGCAGTCAGAACCAGCCTCCGTATGAGACCATCCCCCAGCACATCAACAGCACGGTCAGTATCAGTACTACTTTTTACACTACCACATATACTTTTATAAAACTGTACGCCTCCATGTATTTTGAGCTGTCCCTTCTCTTCTTCTGCTCTCTAAACCCATGCTATTTATTGCTTCTTTTGCAAAACTTAAGTCTAGTATTTTGTTGCTTGTATTGTTAACTATAATTATTGTAAAAAGTATTCAGGATGTCATTTTAATCGTTTAAAAACTAAAACACGACCTTACAGCTCCTAAATCAAATACAGTTACAAGGTTACATTCACGTGTTCAGTGCTGGTGACTATTGCAGAATTTCTGTAATGTTATTAATGCAAAATGTTTGCTAGTTTATGCTTCGGCGTCAATTCGACGCCGTAGCTACAGCAACAGCCCAGACTGTACACAGACCCCGAAGATGCTTTTAGACTACTGCAGACCTAGACGCCGTAACCTACCACGTAGCCTACGCTAGTGATGTGCTGATTGATACTGAAATATCAATACTTTATGTACTAAAATCAATCCTCAAATTAAAATATTGATACTTTCAATACTTCAGTCATTCGAGGTAATGTAGGAACACAGTGGAAAGTAACTAAACTATTGAGTTGTGGCAACACAACAAACCTTGTGAAACACCTCAGGTTAAACCACAACACAGAATATGTGGCATTTATGATGAGGAGGACAGAAGAGAAGAGAACAGAGTCAGAATTAAGTTTTCATTTTATAGTAGTTCTTAATAGTTAAAAAATAATTTACCTACATGGTATTATTATTTTAATTCTTTCTTTTTTAGTGTTTGAAACATCATTTCGACATATTTTGTATGATTTTGTCCTCTGTTTGGTTTTTCTGTCGACTATATAGTAAATGAGTCCGCTACCTCAATATACCTGTGAGTTTAAAATGAATGAATAAGTTACTCTGATGTCTTGTATTCTTTATGAAGCTATGATTTGAAATACACAACTTTTTTTTAGGTTTACCAGACACATCAGGGTGTATTTACACAAAGTATTGGTATTGGATCAGTATCACCGATACCAGCCTGAATTTTATTCAGTATCGTATTGGAAAGGAAATAGATGGTATCGAACATCACTAGCCTACGCTTGTGCAAGCCATTTATACTGGCTCCCTCTGCAACAACGCCACCCAAACACTTGTCTTTTTTGCCAGTCGGGCTAATTTTTGTTTCTACTTTCTGATCTGATTCACTTTCAACCATGGTGACTGAAACTGTGTTTGTGTACAAATGTTTGCATCTCCAAACCTCTTCAGTTAACCTTTCTTCGATGTGTCCCATCCATATTGATCCATTACTATCAATTCGATAATAGCAGAGATGGGGAGGCAGCTGTACATATTAAGCAGAAATATGCAACAACCATTGTCACTTGGTAGTATTTCTGGCTGCTTCTCTGTTGCTGCAATTTTCAAATTGATTGTTTTGGATCAATAAAAATGGAACACATCAAGTAAAGGTTAACTGATGAGGTTCAGAGATGCAAACATTAGTATGACTTGTCTTCTGCAAAGTTTCGTCAAGTCTCATTCGCCATCATTGACAGTGAAGCATGAAGTAGAAACCAAAATGAATCTGTCTGGCAAAAAAGGCGCAGCGGGCAGCTAGTTTGGGTGGTGTTTTTACAGATCAAGCCAGACTGACGAGCACATAAATAAGAATGACTTGCATCAGTGTAGTCCATGTGTGTAGTTTACACTGTTATGTCCCACAGAGGCATAAACCTTGCTTAAGCTAGAAAGATGAAGACAAAATATCAACTAAACCACAGCTAATACATAATCTGCTGTGAACAAGAAGAACTCCAAGAGGGTCATTGATATTGACAAACATTGCAGTCTAACCATTTACAATGTAAATATAAACTGGACAACTTCTTATATAGATATATTATTGTATTTAAGTTCCCATTGGCAATGTTTTGCAAGTACATTCCAAATCTAGCATCAGCATTTACCTCATTTAGATATCCCAGCAGGAATGTAAAACTGCTTGCAAACTAAACTAAATGCAAATCAGATGTATAATTGGAAAAATCACTCATTTGGTAGTAAAGATCTAAGTTAAGTGCTGAAAAATTCTCTTGGCAACTTGTTTTGGCCGCTGCTTAGGTCTTCCTGTATAGATGCCAGAGGCTGCCATGCATCACCTGAAAGTCAAGCACTGTGTTTTCTCCCTTAGGTGCATGACCTGAGGCTGAATGAGAACAAACTTAAGGCAGTGCTCTTTAGCTCCATGTACCGCTTCACAAACCTTACTGACCTCAATCTGACCAAGAACGAGATCAGCTACATCGAGGATGGGGCCTTTGTCGGACAGGCCAACCTACAGGTCTGCAGCCAAAATTTAAATTGTTTTTATGTATCTGTTTATCTCTTTCTGTACTTTTTGCTATTTGCACTTCTGGTTGGATGCCAAACCACATTTTGTTGTATATGCACCCATACTGCCTCTCGTCCGATGACAACTGGGATAGGCTCCAGCAACCCCCACGATCCTAGTGAAGATAAGCGTAGTATGAGATGTACCCATACTATATGCAATGAAGAATAAAGTTGAATCTAACCTAATTTAATATAAAACCCAATTAACAGATTTGATAAAGGAAAGTAGTCATGGAAAGGGCATTCTCCAAATCGTGAATATTTGCTACCGTATGTGACTATATAGAATTGAAATTATGGTTACACAATATACTGCCATATATTTTTTAGCAAGTAAAGCATATGAAGTGTACTTGAAGATGGCCAAATCCTGTGTGACATCGCTTCTTCTTCCCTGAGACCAACCTGGAAGCTCCTCCCATTGGCATCCTAGCACCAGCTTTCATTCAACTCACAGCTTGTCCAAAACCACACTTCACTTGAATCAACCAAGCTCTTGTTAATACAAAACCTTAAACCCTAATTATATAAACATTCACCTCTATACAGTTTTGGAAGATTCAAATTAAGCAGGTATCTTCTCTTTCTGTTGCAGATTCTCCAGCTAGGATACAACAAGTTGACTAACCTGACTGAGGGCATGTTGAGAGGTCTGGGTCGTATGCAGTGCCTCTTCTTGCAACACAACCTCATTGAGGTCATTTCCACCAATGCCTTCTGGGAGTGCCCCAGCCTGAGCAGCTTAGACTTATCTTCCAATAAACTGGCTCGTCTTGATCCATCTACCTTCACTGTCCTCAGCAGGCTGATGGTGTGTGAACTGGCAGCGAACCCGTTCCACTGTGGCTGTGAGCTCTATAGCTTTCTCACCTGGCTGGAGGAGTTTAATAATGTAACCCACACCTATGACCGCCTCCAGTGTGAAACCCCTCCAGAAATGACCGGTTATCCACTCCTGAGCCCTGTGCCTGGAAACGGAAGAAATGCTCGTTACATCCTTTTATCCATGTGTCGCGATGGTGTGATAATTCCAGGGATGACCTCCCAGATGCCTGATCCAGATGGCTCAGGGATGGGTTTAGATAACCCGGACCAAAATCTGTACCACCAGCCAACCACATCATCGACAGCTGACCCCAACTACAACCATCAGTTTTCTATGAAGCTTCAAGCAGTCTCCGTCTACACCGCTTCTCTGACGGTGCAGATCCCACATCCATACAGTAAAATGTATATCCTCTCCCAGTACAACCACACTTTTGTTACAGACATCATGCCCCTTAAAAAAAAGAAAGAGGTGATAACTTTGGACAAGCTAAAACCACACACCAATTACACCTTCTGTGTGGTTTCTACGAGTAAAACTCAGCGCTATAATCACACCTGTCTGACTTTCACCACACGCGCTATGGGACTAGAGGACCAACGAACCAATCCATCAACAACGACCCACTACATCATGACCATCCTGGGATGTCTGTTTGGCATGGTCATTGTGCTTGGATTTGTCTATTACTGTCTCAGACGACGGCGTATCCAGGAAGAGAAAGAAAAAGCTATAAGTGTTAAGAAAACAATTCTGGAAATGAGGTAGGAGACAGTTGTGAGAGTTTGTTAGTCAAAGTCTTTGGGGCCACATTACAACCCCTCGTTTCTATGCATCTAGGATGTTTTAACCACAACAAAAACGACAGCTACATTTTGTGCCCTTTGAGTCGTGGAATTGATTTATTTGGAGCAATATATGCTATAGGCATCAGTTCATTTGTTGTTTTGCTGCATTGTTGTCTTTTGATGGGAATTTCTGAAAAGCCTCATTAATTCTGACTATGAGCAGTAGCTTAAACATGTTTCCCAAACATACTCTCTAGTAAGGCTTTGAGCCCTGTCATTTATCATTGTTTGTGCTTTAATTACAACAGCGAGAAATCTGTGATACCCTGCCATCGATGAGGGGACATATTAAAATCAATTTTAAGCAACACTGGTGCACAGTGCAGCATGGAAGGACCATAGATGTATTGTTCTGAATCTGAATCTCTTCTTATTTAGGTATGGCCCAGAGGCGGCTGCAGCAGTGGCCAATGACCCAGGTGCCATGCAGCGTCTCCAGGAGCAGACTCACCACCAACACCATCACTCAGGAGGAGCAGGAGGCAAGATGCCAACATCTGCCTCATCAAGCACAGGGATGCTCCATGGCTCAGGCAACACCAGTTCTTCCCGTTTATCTACATTGCCACAGGTGGAAAAAATGGCAAGCGCATTCTCTGAGGCAATGGGCGGGAAGGGCAACTACATGGATGTGAGGACAACAGGAATGGCAGGGGAAGGCAGGGAGGGAATGGTAGCAGTTGGAGGTGCAGGGGTAGGGGGGGAAGTAGTCGTGGATATGCGAGGTGGGGCTGAGAATGGCACAGAGGCAGGTGAGGACTCAGATGACGATGGCCATGGCTCAGCATCAGAGATCTCCACTATTGCCAAGGAGGTGGACAAGGTGAACCAGATCATCAACAACTGCATTGATGCTCTGAAGCTGGATGCTTCAGCCAATGTTGTGACCACAGCTGAAAATGCTATTTCTGTGTCCTCCTCTCAGCCTCCTTGCATTGCATCCCTACCTTGCAGCCGCAACCTCCTGCCCCTCTCTCCAGGCCACCCCGGAGATCAGATCATGGCCTCCTCTCCGAAGGTGCATCCAAAACCTCACCCTCAGCCACATCCTCAGCCACATCCTCAGCAACATCCTCAGCAACATCCACAATCACATCCTCAGCCACATCCTCAGTCACATCTTCAGCCTCACCCCCAGTCTCATCCACAGCTACATCAGCAGCCTCATCCACCCTCTATGGCACCAGTCCCCCTGGTGATGCCCCTGTCTGAGCGACCTGGCATCAGTGGTGGTGGGTTTCTCTCCCCACCTTACCGTGACCCACCCCCGGCCAATGCAGTACGGCCCCTTCAGAGGCAGTTGAGTGCTGACACTGCTGTAGTGAAGAACCGTTGTGGTGCTCCTACTGCAGGATCTGTCAAGAACACAAGAGTGTATAGCATGGATATTCCTGAGCAGCGCAGTGATCCTCCCAAGTACCCAACGGAAAAGGACAGCCCTGTGGGTTGTGGTGGAGGGGGAGGAAATGGAGGAGGTGGTGGAGTAGGTGGTTGCAATGGGAATGGGATGGGAAACATAAATGGCGGTGGAGTGAGTTTAAATGGGGGCGGAATAGGGTGCAATAATGGGAGTGGAGTTGGAGGAGGGGTCGTTGGCCCTGGACAACAGCAGCAGCAGCAGCAGCAGCACCATTTGGAGGTTCAGCCAGACTACCACAGCTCTGAGCACCGCCACTCCTTTCCTGCACTCTACTATGAGGGTGGCAACGAATCACCCACACCTGCCCAAAAGGCCTCATTCCTCAAGCCACTGGGGCGCACCAAGAGGGATGCCACAGCTGCCTACTCCCAGCTCTCACCTTCTCGTCACCACAACTACAACTCTGGCTATTCCTCTAGTCCGGAGTACTCATCTGAGAGCACACTGCGCATCTGGGAGCGGTTCCGACCTTACAAGAAAAGCCCCAGAGAGGAAGCCTCCTACATAGCAGCAGGGCACGCCCTTCGTAAGAAAGTGCAGTTTGCCAAGGACGAGGACCTTCATGATATTTTGGACTACTGGAAGGGTGTTTCTGCCCAGCAGAAGCTGTAAGTCAAAGAAGCGGAGTCCAATGCCCCTAAGGGAGATTGTGAGATTAACGTCAACAGCAGACTTATAAGGAAATAGATGTTAACGTAGCAAGACAGATGATGTTTCCTCAGAGCTGTCTAGTGATGTGGATCATTCAGCCACTGGAACAGGAGTTAAAGACGTATCCTCTATGTTAATTTTTTCTTTTTTTTCAAATATGATTCTGTGACAGTTCATTGGCATTTTTAGAGGTTCTTTCCACAGCTGGTTTTTACCACCACAATACTGAGTGATAATTTACAAGAATCAAGCTTTTTCACCAGAATGCCTCATACTGGGCACTTTGGTCCTCGCAGGCTTCACAGATCCTTTGACTCCCCATTAGTAGAGCAAAGCAAAGGTGGTGACAAGCAAGTGTCTTCTACCTCATTACTGGCACACTGTAGCTGAGCTATCTCACCAGAAACAGCACCATTTATGACTTAAGCCCCGTCCATCTTTTCTCTAATCCTGTCAAACCACTGTTCACAAAACAATCATTCCATGGCACCACTAGCACCTGCTCTCCTTTAGAAACATCATTTAGGGTAATAATGGGGAGCAGGATGAGGAATTAGGTGCATTTGTTTTTGAATAGCCTGAATCCCTTCTCTTTGGGGAGGACATTAAGTGATACTTATCAGGCTAATTGTTCTTCCTGGCAATTATCTAGTGGAAGAGAAGGTCGGGGAGGCTCTGTGTTGAGCATGCTTATTGAGTGAAACACCTAACTACATATGTTCAGTGGTGTGCGTGGACACATACATACAGTTTGTGCATGCTGGTGTGAGTGATTACATGTTGGTGGGAGAGAAGGGTTGGGGGTTGAGTCCGAGTCCTGCATTATTCTCAGGCTCCTCCACAGCAGCAGAGTGGCCAATATATACAGTAGATAAGAACCCAGTTGGGTAACTTGTGTGTATGTGTGTGTGTACAAGAATATATGGTTTTACTCAACCCACCTGTCTATCTAGATAACGTGAAGTAAGCCCTTTCCAGACCCACAGGCATTTTTTCCTCCTGGAGCCCGTTTCTTATTTACAGGTGTAGCAAATTCCCTTTGATAAGGAAAGCTGTGAGGAAATTTGCATTTCAATAGTGTGAGTCATGCAGAAATTACTTTAGGGTGGGTTGCGCAGGACTGCAAGACAGGTGTAAGCTGTGTATATTAAAGAACACAGTAATCACATTTCGGGATAGGGGCAGATTGAGAGGAGGTTAGAGGACTGCTCTAGCCGCATCTCATTTTGAACATGCCAGTGTTAAGGAGATGAGATAAGGTTCAATGTGTTTTCAGCTGCAGATGAGATCAGCTCGAGGGGGGGGGGAGAGAGAAATCGTCAAATACTCCCCACACTACACAGTGAGATGAAATGTTAAGCGGAGTGAAGGCCCTAGGGATAAACTTAATTCTGCCTCAGACTGGATTACTCTACACTCAGTATACATGATGCTGTTGTGATCTGGGTGGTAGGTAGCTTGCAATGGACCAAAGTGCCCTTGGGAGGTATGATTTTGCAGTTTTCTATTACATTTGCCTTTCTTTTCCAATATGGTTAATGGAATACAAGGAAAGCAAAAGAAAGTAACAGCCTTGTTTTAATTTGGTTTATTATTATTATTTAGGATTAAGGTTTGACGTCATTGTTGTTACAGTAAAAGAAATGGTTAACAAAGACAGGAGCAAGGCTTGGTAACACTATGGACACATCATTCTGATGAATACAAAAAAACAACACAAGCACTTCTCATCCATATAATTGAACAACATCTGAACATCAATTACCGCTGACTGCTTTAATTTATGTGTTTCAGCCCACTATTCAGATTCCGTGCATCTCAATTGAAAAGATATAAATTCAGATTTAAAATGTCTAATTAATTCTTTCTCCTCCATGTTTTTCCTCCCTGCCTGCTACCTCTGTCCAACTAAATGGGTATAAATTAATGACTAATCTGCGGAGGGTGATGTCGCACCATCATCTGAGGTCAGATGAGAGTGCTGATATTATTAACTCTGCCAGACGGAGAGCTTTATTGAAATTAATGACAGCTGCCTTCATTTCTTTTTTGTCCCTGCCTCCCCCATCAGACTCTTAACTATGTTCCAGCTATGAACACTGTTCCCGTCAGTTGAGCTTACAAGGAAACATAGATGAATTGCTATAATCTTAAATCAGATTTACACTTCACTACAACTGTGCAGGTCAAAGTAAACTAGTCTGGGATCATTATCATTCCTCCTCTAAGTCTTTTTGGCTGGGATTACTAATATTCACCAGGCCTGTAATGCCTTCCGGTTTGATTATCTGTTAATGTTAACTGTGATACCATCATTTTTGACAGGGCTTGAAATTACCCACAGTTCGAGGTGTGAGTTTGATAGTGGGAAATGAAAGTGGAAGATGGCATTTACTCTTTAACCTATAAAGATCTCCGTCTACCGTTTGGACCCGAAAGGTCAGCTACTACTACTACTACTACTCAGTATATCTGTTGTAACATAATATTATGTTTGTGTGCATAAAGAGCATGTTGTATCTTACCAAAAAAGTACGTAGAAGATCGAGCAAAATACGGTTCACGTCTGTGAGCACCACAAATTAAACATTAATATCCACTTCAATCGTGTGTTGGAAGAAACCTTGAAGATATATCAAAGCCAGACTATTTGATTACCTACATACCTCGAGGGGTAACATGGAAAATATGCTTTGTCAATTATTGGAACTGACGAATTAATTATGCTGTAATGAAAAAATGTCAGTTTTTACTCACCCCATCTATTACTGCTTTTGATACTCTCGCCTCTACTTCTGACCTTTCTACGTCGTTTATGGGAGCCGGTCCGATGGAAGCTATAGTGTTCACAATAAGATGTCAAAGGCACATCATTACTCTGCTATTAGATCAATAGAACTTAATTTGGGCGAGTGGGACCACATAAAAAAAAAAAAAAAAAGAAACACTGAGCAAATTCCCTTGGGCGCTCAGTTGGACAGGCTCCATTTTTTATGAAGCCGTTGTTCTATTGTGGCCTTTTGTTCAAACTCCACTGGCAGCTCCCCTTCGCGTTAGGTCCAGGGAAACACCAATCAATTAGTTTTAGATTAGTACCACAGGCTATAAGGTGGTGGAAGTTTTTTAAGAATAATGACTTCATTTGGAAGAACACGGGGCAATCAAGCGGAGGTTACCTGCGTATGTCTTTCTAACCCTAACCCTAGGTAATGTCTTTTTGTAGATGTAAAGAACATTAGCTGAGTTCTTCATTGGTACAGTGTGACCAATTTAGATAAGTTATACAAAAAAAAAAACAACAAAGAAAACATATCTGTCCAACTGTCCAGTAACTGATGGAGTGTAGAGTTGCTCTCTAGACTTTTCTGCCTTGTTCATGTAAAGGCACACGTTGGTAACAGTCCATGCACGGTGACCAAGCCTTGCTCCTCTTCCTCAATACATACTCAGTGACATGTATTCATTGACAGGAGTTATTTTGAGTTGGCAGCAAGGTTTCTGATCCTTCCTTACAGTGAGGAGGGTGTCTGACTCTAGCCCTCAGGGACCAGATTCCACAATTTCCACGAGACTGACGGATGTACAGATGCTGTGCCGTTCCTTGGGGATTGTGGTGATGTGTCTCCTATCCAGTCTGTCCAATTAGCTATGATGAATCAATGTGAAAGAAAAAAAAACACACACACACACAATTCAGACAGCATAATGTGTGACAGTCTCTGAGGAGTAGAGTCAAACTCTCTCTTTGCCCAGGGCTGTGAATCCAAGGATTACATTGGAACTGGTTATCGGCCGTGGAGCCTGCTCTAACGAAATGACAAAACTCAAATTTCTTGGCACTGAAAACAGGAGGCCCAGTGAATGGTTTATGTCAACATTATAGTGGTTGTGATAAACAGGTACTTGGGGAGGAACAACTCTGAACATTCAAAAAGCCCTTTTTCCCATAAGAAAAAAGGGCTTTGATTAATATATGAATCTAAGAACAAGGATAACGTCACAAATTCAAGGGGTACACTGTTTTAGACAATATCACTGGCTGCCTCGGGGACTCATTGCTACACAAGTTTGGTTTCTCATTTCATTTTCTCTCTTTCATTTTTTTTTTTTTTTTTTTTTTGAAGCTCAGGCTTATTGAAAACCACAGATCAATATCATGGAAAACCATAGAACAACCCTCCAGACTGCCTCCCTTTAGAGTCGTAGTTGCTCTAAATGTTAACCTCTGGCACAGAAACTGTAGACTTGCAATGGCTCCCTAGGAATGGTAGCGAGGTCTTTTTTGCTCCTGTTTAATTAAACCCTTTGAATGCATACAGTTAGGTCCGCGGTTGGAGACACTGGCTTTGTTCGAATGCTTTAAACATTAAAACATTTTACGGATAGAAGCTGGCTTCTCACTTGCAGGGGCAAACCCAGAAGCATTCCTCTTTCTGTCCCCTTGCTCCTCTTTACTATGAAGTTGATGGACCAGAACCAAAACCTATGCTGTGAATATTACTTTTTATCTCCTGGAGTTTAATTTAGAAAGTGAGAGTCTTGGGACAGAAGTTAAGCGATAGAGGGTATTCCAAAAAAATGAAAAAAAAAAAAGAAAAAAATATTTTTAAAAAATCTATAAAAAAAATAATAATAATTGTCCCTAGAAGTTAATCTCTAACCTTCCCCTGACTCATTTATCTCCCCTTCAAAAAAAAAATTCTGCGGAACAGAATAATACAGTATATTTATGTTGTAAACATGTAAAATATTTTTTTTTTTTACATCAGATACATTTCAGAAGCTGCCATTTGGTGCAATTTGAAGATTTAAAGTATTTTTGTGCAAAAGTGTGATGGGGGAGAGGGGAGGGGCAGTCCTGCTTTCCACTATAGGCTACAGAGGGCCAAGCTTAATTTACCGCTTAATAAAACGACCACATTCATAACTTTCTCTTACTTCCTGCTGCTCTTGGAAGAACAAATATTGGTTTTTGTGGGTTAATTTCAGTTTATTTCTCAAGTTTATAGCAAGGCAGCAGTTCCAGCTATGGTCCAACTAACCAACTATGGTACATGACCAACAGTGGCGTTAAACATGTATGCAGAGCTGTTGTTTTTGGCGGTAGACTTCTCACGGGCCGTTGCGAATCTCGATAGGCAGAGCCAAAGGTCCAGGAGTCTTCTCTGCACTGTCTCGAGGGCAGATCCCCATCTCAGGCTGTATAGAAGCTGGACGGAAAGACCTTCACCCTGTCACGACTGCTCAGTGAATCTTAATAAGTATTCTGATTCAACTGCCGTTGCTGAAGGGAATATTCAAACTTGGTGAAAAAGTATTGCTTTTTAAGGCGTTGTAAGGAGGGAAACTTTGAGAAGCACAGATTTTGTCTGGCTAAGTGCACAGTGGGTGAATCCTGAGCACCAAATTACAGAGAGGAAGCATATTATCAAAGCTGAGTGCTCGTATTTTTGAACAGAAAACAAGAATCTGTTGTTGAAAATGAGTTTCCCTGTGCGGTTCAGTTTAGGTATAGGGTAGATACGTGGCCTCATTGGTCATCAGTGAATAAAAAATATGACATGACAAGTAATTTTAAAGTCCTTTCCTAATATCATATTAACATATGGGACCATTTTTAAGGCATTGTTCACATTATTTTATATGTTCTATCATAGGATAACAGGTCCTGGGATTAGCACAGCCTTGGAGGAGGTTTTTATTAACCGAGTACTTTTAATTCTTTTAATTCTATGTTTTTTGAAGCACTGTGAAGCTCTGTTGCTCTTTGACTCTGTCTAAAGAAAGTAATTCCCTTCAGAGCTGTTCTGTGACATGTCAACTCTGCATCTAACCGAAAGCCACAGAGCAAATTCTGCATTTTATAGCAGGGGCGTCAAACTCATTTCAGTTCAGGGGGCCACACGTAGCCCAATTTAAGTAAGACAACAGCATAATCACCTATATAAAAAAAACAGCAACTCCAGTTTTCTTTCCTGTGCAAAGAAGAACATTATGACAATGTTTACATTTAATTAACAATCATTTTACAAAATATTTTATCAATGACTTCAAATTTCTTAGGAAAAATACATTTCGGCGCATTGCTGCCATCTACAGTTTAGTTCTCAGTGTCAGTTTTGTGTTGTGTCGGCAAATGGCAAAAACAGTGCAACCCCCAGTGGCCGAATTAGGAAGAGCAGTTACTTTTATTGAAAAATTGGCAGGCCTGATTTGGCCCCCGGGCCATATGTTTGACACCCTCGCTCTATAGCTGTATGGAGACTTGGCCACTTTCACTGGCTCTACAGAGGAAGCAGGACTGCGACTTGAGCGCATACAAACGCCTGGGTGTCTGCTGTCGAGGTTGAGTTGTCAATTTCGTTTGATTGTCGTTGCGGGTTGACCTCAACCATTCAGCCGAGTGACAAAGACCGACCCAGGGAGTTCCCTCGGGAAACCGACACACAACTAAAGCAGAGGAGTTTCTACCGGTGGCCAACTGTGACAAACACACACTCTTACGCAACCACACACACACACACACACACACACACACAACCAATGTAGAGAATCAATGAATATACTGTACGTGTTTGAATAGTTTAGAGTTACACTTAATGGACATGAAATGTTAAGAACACACACACAACATTTACCTTCCCACACATAACGGAGTATACAGAAGACACATTTATACACACAAACACCTTCCCACACACACACACACACACACACACACACACACACACACACACACACACACACACACACACACAACATACCATATTCACACCTGCCTACACAGAATATGGACTGAATATTTCTATTCACGTTTACAGACACAAATGGTCTTAAAAGTGCCAAAACGGCGAGATTTATTAAAGCCGGCGGAGTGGAACCAAACATCTGTAGAAATGAATTTAGTGTTTTTATAGGACTGTTTTTTTCTTCTTTTTTTCTTTTTTAAATTGTTAATGTTGATGTTATGTATTTGCTTCTCTGTACAAATTGTGTGTCCCATTTTCTCAGCTGTTACACTATTTTTCTCTTTTCTGTTATGCCTGTGTAGAGTCAAGCAGATGGTTGTGAATGTCATATCGGGATTTATCATGGCTCCTTCTGATCTGTCCGATCGTGCGTTTTAGAATCCCCCCCCCACCCCAAAAAAAAAAAAAAAAACGCAGAGGACCCATCACTTTGTGGACACCTCAGTCAAAAAAACGGAGATTAACTGAGAGAACAATGTCTAATCAAGTGTATTCAGCTTTTGGCCATTTTCTTTTCCCCCTGTCTTCTCGTTGATATGCATACAAGCGAGCACAGCCGGGCACACGCCACGAGAGCTGTCATACTGAAGCTGTTGTCACCGCTGGGTTCCTCAGTCCTTCTTGAGGAGAAGCAAAGATAAAAAAGAAAAAAAAAATCAGTAGGAGGATTGAACCAACTCTTCCGCTCGGGACCACACTGTGCAAACTCCTTAGGCATTAAAAGTAAAGTCTAGAAGCTGTCAAAACTAATATCATGAACAGTTTCTTGTTTTTGTTAATGTACTTATGCAAAGTGAATTTTTAAAAAATGTCCTTCAACACTTGTACTTTTTGAGGTCCTTTGCAGGGTGGAACTTGTTTTTCAGTGGATTCAGTTTGTTCAGTCTGTCCCCTCATGCGATCCATGCTGACTTTCTGATGTTGAGATCAGGGCTCTGTTGTTGTTACTGTCGTTAGTGATGTGTCATTCGCGAACGAGCCGGCTCTGAGAGATGATTCTCAAAAAGGGCAGATTCCACCCTCCAGACAATCCATCCAGGCAGGGGCAGGGCTTCAGTTCGATGGGCAAAAAACAAATGCGGCCAATCACACGCGAGGACAGATAGTCTGATACCATTGTGTTGTAAAAGGAAGATGGGGTGGCAGATGCTCCAAAGACAGCGAAGGTTGTGGTGCAAGAAAGACACACACAGTCCGTGTTTTGGTCATTGGATTTTCTACTCAGAAAAGGACATTAAAAAGCAAAAAAAGAACGGTTATTTGATTTTCATTTGAAAACTGGAAAATTAAATTAGAAATTGAAGGCATTTTTAATCAGCGTCGAGAATGGACAGAAAAAAAAAAAATTTAAAAAATGGTCTACTTTCATTTTCTGCTTCTAAAAATAAAAAATAAAATTGTTAGAACACAGAAACAAAATATTTTGCACCCGGAAGTTGCTGTTTTCAAAGTAAGAGCACATATGAGAACTGTCCTGTTTTTATGGCAAGAGCGCCCAAACATATGACTTATATCTGTGGTTGCCCTAGCTAGGCCAGGCTAAAATGATTTTTTGGGACCTTACTCTGACCTGATTTTTGATGTGGCAAAACAAATTCTTGTCATCTGCAGAAATGGGAAATCCAATGACCCAAACATACACTCCTACCTACACACCAAGGGGGGCAATGTAAATCCAAGTGTGATGGGAAAAAGGGGGGAAAAAATGTGAAAACTGCACATCCACGCTGAGGCATCTGGTATTTCTGAATGCCATACTGCACTAAAGATGTTTGTCCTGATGTTAAGACTTTAACCTTTATCGGCTTCTAATTTATTTATGTATTTAGATAAAGATAAAGCGAATGAAAAACTGGTTACCAATGCACAAACCATTCATATTCGCTAAATTAGGAATGAATAGAAGCCTCCCATTGAAACTAAATAAAGATGCATTTGGGAGCCATAAGATTTTCTAAGGGAGCTGACCCAAAAGACGATGAGTCTTTGTACTTCCCATCACTAGTTGTCGCTGATGACCGTTCTTTCTTTGCGAATCTGCTGTAAGTGTGACAGTAGCGCCACAAGAATCGAAACATACAGCCGCACAACTATGTGTGTAGCTACTGGGCATGACTACGTGTATGTGTGCATCTCATCTGCTTTCAAATAACCTGTTGTCAGCGCTGCTCTGCATGAGTGCTTTGTCAGCGTGAGACTGAGGTAGCACTCTTCAACAGCGGTGTGTGTTTTTGTGTGAGTGCGCTCAGTGGGTTCGGTTATGAAGGTCCGTGCTGTCAGGGGAGTGACAGCCGAGGCTGGGTATTTGAAGCATTTTAATTAATCTGCCTTTCACTGCGCGGGGCTCTCCAGTAAAGCTGTGCTCGTTCACTGGCTCGCCGTCACTCAGACACTCACATTAGCGCATACAGGCAGCATCATAGGTTGTAATCGCATGCTGACCATGTCTTTTCCCATTCACACGATATTCAGCCAAGCACTCCTTCTTTGCTGTGTAATAATTATATCCACCCATACACAAACACAAAAAGTTACTTAGAACTAATCCTCCCTCACACATAACCACTGTCGTCTCATGCTCCTGGTGGAGAGAATTCCCTTTCTCTGACCCTCCGGCTACCTGATTAGCATTAGCGCAGCAGGGTGGCTATCGCTCTCACATCTAGAGCGCTGTGTTAAGTTGCTCCATCTCCTGCCCTGCAGCAGGAGGCAGGGGCGAAACTGATGTTGTCACATATCACACGGTGCTGGGTTAAGTAAAAGTGGGGAGGCTTTGAATTTCACCCTTTGAATCTCAGCGTCGCAGCTGTCTGATGACCGTAGGTCCTGCGAGTCGTGAGAAAGAAAAGGGGAGAAGACGACTGTTAATTAAAAACAAAATAATGCAGCGAAACGTCGCGAGGAGAGAAGCTTATCTCACGCCACCAGGCTCCGACACGAGTCCACGCACGAGTCAACGGATGCACCTCAGCATTCGTGCTACAAGATGCTCATCTTAATCTCCCACTGTTAAATCCCCTTTGTGTAAATGACCTGGACACATAATGTGGGACTGCAAACGAGAAGCAGGATTATAAGGAGGGGGGCTGTCTGCGAGATGATTGTTAAAAATATTCCTGGCCAAGGCACCGAAGCTTTAAACATATCTCATTTAACTGGCCAGACCATGCTCTGCAGCTTTCAGATAGAGATACACATTATTTACATATGCACCGATCAGCATCAATATGATGACGAAGAGGAAAAGAAAATAACACTGACCAAATTGTGACAATTTCACACTAAAAATATACCGGGTTGACAGAGGCGGACCGACCCGCCTTTCACATTGCCAGCTGTTCCGGGCCTGACCTCCCACTGTGAGAACTGCGTGCCTGATTTTTCCTCCCTCTCCTACGTCAGGGCATGCGCAGTTCACATCAAGATTCCCTGGTGCAATTTCCCGAACATGACGTAGGACTTATGCACTTCCAACGATCGTGTAACAGCAAATTTGATTTGTTTGATTGAAAAAATGGACAAAAATCTCTGTCCTTCAGATAAGATCAGTCTCTTATGGGAGTAGACCAAAACTTTGTTCTGCTCTCAGCCCTGGAGCTTCTACAATGACAGTCTGACAGGCCATCCGGTGACAAAATCAGAATGTGAAAGGCAGGTACATCAACATCATTGTGTAAATTAGCGGGTCAGCGGTGGCATTCCTGTCACTCACAGCACTCCTGGGTCGATTGCCGGATAATTCAATCTGGGTCAAAAACCCCTGATGCAGACACACATACAAGACTGTAAAAATGAGAAAAACAGCAAAAGGTGTGGACCAGGCCTCCAAATTCCCTAGATCCCAAACTGATCAAGTGTGACCGTGCCCCGACTGTGTAGCTTCATTACACTCAATTTCCATCACTTGTGAACAAAGACCTCTGGATTAAAAATAAATAGAAATTGGATAGGAATGTTTCGTGTGCTGATCGATACCATTTCTACTGTGTAAGCACAGTGTCAATACAGCACCGGGGCTGAAGCAATGAGTATCACTGATATGCCACTTCCATTCCTGCCCTTTACCACTTGAAGTTGAATTATTCAAGCCGAGCAAAAAAGTGTAATTAGGTGCAGGTGCTGATCACTAAAATATCAGAATTATGTCTAGGTACACTCAAACAGCCCAGATAGGCTCAGGAAGTGGTTGGCTCCAGCTAAAGGTCTTAAATCTTGCCATCTGTAGATGTATTGGCCAGTGGAAGCTATTATTATTATTGGCACTTCTTAACAAGTATTGTTTTTTCAAATCACAGTACATGATGAAACATTTTGAATTCACGTCCATGTAGATATGTCTCTTTTGTCTTCAGATATCAGTGTGGTGATATGGTGGTATTGTCCTGAAAAGAAACCACTTCAACAATCCAGCTAGCTACAAGGGTATCCATGCGGTGGAAACTTCAGAGACATCCCACAATACTGACAAAAAAGACGGCTTTACCCTATTATCAGACAACACCGGTGTTGTTCGGTCCCAACAGAACGAAGAGCAGCACATTAAAATATTAACAATAGTTGAACACACCAGCAGTACGCCTCCCCCCCTTTGCTCCTTGTGCATCACTTAAGGAACAATTGCTCTGGCAATTACTGACTCCAGAGCACGATCTGAGGGAAATGCATACAGGCTTTCAGTCGCTCCCTGGGGCTAACAAACATTATGAATTTAATAACAGGAAAACCAAACAGAGAAAGTGGCTAAAGGCAGCTACAGACCTTGTAGGTTATCTGGGTCTTCGATGTGTATTCGACGTTAGAAAGCAGGTCCATCTTCCTAAAGATTCATAGCATAGCGTTTTGTTGCTGTTGGATGTAGTTTATTCTTCAGCCCTTCTCTGCTTTACAGAATTGCGGCTACACCCCCGTCAGATTTTGTCTGCAGTAAGTGGAAGCAGTAGTATATATCTTGACAGCGTCAAGACAATCGACACGAGATTTTTCTGCAACTTTGTCTTTATTCAAAATGTGCAGTTTTCTCTTTTTCCACATTTTCTCTATATGGCTGCTCAGGGTTTACTTCAGGAAAATGTCCATGCGGAGGTGGTTTGGATACGACAGATCAGTCACTGTCGTCTAATGAGCTGGGTCTGACACATCTCGTCACAAGATCAATTTTTGTATTGTTTGAGAGTCTGGATGTGGCAGTAACTCCACTCATTAAGTATAATATGGCTTTTGCTGTGTGATGTATTGCATGGCTTGTTTTTTTCTCCAATGAAGGTTGAGTTTATTTGTATAATACTGTACTGAATCGGCTTTATTGGTCAACTTTATGTACGCTTGGAGAAGTTGGCCACCACACAAGATACCTAGAGAGTTGACTACGAACTTTTACGTAAAACAAAAAAGGACGTTGTTGATGAATGTTGTCAAAACCCTGCTGTCGAATGTCGTTGTCTGTGAAGGTGAAGTTATCCTGGTCATGGTATATCCAGAAAAGCATCTGTCTGACAATGGCACGTTAGGGCACCACTAATAGGGAAAGAGGATAGGGACAAACAGTCCTCCACCCTTGACGACAGGTAAGTATTAAGCCGTTAATGAAATTAGTTGCATCTGTGGTTCAGGTCAAGCAAGTTTCTGATGGCTGATACCCAAACTTCCCATCAGTCCCTTACAACTAAAGAACTACTAGGATGATTGGAGAAACATCTTCCCTGAACTGAACAAATCCAGTCGCTGTTCTTCTTTAGTGCTTTTTGGCTATATTGAATTTCAATTCAAAACGGTGGCTCTTAAATGAAGCTCTAGCTTTTTAGATTATTGGCATTGGATTAAACTTGACATTTACTGTGAAGGGTTTACAATAAATCCTTTGAAATGTGTTGTTTTCTCTTTTTCCACATTTTCTCATTTATACGGTCGCTCATTGTGTTCTTCAGGAAAATGTCTACGCAGAGGTGGTTTGGATACGGTGCGACAGATCAGTCACTGTCGTCTAATGAGCTGAGCCTGACACATCTCGTCACAAGATCAATTTTCATATTGCATGACAGTCTAGATATGGCAGTAACTCCACTCATTAAGCATAATATGTCTTTTGCGGTGTGATGTACTACATGGCTTGTTTTTTCTCCAATGAAGGTTGAATTTATTTGTTTAAGTATAATGTAAATCAGTTTTATTGGTCAAGCATATATACACAGCCGCTTGGAGAAGTTGGCCACCATAGAAGGTACCTTGAGAGTTGACGGTTGGCTACTAACTTTTACGTGAAACAAAAAAGGACAAAACACTGCTGCTGAATGTCGGTTGTCTGTGTTATCCAAAAGACGTAAACTGAATTGGATATATTGAATGTCGGTTCAAAACTGTGGCTCTTAAAAAAAGCTCTAGCTTTTTAGATTATTGACATTGGATTAAACTTGACATTTACTGTGAAGGGTTTACAGTAAATCCTTTTAAACGTGCTTTAAAAAAATAAATAAATAAATAAAATCCCACAGTGGAAGACATCATAACACTGTATCTTTTGATTACACCCGAGATATTTTACTTCTCTGTCCCGCTCGGCGCCGTAGGTCACCGGTTCAATGTGATGCCAAGCCATATCGATCGATTGCAGGCAGCAGCTGTGGTTGCCGGGGGCGACGGGCAGAACAGTCAAGGTTGCTAGGTAGCAGATAGGAACACAGGCTCTCATTAATTGCCTTTTTTGCCGCTGTGACAGAGTAGGGAATGGGGTGCTGGGTGGTTGCTGTGGCATGCATGAAGAAAACAGTTGCGAACGCATCTAAATACAGGTTCATTTAGACTTTTATGAGCTTCCCACATCAACATTACCAACTGAGCACATGTGAAGGAGGATCGACCTAGAGATATAGAGAGGAAGTCAACATTAGAGAGTTGTAAAAAGAAATCCATAAGAGGAGAGCCGCAGATTTGTTTGTACAGAGGTAGAAATAATGGATTTTGCCTCAAGTGAGACAAAAGAGGCCTTCTCATCCCTTTGACAATAAACCAGACTATGTAGAGCACTCATCACATTTGCTATTGTTACACTTGGCGTGCCTGAAAGAAAACCTACAATTGAGTCAAATGTATTGATGGGCATTGATAAGATTTCTTTGATACCGATGCAATTATCGATTCCCCTTTTTAATAGCGATTCGCCTATCAATTCCTCCTGTGTTTTTTTTTTTTGGTTTAGAAAAAGTTCACGGTTTTGTGTAAACAGCAGAAATTTTATTGAGTTAACTAAACGAGAGATAAGAGCCTGTGTAAGTAAACAAAGAGGAAAGTCATTGGATCCTCACTAGCCCTGCTCTGCTGAGACTTAGCGATAGCTGCACTTGTTTGCTGTCCAACACATGGCACTCTCGGTATTTATTGCCGTGCGTTGTCGACAAACGCTTCAGCATGTAGGTGGTGTTTCCACCCTTGCGCTGTTACAGTCCTTTCTGGTGAAGTGAAGCCATTCTATGGACCGCTTCAATCACTCCGCCATTGGGTCTTCCTTGTCGTTATGTGATGTGAATGATGTCCATTGACGTAAACAAACGGTTCTCGATGCCCGTCCCATGTTAAACGTGAGATAAAAATATCTGATCTGAGATTTTCTTCTCCTGCTCATCTGCTCGGAGGTCTGTCTGGAGGGCCCTGCAAATATCTGATCAGAATCTTAATGAGGTAAACATCAAACGTTTCATGCCTCGGGCAACGCTGTATTTCTGATTTCTGTTTCAGTGCAGTGAAATGTGAGCATCATTATGTGTACAGCTCAAGGCTAACTGGACAGCTTTCTAGAAAATTGCTGCCTTGAGGCACAGCGATGCAGTCCCCACCGGCTTCCGGTTAGAGACATAATCTGCATGTTGGTTACAAAACTCAAAACCATTCGTTTCATCAAAGCAATACCACTGCAGAGGTTTGCTTCTGTGGGTCTCTGATTTACAAGATCATCTCATTAAGTAGACAACGGTCTACATCTGTCTTCTCTTAAACCTGTATTATGTGAACGGCAGCCTGATTAAACAAGCGTCTGTCTGTTTACAACCCCCTAATGTAAAAACCTGCAGGATTAAACGAAAAGCATTATACTGTCATTTGCCTCCTGGGTAAACCATCTGATTAAAAGTGGAACACTGTGCATTGGTCTTTTCACAGTCCTTCAGTATGCATAAAGAGTTTCATGTATAATCAGGTGTTCATTTGCTGAACTTGATTTGTTGTGCCCGAGTCTTGGTTCGCTGGCCCCCAATGACTGCGCTGCGCTCTTGTTTCGACTTGTTGAAAATAAATTTTTGCTTCGTGACCCCTTTCATTGCTTATTAAAGATACAATTGTCTCGTGCAGCTCAGTGTTGCTTTGTGGTGGGATAAAAGCTCGACAAAACCTTTTAGCTGGAGCTCAGAGGGAGGAAGTTAAGCCCCTAAGACTAGGGGTTCTCGGCTTAGAAAGAGGAACGAGTGTGTGCGTGGAAGACACCGGGTAGTGGTTTTACTCAAGCCATGCTGTTAAATACTGTTAGGATTGTTGTCTTTCTGTCATGCTTCTTTGCTTGATCTTTGGAAGGGAGCGTTAAATTATATGACAATTTGGCCTGTTGAATAGTTGGTTGATCTATACACCAGTCAGCCACAACATTATGACCCCTGACAGGAGAAGTGAATAACACTGATCATCTTGCGATAATTGAATGTTCTGCTGGAAGACATTTGGACCTGGCATTTGTGTGGATGTTACTTAGACAGCACCCACCTAGACCAGACCGTGCACCCCGACCCAATAATAATTATACTTATTGATGGCAGCAGCCACCCCCAGCAGGATGGAGCCTGACAGCGGCACGCACACAAAAACAGTTAAGGAATAGCTCACTACAAATTCCCTAGATCCCAAACTGATCAAATATCTGTGGGATGATCCACAGAGGCCCCTCCCCTCAACCCACAGGACCCAAAGACCCCCAGTAATAACATTCTGTTACCAGACACCACAGGACACCCTCGGAAGGCCCATGTCCATTCACTGATGAGTCGCAACTGTTTAGGAGGCACAAAGGAGACCTACACAATATCAGGAAGGTGGTCATAAGGTTATGCCTGATATGTGTATGAACGTCCATAAAACCTTTATATACAAGCCCAGATCTACCAACAGATCAAATCCCAAAATTCAAAGGGAGACCACTTTTAGATCTGTAGTTTTGGGCGAGGAAAACAAACACCGTTGTGCTGCAATCCCGAAGGCGGCGGAAAAGGAAGATGGAGCTCTTGAAAGAGATTGGGACATAGAGAGAAAATGATAACTGGTTGAGAGAGATGAAATGACAAAAGAGAGAGGGGTGGTGGAGAGAATTTAACAGAGGAGTGGCTAAGTGGTGGAACAGAGGGAAACCATGTTGAAGAGTATGATTGCAAGGGAAGATACTAAGAGTAGCGTCAGGGTACAAGCTTGAAAATTGGTGCTGTAAGATAAGGGAAGCGGGAAAGGAGTGAAGGAGGGGATGAGGGAAAGATATCAGAAGGCGAAGTGACTGGAGGGTAGCATGAAAGTGGAAGACCTAAAGGATATCGGTTTAGAAATAGGAACAACACAGGAACAAGTGGGAAGGGGGAGATACGAAAGCTAAGGACATCTGCGACATTAAATAACTATCCTGTTTTTTATGACTTCTGTACAAGGAGATGGGAAAGCACAGACAAATCCATTAAATTAATGTAAGCCTCAAGAGTGAAAGCACAGTAGAGGAGCACTGGTGACTGTAAGGTAGGAAGACTGGACTTTTTCGACTATTTTGGTTTGTTAGTATGGCAGAGGAGCAGACCGTGATCTTTAAAGTATTGTGCAACTGACAGATTTATTTCTGGCAGGTCGTTTCCCCTGCCATCTCTTTATCACTGCTGTCATTCCCCTTTGGATGCCATCTATGACTAGAGTGACTGAAACGCTCAAGTAGCCGTGACATTTTCCCATAAATCAATGCCCATTTCCCCTCTTTCTGGCTGCACAAAGGTAATATTCTGCTGCACAGAATGAGCTTGACTTTCCTGACGGATGTAGATGATGAGCACAGATGGAAGCACAGAGAACCAGACCGTATTAGCAGAAAACAGCAGACGCATGCACACAGACGATTGCTTGACGGTTTAAGTGTAACGCGACCGGTGGAATTCTGTAGCATTCTGTCATTTGAGGCTGATCAGCTGACACAGGGGTAGTGCATGCACAATGTGTGAGGAAAGTAGTAACTGAGACAGAACCACAAGTTTTTGTTGGGGCCTGACATGGACAGTAGTATATTCTGATAAGTTGATGATCGTGGACCTGAAAGATGGGGTTAGGGTTAGGGTTAGTTCTATTCGTCCCTTGTCTTTAGGTTTAGGGTTAGCCCCCTAGCCCTAATGTGGCACTTTGCGACACATCAGTTTTCTTTATGCTGTCATAAGACATGTTTGCACATTAACAATTATTAGTAGCCTGTAGGAACACTTAAAACAACCTGTTTACTTAGCTGGTCAAAGTCTTCTGGTGGTCTAAGGAACAAAACAGGGAAACATGGGAAGAAGAACCTTGACTTAATTGTATAGGATAGTTAAGATCTGTTTGTTTTACTGTGAGAACTATCGTTGTTTCAGTGTTATAGTTTAACCCTTCAGAACCGAACGGATTGCCAGACAACTGGTAAAGGTCACGTTTTGTTTTTTTTTAATTACCGTAACTCACAATGGCTTGCGCTACTGACAGTATTGGCTGAACACTGGGAAGTTGTGCTTTTGTCTGGAAGACCTTCGTGACATCTCAAGGATATAACTTTGTTTTTACCAACAAATTCCTCCAAACAACTCTCTCTTCCTGGGGCTCCTCAGTCTTGTGTCACTCTCCAACTTGCTGCCAACAGCAGTGGTGCGTCATCATTACCGTTAACTTCCCAGTGTTCAACCGCCACACTTAGAATTCTGTCCATTGTTAAGTTATGGTAATTCAAATGTTTAGGTCTGCAAAGGTTAATGGACAGCTTTCTTGATCCACTAACAAAAGATTGTGTTTACACGTGCATCACTGTCCTAGATTTGGATCGAACGTACACCATCAGGCATAACATTACGACCACCAGCAGGAAAAGTAAATAACACTGACCATCTTGTGACGATGCAATGCTCTGCTGGGATTCTTGTGGTCCTGGCATTCATTCATGTGGATGTTACTTCCCCCGCTGTATCAGCATCCTGTTGCCAGATTACCCCACACTCAAATCTTAACGCTTCAGAAGTGAGACTTCAAAAGTGACCTTTGTTCGTGCTGCACCACTCAGCAGAAGCCGCACCTGTACAGGCATTTAACAGTAGTCCCAACCCAGGATAACGTGTATACAGGCAGCTCTATTCGTCCCTCGTCTTACATTCTAAATACTTTTGTCAGCATAACCAGGCAACGAGGTGAATGTCATTCCAAAAATCCAAAATCAGGATTCAGTGTTTAATGAGACTACAAGTGCATGTAGGTGCAAACATAGTCCGTTAGGTATTTGATTATGATAAGAACTGTCATGAAACTATGAGGAATATAAAAACACTCCTGGCACTCATAAACTTTGGTGGGTGACCTACTCGTGACTCAGATTGTCAGAAGGCGAGAAATGACTGACTTCACAGGTCGGTGCTTTTAAATTGATTTCCACCACGGAGCAAAGATATAGACAGACGGTAAAAGGGAAAGGAAGCGTTGACGAATTCCGAAAAGGAAAAGCGTGTAGCGTATTATGAAATATGATAGAGTCAGCTTGTTGTGCTCCAGGCAGAAGAGTAGACTTAGCATGCGGTGAGGTGGCGGGTGAAGGAAGAGAGAGAGAGAGAGAGGACAGGACCCTCACTTGGAGCCAGATGGAATGAGATTTTCCCCTGAAATGATTGTGAGCGCCGCTTGGATGAGCATCAGCCTTCCCCCCTCAAATTTAATGCCCCCTTTTTTAAAAAAAAAAAAAAAAATCAACCCATCCCTGTCACTCTTTCCTACTCCCTCTTCCTCCCTCTAACCACAGCCATCTCCCACACAGTCCCCTCGTCCTTTGCGGCTTAAATGATGATGTGTGTTAGACATTGAAACCATGGGAGCTGACATCCATGTGCTAATTTATGAGCGCATATAAAACGAGGAACACATAAAAGAATGTACAGTAGAGTCATGTGCCCTTTATTGCTTGTTAAACTACGTTAGTCCCTTAATGTGTGTAACATGCACGTCTCGGGAGGAACGCGGGGAGTTTGTTTATGTACGTGTTCCAAGTTGCCTCCGTTTTATGAGCACTTAGGTGCGTTTGAGTTGATCAATGATCCTCTCCTCCGTCCTGACGCTGGGCTTGTTTTCAGAGCCACTTAGTCAGATTGGACTAAATGAACAGAAGAGGGAGGGATGGAGGGAGAATCTGATAAAACCTCGCGGCGCGTGCTCTGGACTGCAGACCTATCCATCAACAACGATTGTTCAGCGGCAAGACAGAGATTGTTGAGAGACGTCTTTAAAACACGACGTACACACCGTTTAGTCCGCTAAAGCCAGAGAGATTGAATATTGAAGATTATTTTAACAACAGCAGCTGTTAAGTCCTTCGACAAAACCGATCGTTTGTCAGCGTCTTCGAAAGCCGACCGTTCAAGCATTCTTTTTTTTTTTCTTTTTTTTCTGGTCTGGTTAATGTTTGATTAGATTTAAGGCCGCTTGACATTTTACAATTTGATGATGTCGAATATATAGAGGCAGACAGGAAACAAGAGCAGACAGAGGAGCGTGACATGCAACAAATGAGTGCGGCCAACTGAAATATTGATGTTGTGGTCATGTGGGGTTCAACTTTACTATTCAGCCCCTGCGATGCCCCCAGACAGATCAGATGTTAATCAAAATCAATGCTGACTGTAGGTAAGAAGAATAGCAGTTAACGGTTACAGCAAAGCTTCGAATTAAATTGGGATTTGTTTTTACAGTATTTTTCTGCCATGTGGGGACAATTTGTAGCTAGGAAGCTTTAAATTTCTGAATGTCCTTTCCAAGCTTTCTAAAAAATTAAATGTCTTGTCTTAAGACTTAATCATACGGAGCCCCCTAAGGGACATGGAGGGGAAAATAATGATGGGTAGGAAAAAAATTATTAACTTTTACGAGATCTCACAAAATATTGGGTTAGCAATGTTCTTCCATGTCATTTACAACTGGTAAAACGGCCAAACACCTTGGACACTGTTTTTGCCGACTTGTTTGTAGGCCTAAGGCTAATTCTGAAATTACATTCTTTATTTTTACTTTTCTTTAATTTGATCTCATTTGTTTTATTTTTTTGTGTTCTTTACTTTTACGACGAAGCTACGGTGACAAAGTAATTTCCCTCGTGGGTCATTTAAGTCTGTCTCAGTCTAATTTTATTGAGTTTTATTTTGACCTGGGCCTAAAATACACAGATATTAAAACAGTGCTTGACAGTAGTTTGATATTAGTAAGAGACAAAGCGTATGAGTCCGAAAACCAGCACAACTAAACAACGCCGGTCCAACCACACATTGCAAAAGTTTGTCGTACTTGTTTTCGTTCTGACCATGAATGTCTAATGCTATTAGTGTAAAAAAGACGAACTCTTGCGAGATCTCCCAAAATAACTGTATTTATTTATTTTTTTTAACCCCCCCCCCCACACGTGCCTTAGGGGGCTCAGTATGATTACGCTTTTTCTTATTTAAAGTAGTTTTAAAGTGACTCAATTATCCAATTCAGTCCTTAATGCCTTTCTACACACAGCTATAAATGAGTTTCTATTTGCTTCATCTAAACAAATTAAAATTAAAGAGGCATGCAAGATAGACTCGTTTTTATTGTCATTCGGTGGTAAACATCGCAGATGGTGTCACAGATCGAAATACCGATGCACTGCTATGAATAAAAATCCAGGGTGTGTGATAAGTATTCATCAGTATGTGCAATACAACGCACAATAAATAAATGCACGTGTGAAATTGCTACAGAGATGACGTTGCTACCAGAAAGTTTAATATATATATATACCCAAATCACAGAGAGGGTGATTCATGCTGTGTTAGTGTTATCACAGGACATCTTTGTAAGCAGAAATAGGGCAGGTGTGATTTTTACTTTGCAAATTATGGGGAATCGCACAAGATTAAGATCACAGACCACCTCTGAAATTATTACAAATTAGTAGAAGTCCCAATGTAAAGCTATCCCCGTGCAAGTAGGACTGCAGACAAATGGAATTGTCACTTTAAGATCAGCTTGGTATCCATTTGTGCATCTCGGATCAGACTTCTTCTCTGACATTAACTCTGGCTGAGTCATCATTTACAGCCTTGGCCACAGCTGTCACTTGTTAGCGGCGCTCCGCCGGGATCACACCCAAAAGAGTGATGTGTGTTCTCTCTGTTAACGCTGCCTATGACACCGTGCGAAATCGCATTTTATTGACATGACAGTTAGCATAACAGAAAGCCACGCGTGTCTCCGCCGTTGATGCAGAGTCTGAAATGTGTTTTCGGGAAGCGTCGCCGCCGCTGCTGTACATTTCCACATCAGCAGGCTTTGCTAATACGAAGCCACGCAGACCTGTTCTACTACTAGTGTGGGATTATTCTATGATATTTACTCATCATCACAGTAAAA
Organism: Mugil cephalus; assembly: GCF_022458985.1. NCBI lineage: Eukaryota > Metazoa > Chordata > Actinopteri > Mugiliformes > Mugilidae > Mugil > Mugil cephalus. The sequence goes on from NC_061771.1 coordinate 25,539,123, forward strand.
TAGTCCAGCCTTAGTCAGTCTACTGCGTTAGTTGCTTTGAACACGTGATTATGCATTGAAAAAAATGCCGTCATATACATTTTTGGTCAACCGTAGGGCCAACAGTGACTTCTGGGGCGGAAAAAGAAAACTGGCGCCATTTCAGCAAGTGTCCTCACTTGCCACTTCTCGCTGCGAATGGTTTCATAACCGGCCATTAATTTACACAAACGACCCACCTCGCGAAGCAGTTTCTGTCTCCGCAGTCGTCCTCCTCGCTGTAAAAACACTGTTCATAATACAGTCACATAATTGTGTTTCATGAGCTGTTCTATGACCTTAATCATATAAGCCCAATCAGTCCCTTTGGCTCTCATCTCCAGCTGTTGCCATGGCGATTGCCCCAGGTGGCCCGACGGTGGATTTCAAAAAACCTGCCACCGCTTTTTCTCACGCTGCCGGGGCTATCCGTCCCCATCTCAATTAGTGGCCAACAATTGTCTCTCTGAAGTGATCATTTGCCGAACGCACCAGTCAACACACATCCCGCCCTTTGTCTCTGCCAGCCGTTCACGGCTAATTCTGTCTTTTGACTGACCAAGATAGATGCTGGCTCCCTCCGCCGCCACCCCCACCGCTCCCAGCAGTGTCACGCTCCAGCCGTCCCCCAGTTTCCTCCCCTGTGTCTTTCGCCTCGGCTCGTTATCTTGAACTGCGGAAAGAAGGTGAATCACCGCCAGTGTAGAGCGTTGCCGTTTTTCTTTTTTTTTCTTTTTTTTTTTTTACTGTAGGAAAATGTGATATTTCAGCTTTAAGAATGCCTCCAGTAACCGAGCTCAGTTTGTGTTTTCAAGACCAGGCAGTCAAGTAATGACACTTTGATTTAGGTAGTTTATTGAGGTGTTAAGTCATTCAGAGATGAGTGATGGAGCAAACAGCTGCATCGACACCACCTGGAGAATCTCGGTTTGCATCCTGGCCCACCTGTTCAGTCACAGTAAGACAAAAAAATAAATAAGTAAGCAGATGGTGTATGATCGCTATGAATGTGACTGATATATGGGCACAGTAGAGAATAGCTTGTTCCTATCTGTTTCTAGCTGCCTTTCTTGTCTCATATTCGGTCACATTCTCTATGAATCATTGCACTGGCAACAAGCAAAGTCAAGGCACACTGAAGGTTTACATATCTGGGTCCATTTGCTAGACACCTGACCCAGCCCAGTGACCATCAGTTTATTGCAGCTCTTCCTACAACACATCCATGCAGCTTTTTGTTTCTTTTTCGCCTTAAACTAAACTAAACTACCAACAAATCCCCCACTGAATATGCATATTCAGAAAAGTTGCCACGTTAATCTGGTTCCATTTGTGTTATATGCACTACACCGACCCCCCACAACATTATGACTACCGACAGCAGAAGTGATTAACAAGAACCACTGTGTGACAACATTCTGCTGGGAAACTTTTGGACCTGGCATTCGCGTTGATGTCACTTAGATACGCAGAAAGGGGTTTAGGAATAACAAAAAAAAAAAAACAGCACAAGGTGTTGACTTGGTCCCCAAATTCACTAGATCCCAAACTGACCAAGGCCCCTCCCCTCAACTCATAGGATCCAAAGGCCCCCCCAATAACAACATTCTGTTACCAGACATCACAGGACCCCCTCAGAAGGCCCATGTCCATCATTCTCTGATGAGTCACAACTCTTTTGGAGGCACAAGGGAGATCTACACAATATTAGGAACTCTTGTCTTCCTGTGCATATCGTTATACAATAGCTCTAAGCGCAGCATGGAAATAAAAGGGCCATTAGGTGTCAAGAGTGTTTGTGTGGGAAAGGAGAGCACTCTATTTCAACTTCAACACGACTTTGTGTGTTTTTACTGATGGTCTATCTTCCTGTCTCACTTTCCCTCTTATCCTTTCATACACACTTATTTTTTTCCGGGCTTTATTTCATCCTGTTGCAATTTGGGTTGATAAAAGGCGTTCAGATGTCCCAGGGGGAAGAAATTTCAGGGAGATGAAAGCATGCTGTTGTCCCTGCTGAAAGGGGAGGGCGAGGACAGCGCGGAGACACCAGCAATCACCTGAATGATGTTGTCCATATGTGCGAATGATTGGTGGGGGTGGGAGGTGTTATTACAGCCATTTTATTAATGGTGTACGCGTGTGTGTTTAATTGCCCTTACCGCAATAGCTGCCGGTAACTTTATGTGAGTATTATCCACACCGCACTGTGACTTTGTCCTGATCTCATGTTGGTGACATTAATGTCACACTTTCCCCGCTAACTGGACTGACTTAACAAACATGCACGAACGCAAACACTCCGGGCGAGGCTGTCAGAGCACAGTGCAGTAGCCGTGTAATGGGAAACAGATCGGCTAATTGCCGCATTGTTGTTGTGCAAAACGGGCCTGCACAAATAGTTCACGCACACACACACACACACTTTCTACACAATGACTTGATGGATTTTCGTCTGCCAACAGTAAGTTAGGAGCCTTAACCGCCCAACTCACGACCAGATTGAGTTTGTTAAACACGGCCTTCAGGGTTTCAAGGGTGTCAACTGTGCAAGGGTGTGTTGCACAGTGGTGTGGTGGTTAGCCCTGATGCGTCACAGCTAAAAGGTTCTGGGTTTTAATCCGACGGCACTCTGGGGCCCTTCAGTGTGGGTTTAGCATGTTCTGCCAAGTCTGCATGGGTTCTCTCCAGGTGCTCCAGCTTCCTCCGCTGTCCAAAGACATGCGCATGAGGTTAATTGGTGATTGTTCATCTAAATTGACTGCGACACACTGGAGACCAGGGTCCAAGGGTGTACTTCATCTCTTTTCCCAATGACGCCTGGGACAGGCTGATGATGGACATGATGACGGAAGCTGAAGGCTAGGGTACGTCTGTGGGCAGTGTTCAAGCACTTGTACAGTTTTATCTCGTGAATGTAAATGAAGTATAATGTGGCCACAAGGTTATACCATAATACTGTATATATCCATATTTTTTTTTATTTAGCATTAACTTTTTAGGTGATGTTACAAGAACGCTGGAGTTGGATTGGCCATCGTTCCACCTGAGGACCTCTGAACACTTAATTCATTGTTCACATTAAGGATGAACCAGCTTGTTTAGTCTTGTTTAGTCCTAAATTGCTATAATCACAAAATCCCTTTCTTTGTAAATAAGTAGTATCGAAAGTGTTGAGCAGTTTCACTTTTCCTGAGCGCACCCACACTCCCGAGAGGATGAACCCTTAATATTTAGACAATCAAAGCCCAAATCCTAACTTTGAGATATCATATCTTAATAGACATGTCGCCATAAAGTTAGCTTGTTACAATCATGCTCTCAGGGGGATCGACCGCAATGATTTTAAGACAGCTACGCTACAAACTGGAAGACTAGTGAACATATGGTTTGGATGGATGAACATCGCAGCCTCAAGGGACTGTCAGTGGGATGTAAAGTCTAGTTAATGATGTTTACGCCTGCGTTCACTGCCTGCACATGAGGAGTTTTATATCGAGATGCTGTGAGGCTGTTTTTTTTTTTTTTTCATATATTATTTCATATTTGTGATTTATGTTTTAATATATTTCATAAAGACAGATGATTCAGTCCCTTAACCGCAGCTGTTTTGTAAGTGGATGTGAATGAGTCAATTATTTAGAAAGTTACGTAGTCAGATTTTCAGGACAAATGAGCAAATGAAAACTTAAAGTACTGGATTAGGGTAGGCTGTGCGTGGTTTACACAAACAACTGCCAACTGGATAACATTAGTTCAACCAACATATACGTCTTTTTTCCCCTTTCCTTTAAGACTTAGATTTTAATGATCCACAAGGGAAATGACTTGGTCACAGTGGCTTAGTTGCACATAAAGAAAAACTCTTAAAAAAAAGTAGGAATAAAAATAAAATACAATAAGATTAGTTTAAAATACTTTTTTTTTGTTTTAAAGGTTTTTATTTTTTAAATTATAAATCTGACAAATTGCACACCGTATCCTGGGACCACATCTTACTTGACTATTGCAGTTTACGCAGTGAAATTCAATTCCCAAAAAGTTACAGTGTGCCACTTCTCACTCCCAGACAGCCGGTTTAATGTTTCTACCGCCCCGTCGGTTCCTTCACCAAGCATCTGCCGAGGCTCATTCTGACGAGCTGTCACGAGTTTAAAAAAAAAAAAAAAAGTGTGGTGAACCGTGCTGTCTGTGATTACCGTTAAACCACTGACACATTTGTAAAGACCCAATTTCCAGCAAAAAGATTTTATTTTTTTTATTTTTTTTGTCTAAAAGCTAAAACATGACCTATGTTAATTTCTGCTTATTTCAAGTTCTGTGTCAAGTAAATCTGCACGAATTTTCTCCAACTCAACCATTCCGGCTTATGTGAATCAGTATTCCCATGGTGCAAAATCCAGCCTGCTCCACAGAAACAAAGTGACACTAATAAAGCCTTTTGTTGGTGTGGAGTTGATGTGAAGCGACAGATCAGAGGGGAACCATGACGCCGTGGTGTGGCATGCGTGGAGAGGGATGAAATTCATCCGGTGAGCTACAATGTGAAAGTCATCTCACCTCACTGTACTGTACCCACTGACAGACCGGAGTGTTGTAATCCACAGACCTGAAACAGTTCTCATTGTTGTCTGCTTCCTTTTGTGTTACCTTCACCTGTTTCTGGCGCGATTTTACAGCGGTTTGGTTGCCTGGCGGAGAAGCTGAACTGAACGACGAAAGGCAAACAAACAAGATAAAATCTGTGAATTTTGTATAAACTGTAGGAACAAATGACTGTTTTTCTACTGAGCCTGTTATCTCTATATGTTTCTTTGGTGTGGGGGTTGATGCTGTATATGTGGGGGAGGGGCGGGGGGTGGGACGGGTGGACGGGGTGGGACGAGATTTTTCTGTAAACGGTCGGGGACTGTGCAATGGCTACTTGTAATTATTAAGAGAATCCAGAGTATAGAGGTGATAAAAAAAAAATGACCCTTACGACAAATGAAATAAAGTGTTATATTTGCATGATTTCCTGTATTTTCATCGAGCAGATATTTATGGTTGTGTTTACTGAACGGATGTATGTCACCGTAATAACTGTTTAATTATGAAAATGAAAAGAAAAAAAAACTACTGTCACTTTCTTCTGTGAATATAAATACACAGTTTCTTAGCTCTTTTATGGCGGGCATAGCTGTCGCTTAATGTTTCTTGTCAATTACACTGCGAATGCCGTATCCGGCGACGATCCGGGACCAGGGAGCACTCTCTCAGAGCGTATACACTTTCCGAGAGGCGCCGAGAAGTCCTGTTCCTCTGAGCTTTCAAATTACACCCATACAAATCCCCACTTTCAATCCTCTCCCACGAGAGACGGATTTACATTTCCGAAGCAAAGCACCCTTCCTCGATGAAAAAAAAAAAGCATTACAACAGACTTTTTCTTTTTGAAATGACTGCCACAGGGGAGGAGTCCTTCTTCACTTGCTGCGTCCTAAGTGCAGCAGTGGTAGACACATTAAACATTTATTTTTTCCTATGTCCCAAAATGCAAAGGCAGCCGTGGAAGGTGAAAGAAGAGTCTGAGCAAGTGGTTTTTAATATAAAACAGGAAGTACTCCTGAGGTTTGCGTCAGATCCGAGCTGAGGCGGGCATATATTTATACTTTTTCTTAGCTTTTGCCCTTGAATATTCATTTTGAATAGCTTGTATCTGACAAAACTTTTCTTACGAGTGTCAAATGGCTCATTCAGCCACCGTAAGTATGTGCCGCAAAAACCCCAAAGAGCTATTAGCTAAGATGTAATACGGTAAACTTTCTGTTTGTTCTACACGAACGGACTTAAAATAACATAACAAAAAGTTAAAAAAGAAAGAAAACTTGAAAAAGTGGCCTTAATTTCCCCTGATAAAGCAATGATATTGGCTCACATATTCAGTGTACAGTGTATGGGTGGAGGAAAGTGTGAAGACGGGTCTGATAGCTTTTGTTGGGGGGATTTATCATTTATTAGATCCGGGGTCTTCAATGTTTTTTAGACTGATGGAAAGATTAAGTAGGGACCCCCTACCTACTATATGTGTACTATATTAAACTCAGCCTAGTGCCATTTATAAATATACATTATTATTTTGCATTCAGTGTTAGGCTATTCAAATAATACGCAGGTTCAAATATTGTGCAACAGCAGAGTGGCCATAACATCTTCTGCCTCCATTTATCCCTTTACTAAAGTATGTTGGATTCATGTCAATATGTATTTAAAGAAATCTAAATTTAAAAACCTGCAGTACCTCTGCGGAACCCCTAGGGTTGTGGACCCCCAGCTGAATATGATCTATTAGATAGAATTAAAAGGTACGTGCATGGAAACAGCGTACTTGCTACAATATTATAGCAAAGCAGTAACATTAAGTAAAATTTTCTGGATGAATGCATACAGCAATCAACCAAAACATTAAAACCACCGACAGGAGACATGAATGACACTGGTCATCTTGTCAAATTTCAGATCTGGCATTTGTGTGGATGTTACTTACCACCCACCTAGACCATACTAGGCGCCCCCACCCCCCATAGCAATGACAATCCTTGATGGCAGCAGCCATCATCCCCAGCAGGATGCATAAACCAAAAAAACACTCAAAAAAAGGTTTAGGAATAATTCTAAAAACAATCAGCACAAGGTGTTGACCTGGTGTTCACTAGATCCCAAACTGATCAAGTATCTGTGGGATGATTCACAGAAGATCCTTCCTTCAGCCCATAGGCCCCCCAAAAGCCCCCACTAACGATGTCCTGTTGTCACACACCACAGGACATCCTAAGAAAGTCCATGTCCATTCACTGATGAGTCTCAGATGTTTTGGAGGCGCGAGGGAGGCCTACACAATATTAGGAAGGCTGGTGGTCATAATGTTATGCCTGATGGTATACATTAGTAAACTAAGGTTTCTTACTGAAAAAAACGTCTGCACGAAAACACAGGCCATGTCCACAGTGTTGTTAGAAATCATTCCACACACGTTTTTATCACCCAAGAATGAAAGTCAGCAGCCAACGATTCATTTCAAATGAAGTAAATGTAATGCGTTTTTGCCTTTCGATTTTTCACACTGTTTAACAGGACAGGATTGCAGATTATGCACCCGTCTGAGACTTTACAAACCACAAGATGAGGTGCTGCCACAGTGGAAGGGAAAATTCAACGGTTTGACTACAGACATCAGAAAACGTAACAGTAAATTAGCCGCGGTACCCGAAAGAGTCCAACCAGGATCTGAAACTACAAGTTGTATATTGTCCCCTTTAATGGCTGATGTAGTTGGTGAAGGGAGCCTGCAGAATTCAGCTGGTGGTTAACACCCAGGACAGATTGGGAGCAATTACCCCAGACAGCTGTCCTGACGGATCAAAATTGGGAAACACAATTTAAATGTAATTGAAACTTAATGTACAGCTAAAGGAGCCACTTGTGCTTCAATAAACATGAATGCACTGACCAGTGGGCTCACGGCTACTGTCATCACACAAAAACTGAACAAGTTAAATATTCGGCTCATGTACTCCAGCTGTCTGAATTGAACTTGGAGCAGCCACAGGGCTTCGAGAGTTTTGTTTTGTTGGTGATAAGCTGACGGAGTTGGAAAAACCAGCGGTGGCCTGCAGGGTTCAAACGGAGATGGGCCGGTAGATGTGAGCACTTGACTCTGCCCTCCTCCTTGATGGGAACTCGTTGCGTTCTGACCTTTACGTTCCCTCGATATCTCCCTCCACGTCTCTCTCTCGCCGTTCCCCTCCTTCCTGCTATCTCGCCAAAGAGGTCCAGGGACTTGACAACTGAGGTGAAGCGCTGCAGCGCCAGCAACACATTGTTTAATGGTTTCCGTCCCTCTCCTGTCGTCCTAATGCGTTCTGTCTTTCACCTCTGAATCTGTCTCTCTTTCGTTTTTACCCTCCTCCGCCCGTCTCCCTTTGTGTCGCCACAGTTTTTAATGAGAGAGCGTGAGAGTTGCATATCGGTATGCAGAGCGTCCACCCCCTCTCTCAGCATAAAACCTAGTATCTGGGCCACGGAAACAATAGCTGCTCAGGGCGATGGGACTGAGGATTTGAGACAGACAGACAGTCCACTGACATTTCATATCAGGCAAAATAAAATGGCAGGAACAAAGTGAATCTGAATTATTATATTTAGCATATTATTTAATTTCTTCCTTTTCAGTATCAGCAAATCCAACCTCCAGTTTAGTGTTTGAACATGACCTAAGATGTTTTTGTGTCGTGCCCTAAGCTGACATGTTCACATGGCTCCCACTTGGGCTCTTTGCTTTTTTCGGCCATCTGTTCCACACAAACCCCGTGTGGATCCTTGTCCGTTCTGCCTAAATCAACAGGAGGTTAATCAGGGGAGGGGGGCCAAAGGTGAGCCACGACTGGGAGGATCTGGACTCATCCTCTGGACCAAGATGAAACAGGACGACGGAGTCACTCTCGAGGGCCTCAAATGGGATAGGTTTGGTCATAACCATGTGAGTCAAACATATGTTATCCAGGGTGTCTTTAACAAACACAGTATCCTACAACGACGGGAGTGGAACATAACTACCACTCGACAGATGAGGAGAGGCCGTGAGGAGTCAAGGAGTCATGGTGAGTTCAGATTTTTCGGTGATAGTTAAGAGACAACTCAAATATGTAGACGGTTTGCTATCTGACAGCAAGTGGCTAGTTGACAAGGCTAGTTTGTCATGAAATATTATTAAATGGAATGGTATTAAACCTTAGAAATACATTTTAAAGACTTTTTTTTCATTCGAAAATGCAGTAAAAGGAATGTATAGATGTTAAGGGAGGTTTATCTAAGCTACGAAACCAAAGCTAGATGCAGTAAGATTTCAAGAATCCTGCTGTTTCTGTTTCCTTCACTTTCTTGCCCGAATATTGAACTTCGTTGAGCCCTTCTCCATTCAAAGCTTCTCAGCTGATAAAGTGGTAGAATATCGGATAGAATTTTAAATCACTGGCAATTGGATTTTGGTGTTCATCCTCTTATGTCCAATCACTCTCCGGTGGCTCCTCAGAAGTTTATGAGTTTATGAAGAAATAGACTAGACATTTCAGTTTGGCAGCTCCATGAATCACAAATCATTGTTTTTGGCTCTGCTCCGAACTTAACACATCTATATTATCAGGCTAAGTAGAAAAAGTTTGAAACACTCAGGACGTAAGAGGAATGGATTTGAGGATTGAGAATGGTCGAGGGATGAAAAGATGTGAAAAGGAATGAAGGGGATGGGATGAAAAAGGTCAAGGGATGTGATGGAAAGGGATGAAAAGGGGTTAAAGGTGGTGATGTGCATATCGATACTGAACTATCAATACTTGCAATACTAGATCTTTATACTCCAAAATCGATTCTCAAATCAAAATATCGATACTTTTGATACTTCATTTATAGTAGTTCTTATTAGTAAAACAACAATTTATTTCAATGGTCTTATTATTTTACTTATTCCTAGTAGTGTTTGAAACACCATTTTCGCATATTTAGAAAGATTTTGTCTTGTTTTTTTCTTCTGTTGTATTAGCTTGACTATATAGAAAATGAGGCCACTACCTCAATGTACTTCAGAGTTTAAAATCTAGAAATAAATTACTCTGATGCACTGTTTTTTATTTATTTATTTCTTTTTTTGTTTTGTTTTCCAGACACATAGGGGTGTATTTACACAAAGTATCGGTATCGGATCAGTATCGCCGATACCAGCCTGAATTGTACCCGGTATTGGATCGGAAAGGAAATCGGTGGTATCGAACATCATTATTAACTAGGTGACCCGTGAGTGGCTGGATGATGTCCAAGAAAAGTTTAGGCAACAGTCAGGTTTCCTGGTTTGCTTTCTTTTTATTAATCAGTACCCAACAATAACAGCAACTGCAACGGGTGAAATGCCTCTTGTGGTCCGACCTGCAACACCGACAGATGTTAACTGGCGCTTTAAGTACTCTGCCACTGGATTAATTACTGGACTCTTCCACTTTACAGGTAAATTTACATATTTATCACATGGCTAACTAACCACAGACAAATATTCAATGTCTCCTGCACACATAATATTTACAATACTCCTTTTTGTTGCTGTCGTTATCCCCAAAACACCTCTAAAATATAAATACAATAAATAGAAATAAACACGGTGATTTGAAAATCCCCCCACTTCCTATCTTGTCACTTGGTCTCTCCCGGACCCTTTATGAAGGTGCTGTGCCCCCGGGGGAATCTGTTTGGCCGCGCACCGCGGAGCAGACACCGCGCTAGACAGGTAAGTGCTAAACGCAAATGTAACGTAATTGACCACGAATACACTAACTTCCTCATTTACCACGATGATATTGCGCATACATATTCACAAACACTTTTGCACTTGCACCTTGTACCTTTTCGAATAATGTGCACAACTTTGGTGGAGCTTAACTTTTCCTCTCCTTTCGCAAGCGGAGCCGAGTGCGCACTGCAACACCTGCCCGACGGCACGCAATCAGCCGTGGTCACAAGGTTCCCTAAAAGCTCATAAATATTCAATAAATATTATTATATAAAATTAAGTAAAATATCTGAAAAGATGTGCAAATAAGCAATGTGCAAAATGTATTGTGCAAATCATGGTAAATAAATTGCTATTGTGCTATCAAGTGCAATGTGCGATTATTACTTGTGCAAAGCTGTGCAAATAAATAACGTTACCAAATGTGCAATATAAACAGGTAACGAAATGTGCTTCGTTACAGTCATGAAGGGGATGTGGTCTATTTCTTGAAATTAATTTCATTTAGCGATGTGGTGATGATTTCTCCATTCAATAAAGGAAACATATAAATGTCCTCAAAAGCCAGAAACATAACTTTTGTCTCTCGTGTTCTTTGACTGCTAAACGTGTAGAATTGTAGATCTATCTTTCTCTGCCATAGACATTTGTATTGCGCACTGCAATTCAAGCCACCACTGATAGTCAGTATACCACATGCACTTATCTGCGGGGTCTATAGAAAAGAATGACTATATTTAGCGGTTTCTGCGTTTTCTTTGCAGCCTGGCACAAATTGGTCCTTTAATAGCCACCATCAGAAATCTAACAACACCCCGAAGGGGTGCAGGGATCACAGACAGCCCTAATCTTCTACCCTTACACTGCCATGATCATTCCACCTTCAGAAGAGAAAAATGTAGTCCCTAGAGACTTGTTGGGGCAGTGAGAGGCCACTGGCAGTTTCTATATCATTTGTGACATGGGTAACAAAAATCAAATACTCTTAATTCTGTGCTATGACCTTCAAGGAATTTCCCAAAGAATATGTTTATGGCTCAGTCTCAGAATTAGACAAACCACAATATGTGGCAGCAGCACAGTGAAAATACAAAGTGATGAGCAAACCTCATCCATAAATACTAAGTGCCTGCTCTAGTGAGAACTGGTGTCTGTTTGATTAGTTTTATGCTCATCCTTTATTTTCCGCTGCCTTTCCTCAACTATATTTATTCCGAGCTTTATCTTCCATCTCTGTAATTGTTAGTACAATGCTATGTAGTGTTTGTTATTATATTTGTTCGAGTGAAACAAAAAGCAAAGCAAAATCTCCTGACTGAGGAATTCATAACATAGTAAATAACGTCGTAGTAAACGTGCTCAGGGTATAGCTGAATGTATGATCCTATGATATGCTGACACAAGGGCCAAGCATATGTTTAAATCGATATTTTACCGTACACGGACACATCACTGACCTCGCTGTCTTAAAGTGAACCGTGTCTGTCTCATCTCATGGAAAGTGCATACCTGTTCATTCATGTTGCTGTGTCAGCAATGAGGAATTTAATATGTCTGCCCTACTGCAACGGTCACGCACACAAGATGATTGCGCCCTGAAAACTGCCTCCACCGTGGAAATAGGCAAATATGAAGGGTGTCATTGTAAAATATAACTCTAGAAAATAAGCAGCACTTTCCACGTGGCTTTTGGTCTGGAAGTCTGAAGTTTCTTAACATGTTTGATGAAACACTTGACTGAACCATACATAAAATAATCAATTATCAATTTGGACATCTTGGAGCACTAAAGCGTTGCGCCATTGCTTCCCCTCATTGCAGAAACCACTACAAGGATTAATCTGGTATGTGTGCCCTGCGTGAACAAAACTGGTCCTAGCTGTTTGCCCACTGCCAAAAAGCCATCCAATTCAGTCCAGAGCAGAGACCAAGCCAACAGCACCTCTGTAGCACCAGAGATACACCAGTCATTACTTCCTGCTGCCCGCCAGAGCTAGGGTTTCAACCCATAATAAAGATTTCTCTGTAGATGAGGTACCAAAGGCTTGGCAGTTCAAACCACAATAGTCCTGACAGGTTAATGTTCAGAGCTGCCCATCACAGCAGATCACTGGAGGCGACCTCTTACAGACCCACTTCCAAAATAACTTGCTGCTCAAAAAGAAAACCTGAAGCACTCCAGCAGGTGTGACGCCTTCACCCTCTGCTAAAAAAATGCACCACACAAGGAGAGATGGGGAAATTTCATACCCAATGGTCGTGTTCATGTAAACGGGATCAACAATGTCTCTGATCCCCAAAAGAGAAGACACGTGCCAATCACAAATAGTCATGGCGATGCATTGCCAAGCTGGCAAAGACACAGGTGCAGGGACACATTTTGCATCCAACATTGGAAACTCCTTCCCAGCTAGTGAAGTCCAGTGGCCATTTGGCACCGCGCAGAGAGAATAGTTGTCAACACAAACGGACAGTTTCCTACGACCCCGAGAGGTGATCTCACTTGTTGAAGTCAAGGTAGTTAGGTAATCAAGTAGTTTTCTTATTGAGACACATGACCAGGCATATCATTATGACTATGTTCCCTAATATAGTGTCGGCCTTCCTTGTGCCTCCAAAGTAGTTTTAACTCATATGAGAACAAACATGGCTTTTCTGAGGAAGTCAGAAAACCCTTCTTGTCCGGTCTTGTCTAGGTGGGTGGTACATGTGAAAGTAGTAACCACATGAATGCCAGGTCCAAAAGTTTCCCAGAAAAACACATTGTATCGTCACAAGATGGTCAGTGAAGCTAAACTTATATACGCCAGTCACATTTTAATAGGCTAATATCTATCATGTTGCTGCATAAGTCATATTATTGACCTGACTGCAGGTTCAGGGTTTGCTTTTCATTGTACGTTGCACTTGAGTCTCACAATATTGTGCGCTTCTAACTTTGTGGGTATGGCAGTTTAATTATTACACTGCCCTTGCAATAAAAGTGTGTTATTGGGATTTTGTGTTGAAGAACTCTACTGACCTTCCTTGAGGGGATCTGACAACCATGGGATAAAAAGACTGACCGTGAACCAGGATTTAACATTAGCTCTACTTCACTCACACTCTAGCTGCTGTGATTTCCAAAAATAGTGCACCCTGTTAGAGCAACAAATGAATGTCCACGGTATTGAAATGAAGCGTTTAAAATATGTGTTGAATATTTCGCTCTGCGTGTACTTTTGTGTGTTTGTTTCTGCACTATGGCAGAGACGTGGATATATATCTTGAAAAGACGTCCCCACATGCCTATGAAGTGGCATTTTGATACATGCTCTTTAGTCTTCCACTTGTACGCACCTTCATTATTAACGGTTCAGCCATTGACCTGTCTGCGCGATCAATTCTACACACAAGCGCCACAAGTGCACACACAGTGCGTGTACACACGGCCACACAACACTTGCAATGTTAGACACATAGTCACAGAGCAGGGATTAATCAAAACTGTGACCCAAACACTAATTGCAGACCCAGCAGTATTTCCTGCTGATTTGTTATCTCTTCATTGTGCAAAGTCTGTTCTTTTCATCTAAAACAAGACTCCCAAGGATGGGGAGGGGGAGAAAGAAAGAGAGAAAGAGCTACTGTGAGAGTAATTCCAATCAGGAGAAATCAGTTTGGGTACACTCTCCCATCTTTCACTCCTGTCTCCTCCACTCGTCTCCTCTTATCTCTCCCTTTATTATCTTCATCCTGTGCTCTTACAACTCGTCCTCATCCTGACTCCACTTTACCTGCAATTTCCTCCCTTCTAACTCTCACTCTGCTCAACTTTGGCCTCATCTCATCTTTTAACAGCGAGAGTGCTCGTAGAGTCAAGTGTGTTCAGGGAGCCTCCGGCGTAGCTGGCTGCTCAGACGAGAATCCTTCTGTATCTAGTGGAAGTGTTACTGACCATCACTGTGGTTCAAGTTTTGAAAATGGGCCTTTCAGATAGTCTAAAACAAGGATGAATGGTTTATACAGTACACCATGTATCAAAATTTTGTGGACAGTTTTGGAAATTGACTGAAAAGATCAGCCCAGGATGCCGACTGATAAACCATGAGTCCATGATCCAATTTGCATGCGCAATGAAACGCATTCATTTACATAGGGCTCCATTCCAATTTGTCCTCTATGCTCCTCTATTAGCTGGACTGGAGAACCTGCAGCCTGTCACCATCCAGCTGAGTGCACTTCCAGTCTTTTTGGCTGTTTCTCACCATCTCTTTGGACCTTGACGAGTGTATTGTTGTAGTGTACTGTTTGTTCCCCTATCTGTCTTGTCCCGTTGATGGAATTGATTCAGGAGTAGTTGTTACATTTAGGTCATGCATTGGTTTAGGTGCTGTTTTCCCTTCTGTCTATGCTCTAAATATAACTTTTGAACTCGTGCCACAAAGCCTCCGAGGGGAGGCCTGACATTCTGCTCTTATCTTCTTTTTCTCTGTTGATAGGAAATTAGCATTTGGGTTGTACTTTTCGTTTCGCAATAATTTTGCATTTTATATACACCAATTAGGCATAGCATTATGACCACTTGACTAATGTGCCTTGTGCATCCAAAAGAGTTGTGACTCATCATAGAGTGGACATGGGCCTTCTGAGGGTGTCCTGTGGTGTCTTGTAACAAGATGTTGTCAGTGGGGGCCTTTTGGTCCGATTGGTTGTGGAGAGGGGCCTCTGTTGATCAAGCTTGTTCCAGACCCTTGATCACTTTGGAATCTTGTGAAATTGGAGGGGGGGTCAACACTTTCTGCTGTTTATGTGTATATATTTTTTTAGTTGTTCCAAAACCATTTGTTTGTGTGTGTCTGTCTGTTTCAGGCTGCATCTTGCTGCATCAGCTGCTGGTACATGTCTAAGCAACCATACGAATGCCAGGTCCAAAAGTTTCCCAGCAGAACATCGCACCACTATAAGATGGTCAGTGTAATGTACTTCTCCTGACAGTGGTTTTAATGTTGAGGTTGATCAGGTTATTCTTGTCTTTGCACTTTAAAACCAGCTGGGTTGAGTCCAAATTCACCTGCCCAAACTGAAAAGAAATACAGCTGAGTGTACACATTTTGCTACAGGAGCATTTCCGTGTTCAAACTGAAAGGAATCTTACTTAAACGACTGCACAAAATATGTTGTTTGAAATATCATTGTGTACTCTATCCTCAGGTTAAAACAAAATAGTATGATGGAATTCAAGTGTACCAAAAGTTATATTCTGGTGAAGCTTTGGTGGTGGTTGTTTAGTCAACTCCAGTCAAACGTTTGGACACACCGGTGTGTCCAAACGTTTGACTGGTAGTGTACATAGGCTTGTACCGACTGTGCGTGATGCTTCAATCATGTCGACTAGTTACGTGACAATAACAACATGGACTACTACGTGAAGACAGCTGAGGAGTGGGTCGTTGCAGCAAACTAGCAGAGGTGGTTTGCGAAGTGTGTGGAAATACTTCACTAAAGAAGAAGCTCATACTACCAGGTCGGTCCTGAAATACAACAAAAGTACTACTGCAGTGCAAACTCATCTGAAAAGGAATGCGCTAACGCTAGCAAAGGAATGGACCAAATACTCTGGACAGCAGCCAATTAACAACTTCACCAAAGACAGAGAGATGGAGGCTCCAAATGGACAATTTACTGGTAAGTTTCATTGCCAAAGCTATTACACCGTTGCTGTACACTGCTATGCTATTGATGGTGCCGGATACTGCAGCACACAGTAGTCTATTGATGAGCTTGCGTGTTTATGTTCAGTTGTGTTGTATTCTAGTAGTTGACATTGTTGCTGGATAGTAGGGCGTGTTCTTTTTGCTCTTGATGTCAGTGAATGCGACATGCGAGAGACTGAACTTGCCAAGAGTTTGCCGACCGAAAGCGTAATATTAATAAATACGGTTGATGCGGTTTGCGGCATTCAGCCTTCAAGAAACTTGCAGAAAAGCCTCAATAGCTTTTTTTATGTGAGGTGTCACAATATACTCAGATCAAGAATATAAATTTCATTGATGCAGAGCACAACTTTCTGCTGTGTTTTTATTATTGACTTTATCTATGATTTGTCAGCTGGATTTTCATTCAGCCTCTACTGCATACACAGGCTAATTAGCAGCTAGATTCAGCCACGTAGTGAACAGCATTTTTCCTTTATAGAATAGTCTACGGTATACATTATATACGACTGCAATATTTTGTGTTTAGTATAAGTTTGTAGGTAGTTGGCTGGAAAGTAGACTATCTGCAACACTGAGGTATGTGTGAAAGGAAACCCTGAATGTATGCTACTGCAGTTGTTTGTGTGCAAGTTTATTTTCCTCCCTGCTGACATTTTAGACACCCTAGTACAGAATACAAAACAGCTTTGGGATAAAAGCCAAGGGAGACAGGGAAATAAGGCAGTGGTATGTACTTTTAAACAATCGCGCTGACAGAGAAATATCTAAATGCGTTTTCCGAACAGTGCAGAAGTTTCCACGAGTCTCACTGCTAGAAAAGGGTTCTTTTTTGTTTTTGCTCAAAAACAACTCATGGGAATATTCTGTTTTGGGATGTTTTGAATTCACTGGCAAAATTAAATAACAAACACGATTGGATGAAATGTTTTCTTCTTCTCCAAAATTGCCTAAGCTTAGTCTGCTGTCATTGTTAAAATCCTCATGTCTTCAGAAAGTGTATACGTGGGGTTTTTATTTAAGTGGTTTTCAAGGCCAGTGTGAATCTTGACTCTGTATCAATAGATCAATAGAGGCATTTTACAAATAGTCTTTAAGCTTCCCTTCAAAAACTTCTCCGACAAGTCTCCATAATCCATTTGTCTGTGCGCTTAGTGTGATTTAGCCACAATTTGGAAACAAAAACCAGCCCCCCCCCTCAAGCTGTCTGGCCTGGCATAGTTGTAAGAGTAACCAGCATTAAGATTAAAAAAAAAGATAATGTTTACAATCACTGGCACGTAGATTATTCTTAGCCCCAATCGAGCCAATATGAAAAATTAAAATGTGTGATTTGGTACCTCTGAAAATACGAAAAGCAGCATGTGTTGGCGACACGCTTTGTCACAGCGTCGCTCGTGGATCTAATCCAGGTTCAGTGGCAAAATATTGTAACATATTTTCACAAGGATTGTCTCGTTTTAAAGGTGCCATAATCACTTTAATATTGTTAATGTGTATCCTCATTATTAATGCCCAGATTCAGATCTCAATGAAATACTTCATTGAGATCTGAATATGTTCTGCAGTAACGTGAATGACTGATGGAAGAACAATCAAATACGAGACCTAATATTGTGTAGGTCTCCCTTGTGCCTCTAAAAACTGTTGTGACTCAACAGAGAATGGACATGGTCCTCCTGAGGGTGTCCTGTGGTGTCTTTCAACAAAATGTTGCTAGTGGGGGTCTTTGGGTCCTGTGGGTTAAGGGGAGGGTCCTCTGTGGATCATCCCACAGATACTTGATCAGTTTGGGATCTAGTGAATTTGGAGGCCGGGTAAACACCTTGTGCTGTTTTTCATGTTTTTTGAGTTGTCTCTATAGGGAGGGGGTGCTTGGTCTGGTCTAAGTGGGTAGAACATGTGTGATTAACATCCACATGAATGCCAGGTTCCAAAAAAATCCCACCAGAACATTATATTGTCATATAATGTTATTTAGTTCTCCTGGTCATAGCTATAGCTGTGTGTATCATATATCTTTTTATCGTAGCAAGATGAGGAAGTAGAAATTCAACCCTGAATTTTGCATAATTTAAAATACGAAACCAGTCCCTTCATGTCTTTACTTCTACCTTCACCCCTCCTCCTTTCTGCATGTTTGACTGTGATCAAATTCCTGCTTCCTTCCTTCGCTCTCGATGAGTCAGGCCTAATTGGTGTTTGGTTCTATTAGAAACTCCGCAGCAGACTGTGTGACCTGCCCTGAGACTCACTGAATCAACTTGCCAATTAACTTCTTGCTATCCTGACAGCTGGATGCCTTTTCCTTGGATTTGGGTGTGCATGCACGTTAATAGACGAAGAGAGAGAGAGAAACGTTGAGGGGTAATTTGTGTTTGCGTGGCCAAAAAGGACCTCCCTCTTTGTGCATGTATGTGCGAGCTGCTTTGTGTTTGACGGGGGATTTTATGCTCCGGGGCTGTAATGGGCAAGTGTAGCTCTCAGGGGAACCAACGTGCACACATGTCATGTAAGTTGTTTGGTTGATTCAGTGCCAACTGTTGTGCAGGTCAAAACAGTTGTTAGGCTACTACATACTCATAGAAGGATCTACACCAGCATATGTGAGTGACCCCTGTACACATACGCCTACACACTACCCGGAAAACCATGAGCATTCAGCTAAAGAGCGAAGGACCATAGCCTACATAGCCTTGTATTTATTTAAAGTATGAACATAAAAGGGTAAGAATGCGTGCTAGTTGTGTGCTGGCATCCATGTTGCATATATGTGTGTATGTGTATCTGATAAACCTTAATAAACATTTGTGGCAGGTTTTTTTTGTGTGTGTGTGCAGGAGTGCTTTAAGATAAATGCTAATCTACGTTTTGCTAACAATAATAACACGCTAATATATTGAGGTTTTAGAGCAGGCATGTCAAACTCAGTTTGGCTCTGGGGCCGGATCCAGACTTTCTGTTCTCAGGTGGGCCGGATCAGTAAAAGAATGTCAACTCCAAATATTTAGCTTTGTTTTTCAGTACTATGCTTTATCATTCAGCCTACATTTGTAGCCTACCCTACATATTATAATCACGGATGACAAGGGATCTTTTCTAAGCACAACACATTTATTCAAAAACAATGGGAAAAAAAATGATTTTTCATGTTTGGCCGTGAATGTGTTCACAGCTGGTTTATTTTAACAGTTGAGTGAATGCAGTTTTACACCTGAACCAACTCACCACACTAAACAAACTCAAGTGTGAGCTATAAAAAAAATATTTTCGCCTTAATTGTCATACTGCTTTGAAATAAATAAAAAAAGAAATATAAAATAAAATAAATAAAATAAAAAAGTTATAGCAGTGCATGGGCAATAAGATTAAACTACATCAGATCAAACTACTAGGCTGGGCCTACTGAAGCTGAGAATATACTGCACAATATTAATTGTCTTTAATATGACATACTTGTCTTTATGATGAGTGGCGCCGAATATTAAACTCTTTGAACACTGCAACTTGCTGATTACATACCAAGCACACTGGTTTTGCATTCACTTCTGTGAATAAATACTTCTCGGTCCATTTCTCCTGGAAAACTCTGCACTCTCCACTCTGGGTGTCCACTCTTCTTTTTTTTTTGACAGTGCCATTTTGGGAAGGGTGTGTTGACCGATAACTTGTTTAGTAGTGGTGAATGGTGAAGCAAGATTGCCGGTTTATTTTTACTTGGACACATCACGTTGCGAATGTTTATTTCCTGTGACTAACTCGTGTCAGTGCCGCATGCTTGACGTGAGCGCTTTTACACATTTACTGCCCTCTAGCGGCCGGAGGGAGCATTTGGTTTGTATTTATTTTAAAAAAATCACAACTTGTAATAGAAATTAGACTCGCTTCTTTTTTTGACATACTCAGAAATTTATGCCGGGCCGGATTAAATGACCCAACGGGCCGGGTCCGGCCCGCGGGCCGTATGTTTGACATGCCTGTTTTAGAGGGTATAACGTTTACACTTTAGTATGTAAGCATCTTTTGCAGGTATTTAACATTTTTGACCCATTTGAGCTTACTGCAGTTCAACTTGTTGGAAATTTAAATGTCTGTATCACTGCAGGACATCCGATTGTTGAGACAGTTTATTGGATTAAAATCTAGATTAAATGATTGATGTTGCTTTGCAGTGCCGCGATTCTTAGGTTTATTTATTTTCGCTGTGTGTAGCGTAGCATAGTGCGTAGCGTAGATCAGAATCCTCAACTCTTCTGCTACGTTCACACCAGCATGCACACATATACAGCGAAAACTTAGTTTACAACTATGAATAAAAGACG
The DNA here is from genome assembly GCF_022458985.1 of Mugil cephalus. Taxonomy (NCBI): domain Eukaryota; kingdom Metazoa; phylum Chordata; class Actinopteri; order Mugiliformes; family Mugilidae; genus Mugil; species Mugil cephalus. Next base: position 25,559,474 of record NC_061771.1, read on the forward strand.
GCACAGAACTGAATAAAATATTGTAGAGAATATAAACCAGGCACTTTTATATTTATATATACTGATTAGCCAAAATATTAAAACCACTGACAAGTAAAGTAAATAACATTGACCATCTTGTGACAATACAGAGTATGTATACAACAATGGACAACAATGAAGAACCACTAAAAATAACATGAAAAACAACACAAGGTGCTGACATGGCCTTCACATTCCCAAACATGGATCCACTGGGACATGAGTCCAATGAGGCCCCTTCCCCTCAAGGTGTACTACTTAGTTTGTGTATCCTTAAAAGCATCTACCTGAAGGTTGTTTCAAACATTCTACAATGAAAATACAAGTTGAATTCAGACAGTCGTCCAAATCTTGCTGCCTTTCCCTGTGTGACACCAACTAAACAAACACCAATGTGTCGTTCGGGTATCTTCCTCCACCTGAGGACTCGGTTACAGTCCCTGGTGGGAGGGAAGACGGATGAGAAAATAAGCATTGGAGGATTTGACCTCAGAGAAGATCTGACAGTTTCTATGGACACGGTAATTAATACAGTGTACACACAAAGTTAGAGAAATACAGAATCTGCAGGCAACAACCGTGTATTTATCTGATCTGCTTCCTGCTGATCAAACTGCTGCTTATTACTTGCTTTGTGAGCTGCGCTGGAAGGTGCGGACTATAGGTTAGATTGGGGTATCTTCTACACCTCCTCACATAGGTAGCCTCTTGTTTAGGATTATTGTATACTGGCGCCACCTGTTTCTTTTGTGTTTACACCTTGTTGTAGATAATATACCTTTTTTGTTACTTTCAAGTACTGGAAATTTGTCCGTCAGGTCTAGTTTTTGTTGTTACATTGCTGTAATTCATTTGGCACAACTGTGGTCCAATCTATTCCCACTGTGTATGTTTCAAGCAGTTTTGAGTTATTTTTATTTTGGCACGGAAATAAACCTGTTTACCGAATGTGACGCTGGCAGGAAGCTCAATTTTCAAATCAATAAGATGATGGTTAAATATCGTGAAAACAAGCATAACAAAAGCTGGTTTGTGCCACCTACAGTTATCAACACTGATGGGATACTGTCTGCCGGAGAGTGTTTGTGAATTAGATAATGCTAGAGAACATGGGTGATTAATCTGTTGACATTCAGTCTAGGGGTTGCCGGGGCTAACTGATGACTTAGCCCTTGGAGGGAGACGGCCAATGTGTCGTGGCCTCCAGCGCAGAGACCCAGATAACAGTTAATAGATAGCCACGAGTTCCCGGTCGGTTCGCAGAATATTGTTTGGTCAGACAAGCAACTTCAGAAATTGGAGAAGATTTACTACCATCAGGTTTACACACATGAGTGGTCAATACACTGACTGTAAACAGAAACCACGGAAAATCCAGTACTAATATATCATATTTTCTATTACCTGCAGATTCTGCATCTTCATAGAGATATGTTTATAAAGATTATTTATTTGCAATCGTGACAAGATGTTATTTACTTCTACCGTCAGTGGTCATAATGGCGTGGCCTATCTGTGCATCTCCCTACTGTAATTTCCATGAACCGTCTCATTTCTGCGGATGAACACTGAGATGATGAGTCATTGAGGCAGGCTGCTGGCCTCTGTGGGTGGCCTACAGGAAACATGCTCTTACTTAACCGTTAGCCTGGAGGACGTCTGTTTAGTTTAAGCTCCTTTTTAACACAGTAGAATTACATGGTGCACAGATGTTTTGATTTGCATATGCCATGTGACCGGATGTATAGTGTGGGTAAAGTTTAGGCAAAAGTTCAAATAGGAAGACCTTTCCACTAATGAGCCATCTGACTCATTTTTTATTTATTTATTTTTTTAAATCTCCCCCACTACTTCTCGACCACCACCGCTAGTGTCTAGACGCCCCATCTACATTCATCGGTTGTAGATGGGGACATTCAGCTCCCTGACACGTCCCTCTTTGAAGTCTAACTGCCAGACTACTGCCTTGCAATGTACATGTTTCCTCAATGAATATTAATTCTGCAGCAACTTGACTTGAGCTCTGTCCTAATTAAAATGTGTCAGTTACGTTGTGTCAGGGCTCTCTAGTCTGTTTGCTTCATGATACCTGTTGCATAGCTCTTGGGGTATACATTGTAAATAAAAGCTAATTCCTTCATTTTTCTCTTTCCAAGCAGTTCTGATGGGTTCCCATTTTGTGTTCCACCATCAAAACGCCTGAAAGAGAACTGTCATGTTATCAGCTTTTCTTGTCCCCGATGGCAAAAAAAAAAAAGGATTTCACAGCAATCTGAGAACCTGGAGTTCTTTGATATCAGTTCATATCATACACACTATAAATACCGCTTAATGATACTCTGTGTGATACTCTGTGATCGCAGGAGAATAGTTTGAGTCACACAGCTAAATGCAAAAACTAAAACATGACCAGAATGTGATCAGTAAAAGTAATAGAAATGTAATTATAGTCATTTGGAAGAACTGCAATTAAACAGGCTTTTCTTTTTAGAGGGGCTGTCAAAATGAACATGTTAATAATGCGGGTATCATTGTTATTGTTGAATTTGTGCACAAATTTTATTTTGAAAAACCAAATAAAAAACGAGCACAATAAACTTGAGGATGTAGTAGCCAAAGCAATCGTATTATTATTGTTGTTGTTGTTATTTTTTATTATTATCTGACTGAGACACACACATTAACTTTACAAAGTTTATGGTAAAAACAAAAAGCATTTCAATGTTTCCTTTGGGATTTGTTTTTAACGTTTTCTTCTCAAAAATTTACGGGATCTGTGTCGGACTTCCTGTTGGTGTATTGTTTGTATTAAGGATCCCGATTCGAAGCATGTTCAAATATTCATCTTCGCGTTCGAAGCGGAGCAGAGCTACTGCAGCGCTGGAGCGGAAACAGACCCAACATGCATAATTAAGTGGCAGCGTTGGTGCTGCTGCTGTATGTGCCGTGTCAAATATATGTATTTTTACAGGAGTAACGCTAGGTAACACTTGAAACTTCAGTTTCCTTTATTGATGGACTATTGGAAATTTTAACAGACAAACCAGGACATTCTCCACTATTCCCAAGTCCCCAAATCATGCATTCAGCTACAAGTAACCTTACAGTCGCTGTATGGTTGGGCGTGGTGTTCATGGAGATGGTTCACTAAAATGAGTTACCTGCATGCGTGGTGGCGTCTGAGGGGGTGAGTGCTCCAGGGATGAGCCATATCACTGTAAATTATTTCGTACGGTAATCATACACGGTTTTAATGATAATAAAAATTTGTACGGTAATACTAACCATTGGGAGTGTTACCGCGGTTTGTCATGAAACCGGTAATCGTTACTAATTTTGACCAATACACATATTCTGTTTATAAAGTTTTAAACAGTTTGGTCTAAAATACTAAAAAATGAACATTTTTGTTCCTGCTTTCCACTCTGATAAGCCCCAGTCTCTTAGAAAGCAGACTCACATGGCTCAAAAACAGTCTGACTTTTTCCCCCTACAGCATAAATACATCTATTTTTATAACCACGTCAAATTAATCCTCTTATTCTTACTTTTCTCCCCTCCTCACTACAAGAGAGTGGCCCATGGTACAGTGGCCAGATTTTGCATACCTAAACACTGTGCTGTGATAACCTTATAACAGGGGGAACAATCCATATCACAGCCGTGAGCGTAATGAGCCCACCGCAAAGTCAAAGGCTAAAAGCCAGTGAAGCTGTAACCTCATTTAATAAAGTCATAGATATCAGTGTTGACCACTGAGACCTGAGGTTAGTGACTCTACAGCTGAAGGACTGTCATATCTGGATGTCAAGGCAGGTTTCCATGAGGAAACGAAATAAATAAAAAAATAGAAAATTGTGCCTCTGCAGGTTATGTAAAATTTCATGTGAAAGTAAGACCCTATAATATATTGGCGAGCAGTAGCATACGATAAATTGCATCTGTGGGTAAAAGTGCTTGAGCATATACAGCTGTGGAAAAAAATTAAGAGACCTCCAGTAATGACAAGTTCACATTCATATTGAAACACCACAATACTAATCAATCTAACTTAGGAAGAGTTCAGAAATCAATTTCAATATACGCTCTCCATCAGTTTTTCATATAGTTGTCGGGTGACTTCACCCCACTCCCTCTCCTTTTTTCTGATGGCTTGTGACCATCCATCTCCCTCTTTATCACGTTTGTTAATGGGGTTCTGGTCTGGAGACTGGGCTAGCCATGACACTGTCTTGATCTGGTGGTTCTTCATCCATGCCTTGATTGACTTAACTGTGTGGCATGGTGCATGATTGTCCTGCTGGGAAAAAAAAAATCAATGCTTGGCTCAATTCCGGCTGAGGCTGGTGCAAAGCTGAGAATTTGACTTAACAGAGAAGATCACCTCACGCCAGTCCTCTCCTTTGTTCCTCATTGAAGGGTTTTTTTTTCTAGCTTTACACGACTTTTATATCCCTTTTGCAGGTCACTTGATGCCGTATGAGTGACATTTGAATGAGTTGATGGTCACCCTGGTCAGTGGAGAGTCGTTTTTGCCCTCTGCCAGTTTGTATCTTCACCTTGTTCTTCTGAATCACCATCTTAGAAATGTTGAGGAAGGAAGCAACCTGACTCTCGCTGTATTCCTGTACCAGTAAAGCCTGAATTGTACCCTTCTTTTACTCACTCAAAACTTCGCTGGTTAACGTTTTTGGCATGGGTAATAGTTCTTTGTTGATCCCAGTAACTTTCGAGATACTACTAGCACTGTTTTTGCCGTAACAGCTGGTCCTATTGCACGAGGACAGTTGTGGCCACAGCATTGGGTTTTATACCTTTTCTTTCTAAAAGAATTTGGTTCCAGTGCTCACCTAATCAGTACCTCATTAAGTAGAATGCAGTGAGCTCGTGTTGGAATATAACAGACTTCCATACATGTAGAGATGCTGATTTCAGAATAATTTGCAGTGGTCTCGTAACTTATTCCATAGCTGATAATAGTATATTAAGATCAAATGGTAATTCCAATCATGTCATGGAGAAATTACATTATTGGACTATGAACACTCAGAAACTTGAATCCCGACCATCTCTTGTCTCAGTGAATAGATGTAATCGGTCATGTTTCATTGGAATTAGCATCTTGTTAACGTCCAAATACCAATAATCATGGACATTCATTTGAAGTTGACCACATGGAATCTCTTGGAATCACATCTTTCTTCTACATGTAAATACCTATAGGAACGCCAATCTGTCAATCAATAATAACAGTGTGTAAACTACAACATAAAAACTGACCTGTACATGAAATAACAATTAAACCCATTGACAGCAGTACTTTCACAAAACAGGATTAACCTTTTTAAATCTTTTTAAATCTTTTTTTAAATCCCTTGTCAAACTAATAAAAATCCACAACCTTTTTCTTTTCTTTTTTATGAAAGTCTTAAGAGAGAGAGCTCTTTAGATCCTAGGATGTGACACTTTACTTCATGTAGAAAAGAGAACAGCGGACTCTAAATGTCAGAGATTTAAATGAGACAAGTTCCACCTGTCGCCACTTTCTAAGGAGATTCTAACCACTGACACCTAATCTGGGACCCCAATTATAATGTGGATCTGAAGCTGTAATAAATTCAGGTGTGTGCTTTATTAAAATTTAATACATTTTATTAAAAATCTTTAGAATGTTAATATTTTTATTGTATGCAAATTGACTCAAATGCTTACTTGACCATTTGTGTCAGACTAACCTATCATAAGACACTGTAATAAAATCAATACAGTACAGAACTCCCTGTTCTTTCTTTATAAAGTTAGTCAGTTGTGTGGCATTTTATGGCAGATCAGTTTCTTAAGCCTTCACTAAAACTTTTTATCCTTGGGGTCAGAAACAATTTATGTTCTTGTTATCTCTAACATTTGGTGTGAAAACTTCCGTTATCACAATTATTATCCAGAATAGTAACATACATTATATCAGAGCCAGTGTCCCTGTCCCCATTAAAGTGGGAAAAGTTATTAAAGCAAATTAAATTATGTTAATCATATATTTAGAGAGGTCCCCAAAGATAATAGGAGGATTAAGGTCCAAAGAAATGCAGGTTCATTTTAGTTAAGAGCCTCTTAAGTGCAGTTTATAGCTCTGCGGGACATAGACGTAAGTGTAACCGGTGCGAGTCATTTATACTTTAGCTCTGGTCAGTCTGGCTCGCTCTGTAAAAATAGCCCCCCAAACACTAGTTGGTGCTGTGTCTCTTTGCCTGTCGAGTTAATGTTTGTTTCTCAGAAGCAGAATCAGCTTTATTGGCCACGTATGTGTGAACATACAAGGAATTTGCTCAGTGGTACAAGAAAAGTCAAAACAACACTTGAATAAGCATAAAAACTTAATGACTTTCAGAATAAAATAGTGAATAAATAATAATGATAATAATGTTCCCTTATTGATCCCTCATGGGGAAATTCCATCTCTGCATTTTGACCCATCCATTTGTTCACTCAGCAGTGTGTACAGTCGGAGCAGTGGGCTGCAGTCGGCTCAAGTGGCTGCACCTGGGGAGCAAATTGTGGGTTAGGCTGCTCAGAGTTTGTCAGAGGAACCTTCCTTGCTTAGATAGGTGGCTAACAGTTATCCTTGCGTAGTTGGAGAAGCAGCTAGAAACAGTAAACCAGAAATACGGCGCGACCAAGTGGACCAGTCGCAGCTCTTGCGAAATTTGTTGCCGCAGCTCATAGTTAAATTTCTGGTGAGGTGCACGTCGGACTACGGCATTAAGGTCTGTGCAGGGTCTGAACTATTACCATAGCTACGGGGTCGGATTGATTCAGAAGCTTTAACAACCTAAAAGACTTAGACTTAGGTAGATGACAAGGGAAACTGCTTGTAAGACAGTTGGGAAGTTAGGAAAGAAGTTAGGCGCAATATTATGGATAGTGAAACAATTCTATGGAAAGAATGGAGTTACAGAAAGGTGAGTTAATGTGTTATGAAGGATGTCCTATAGAGTTCACTGTGTGACCTGGATGAGTCCCCTCTATAATAATTAACAGCAGAAAACACATGGTTTTGTGAGACTCCTTTGTAACCCTCCCTTTCCCCGGTCATTTGTCAGGGAGGAGGCCGTAGTGTCGCGTCCGACGATGGCAGTTCAGTATATCCGCTGATTATTTGGTGTCTCGTCGGCTAACGCCGGGAGTGGTAACCACAGCGGGCATTGTGTCTAAATAGTGATGGATGGATAGGTAATAAAATCGTGCATCAATTATTAATGTGCTCCCTTGTTATAAATCACTCGCGGTCTCCTGTTTGGGTGTGAACTGTGTGCGTGAGTGTGTACGTGGCAAGGAACGGCTCCCTTCATGAATAATGAACATTCAATTCTCACCTCGACCGGGGGATTTCACAGCTTTCCAACTCGAGGGAGGTGTTTGGGAGACGGGAGAGCGAGAGAAGTACAGATAAGAAATGGGATCTCACTCGCTGATGCGGTCGTCTTTTTTGCGCGCGTTAGACCATCTACATGTAACAACGAGGAAATGGTGGAGAAAGAATGCATAAAAGAGAAATCAGTGCCGGCCTCTGAGTTATTATCCATTTGTGTGTGTGTGTGTGTGTGTGCGCGCGCGCGTGTGCAGTGCATGCCTAACTCTGCGTCACGCTGAAGTGTTATTGCATTATTCAGCCAGAGCAGCGGCCTTACGATTATGTTTGAATTTGCGTCAGAGTGATGGATTCCCAAATGAAGAGGCATCCTCTCCTCGCTTCAGCCTGTTCCTCCTGCCTGCAGAGAGAAACGTAGACCGCTGGCTGCCACGCCGGGAGCCCATTATGGAATCAACCACTGCTGTTTGGAGCCCGCTGGGGGATCTAAGTATATACCCATTATGTCATTGCCTTATGTGGAAAAAGATTCTTTGTGCATCAATTTTTGCTTGTTTACTTCTTCCAACCTGGAACCTTTTATTTTTCTCTTTTTATTTTTGCATTTACTGTCTTGTTAGCATCCCAGCGCTGTCTACAGCTGTGAATTTGTTTGAAAGGATGTGCATTGACACATGCATGGAGGTTAATCGTGCCAAATGTTGCACTCGAAGTTAAAAACTTAGCTGCTTATTGTATATTGTACAATTACTGATTAAAGGAGGAAGATTTTAAAGATATCTCTGAATTGAGTATATACAGTATGATTCAGGCCAAGGATGGACATAATCTGATGGACAGATTAAGTAGGGACCCCCTACCTACTGTATGTGTTCTATATTAAACTCAGCCTAGTGCTTTTTATAAATATACATTATTATTATCATTGTGAACAGCACCAGCCAATGACATCACTGGTTCCCAGAAGAACTATGGGCTGTTTCAGCTTGAAATTCTAGTCCCTGCCACTGGAAACCACAGATGCCGTTCCAGTCCAAAGACTAGTGGTGATGTAGGTCAGCTACGTTTTCAGCTGACTAAAGAACACCCCGTTCTAGGGTTAGGGTTACAGTATTAGCCCATTTATAAAGAGTGGAAGAAGGAGTGCAGCACGGACAGCTCGAGGCTGCAGTTCCATTCGTCTAGCAAGACGATACAGCTGGCAGGGACTGTCCAGGGACTGAGCTGCATAAAACGAACAGGGATATGTTTTATTTGCCAAAAGAGCCAAAAAGGAACAGAATCATTTCTCTCCCATGAAGACATCCAGTCCTTTTGGCAAAGGCAGTATAGGCGGTCGCCAAGGGCAGCATTTGCCATATACTGTATATATATATTTTGACGTACTCATGACCATAGCTCACCTGTGGATAATGAATGTGTGGAATTTGAACTGGGTTGAGTTGGAGAGCAGCGTTCATGGTGTTGGCGTTGATGTTCAAGCTTGAGCAAACTGCCAGAAAAGCCTCTGCAGCCTCCTCCGTTCTTGCTCTTGTCCACTTGAGAACAAGAACAAATTTTTCACTTCTCGTGGATGTAATGTGATGAACTTTACTCTGCAACTGTGTGTTCCCTCACACCAACACTATTGTCTCCGACTATAATAGGCCTCATTAGACTCACCAGGGACAGCTGTACCTATAGGCAACAGCTATGTCAACAACAGCTTAATGTAGCATGAGGGAATTGGAAATTTGTCTTTTTAGATGAAGTGCGACATTCATCATTGTCATTGTGACGTGCACGTTAATCTGTTCTGGGTCTTGCTCAGGAAGTAAGGGAGGTACAACAGTTACAATCTCAATCTATAGCGTCACCCAGAACTACTTCCTCATCTACGCTCATACAGAGATAGTTACGCCGTACCATAATGGCAGCGGTGCGGACACCAACGGTAGACACAACAAACCCGAAAAGCAACGCAAATTTCGGTTACCGTCCCCTTAGCTCTGTTGCGGCACCGACGCTAACACGTGATTCCACGGTATCCAAAATAAGGAACGGTGTCTTTTTTTTTCAATACCTCCTCAGCCATGTGACCTAGTGACTCCAAAGCAATGCAGAATAGTTCTATGTAGTACCAACCGGCTTAGGAGGTATTGAAAAAAGCAAATAAATACCATTTCTTCTAAGTACGCGCTGCAGATCCAGGTTAAAATAAAATGGTTGAAAATTTTGTCTGCACTTGACCTCAAAAGATGCAGATTTGGTAACCTACCACAAGTGCTTGAAGGAGATATTACACAATTTACGAATTTGAGTAAACATCTGACGAGACATAGAATTTTTTTTTTATATATAGCCTGAGAAATGTATCGTGTTAGAGACCCATGCCCCTGTTTATATCATGATAATTATGACAGTTTGTCATGAATTTTATTTTATATTGGTTCATTTACTACTTAGTTGTATTTCAATAATTTAAATTAATATTCTGTTCTTGCATGTCACAAAATGCATAAAAAAACATCCCTACACTCATATACAGTTGTCCAGTTGTACAATTGTTGTATTTCAAAGTTACAGAAAACTGTTTCACCACAGTTTTCATTATATTTACAGTACATCCACTTCCCTTACAGATCACATGAGGTGAATGCGATGCTCCCTGATTTGGTGCGACTATCTAAGTAACATCATGTAATGATGTCGTAATATTTTCAAATCTTGACGCGTTTTTCAAGCGTTTGATTAGATGATCAGTGTATGGTGCAATGTGATTTCAAAATCGGCTAGGATTTTAAAGCTCTTGAAGCCTGAGCCGGGTATCGCTCTATTCCCTGAGGTTTTACGAAGAAAAACATGATGCCGAGTGCAAACGCAACTATTACACGAGTGCTGCCTTTATGCCTGACCAAAATTGTCTGTTTAATAATAATTTAATGGAAATATCTCTGACTGTGGACTCAGACTACTATATAAAAAATTGTCTATTTTCAATAATCATTTTTAATATGAGATTTTTTCCCCATCTCTTGTCCTTACACACTTTTTTCTCGCTTATTTAATCCACTTCTGGGCAGCATTCGTCCTTCATTAAAACACTTTGCGGGAACTCACTACCCCACTAGCTAACGTGTGTCGCTGTCTCTAATGAGTTGTACCGCGTCTTCATGGATGCGTTCAAGAGCATGGTCGCTGTATGAGGAGTCAATCGATTCCTCTGCAAAGAAAGAGCGCCGCGTGGTCGAAAGCCATTAAATTGCCGCCCAAGTCACTCTGAAAATCAGTGACACACACAAAGCAGAGAGAGACGCAAACATTTCATAGCTACTAATCAGGATGCGAGTAAGTGTTGCATGTGTGTGTGTGTCTAAACTAGACCTTCTGGCTGCTGCAGCCGCTTGAGGATAATCTATAATGAAAAAAAAAAAGAATTGGCCATGTGGAGAAAATGGATTTTCCACTAGGTCTTTGCACCATAATGGTCATTGTAATGTATAGCTTTATTTCGGTTTATCTGCCATTTGATATTGCATGGATGTAAGGTTAAGCATAAACGTGTGTTGTTTTCATATATGACCGTGGAAAACATGCCTGCGTACATGTATTTATAGACTCGGTAAGGTTGCATGTGCGCATCGGTTCAACGTGTGAACTTGTGATCATATGTGAGTAGGCGTGTACATGCGGAAGATTCTTTATTGGTAATTTTTAGCTTAAAGCTTAATTCCTCCATCCGTGCCTCCATATGGGGAGCGCTATCCAATAAAAGGAGGGGGTCTGGTGCGAAGAGTCGTTTGTCAGCCATGTTGAAATGTTCCTAATTAGATTTCCTTGGCGGCAGGGTAGAGACGGGAAGCTGGAGAGAGTGAAAGAAAAATGAGCCGAGTTAATTTTGTCTCCGGGCGGCACAGTGGGGTGGTGGTTAGCGCTGATGCCTCATCTTGTGGTTCGAATCCGACCGGGGCCTTTCTGTGTGGAGTATGCATGTTCTCCCAGGTGCTCCGCCTTCTTCTGGCTGTAAGTGTGAGTGTGCATGGCTGTCTGTCTTTCTGTGTTAGCCCTGAGATAGGCTGGTGACCTGTCCTGGGTGTGCCCCGCCTCTCGCCGGATGACAGCTGGGATAGGCTCCAGCAACGCCTGTGACCCTCTAGAGGACAAGTGGTTATAGGAGATGAAAATGAGGATTTTGTCTCCTTGAGATGTACCTTCCCCCTGTTGTTTGAAATAATATTCATAAGAAATTTGCATTTTACATGGGGTCTCACAAAACACACATCGTGTAATTTGTGTGACACCTGTTGCTCGAGTTGCAGAGGTTGAATAGGTTATCATTGCCGCAAACAGCAGGAAGAAACAACAGATACTGGCAGATATACCGATCAGGCATAAAATTATGACCACTGAAAGGAGAAGTGAATAACATTGTCCATCTCGTGTCCATTCAGTTTTCTCCTGGGAAACATTTGAACTGAGCATTTGTTGTTTGTTGATGTTACTTAGACATGTACCACCCACCTAGACCAGACTTGGCACCCCCACCCCATAGCAATGATACTCCTTGATGGCGTCCCAAGCAGGATGCAGCCTGACACGAAACAGTTTAGGAACAACTAAAAAAAAAAAAAAAAAAAAAAAAAAAAAAACATGACAAATGGCACAAGATGTTGACCTGGGTTTTAAATTACTTATATCTTAAACTGTGGGACGATCCACAGAGGTCCCTCGTCTCAACCCATAGCACCCAAAGGGCCCCACTAACAACATCCTGTTGCCCGACACAACAGGACACCCTCAGAAGACCCATGTCCATTCTCTGCTGACTCACAATAAGGGAGACCTACACAATTTTAGGAAGGAACACAATCACTGTTATTAGGATCCCAAGTTTTTCTTTCCACCCTCCCAATCAGGCACCAATCTATGCTTTGTAGAATGTGTGAATGCAGTTAAATGTGTGATATAAGAGAACAACAACTGTCATCTATCCTTTGATTAAAGAATCATGACTTAAAAGTTACTTTTTCCAGAATCAGGTTCTGTGATCAGATCGGTTTCACAGACGTTCAAGGATAGACATGCTCAACAATGTCCAGTGTGAGTGACGCCGAAGCTTAAGTTCTATCTGACACACGAGACCACAAAGCACCTTAGATCCTGCAACATATGATTACCACGGTTAGATTTCAAGTTTATTCCTTTGTGTAAGGGATACTTATGTGTTAGGGTGTTGAGAAAAAAATCCATCCCACAGTGTGCCTCAATATACCTTTAAGCCCCATAGGGCTGTAATGAGCAGTGTTCATCAAACAAATTGATATGGTTCTGGGCTCCCTTGCAGTGGACCTTATAAAATCCTCAGATTTTGTTCTTCCCTTCTTCTTTTTACGACTCAAATCAATGCCAAGACCAGAGCCAAAGGGCAGACGGCGCAAGGCCAAACAAACAAGACAATCCAACACCGACAGGGAGTCGGGCAGATTAACAGCGCTGGCATAATTAGCTCCTAGATCTATGTGCATCGTTTTATTATGCCTGCCAGTGGTCAGGAAATGCACACCGCGTGCTGCTGCTGAGGGAGAAGGTATTCCAGTAAAATGGCTTGGCCTCGGCACTCTCATCAGCCTTCACCGGGTATTATCGCTACTATTGCTGTGTGAGTGGCTCACGGCAATTACTGAGTGTCTTCAGTTGCAGGGAGAGATCCTTGTGTTCTTAGTGGTTTTTAGAGCTGATGTTTCTTTGTTTCCAAGTTCTTGTTGTGCAATAACGAAAAATCTGCACAACTGGTTCGTATTTCTCACCTTGACTGCCACGTTGGTGCATAAAAGGAAAAAAAAAAACACAGTGCAGATAAATCACTACTGTGAAACGAGTGGCGAGACACTTATAAATTCTTTATGATTGTGTCTACAATTCAAAGCAGTGAACATAATTGTGATTCATGCTGTGAGTTTAGCAGAGGGTAATGCAACACACTGATTTTTTTTATTTATTTATTTTTTGCTCTGTTTTAGTACATGGTCTTTGCACACTTGTTACAGTATATTCATCATGGAGCAAAAGTTGTTGAGTTTTTTCAAATAGTCCAAATAGCTATACAAAAAAATTTGTAGGTATGCTTTGCGGGGAACTGGGAAGCCAAAGATTGAATACCTACCTGCTTGCATCCATGCAAGGGGTTTGCAAGGTTGTGTTTATCCATGCTGCTCACTATGTTATTACCAGGGCTGGTCGATTCAGACAAACTGATGAGAGAGAAATAATTCCAGGCTGAAAGAAAGAGCATGGCGACAGGTCGAAAGAGGCAATACATGCGCTTCTTCATGTCGAATGCATGCATCGTGCAGCCAGGCATGGCCAAATTCAGATGTGAATGAAATGCTCGAGGTGTTGAGGTTATTAGGGTTTCGATTGGGGAGGCATTAGCATAAAGGGGCAGGTCGTCTGCATACTGATGAAAGTCTCTGGAGATCTGAGTACTATTCAGAGCTCCCACTCATAGACTCGATCACAGTTTGAAATCAAAAGTATAACTCTGAAACGCATTATTTATGTGACAGTCAGGTCTCATGTGGGCAGGTGGAGTTTGTGGAAATACGAAATGCAAAAAACTAACATTGCCAGTGGGTTACATAGTAATATGCTATATAGTAATGTGCTATAATCCAATTAAAAAAAGCTCCATTAAACACTGTCACATGGGTATCCTTGATGTACACTGGCCAGGTATAACATTATTACCACCTTCTTAATATCGTGTAGGTCTCCCTTGTGTCTCCTAAACAGTTGTGACTCATTTTAGAATGGACATGGGCTTTCTGAGGGTGTCCTGTGTTGTCTGGCAATAGGATGTTGTTAGTGGGTTGAATAGAGGGGTCTGTAGATCATCCCACAGATACTTCATCAGTTTGCGATCTAGGGAATTTGGAGGCAAGGTCAACACCTTGTGCTGTTTTTTCCATGTCTTTTGAGTTGTTCCTGCAGGGGATAGCTGCTGCCATTGCTATGGGGTGGCTGCCAGGTCTGGTATAGGTGTGTGGTACGTGTCTAAGTCATATCCCACGAATGCCAGGTCCAAAAGTTTCCCAGCAGAAAATTGCATAGTCACAAGATGGTCAATGTATTTACTTCTTCTGTTAGGGGTCCTAATGTTATACTTAATCAGTATATAGCTTAGCAAAGTCAAATGGAGTTAATCAACAGAGTGTGTTTAGGCCGCGTATGTGCCCAGAGCAAGTCTCTTATCAAACAGCAGGCTCCTTTATTACTTAACTGCAGCGGTCAACAACGGATGAAATTCACATTATTGCCATCGTACTCTGGCTGCCACATCCCAGGAGCATAAGGCGCACTCTTTAATTAACAGTCTCATTGTGACACGGGAATATTATCATCCCATATCTTGTTTCTTCAGTGAAGTATTATTTCTCCCAGCCGTCTTTTTATATTAGGTTACGTGTGTTCATAAGTTTGTTATGAATGACGGTTGGCTAGATTATTACTCCTTATTTGATCAGAATTAGAAAAAAAAGGAGAGCAGAGAAACAGTTCCCTGATGAAATGTGCCATCTGCACAGAGGAAATATTCTGCTTGACCTGACCAGGTCAGGATAACAGGTAAATGGTATGCTGACTTGATTGTGTCTGAATATTGACAAAGCATATTTCATGAAAACCAGCCACAAGATTATGACCATAGACAGGATAAGTGATCAACTGTCTTTAATCAAACGTTTGGACCTGGCTTTATTGTGGATGCTAGAATTTTATTAAACATCTTATGACGCATAGCATTTTTTAATGCTATGCGTCCCCCCTGCTGTACCTCCATGGACCCCCTGTTGAAGAGGGAAAAGACACAGTTTTTAGACAGAGTTTGACATTCTTTAAGCTCCGATTCAGGCACTGTTTCAACAGTACCAGCCCATCCCAAGATGTCAGCCATCGCCAGCAGGGTGCATCCAGATACAGACACACACAAAACAACTCAATAAAACATGGAAAACAGCACAAAGTGTTGACCTGGTCTCCAAATTCACTGGATCCCAAACTGAACAAGTATCTATGGGATGATCCACAGAGACCTCTTCCCTCAACCCATAGGACCTAAAATCCCCCACTAACAACAGTCTGTTGTCAGAGAATAGACAGGACACCCTGTCTATTCTCTGTTTTGGAGGCACAAGGGAGATCTCCAAAATACTTGGAAGGCGGTCATAATGTTGCGCCTAAGTGGTGTATTTGGATATTAAAAAAATGTCTTTTAATCAAGAATAAAAACAACTTCAGGTGGACTAGAGGAGTGTCTGTGAAAGGACACTTTTTTTTTTTTAAATCAAATATTTAAGACACAGATTCAAGCCGGCAGCTGGGAGTAACTAATTGCCATCCCCCTGTCCTCAGAATCTCAGGGCCTCATTTACTGACCATTGAATTCTGAAATGATCTGCACCTGTGATGACCGGTTAAAGCGCCTTACTGCCAAAATGAAACCAGGCAGATCCTGGGGAGTAGGATCAATATTGAGTTATGTTGCTTACAAAATACATCTTTCAGCATTATTATTTTGAGCAGCAGATGAAACCCTGCTATAGTACTGCACTGCTATACTATTGTTTTTTGCTAACTATCCTCACCACGTAAATCCTTGCGGCACTCATGTCACCGCTAATCTCTGCATCCTGTCTCCGTCATCTGTCTGGCACACCTCTCTTGAATCAGCTTGAAGCAGCTACTTGAGTCACAGCGGAGCATAGCAGGATTTTTATAATACGAGGCAGATGCTGTTGTCATTTGCGATCCCAGTGTAGTGACACGCGTCCTCATAATCCCGCGGTATAACGGGGATTTACATGGGTTATGATACAGAGTAGAGTTTAATTGATTTTGGATTCAGTCGTGGTGATGTTGGCATGCACACGCAGGCACGCACAGCGTTTTCTGACAAGGCAGGAGCAGACAACAGTGCAGTAGCAAAAAGGACTTCAATATAAAGCTGAGAGATACAGTAAGGTTTGGCTGTTTCACGGTTTGATGCGCATAGTTTTGGGTGATTTGATTTGGGTTGAATGTTAGTCAAGGCTTGGCGAAGATGAAGAACCAGACACTTGCATGTAAGAAGTTCAGATACCACCTGGCGTGTTGTCTCCAGGCTGTGCAGTTGGCCAGAGTCCCTTGTTTAGAAAAGACACTGAGTCACGGCAACATATGCTTGCCCGGCTGAGGCACTTTTAGTCATTGAAACCACCTCTGATACTCCTTGAGATCTGGTCTTTAAATAAAGATCCCTGCGTAATAGTTGTAAAGTGGGAGGAGAGCTCGTTTCCAGCCATAAGAAAGCTTTCACATCTATATTGACAACAAACTTGTAGAAATTAGACATTTTCCATAAAACACTGCCTTGGCAAACATAATCACTGCCTGGTTTACACCAGTCTGGCATAACACTATGTCCACCTTCCTTATAAATGTGTAGCTCTCCCTTGTGCCCCCAAAACAATTGTGACTTCTCAGAGAATGGACGTGGATTTTCTGAGGGTGTCCTGTGGTGTCTGGAAACTGGATGTTGGTAGTGGGGGCCTTTAGGTCCAATGGGTTGAGAGGAGGGGCCTCTGTGGATCAGGCTTGTTCCAGTGCATCCCACAGAGGGGTTAGGGTTGATGGGCAAACAGAGAAAGACTATTTTGAAAGACATATTTAATGCAAGAATCTGTATCTGTGGTGATCATACCTAGTTTATCTTATTGGACTGGGTGACCAAAGTTGGATCCGTCAATTCACTTCCCCTCATGCACAGGACAACCAGTATAATAATTGCTTTATCTTTAACCATGCCACGGGTACAAATCCTTATTATCGGCCGGCTGATATATCAGTCAATCCCTAGTTGCCAGCGGTACTGTATCTGCATAGATAGCTGGATAGATATCATATGGCATAATGGGACATCGCTTTGGTCCACGAGAACCAGCAATAGTTGTACCTAAACTCTGATAACAAAAAAAGTGGAAATGGTTTCCAAAGGTAGTGACATGCTGTGTAACAACAGAAGTGCATTGTTTCATGCACTGGCACTAGAGAGCAGCACACATGATCCAGCTGCAACCACAGTGTCCTTCATAAAAGACTCGTGTGACTGTTACTGCCATCAGCACGGGGAGGCAATAACTGGGATACACTTGAGAACGGATGAATCACGGTGTAATGATTCCTGAGGCTTGATGTTGATAGAAACAGGCCCTCCTCCTCCTCCTCCTCTTCCTCCTATGGGACTTTGGAACAGCAACAGTGCGACAAAACACGGATACCACATTATTGAGACGCTGGCTGGGAGGAGGAGTTCCAGAGTAAGATGAAGGTTAGAAAATGGGAGTGCAGCCGGTCCATCAGCAGAACAGAGAGAGCTTGTGTTTTTCTGAAAGCCTGTATGTGTGTGTGTTTGTATTCTCTGGGGAGAGCAGAACTCTGGGAATACTCTGGTAGGATGAGACTGAAGGGGTTGGGGGACGTAGGCGGGAAAGACATCTAGTGAAAATTGACAGCAAGTCTATGTCATGTCAGCGTGCACGCGTGTCTTCTCGCGTGTGCAAGAGCAACGCAGTTTATTCTCAATGGAGAAACTCTAACGGGAGGCTGAAAAGAGACAAGGGAAAGCAGCGTCAAGTGAAAGGGGGAAAAAGACAGTTGAAGTCTTGTATTTTACATTGCCGGCAGTTCTTTTTCCTATGAGGGCACAGAGGAAGAACATAGTGAAATGGTTTGGCAAGAGGTAGATAGAAATCTGAAGACAGGAGAGTGTTTGTGTGGATATTTGCACGTGGCGAGAGTTTTAAGGAAGCTGCTGCTCGGCGGAACATTAATCATATATGGAACGCTTCCACAATTATACAGTGCCGCGGTGTAATTCTAATTATCCGTTGGAGGATGGCAACGACTCACCAGCTTGCCACAGGGCTGAAATCAAAGACGACAGAGAGGGGAGAGAGGAGAGAAAGAGGAAGTAATGAGGCAGGCGAGGGGGAATCTCACAAAGAAAACAATGTTAGTTGAATGTTATTTAACCGAGACAAGAAAGTCAGCGCGTAGGGCAACGCCTAATGAAAGCGAGGATGAAAGAAAGGCGAAGTATTCAGAAACGGGTGGAGAAAGTGAATGCGAGTTAATTCACAACAAACATATGAAGGTGTGGAGGAAGCGAAAGCAGCGGGGAGGCTTAAGGATTAACCTATTAACGCAGCAGTCTGTCATACTGTAAGCCTCTTAGGGGGACCTTTCCAAGCCAAGAGGCGGTGAGAATGTCAATTTAGGCACTTTCTCTGCTGGTAATTACGCTCTATCTATGAGGCTTATTTTGCATGCAGACCGACGAGAGGAAGATATTTGACAGAAAAGATATTCACGAAAAGGAAGACGGACACAGGGAAGAGAAAGAAAGGAGTCCTGCGGGGAGTGGAGACACACTGGCTGGCTCACTCGTTGACAAGTGCTGTAAATGTGACAAATGCTGTAAATGTGGCCGAAAATTACCAGATATGTTATAGTCAAATTATTCACCGAACTAGATATTTTTTTTCTTATTATTTCTTTTTTTTTTTTTTTTTTTTTTTTTTTGCAGGCACTTAATCAACTGTTTTTTTTTTTTTTTTTCCCCAGAATATCGTTTGTCTTGAAGGTATTGTGAGCCTGCCGTATTGCAGTAAATCAAAGCAAAAGACAGCTCATTAAGGATTTCTTTGTTTGCCTTGCGTCAGCTTCACCAGCAGGACGCGCCACTTGAAATCGGACTTGCAGACAGATGCGACGGCTTCTGTGTGATATTTTAGGCATCTCGCGAAAACCTTTGAAGCCTTCACTCGTCGTTCAGCAGCCTGTGGTTTTTGCCTCCATGTGGAAAGTGCAGAAGTGGTGCTATTGATTCCACGTCAAATCTATGATTCTAAGTCATGTATCATCGATTCCTTCTTACCATGTTATCATGCAAAAACAGTTATTAGTCTAATCCAGGGGTTGGCAACCCACAGCTCCGGAGCTGCATGCGGCTATTTCGTCCCTCTGCTGCGGTTCTCTCTGGCGAGCTGTGTGGAGTAAGGATGCTGATCAAAGTCGTTCACTTTTTGACACCAACTGCCTCAGAATAGCGGCAACTATTCACTCAACAGTGAACGAGCGAGAGCTATGCAACAACTGAATGACACTGAATGCCACACCACTCACACTCAGTCTGGTTGTAACATCAACCAAAAACACAGTGCATCCTACAGTGCATTGCAGCACATATACACCTAGCTATCAAGTATTTAATTCAAATGTATTTCATTTTAGTTCATTAGTTTTTTAAATATAATTCTAAATTTGGATTGATGGTGATCTTGTAACATTAAAATGCGTTCATTAAAATCGCTCAAAATATGCGTCACAGATGCTGATGTGCAACACCCACTGGCAGGTCCAGCCTGCTGTTTATTGCACCTTTTGAATGGAGGTAAGACAACCATGGATAAATCTCTACTTAGAGATACTAGAGACCATGGATAAATCTCTATTACTAAAACTTGCTTTGGCGTCACTTTTGAGAAGCTGTTCTGTTGTCCATCTTTATACTGTCTTCATGTTTTTGTTTTTTTTTTTTTTTCCAGATTCAGGGGGTAATATGATACAGTATGTCACAATGTTGTATTCAGCTTCTCTCAGTTTGTGTTCACAGAGAAATAGAGACACAATTCTGACACTCACTGAACACGATGCACTCGCAAACGATTCTTTGGTGGTGCGTCAAAAGCATGTCCGGAGAAGATGCACTCCTGCAGGCAAACACCCCCGAAAGAGGAAGAAGCACTCTGGAGGACTCATATGGATCCGTGGGTACGGTGTGTTCTCGCTGCAAACAAACTGCTGTGGGGTGTGATTGCAAGTGGGCTGAGACCTCCCTCTCTAACCGGTCTCAGCTTGATTGATTTGTTCTGCAGCAGAGTGTGATTGCTATGTTCGTAAAAGCCATAAAGTCAGTGGTCTCATGACTTTTAAATACTCCAGCTTTATTCATTTAACACCCTCAGAGTTGGTGCATTTGTCAGATAACAATGGACTAAAGAATGGATTTTGGTTGGAGTAATAATTCAGCTTACAGATATAACATCAGTGAGTTTATCTGTGCATAAATGATTTTGGAAGAACAAGGTTCCTACACCTATCTGGTGTTTCTGGTTCATTCTGACTTCTTTCAAGGCAGAGTGAAGACTTTATGAATCGAACACCATTAAAAATATTGCTTTTAAAAGCCAATTATTGAGGTATTCTCCCCAGATAAGGAAGGAAAGAACGGATGAATTTGGAATGTCAAAAAAAAAAAAATGGGTTTTCTGTTATGTGGAGCCAACATATTTCTTACCCGCAATTCAGTTTCACAGCCTCAGAGCAGTTTACCATGGACATAAAAGTACAGAACATAAAGTAATTTTGAGATGCCAGATGTTACTGTGAACCTGACTAGTGCAACACATGCAGTACATCTCATAGTGTGGTAACGTCTCAAACCAGGTCTGCATACGCCGATCCCAAAGAACATTGATGCAATTGTACTGCTAAATATACACACACCCCATTTACATACTGTGTTTATTCGTAATTTAGCTTTTGCATAATATCTTATCTGTAATGAAGCATTTGCATTCTGCTTTAGTTGATTCAGTTTCACGCATAATTTTTGCATCTTTTATGTGTTGTGCTTCCACCGAGGAATCACGTAAAACTGAAATCTTAATGTACTCTATAAACATAGCCTTCTCGGCTTCCGATTGCATTATTAGATCATTTGTGAGTTCTTTATCAAAAACATGAAGTTTAACTACGTGTGTATGGCGTACTGCATTGACTTGCTGTAGTGACTCACCTTCAGGTAGTTGAAAGTGGATGACTTTTTGGAAATTTATCGTTTCAATAATGAAACCTTATTTGTGGTTTCATATCTTTTCCCACCTTAATGGACTGAGGCAGCACATCAACATAGTTTCGTCTTTATTAACTGTAATAAACTACACTAGGTGTAGGAGAGTGACGTATTTAAGGATCACCTGGACGCCAGGAGCTGCCAGAAAAGCTGACTGCTTCTTACCTTTTGACTTCTCCAATTCTCTTGAAGTTCATTAGATGGCAATTTCTCCGTTTTTTTTTTTTTTTTATGTTGTTTTTTTTTTTTTTTTTTTTGGTGGGTGGGGGCTTCTTTTATTATGAAAGTAACAGAAATTAAGAAATACAGGAGCACAAGGCAACATGCAACAAAAAGAAACCTGTAGACCTGGGATTAGTGTGGATGTTACCTGGACATGTATCACCCACCAAGACCAGACCAGACACTCCCATCCCATAGGCCCCCCAGAGGCCCCTCCCCTCAACCCACAGGACCCAAATTCTGTTGCCAGATACCAAAGGACGCCCTCAGAAGAGCCATGTCCATTCTCTGAGGACTCACTCGCCTCCTGGTCTGGAGGCACAATAATAGGAAGATGGTCATAATGTTATGCCAGATCGGTGTGTAACAAAGAATTTCTGTTTATATGGTAGTAAATTGGTTCTTGTGTGAATGGACAGAGCTCATTGGAGAACACATTTATTTTCCATACTTCGAAAGACCTGCCTTGTTCTGTCAGGTAAATATTTCATTAATGCCAATGTTATCTTGCAGGACAGCATCTCCTTTGTATTCTGTTATGCTCTGTTACTATTATTATGCTGTGCTCTGGTACTTGATAATATATCTCTTTTGCTTTTCTCTCTGTATTTGTATTTCGCACACACTAAAACTGAACATTTTATCTCGAGTGGTGTTACTGTCTATCTCAAGCATGCTGGAGCTTTAATCTGGTCAATGAGCGGGTTTTTCTTTCAGCCAAAGAGAATTTAAGTAATTCAATCAGCCTCTATCAGGCTCAGCCGAGAATGTTCGGCAACATCAACAGATCACAAGGGCCGCTCGCAGTGTTGTGTAACTCAGTGTTCTGCGAAGCTGAAAACATCTTCCCAGAGATCGCCTACGAGTAAATAAATGTGACAACAGAAAAAAGCATTTGACCTCTTGTTTTTAAGATTAAATGTAGTTACTAACACTAGGTTGACACCCACCCTCAGTTGCAACAGACACCAGTACCATCCACCACAGGACTCTTCTTATCAGATAGTAAATCACTTGCATATAATGTACTTGTACGATCGGACCCTTTCCTTAACCAGTCCAGGCTTTGAACCATTCCATCAACACTTTTTCAAGAAGAGATTTGGCCCAGTGGTGCCAGGTAGAGCTTGTACCGATAAGACGACTTTACTGCGCTGTCATGATGCTTTAAGCTAGAGTTCTTCAACGTTTTTCAGACCAAGGATCCCCAAACTGATGGAGAGATTAAGTAGGGACCCCCTACCAACTATATGTGTTCTATATTAAATGTGAGGTAGTGCTATTTATTGAATTTTGCATTCAATGTTAAGCTATTTAAATAATACATGGGTTCAAATATTCACTTTTTTATTTCAAACATGTGCAGAAGTAGGGTGTTTCAGGGGGGAAAATTAAAAAAGATGTTTAATCAACCCCCCTGCAGTACCTCCATGGACCCGCTGTGTTGAAGACCTATGCTTTAAGCAGTAAGTCGACTAGTCATTGATCACGTGACCATAACAACACGGTCACCTCCGTGAAGACAGGTGAGGAGCCCACTGGGTCATTGCAGCAAACTAGCAGCGGTTCACTAAAGGTGAAGCCCATACTACCCTGTCATGCAGAATATATGAGTCAGTCTTGAAATACAGTGCATGTGCTACTGCGATGCACACTCATCTGAGGGATTGGTCCAAATCTTCTGGACAGCAGTCATTTAGCAACTTCACAAAACACCCTACGGTAATAGAGAAAAGGAGGCTGTAAATCAACAATTTATTGGTGAGTTTCATTGTCAAAGTTACTAGATCTTTAGCTGCAGTACACAGAGAAATACTGCTTTTTTTCTACCCAGCTTCAGTAGCTATAAAGCTATTGACTGTTGACAATTTAAAAAGGTCATACATATATGCGTTGATAAGTTCATGTGTTTATGTACAGTTCTGCTCGTTGTCATTGTTTCTGTAGAGTAGAGTGTGTTTTTTTTGTCCTTGATGTCATTCAATGCACCATGCGAGAGACGAAGTTATGGTAGAGCTGAGTGTTCAGAGAGCAGGAGCTGCATATTACAGAATTGGAGTGGCCTGTTTATTGCTTTGACGTGGGCTACGTCTAACAGTAGCCCGTATTCAAGCTTCAATTACAATGCAGAAAAGCCTCCATAGCTTCCTTTATGTGAGCCGCTACAATATGTATTCAGGTCAAGAACATAGATGCCATTGTTGAGAGGCTTTACTTTCTACTGTGTATTTATAATGACTCCATCTACTTGTCAGTATCAACTTCAAGTCATTCCACCCCCTCCAAGTTCCAGGTAAGTGGTGGTAGCAACCTCAGAGCCAACGTTTTTTTTTGGCTGCTGTGAGACCAGCCCACAAAACATGTCTCTGTCGCAAGGACATATCAAGAGGAGAATTGTTCTCAAGTAGAAGCAATAGCAGAGAGAATTAGGGACCTAAGTACTGTATGTCACCTAAAGTGACAGCAAAAATGACCCCGGGGCACCTCATGAATAAAAGTCACAGTTGGGAGACGGAATGATTTTGATAGGATGGCACCTTCCAGGGGTGAATTACATCCTGGACAAATTTGTAGTGTATCAGTTGATGGTCTCGACTGTTAAACAGGCAACCCAGATCCACAACATATTACAGAAAAATCCCTGTGCCATGTAGCTTCTTCTCATGGTGACTTAAGAGGTTCAGAGGACTAACCGCGATTTATATGTTTTCAGGGTATTTTTATTACTTTTATTAGTAAAGTGTCAGAGGATAGGCGGAAACAACCTGTAAGAAATTTGGACCTGAACTGAAGGGACTGAAGGTTGTGGATGGAGCTTAAAAGGATAAATTCTTCATTTCAATCTGCCATATTTCTCATTAATGTGAGATCTGCAGCTCCATTGCAGAGGAATTAAGCAATGCATGCCGTACAAATCCATACTTCATCATTTATTACGGAACAATCCCTGTGTCATGTAGGTTCGTCTGGCAGTGACTTATGAGGTTCAGGAATAAATAACTGCAAGTTTGATTTCAAAGGACTGGCTT
The DNA here is from genome assembly GCF_022458985.1 of Mugil cephalus. Classification (NCBI taxonomy): domain Eukaryota; kingdom Metazoa; phylum Chordata; class Actinopteri; order Mugiliformes; family Mugilidae; genus Mugil; species Mugil cephalus. The sequence continues at coordinate 25,584,042 of NC_061771.1, forward strand.
CAAGACAGTATGACTTGCAGCACCAAATGTTCAGTGCCAATTCAAAGCTGCCAAAACACTAAACCTGACACAGATCAGGGCTGTCACAATATCAGATTTTCCCTGATAAATGTCACAATAATGATATTATAGCAATATCATCAAAATTGTAAACAATAATGGCAAAATCCAGGAAATTATCATAAATTATCGTCATTGCTGTCAATACAATATACTGCCCTAAAGAGCCATAATACAAGTAATACTGCAAAGTAGTACTGCAAAAATATCACTGTTGTATGCAGGTGTACAAAAGTTATGGATATAGTTTAAAAACAAGCATAAAAGCACAAAAAAAGTGCAGCAGTGTGGAAAATGAGAAGATTAAAATCAAGATTTTTACGTTTATTTTTCTGGTTGTAATGAGAACTTGCAGAAACAAGCTATCACTTTAACTGATTTAAGTTGTTTTTCAAATGACGTCAGACATCCTCGGGGTGTTAAGTAGCTTTCTATGTTTTGCTCTAAAAATGGTATTAAATGATACCAGTAAATGGGTACCAGGATATTTCCTCTGCAAATTGTAGATGAATGGTCTATTAGCTGCTCGGTGGATATTATATGAGGCAAAAAAAAAATGAGGTTGGTATCAGCAAGAACTGGTGTCAGAATTTAATTAGTGGTTTCAAAGCGTCTCTGCCAATATGGAAATAAAAAGTAATAAACAAAGCAACCAGTTTTAAATCGGGTTACTTATATGTCACATCCATCAACCTACATCTGGGTTATTCCACTAACCCTGTAATGAATCCAGGAAAACAAAGTTACAATCTGTTTTTCTTTCTCTCTACTACGCACAGGTGCGACAACATGACATCCTGTAAACCCTGCTGCATGCTTGATTGTTTAAAGGAGTCTAAAGAGTCAGTTTAATCGTGTTTTACTATGGAGGTTCAACAGCTAACTTTGTCAGACCAACATCCTCTAATCTAGCCTTCTGTAAATTCTTTGACAGATTTTTCTGCACATCTGCTAACAGAGACCTTCTTTCATCCAGAACACAACTACACATTTCCCTTTACCTCCCACTAAACTTTAATTGACTTGCACGAGATGTATGCTGACAGTGAGCGCATCTGCACCACGTCTGCAGCAGCTGTGACCTTTGTCAGTCTCTAAGTGTGAATTCATCATAAACCAGTGTGCTCAAACGTAGTGTGGCAGCATCATTCAAGAAACAACCGCCTCTCGGTCGTATGTCTCGACCAACCAGACAGGCTGCAGTTTTCTTCCACCATTTTATATGTCCACTCATATAAAACTTGGCTTGTGCAGGACTTTATGATGTTACAGTGACATTTGACCTCTCTGACAGAACATGTGCTTCATTATTGTTTTTGACATCATTGTGAAAATGTTTCATTGACTAAAGGCCTCAATGCCGTGCTTTATTGCTTCAACAATGACCTTTAACCAGTAAATTTTAGTCAATTTATCTCTGAGACCAAGAGAATGTTTGTGTAAAGTCACTTCTGAGACCATTATACCTCTGGCACAGAAGCATAAATAGACCTGATGGGAAAAAAAGTCAGTGCTTCAGGATACAATCCATGTCACACAAGAATGTCAGTATCCGGTTTGTTCATCTACCAGTGTCAGGGTTAGACTTAATTTTTTTTTATTTTTATTTTTTCAGGTGCCTACAAACTTGCCTGTTCATAAATGTATGACACATTGATTCCACGTCCTTTCTTATTTCTGCTATTGCCACAATAAGACATACATACAAGTTAGTCAGGGGCTAGGGTTAGGGCACATCAAGCAACTTCAGAACAAACACTATGATTTAAATTAAAACATCCGGTTTAATAATTCATCAGATTTGTATGGCCTAATGTTAATATATTTAATTAAAATCAAGACAAGTGTTCTGAACCTTGAAACATGCAGCACTTTTAGAGGGTTGAATAGATTGAGGTGACGAAACAAAACCCCAAGAAAACAACCAAACACTTGAATATACTGACATCACTAAATTGTACAGGTTAAACAGTGTCTTTAATAATCCATTGTGTCCTTGCAGGTAATCTGCTCATACCTATAACCTTGAATTTCCTGTAAACACTTTCTGTTTTAATTCTGAAAGCACGTAATTCATTTTCACCCGGTGCCCAGTTTCCAGCCTACACTTTTCAAGGCTTGGCGGACCGGCCGGTCTTCGTCAACCCCTCGTTCAATGACATAATCAGAATAACAGGAGGTCATAGCAAGGATAACATGTAGAACATAGCCTCCAGTGTTGAGTGTGGTGGGGGCATTCACTTTACTGCTGGACCAGCCCTGTATAACTGTGCTGGAATATTGAATGTGGAGCGCAGGCTGCTCCCTGACAGTGATGCTATTTAACACTAGCATCTGCCCTCAGGGCCAGAGGTCTGTCCACATTATGGTGAAGTGGTGAACACAACCCAAGAACTTTATGTGTGTGTGTTTGCACCAATCTTGCATTCCCATGTCTGTGTTTTTATGTGAACGTGCCCATTGTGTACGGTAACTCATTCCATATCCCCTGTGTTTACCTCCTTGTGCGTTTCTTAATGTGTGCATACAACTTGAGGCCTGTTCAGACCTTAGATTAAGATCTGATCTGGCGTTAATGTGGGTCTCCAAATGCATCTCCAGAACCAATCTTAGTTTCGCGCTTTGTATACAAATAAACCCTAAAATCATCTGGGGCACAGCAGAATATTTTAACACCTGCAGCTGTTTATAATCGATCTCTACCTAGGACTGTTTTATGTGTGTGTGTCATGACTTTTCATCACGCATTATTGTTTATTGATCTCTGCCCTGACGGCAGCTAAACCTGCACAAAACTCAGATTGAAGCTCCCACCAGTGTGTTTGAAGCTTCCAAACACACTGTAGTCTGTGGAAATAAAGGTAAATTAAAGCCCTATACGCACAGAATTAGTTTTGGCTGGGACGTCCTGTGTTTTATTTCCATTGTTATGGCTCTGCTACTTTCCGTCTCACTCCACTGCGTGTCAAAGACAGTTTTAGTTACTTCGCAAATTATAATGGATGATAAAAACATGTTTTTGATGCCAAATACCTGGCAGTATTTAAATCAGCTCCACCTTTGCCGATGAACACATTATTGGTTGATTTAACGATTTCATCCGTCTAAGTGGCTGAATAGTCCAGTGACATCTCTAACATCTGTCCAACTTTGAATTATAGCACATCCTTCGTAATTCTTATGTGAAAAGAGGCAGAAAAAAGCAGCAAATCAAAAAAAGTCACAAAAAAGTAAAAAATCTGAGAGAAGTCGATTTGCTCTGGATCAGCATAATCAGAGGGCCTCTGTGTTGAGAATTATGGTAGCTAATTTGTGGTGTAATTTTTACTTTACAAATGACGGACATGGAAGATTCACATGGGATTAAGATCACAGACGACTTCTGTGATTCTTAGAAATTACCGGAGGTCCCAAGATAAAACTAATGCTGTGCAAATAGGGTTAAAGACATTGTGATTGGGGAAATACGTAACTTACGTATCATATCGTTTTATTTGTAATTTAGTTAGTTAACAGCTAGATAGATTGACTACTTTATTCATCCCTGAAGGGAAATTAGGTAACGAGGACGCATTCCGCTCACACTAACAAAGGAATATAGACACATAAGGAAAAATAATCAAATTCAGGCTAAAAGAAAAACCTTTTATTTTCTGCAGTGAAATGTTAAAAAAAGTCAAATTAGACCTGAACAATATGTAAGGGTTTATCAGTAATGAAGGCTATTACATTGACTCCCAAAACATACAGTGCAATGCCTTGTCTTTTACACAATCGGATCAGAATGTAAGGTCTGAACTGAACAGACCCATGGGGTATCAGTTTGAGAAGCAGGGGCAGGGCACAGTCATCCAGAGATAATTATTGTTGTGTAGTGTCAGTGGAGAAATGCTGGGTCTCTCATCTCTAAATGGTTGATGGCAGAAGAGCTAATTAACAGGGAGGCCATGGAATCAAGGAGGAGGGAGGAAGCTGTTCGTGTGACGTTAAAGAGGCCCAGTGTCAAAACACGGAGGCTTAGAAGGGGGTGGGGGGGTTGGGAAGATGACGAGAAGGTGTTATTTTTAGTTTAACCTTGCACGCTTTTTCTGAGTCACAGAGCCGAAGCGAAGGCCAAACGGTTGCTGACAAACTGTCATGCACATTTCAGAGCGTAGTAAAATATACATGATAAACATGCATACATTTAAAGCCAGCTCATTTCTCACCAGCATAACAAGACCACAGTGTCTCCGGAGAATTGATGTTTTGAACATCAGCGCTCTAATTAAAGCAGCAGTGGAAGTTACTTTGCCTTACCTGTACAATGAAGTGGGTCAGCGGGGGGCTTTTGTGCTCCATGCATCACCTAAGGACTCTTTTTACAATTTTAATTAGATATGGGGGTTTCCAATTAGTCGCGCACGGGTGTGTGTGTTTATTTGTGTTTTAGGTTGTTGGTAAAGTGTTCCAACAAAGACGAGGTAATTGCATACATTAGTCAGCCTGAAGTTCCTCGGAGATAATGGTCACCATAACAGCCCACTTTTAAAATCCACCAATTGTGAACTGTGATACGTTCAAATTGAAATTCCCTTGGTGTCAATGTTTGCACAAGTTCGTCAGCTACATGATATCAGTGTGATTGAATCTGACATGAGTAATGAAACGTAATCTGTCTCTCTCTCGACCTCTTCTATTTTTCCATTTCAGTCAATCACTTCACACTAACTTCCATCTCATGCTGTCATGTGGAAAACACAGCACAGCAGTTAGAGCCACAGGACGGCAGTCAGCTGTGACAGAAAAGCCCTGAAATGTGATGTTAAGACCTGAGGTGACTTCTTGAAACACGGGTTGTTATACTTAACTAATGGGTTTTGATTATGAAACGGCAAATGGGTCAGATTGAAAAGCAGGTTGACGGTCTACCTGCAGGGCTTTGCTGCCTGCCGCACCTCCAACAGTGCCTTGTATGTAGGTGTGTTCTTGATGGGCCTCTGCATGGGAATACCTAACTGGGGTCATCAGCTGGGGACTACCTGTCATCAGTCAGTCCGTTTACATGCACAGCTTAATTGAGCTATGAGTTCCTTGTCCCAGTTTACATGCAACGGACGTCCTCCTCCACACTAGGTGGCAATATGTCTTTGCAGGTTGACCTGTTACGTCCTATAATAAACATCTGGAGTCAGACCGGCATTTCAACCATATGGATAATGGCACACCATTTTTAATCTAGGTATTGTTCATGCTATTTATGGTGCAGATAAGATGTGCGCTATCCCTTAGGTGGTTCTTCTACCGGCTCTGTTTACTTTCTTCTTCTGCGACCGGCTTTCTTGGATGTTTTTGTTGTGGTGTCATACACCAGTGCAGCAGTTGTGGAGCATGCACACGTGTGTTGTCCAGTTTAACTCTAATTAAGGTGTATGCATGCCGGAGAAAATCAATTTCCAATCGCATTATCTGGTGTCTTAATCAGATAAAGAGAACGCTGATTTTAGCTGGAGTAACGTGTTTACATGTGTACCTGTTCAGTGTTTCACTCCTTAAACCCCAGTACATTAAACCCCAGTACATACCCTGATGCTGGGGTAGGGATGAGCGATAACTTATTGTTCACTTTTTACCACTAAAAACAATCCCCACAAAGGGAATTTGCCATTTCATGATAAATGTGATAAACACAAGTTGATGAAACAGGCGCACAACGTACTCGACATAGTCGCAGCCGTAGCTCACCTGTGGCTACCAAACAGCTCGTTACTAAAGAACAATAATATGGAACTGGTTTGGTTGTCACGAGGTGAATGTGGAACAAACTTGTTTTATATGCAAGACTTGCAAAAAACATCACAACTAATTTATTCCTTCATCTGAAGTGCAACCACAAACTGGAGTATGACGAGAGCCGGCAAATGAGTCGGGAAAAAGCAGCCACATCCTCCGGTAAATTAAAAGAAAAACTCTCATTCAGCCCATTCCATATGATACGCACTACTTAAACCTGTAGTTAAGAAGCTTAGTTGACTATGCCTACTCTAAGTATCATCTCAGAGCAGTGCTTCACAAAACTGTATAAAATGTGTATACTTCAAGCTTTGTATGCAAATCAATTTGAATTAGAAGCACCTGAATACTGTTAAATGTATATTTTTGACTCATTGTCGCATGTAATCGTGTTGCACTCAGTGGGAACAGTGATGGTTGGCAGGGATTACATTACAGAGGTAGCTGTCAGTCACTCTGTTCTCTGATCTGCTTGTCTGTAATGCAAAGTAAGTTGTTGTTACCTTCCAGATAAAAAAAAAAAAAGAAGAAGCTAATTTTGAAGCAGTTTTATTGAAATCTTATTATATCTGTTGTGTTGGACGCGTCACGCTGGAGACATTGTGGTTCAGATATCAGGGTTAATAACTGCAGTTATTCAGTTGTCTTGAAGGTTACCAACAGTCTGGGTCAACCGTCCCACTCCCAACCCACTCGTGCTACCGTCCTCTGTCTGCACTTTGCACAGTACAGTGCATCATAATGCAACACAACACGACAATTTGTACAAGAAACCGCCGTCACAAGAAAGAAAACCTCATTGCTTTGTGCGTCTAAACCACTAGAAGCTGCTTTGTATGTGTGTGTCAGTGGTCTAATCCTTATTAAACCAGCTCAATTTATGTGACATTCAAGGGAAACAGCGGCCTTCCCAGCAAAACACAACCCCCTGAGGATTACTTGTGTGTTTCGATATAGTACCTGCAAACTTTTAGCGTGTGTTTGTGCATAATTCACATGAAGACATGGTGTGTGCGTGTGTAGCACCATCTCCTCCTCTCCAATAATCACGGGTCTAGATCCCTGTAAGGAAACCTCTTACTTCTGCGCGGCTGTAATGATGTTGCTCTGAACCTTCAAGTCTTTGATAACACATGTCGCTGTATACATGCAAGTATCTAAGTGTCGTGCTCAGCGGAGAGTTTGCATGGGAGAGGGTGTTTCAAAAGAAAAGCGCTGTGCCTCTGTTGTTTGTTAAAAGCGACTTTGACAGGCACCTGCCAACTTCTTTCTAGGAATTTCGCCGGGCTTCTGTTGAAGGTTAATTGCTCGGCTTAAGGCTTCAAAGGGGAGAGACTGGAGGGACTCATTAAAATGGAAAGAACAAGGGAAAACACAAACAGAGTGAGATGAAGGGGAGGGGGAGGGCGAGGCATGGTCAGGAGGACAAAGGCTGTATATTCTCTTGTTTTTTTCGACTTCCAGGACAGAGGGAGTGACTCCGCCAACCCGTGACAAGAAATACGTTACAGGTATCCTGTATAACTTGGAGGGGGAGAAACCCTAATGACTTTTTTCTTTTTGGTTACTGCCTTCCTCAAATCATCTTATCAGCCTTTGCAAGCATAAAAGAACATGACTGTTATCACTGGATTCTGGTCTAAGGTACCACCAACAGAAAGCGTTTAGACACAAAAGCTACACTAAGCCTGCTATGAAATATTTGTGAAATATGTGAGAACATTTAGAGATTATTATAAAGATTTGATCTTGAGCTCAGAGAACACAAGTTTTGGACCAATTTATCTCAGGGAAGACATGAAGTTCATTGCGTTTGGCTGTAGGCAGATCACCGCCTGCGGCCAAACATTCACTCTAAGTGGGACTTTAGTGTTACTGTATGCATCACAATTCCAGAGCAATTTCCCTAGATAATCAGGTCCTGATTGTAAGTGATATCACATACCACTTACCAACAGCTATAGCATGAAAAAAATAAAAATATATATAACCAAACGCCTGAGCAATCATCTACAAGTATCCAAGGATGAGCATGTGTTCTGAAAACAGGTGGTTTATTGTTTAAGCAGACAAAAGGCGCTGCTTCCCCGGTAACAGCCCGGGAAGTGTGGAGCAGATGCAGGGCGTCGTCTGCCATGATTTCGGGGGCCGTGCCTTTGTGTGCGGCTTTTGAGAGTCGGAGAGAGCAGGAGAGTGGGCGACTGAGAGGCATTCATTCATTCTGACGTTTATTTCGGCTGCTCCGCCAGCCTCAGCGGGCAACACGGCGAGATATTTGTCAAGGTAATCAATTTACAATGTGCTAATCATGGCCCTCATTATGGTGTGCTAATGGGAACGTGGCAAAATGCACTCGCGAGTGGTTCCAGGGAGATGTGGAGGGCCAACGTGGCAGCCGTTTCCGAGGCCGTGTGTGGTAAATGGCGGAGGGATATGACGCGATGACTGACTGGGGGAGGACGGCGGCAGGTGTGAAGAACAGTGTGAGTGTGAGTTTTTTCAAATTGTGTGCCTGCTTTTACAGAACCGCATGGGAGTTCACGGGGACGCAAACATCACCGGGCATTACATTAAAACCACCTTCCTTATATTGTGTAGGTCTTCCTATAGTCGTGACTCATCAAAAACATGGACATGGGCCTTCTGAGAAAGTCGAATTTTGAGCATAGCTCGATTAAGCTTTGCATGTAAAGTTTCTAACTTCTCTTGTCAGTGGTTTTAATGTTGTGGCTGATAGTTGTATGTACAAGCATGCTGCGACTGTATGGAAACAAACTCCTGTACAGCTACACTTAAAGAGTAAAGAAACGCTGCAAAGAAATCCGAGTCCTGATCGATACTACAATTAACAGTCACTGGCAGTAACGCACAATGTAAATTAATACAACACCTAACAAACTAGTTGCCATTTTAATAGCAATAATTTAATTTTTTCATCATTCCTCACCATCTTATTATACTTCACCGCGCAACGTAAGTTTTGTGAAAAGCGGTGTATGCTGGAAGAAGTTTTGTTTCCTAACTGCGAAGCTGGAGGTGTGCATGCCCATGTATTTTTTAAGCCTCGCCAAAGCCAAACAAACGTTGACAAAGCATCTCATGAACTTTTAACGGGAACTGTGAGCAAGAAAAGAAATAGAACACCAAACTGATTCCTAGTTGTGTAGTGCCAGTGGTAGTGCAGCGGCTGAACGTGATTGACTACTATGAGTTTGCCTAAACTTTAAAACACAAGCTCAGCTATTCCAACCGGCCACATCAACTTCATTACGGTACTTTGGCTTTGCTTGACTTTTGGGAACTCACAAATAATGACTACAACATTTCCTTGACCCTAGACGTGTTCTGTTCTCTGTTTTCGCAATTCGGCTGCATTTCCCATCGAGCTTTTAATACCATGAGGAAGCCATTGAGAGGAAATGTACATTTGTGTTCAGAATAAAATCTTGAGCCTACTGCCATTGCCACTATAAGAAATTAAGCTATGCATTAAGCTATTTGTGTGTTTCAGCTCTAGCTTATGCAGCTCACTGAAATAAACAAAGATGCTGCATTTTACACACTTCAGAGGACTGTTTAAAAGTCTAAAATGATTAAAGGTGTACCACATTGCAGTTCATTTTGTTAAATTCTATAATTGACAAAACTGCTCATTCCCTGCATGTTAATTACAATTGTAGTTTTTCCTTTTATGCTTCGGGTTACACTGGAAATGTGTTTCATTGTGTGAAACTCTCCACATAAATAAACCCATTGCCGAGTGAGTGACATTTTCAATTCTCATCTCCACTGAGAGACACAACAGGCTCTTTGTTGAACAATAACACAAATGTGATAAAATGTCAGATTTGGTGAGGCAGGGTGCAGCGTTTTCCGTGCCGTCCGTGCTAGCGCTGACACATGATGCAGCTCAGTGATTTCCATTTAAATTTCCCTTTGGTCCTCACACCCATGCCTCCTTTAACTCCTGCTTGTCCCTGGTGGCTCTCTGCAGAAACACTTAATGCATTTGGGAGGTCAGTGCTGTTTTAATAGCCTCTCCACACTTTCACAGAGTCGGCCGAGGGCTAGGTGCTGATGTAGCGGTAACCACATCGGACAGTCGGGGTCCGGTGAGGGGAAGCAGATTGTCCTCCAATCAGGGCTGTGCATCCCTAAATTTCAAACAGCAGTGTCGTGTCTTCATTTCATCAAGAGAAACAACATTTTATTATAATTCCATGTAGAACTGTTCACTTTCTCAACTGAACATCTGCGTCATAATCATTTTTGTCATTCCACCGATGTGAATATTTAAATTTAAGATCGGACAGCAACTTGAGTAACATTTTTGTGCACTGCGTAGTTGTGGGCTGCTGTGGAAAGTTGCACAAGCTTTTGAGAACAGAGACTGTATTAAATACACAATTACTGAATTTAATAAATGTTTTATCTCGTTTCAAAGAGACTCCCCCTGTTTGTAGGTGTCCTGTGAATTTGTTTTGGTCTGTTAGACATTTCCTTCTGTCTAAAATCTTTTGTAAAGATTTGTTTTATTAAATAATGCAGTTTTCATTTGTCATGTTTGCTTGCTAGCAGTCTTATTTACTGTTCACTACTGGACTTGTGTGAAGTCTGACTTCTTTCATGTTGTCATTAAATGCATTGCTATTACTAAAACATCTATTAAATTAAGTTATTATAGCATAAATTTGGGAACTACAGACTCCTTCATGGCCTTTGTAACATTGATGTCACAATGTTAGCTGGAGGCAAAACAGAGGGAAGCTTGAGGCCAACACCATCATCTTGCTGTATTTTTTGTGCCAAAACCAAAAAAGCAAAAACACTAACTTGAAATTTTATTGCATACCAGTCGCTGCCAGTCGTAGACAACTTTGGTTAAATGCGATTAAAAGAAAGGACTGGAGTCAGACAGTCAGCAACAACTCTCTGTTTACAGCACAGACTTCATATCAGGTAAGAGTAATATCTAATGCATCATCATTTTCAGCCTGGGTAACGTTATCGGTTAGACTAAATTGTGACTGAAATAACATTAAGTTAATTACTATTTGGATTATTCTTGATAAACATTAATGCTGATACTAACTGCGAGCTAAAGCAACGTTAGTTGCGTGTTTCAGGTGACCAAGCAGAAATTACATTTACTACGTTACCCTCCACAGTGTGTCATTTACTTCTTGTAATATCTTTGTTGGAGAGGCTTCACTTGATAAAGACAGACCAGACTTCATTCGCAGTCTGTCTGTCTAAAATAAGTCAACTTTTTAAAATAACACGACCTCGGGGAGGAAGTGTATCAGTATATTCTCTAAAATATCAGTTTTCCTTGTCCATTCTTCCCAAAACTGTCTGTTAAAATCTGCCAACATTAGTGATAGGCGGATCGATACTGAAACGATACTTCCGATACCAGGTCTGTATGTTGTAAATCGATACTTTCGATACTTCAGTCATTCTAGGTAATGTAGGAAGACAGTGGAAAAGACTCAAAATTATTGAGTTGTGGCCACACAACAAACCTTGTGAAACACCTCAGGTGAAACCACAACACCGAATAATAACTCAGAATTAAGATGCAAGTTTTCATTTTAATGTAGTCCTTAATAATTAAACTATTTATTTTAATGGTCTTATTATTTTACTTTTTGTAGTGTTTGAAACAGAATTTTCACATATTTTTTGTGATTGTGTCCTCTGTTTGCTTCTGTCGTTGTATTATTATGTATGTAAATTATGTTGTATATTATATTATATTATATTATATTATATTATATTATATTATATTATTGTTGTATATTATTAATATAAGTATCGGATCGCATCGGTATCCCTGATACCAGCCTGAATTTTTCTCAGGATATCGGTGGTGTTGTCACTAATGCTAAACACTGTTCACAAGCTACGTTTTGTTGAGAAGTTTTGCCTCCAGTTAAGCCCTGCCCCTCACAAAACATTACACTTTTTACAAACCTTTTTTAGAAAAGTGTGTCCTATGCCTCTCTATTACCTATTAAGGTTAGGTTTAAGTAAGGGAAAACATACTGGGATCCGAGCCAATGCCTTCTGGATAGGCTATTATCATAAACCCTGACATAGCACCTAATTTAAAAGTGCCAGAGACGTGCTTCTTGGACAATTGTGCTTCTCCAACAAATGTAAATGACAGTTAATCGAAATCCCTCGCCAGCTTCTCACTTATCAATACTAACAGCATCAAATGACTGGAGTTGTAGTCGGTTCTGAAGCAACTGATGGACGTGACTGAGGCTGTGAACGTGGTTTATAGAAGTCTACACCTTCCAGGCTATAAGCAGTGTGTAGTGATAAGGACCACCTAATTACTTTTAGAAATAGCGGGGAGCTTATGCAGAGAGAAGAGTGAATGAGTCTTTTCCTTTGTGCATATAAACTAACATCCAAAGACAAAAAGACAACATCTTCTGTTGTTTGATAGAACTGATCACAGGCGTGGTTTTACATTGTTAAAAAATGGATGTGCTGCTTTTGGTTGGAAAATGCACTGTTGTTTCAGACAGTATTAATGTATAAAAACATAAAAATTCTGCCCCTATTCGCTCTGTTCCTCTGTACACTTGCACATGCTCTCAGTATTAATGCATCCTTTCATTTCCCTGACTGGGAAGCAAATTGGGAGAGCGTGTGAACACAAAAAAAGTTTATGATTGTTATTAAGTCCCATTAATTCCAATTTAAAGCTACTTCCCCCATTCAAGCCAGCTGTTTGTTTCTTTCCTTCTGACGCTTAGTCTTCAGTTCGACAACATACTGCAGTGAAGCGTCAGAGCCATTTAAAGTTCTTTGTTTTGTTTCATGCACGTATAAATTCTATGGTTTTAATTAGCACGAGACATGCAGCGGTATCAAAATAGATTCACAAATCGGCCTTCAAAACTAATTGTTTGGACATTTTTCCTTGGGAGTTGCCATGGCAAACATGCCAGGGATACACTTTTTTTTTTGCCGTGGTTGTTGTTGCAGTTTTTTTCTGTGAGGACGGACTAATTTCCCCTGACACAAATACACTGACGTCCAGTTCATCGTGTGGTGAAAACGAATGCATTCGTACATAGAAACCTGCACTACATCTTAGTTTCACGAAGCTTATGGTATTTATTTCACATCATGCTTGCAGAGCTGTTGATACAACTGTGTTTTCACTTAGAAGGCTGTGGTTTGCAGTGCTATTGAACCGTATTGTGTTCTACCGACATATCCATATATTCCTGGGGGCGCTGGTATACTGTAGCAGCGATTATGGATTTGACTTCTGGTGAGACACTGAAAGTAGCAGTGAGCCATTGATTGGTAGCGGGTTTCGTTTCCCATAGCAGTTTATTTGTACGTTTGACTGTTTTAAAGTGTCAAAAGAACATCAACGAATATGATTTCATGTGGAAGACACTGTAGTATTTGTCAGCAAACAACATGTACTGTTACCTTTGTCTGGACAGTTAAAACGTAACGTGCGTTTGGACTGCTGGTCAATATTAACCTAAAAATGTTATCATTTCAGCACAGATACAACAAAACGTTCAATGGCGCAGCATTTTAATCTTAATCAAAATAATAAACGCGACCAACCTTATTGTACTCATATACCTCAAATTGTTCATTGAGTTAAGAAAGTAGCTAAAAATGCTACTGTATGTTATCTTTGGCCGCTTTTTCATGTCATCTTCCCGGCCCTCTGTATTAGTAGGCAGCGACATTGTAACGTTGTCACTTTTGTGCTGCGACAGCTGGTGTTTTCACACGGCTCACTCATATAAAGTGGATTCATCGCGAACAGTTAACATGTAAAGAAACACCGGTTCGACACTGCACCTTTTTCAAGTCCTCTGGTTCTGCCACTTTGTTGTTGTGAACTTTCCTTCTTCACCACACCTCACAGTGACGCAGTTGGACTGTGCATGTTTAGAAGCTCTACATTGAAAATGGTGTAGCGTTCAGTGTAGCGTTCCCAACGCTATGGAATCAAATACACCGGTATGCCGGTATATTAAAAATTCATAAAATAACAAAAAAGACCTACAAATTGACCGGCATTGGGGTTGAACTGGTATACCCAGCCCTAGTGACCTAGGCTAAATAATAGAAACACTTTTGTGTTCAATCACTCAATCCAGTTGAACAGCACCACAACTACAACCTCCAAAACAGGTGGTGGTGGTGGTGGTGTTGTTGGGGATAAAGACCAGGAGGATTTGTGTAAACGTCCTCCTGCAGCTCCTGACCCTCTCCACCGTTGCATCACTCCCTCTGATTGACTCCCATGGTCTGTTTTCCACCTGTAACCTTCTCTCACTTGACTATTTTCTCTTGCCTAGTACCTTTTGATCTTCTTCCTTTGCAGTATACCATTCCTCCAATTCGCTGGGCGGGGACATGCTTGACGCCTAATCATCTTCATTACCGCTCTCTCACGCCGTCTTTGTTCTGTGCCGTTTGCCCTCTGATTCCCGGGCCCTTCGTCGGCTGCATCTTCTCTCCTGTTCCCCCTCCTCCCCCCCTCCGCTCCTTCCCCCACTTCTAGACCTTGTGGCTGTGAGCTGTTCATGTTTGTCAGATCCATTAAGAATAAGGCGCAGCAGAGGACGAGGGGAACCACCCCAGCGTTTGACCCGCTTTGCCCTACCCGTCACCAGGCGGCCCTGGCAGAGCCCTCTGGGAGGGTCTGGATGTCTGACTGGATCCTCGTGGCGTAAGCTTGCTCAGACAGTAATTGGATGGCTCCGAGCCCCATGTTGGGGCTCTCTCCTGACAGCTAGTGGGTGGATGCTGCACACCAATTAGAAAAACAGAGACACACAGAGAGAGAGAGAGAGAGAGAGAGAGAGAGAAAGAGAGGCACTGAGTTTCTGTGATTACATGAGAAAGTGAGACTCGCTGAAATAGCGAGAAGACGAGGGAGTACAGTTTGTACTTTTACCCTTCCAAATCTATGCGTGTTGATTGCCATAAGTGAGAGAGTGACAAACACAAAGGAGAAACACACACACACAAACACGCACATACACACAAAAATCACTTCCCCTGTATTTCTCTACAGGGCTGTAAAGTTCCCTCTAAATACAGTATGTTTTCTCACTAAGGACCTTGTCAGCAAAGCTCACAGGCAGATGAATTTTCTGCTAAGAAAAGAAAGAAGGAACAGCTTAAGCCCTATTTGGACTGGATAAGTATCACCCGCGGATTGCGTGAGATTAGAAATTACCCACCTATGTCTGTGTTTTGTGTATGTATATCTATACTAGGGGCATGCACACCATCCAGTATCTGTTTTCTAATAATATTCAAAATAGGTATAAAAATCCATTTCTTTGACTTACACTTCTAATTTAGGATATGTAATTGTAAAATTCTTTAATTAGCCATTATAATAATTCTGAATGCGTATACAGTATTCGTTGATGTTTTGCATTAAATGCAGCTAACAGAGGGGATTTATTGTGACTGGAAGGGGCAGAACGTGACTGTGATGATGATTTGGTGCTTGTAGGAGACAATAGAGGTTACTGTGGCTCAGTAGGTAGAGAGGTTAGCGGTTCAATACTCGAAATGTGCCACATTCAAGACACTGAAAATCTGACTGTAAATTGCTTCGAGTACCAGTAGGTAGAAAAGTCTACATGAAAGTAAGACCATTATCAATGGACAATATTCCGAAGTACTGAGCTAACGTGAGAGAATCTGACTGCAGACGTCTCAATACTTATATAATGTAACAGAATAATCTCCTGGTCAAACTCTAGTTCTACTAGTGATGCAGTTAAGTCGTGTTTCGTCCAGTCACAACCTCCTTTGTTACAGAGTCAAGACTTTTCACCCTGACTCCTGAATGTCACTCAATCGGACGCACAAATATTAGAAATAGGTATTTGTGTAAAACTCATTCTTTGTGCCTTTGCCTTACCGTAAGCTACCTGATTAACAGTATTCAAATCAACTCCACATTTACTGATGTAAAAAACACATTAACACTTGACTGAATAAGGTCCAACACGTCAGAATCTTTCTGCTACGCATCTAGTCCATCTCATCATCCTCCCTGATTTAATTTGTGGTTTTGGGCTTTATTTTTTTCTGTGAATGACTCAGCGACGTCTCGACTTTGCCCCCTAATAACTGTCAAAGATTTGATTTATAGCACATCTTCCATAATTCTGAAGTTAGAAGAGGCAGAAAAAAGGCCGTAAATTCAACAGTTCGATTGCAGGGCCTCTGTGTTAGCAGAAAAAAGAATAGTTAATATGTGGTGTAAATTTTACTTTACAAATTACAGATGTGGCCGATTTCCACGGGATTAAGATTACAAACAGCCCACGCAGTTATTACAAATGATTAGAGGTACCCAGGTTAAAATAGTCCGAATCAAATAAGGCTTTAGACGAGGAAAAAACATTCCCCAAAAATCAACACTGTGTTAGTATTAATATGATTATGTATAGTATACACAGATGTAAATTTCTAACCACAAAGGACTGAACTGAACTGCAATGAACAGTTTATTAAATCTAAGACATTTATGAGGATTCAAATTAAAAATTAACATTTTGCAAAGATCCTCATTGGTTTCGTGGGTGAAATGAAACCATTATAAAATGCTCATAAAATACTAAATATGCACATATTACACAGCCCTTGCAGCCAAAATGTGTCTTTTGGTGCTAACTAGCATAAATATACAGAATATACAGAACATGCAGTACGGGCATATTATGTGGCAGCTTAATTTACATTCTACAAAGAGCTGAATTCTACACCAACCAGTGTGAAGAACACGTGCATTTTCTGTCACAGGTAATGAAGATGAAGTGAGCTAAGACAAAAGAAAGCTATTAATGAACAACAACCACACTAGGAGGAGGTTAGAGTTTGTGAATGGGTCAAAAACCTCTTTTACAAGAGTGCCCCCTAACCCTAAGTTATTACAGTTTTGAATAGGAACCAAGATTTATACTATTCAAAGCACTCAAAACCATGCTTTTTTCATTTAACCCAACCAAAGTCTGATTGTTACTGTCTGATTATATGAGTAACAGATATTTCTTTGTAGACTTAAGGACCGCGGGACTAGCTGGTGTAACCTACGTACGTAGCCTAGGCTGTGTTTCATCTTTACTAATCCAAAAGAATAAATTAAAAAATTGCGTAAATGGAGGAGCAGCCAGAAATACTAAAGCAGGAATACACTACTACCAAGTGGGCCAGTCAGCCCTTGTGGTTTCTGGGGAGGTGCACATTAGTCTACGACATTAGGGTCTGGGCTGTCGACATAGCGTCGACGTAGGGCTCAAATTGACGCAAACCGACCATAAGCTTTGTGTAATCCCTGAGGTAACTCGGTTATCAAGATGACAACATTTGCAGACACAAAACATTAAAATGTTGACTCCTGCAAATGAAGCACCATGCAGGTGAAACACAGACAGTAAAGTTCTGGTGCAGAGTATATTTTGCCCCTGAGGACATTGTTCTAAGTGGAAAGATACTTTGCCGGGTACAAACGCACTCACTTAAAGTTCCTCCCTGCAGACTCGCTGTTTTCTGTCTCCGAGTACCTGAGCTTCA
Organism: Mugil cephalus; assembly: GCF_022458985.1. NCBI lineage: Eukaryota > Metazoa > Chordata > Actinopteri > Mugiliformes > Mugilidae > Mugil > Mugil cephalus. Next base: position 25,601,472 of record NC_061771.1, read on the forward strand.
AGGCAGAGGAACACTGAAACGTTTTTATTTTGGCGCGCACTAGAAGATAAGTACAGTCGCACATGTCATGCAGCCGCTGTAATTGATTAGAGTCCCTGTTTTTGCGCTCTCTTGTCCCCTCTGTGTATTACTCATGTGAATCATAAGTCAGTAGATGTTTTTTTTCTGATGTGAAGATCAACCCGACTTCATTCAGTAGTATGAGATGTTACGTCATTGTGTACTTTTCTTATTGAGAATTGGTCTCGATACGTGACAAATATACATTCAAACTTGTTTTGATAAATGACAACATTTGGGACAACAAAACTACTTAACATGCCTGCATACAAACTGAAATTGCACATATTTTTTACATTATACAACTAAAGGCACATATTTATTTTATGTGTTGTCTTTGCATACATACCATGCTTCCATGTCGTGGGTGACCTTTTACCATCCAGAGCTTCCCTGCCCTCACTGCCCTCACACTCACCACAAACAGAGAAGCTTTAACACCCCCTAGAGGTGCAAAGTCCTCACATCGTTTACATGAAAGGATTTGTTTCTTTCATCATGGACATGTGAACCATGCCATTTAGAGACTGCCTGGCCAAGATATGCTGATTTTCCCAGAAGAGACACTTGGCCATCAACTTTGACGTCACATTGCTAACGTACGATCTAAAAGATTAAAAGTCCTTGCCATAATTATTTCATCCATTGCTCTTCAGGTGTCTTCCATGTTAAGGTTCACACTTTCAGTGCTTGGGCCCTGAATAAATAAGTAAAATAAACATTTAAAAATGGTACCCTCCAAATATAATGCCCAATTAGCCAGCGGGCAGGGCCGACCATGAGCTGAAATAATTCATAAAAGACCTCAATTTTTGATTACATTTAGAGAAGGTCTGTCTTCTGATAGGTCATAACATTCGTGAACCACAGAGAGATAGATGGAGCTTTTGATGGTTAAAAAGAAAATGAAAAAAAGAAAAAAGAATGATGGACGTCTAGCCAGAAAAATATTGAAGGATCGTACGTTTTTAAGTTGGTAATGTGAAAAGGGTTAGCTGAAGTCGTTAAAATTGTAATATACAGGTAAATTTTTAAGTGAGTGCCTAAAACCACAGACAGCACATTTGGATTTGGTGGCAGTAATGAAACCACAGCAATCTCTGTAATTTAAAAAAAAAAAAAAAAAAATCAGTATTTTATACTGTATGTGCTGCAGGAGCTCTTGTCATTGCACAAAATGTAAACTGCCCAGTAATATACTCAAGTTTGGTCAGAATTGTAAGTGGAAAAAAAAGGAAAATATAGTCTTGTTCATATTAACTGGCGTCATGTTCCGAATAATTTAAGGTGTTAACATCAATGATTGACAAGATTCTAAAAATTAAACTGAGATTTTCACACAAGCATCATTTAAATGTGTCCTGTTGGTGCCAAAACCCGGCAGAGGACAGGTGGTATTTTATAAATGGTGAATTCCAAGAGAGGGAACAAGCCCATTACACATGGTGCGCTCACATTCATTTAAAAACGCAGTGAAAAGAACATTAAGTCCTAACATTTTAATTTGATGTGCAAATAACTGAGGGATATGAAGATGCGGTGTCAGCTCCAGTCCTGCATCCTGCCTGTGAATCCAGTTTGTAACTTAACTTAACTGATTGAGATTATTCTTCTAACCGTGGCCAAAAGGATTTGGTTCACTGCAACTTTTTTCCTCCTTATCCCACCATTGGAGATTCACAGGTTGATTGAAGTTGGTCTGCCTGCCCAGGATAGTTGGAAAAGTACACAGAACACATAGAAAGACGGAAAAAGGGGGGAAAAGAGATGTTGGATTGAGCAAAAGTAAATTCAATTCTTAATCAAGAAAACTGATAAAAGTCAGAGCACACAATTCTTTTACATTACCAGTGTCACTGACTAAAATCAAGCTGTCTCATGATAATTTCCCAACTAATTTAAGCTGTCATGAGTCATAGTATATAATAGTGTATATACATAGTGTGTATAAAATATGCACTATGTTAAGCCCTTTGATAGACTGGCGACCTGTCCAGGGCATACCCCACCGCTCGCCCAATCACAGCGGGGATAAAGCGGTTACAGAAAATGAATGAATGAGTTGGTAAGTTTGAGCTTGTCATTTGAGTTGGAGAGCAGAGGGTCGCAGTAAACAACATGTCACTGGCAGCAGAGCGAGCAAGTGAGTGGCTGTGGCTAAGGAGGGAACATGCTAAAGGTAAGGCTAGCTGAGCGGTTTTAGTAGTTAGTAGTAGGGCCAAACTATCGCTTGGTTAAAAGTTAGATGGAGGTGGGTTGCATGGAGGGAGGTGACTCCAGGATGCTGGAACTCACTGTTAAGCCTTCTTGAGGTGTTGTGGGCCTAACTTAATGAAACATTGGTGAATGGAGGCGCCCACTTGAAAATCCCAATGATGTGGCGCATACTCCCTACTGCTGTTGGCTACACTAGTTAGCTGGTGTCTTCTTGTTGGTTGCTAGTTGGTAGCTGACTGCCAGCCTGCTCGTGTTTTTTTTTGCTTTTGTGTTTTTTGGGCTTCCAAATGTGTCTTGCCCTGAATCATGGCACAAGGGAGAAGTGTTGGTTGACATATCCCATCAGCTCTTGCCAAAATTTCTCCCTTCTGTGAGGGTGGTTGAAATGCTGGCATTTCCCACTCACACTTTACTGGGGGACAGGTTTACATGGGCCTACTGCCGTTGGCTAGGCTAGTTAGCTGGTGTCTTCTTGTTGATTTCTAGTTCCTAGCTGACTGCGAGCCCATTGTTTGGTTTCTCAATTGGACTGGGCATCTAAATGTGTTTTGCCTGGGATCTTGGCTCAATTGATTATAACATCTTATCCTGTACAATAATGAATGAAGAATAATCTAAACTGATATGTATGCAATACATATGGATATGAAGATATGTGGCCATACAGATGTATAGATAGCATGTACAGTATATAGTAAGATATTAATATAGGTGATTCTTGTCTGTGGCTTTTAACAGACTTTGTGTTCAATATTCAGCACAAATGATCGAAGTAAAAATGTTATTTTCGAGTCAAATAAGAAGCACAGTTTGATGACTTTGTGACAGCAACAATATGCTTTTAGGCGCTATTATCGTCAGTTTGGAGCAGGCAAAATAAGAACACCCACTCGGTAAGGTTTAAAAAATATATATATATAAACACGATGAAGCACTCAAGTTTATAATCACATAAAAGGAATGTTCATACCCAGCTGAATAAAAAGGTCAGAAGGAGAAGCACTCAGAGCTGTCATCATTCTGCATTATTTTCTGATCTGTGTAATTACTCTTTACTTTTAAGTTTCAGTTATGTGTTAACTATTGTACGTGTGAAGCAGTCGACAGGGTTTTTGCTCTTTCTGTGCACTCGATCAATAGTGCCAAGGACAATATTTGGAGACCGAACCAACCTGCTGTGTATCCCATCCTGACATTTAACCCGTTGACTAGCCACTTTATTGGGCACCTCCGGCTTGTGTTTACCATCAGAACTGCTTTAACTTTTATAGCACAGATTCAACAAGGTGCTGGAATCATTCCAGGATAGCATCACTCACTGCATCATCAGTGTTATGACATGTGCCATTAGAAGATGAACACAGAGTGGTGATAAAAGAATGGACATGGCCAGCAACACTGCTTAGATGGGCTGTGACATTAAAGAGACACTGAGTTGGCGTCTATGGTGCCCTAGGTGTGCCAAGAAAATACATCCAGCATCATTACACCACCACCAGTAGCCTGCATTGTTGATAAAAAAGAAGGATGGGCCCGTGCCTTCATGATGTTAAGGCGAAATTCTGATCCTGACATCTGACTGTAGGAGCAGAATTCAGGGTTCATCGAACCAGGAGACGTTTTTCAAATGTGGTATTGTCCCATTTTGGCGAGCCAGCCAGTTTCATGACCTGAGGCTGTCAGGACGGTCCTCAGCTGCTGTGGCACATCTCCTACAAGGTTTGACATGTGTCAACTCTAAATGAACTCAAAGCAGTCTGGCCATTCTTCTTTGACGTCCGCCGTCAACAAGGCATTTTCATCCAGAGGTCTGTCACTCTGTTGTCTTACAAAATGGTGTGATTGATTCACTTGCCATGCCCTATCAATATGATTTTGTGATCAAGGTAGGTTATTTCACCCACATGAAATGCTACCAACTATACCCTGTCCTTGGCCCCATTCATAACCATTTAAAAATCTTTAAGTATCTAGCCATGTCACACAAAATGTACATACAATTCCATGATATTGCAGTAAACCCTTAGAATGGGTGCGTGAGAGAACCCCATTAGATCAGTACTTTATGAAATATTCAAACCAGCACTCAGGCCATGTGTAAAGGCACTTTTCTTCCTCATTTTGCTACTACGTTTGAACTTCAACAGATCTTTCTGACCACTCTTTAAATGACTTTATGTATTAGTCTACGTTTCGGCTACATGTGTGGCTGATATCTGCTTTATTTACCAGCTGAAAAGGTCTACTGAATATATACACCAATCAGCCACAACATTAAAACCACTAACAGGAGAAGTAAATAACATTGACCACCTTGTGACAACACAATGTTCTGCTGGAAAACTTTTGGACCTGGCAGTCATTTGAGTGGATGTAGACAACCCAAGCCTATAGCATTGAAACTCCTTCATGGCAGCAGCCATCCCCAGCAAAATGCAGCCCGGGAAAGACACACACAAAAACAATTTAGGAACAACTCAAAAAAACATGAACACCACAAGGTTATTGACCTGACCTCTGAATTGTAGATCTACTAGACCCCAAAACAAAACCAAAAAAAAAGGATGGACTTAAGAGTTTTGAGAAGAACCAGCAACAAGTCAAGCAAGTTTCTGTTGGGTTTTTACCCACAGAGTTTGCTATGTAAACCTCAACTTCCCATCTGTCCCTTAGAACTGAAGAACCTACTCAATGTGTTCTCAAAACTCTACAAATCCAGTTGCCTTTTTCTAAACACCTTTTGGATGACCATGACCTGGATGACTGAGAACCTTCACAGACCAGATCCTAATGGGATGCACTGGAACAAACCTAATCCACAGAGGCCCCTCAACCCATAGGACCCAAAGACCCCCGCTAACAACATCCTGTTCCAAGACACTACATCCCTCAAAAGGGCCATGTCAATTCTATGATGAATCACAGCTGCTTAGGAGGCACAAGGGAGACCTACACAATATTAGAAAGGTGGTCATAATATTATACCTGATCGGTGTATGTATCCATGTTGCAAGAACATTTCTCAGGCCACTGCTCTGATGATGTCCTTGTTGTGATGTAAACACCCCAGTGATATTGAACTGGCTCTGGGATGTAAAAAATGATTTATTTTTTTTATATATATATAAATGCACTCTGGATTGTGTGGTGGTGAAGTTTCATACATTTTCATGTTGTGTTTTCCACATATACCAGTGACTGGGAATGTGAACCATAAATCCTGGTTGAACAGAAATTACCCTCCTCTTCATTTGAATTAATGAAGTACCAGTGAAGTTCTGCACATATTTTCACATGCGTGCCATTTCATGGATGTAATCAAAGTGACACATGCACTAGATGCATTTGCTCCATTTCCACATGTAAGGATCTCCACTTTGATCTGAAGCTCGCGCAGCTTTGATGATTAAATCCACGGGTACAGATATGTAACACATGTCAGGATGTTGTTTTTTTGTTTTTTTTCTAAAATAAACAGGATTTTTGAGAAACTTAAAGCCCATGCTGTGTGCCAGCAATTGACTTGAAGGTTTAAATCAAATTGACACGGCGTCATTTTATGCACCAGGCATAAAATGAATAAAAACAACTTGGGATTGGACTCGGAGGCATCACATCAGAGGAAGGTGTAGAGGTGACTGACAATAACACTCACACACAAATGGGTGAAATGTGTGTGTGTCTAACCTGCTTGAGATGAAAATGTAAGCAGCAAGGACAACTCCTCCAGTATTTATACTGTTTCGCTATCAGTCAGCCTGAGCCCTAGGCAGCAGATAGGGAACTTGAAAAAGATGGTGCCTCTTCAAATTACATTCTACAACTGGCAATAATGTTTTGTAATTTTATTATTGGAGCAACTGAAAACTGAAGGTACAGTACTGGCACTGTACTAGAGTAATACAAAGTATGTGTAAAATAATGATAAAAAGCATTTATCTATTGATGTAACAGTCACAACCATAGACTGAAGAAAAATATGGACGACGTATCTCCACTTTCTCCCATTGGCCAAATTGATGCAATTGTTCTGGCCACAGGAGTGGCGGCATCCTGCCAGTTTGGAGCCAGAGTCTGCGCGGTACTGTCTAAGATTGGAGTCACGTCATCATGCTTCAGCTAGCCTCTTTGGTGTTTGCATTTGGTTAAGACACTTTTTTTACTTTAATACTCCCACGGCCTTATGCTGGGAACGCTTCTCAAATTCAATTGTCAACGGCAACAGTCAATTATCGTAATGCTGTTTTTATAGCATCAAATAAATAACTAAAGCGAAACTTCTCAGAATATTGGACACTTGAACTTAAATCAGCATTGCATTAAACATCTAAAATGATTGAAAACTTCCCTGAAAGAAATCGATTTTTCTTCAACAGGGTGTCCGTGACCCCTAGGGAGGCACTGCAGGCAGGTCGCAAAATCTTTGGTTGATTAGACATTTATGTGTGTATATACAAATTTCTTTCTACACACATTAACATGAATCTAGTACATTTTAGCAAAGGGATAGCTTAATATTAAATGCAAAATGATAATAATACTGTATACTTATAAATAGCACTAGACCAAGTTTAATATAGAACACATATTTATAATAGGTAGGGGGTCCCTACTTAATCTCTCCATCAGTTTGGGAAACATTAAAAAACATTAAAGACCCCTGCTTTAGGGTTTTAGTCCAGACCAAGTCTCATCCAGTAGCAAAGAGGGGGTGGAGGTTATCACCTACACTGCAGCCAGTCAGTCACCAGGGGGAGCTCTACTCGCTTTGGCTTCACTTTTGAAGAGCTGTCATGGTGTCCACTTTTCCTACAGTTTATGGCCATAACCCACAGAGATATTTTGTGAACTACTGTGCTGCCTAAGGCTTGGTCGGAAATGTACAGGAACTGTTTTCGATGTTCAACCTCCCCCACGCCACTCCCTTCTCTTTAGCTTCAGCATTAGCTGCTAAGTTCTTCTCACCACTGTTCGAAGCACACTGAGTGTAAGTCAACACAACTGACCAGACACCACCCATTTTATTTGGTGGTGTAATTACAAAGCAATGATGACACACCAGCACCCAAGTATAAATCATTTCACTGGTGTAGCCTTCTACTGCACAGCATAGGGGATGTATAAAGTTTCACAGTTTTCCAAGCTAAACATGCTAATACTGTCAGCCAACACAATATTACGGTCAGGTTCATCTTGGTCATTATATTATGTATTCCTAGTTCCTAGGATTTCACGTGATTCAATTTAATAAAAAGTGATTGGAGAGAAGATTAAGGTTTATTAGCTAGCAGCTTGCTCCAAACCTGTATTTTTCCAATATATTCTCTCTATCATAATGGTCTACAAACCATGCCTCTGTTGTCCATCAGCTTATACTCAGGGGGCTCTAAATGGTTTAACACAGCTGATAAGCTGTTTCCTGTTTTTAAATCTTTTCATCGGGCTGAAAATTCACACGAGTGACCTTTCTTCCAGCTTTATCCGAGCTCCACAGCGGCCCTTAATAATCTATGTGAGTTGTGTTGGCTATACAGATACCATCATCTATCTACTGTGTCCGTTACCCCAAGATTAATGATATTACATCTTTATATCAAATAAGGATCAGCAGGAGCACGGAGGCCCTCTCCTCAACGTGGCATTACATTAAGTTCTGGTCTTTCTTTCTCTCTTGCCGATTCTTCCTCCGCCTCCTTATTTTCCTCTGTTGCTTTGTTAACCAAACACTAACCCAAATTGCGTTCTATGGTACTATTATGAATGATGACAAGGCACAGAGGAGACCCGGTCCAAAGAACAGCTTCAATCAACGGAAATGCACAGAAGAATGCGCTCTTTCAGAGTGGCTCTCAACTGAAATTAGGTTAGCAACCAAGTAAAGTGACAGATATTGGTTGAGCACACCAGCTCGGCGTGCAGCCTGGGGATATGTTGTGACTGTACCCAAATGGTTTTGCGTTCAGAAGATACATTTTTCTGCCTCGCTATTCTAATCTTTCCCAATTTTACTTTTCATCTCTCAACACTAGCAGGTAAACGTTTCCCTTATTCACCTTTGTATAACCTCCATCCTGAGCATTAAAACTGGCTATTGGCTGAGAGTTAGTTTAATCCAACAAATGTTATAGCAAACTGCTAAAATGATTTTATAATTTTCCTGGAAACACACAGGAGCTGAATTGGAGCTAAAACTTTTTTTTGTTCACTGATGTAGGTAGCTTGTAAAGGATGGTTGACTTCCACTTACCTTAAGGGAAGCTAATGAATTGCTTTGGCCACACAGAACAAAAGAAAAAAAAAATACACTGTTTTCTATAAGCGCAGAACTGATTTCAATGGTTTGTGTTGAAGTAGAAATTTTAAAAGATATTGTATTTGTGACCTTGCTAGCATCTGGAGAGGGAGAGAGAAGAGACATACATTAACAAGACATAGACATAAGACCAGAGTAAAATAAAATAAGAATAAGAATGAAGCAGAAGCAACAGACTGTACAATCAGCCAGACCGTTAACCACAGTTAAAGTTGTGTATTCTAATGACTGTGGGGATGCGCTTAAAACCCTCGGATTGTCTTACGATTTACCACGTAATTTTTGTCCTCCCGGGTGAAAACTAACCTGGCACATGTGACTATTTATAAAAACAAAAATAAAATGTAAGCCATTACACATTTTCAGGTCTTCTCAGCTAATTAATATATATTGTACACTAGTGACAGGAAGTCCGTCTCTTTTCAAAGATTCCTCTCTTGGCTTTTCCAAATGGCTCTTCAATTAGTTTCACTCAGAGATTTCTATTGTATCCTAATCAAATATGAATATGATTGTGTGTTGATAAGCAACTTTTCATTTGCTGTTTTCATAACCTTATTTTTATGCATTTTTTTTCTTTTAAAGAAATACAGGCCAATGCAGTCCTAATATATGATACTTTAGATAAATATCTTTAGTGCTTTAGTTTGGCATTCAGGTATACTTAGTTAGCTAGAATCAAAACATCTCAAACACTATAGCTTGTAAACAGCGGTTAGCATATTTCAGTGGCACAAATGGACCAGGAAACGCATATTTTAGAGAATATACTAATACACTCACTCTCCGAGACCATGAGTTATTTTAAAAAGTTGACTCTGACTGATGGGACTATATTCACCGACACTTACACTCTCACTCACTGGATGGACGGTGTGACCAAAGGAGGACACAGAGGGGACGAAATCTGGTCTGTCTTTATCAAGTGAAGCTTCTCCAACAAAAATATTAAAAGAAGTAAGTGGCAGCACTGTGGAGGGTAACGTAGTAAATGGAACTTCTGCTTCATCACCCCTGAAACACACAACTAACGTTGCGTTAGCTAGCCCAGCGATTAGCATTAGCATTGACATGTAACAAATAATGATTAACTTAACTTAGGCCATGAAGGGTTCTATAGAAACAATCGAGAGTGCTCAAGTTTGGCCCAAAGGACAACAGGAAGATTACGCCTGTCACGCTAACTATGGTTTCTTCTTACACCATTGCCAAGAAGTTTTCTTTTTTGATATATGACTTCCAAATCCAGCAAATCATGTTGCTTCACTGACACAGCTGTGTGGTGGCAGGAGCAGGTTGCAGAGGAAGTTCGAACAAGCGAACTCTATTGTTGTTCTTACCATTCCAGCTTTACGACAAATGGCACAACTTGAAACGATGGCTCAATGCAGCACAGTAAACAAAACACTCTATTTTCCCACGGCGTAGATGAGTAAACAAATGCACGTCACATAGATTGTGACAGATGAACAGCTGTATAGTGTAGTTTAAAAGCTTTGAAAAGATTTATTTAGACTCTGTCACACATCTTTTTTGATAATCAGCTGACAATGAACCAACATCTTCCCTCCTGCCTCATGAACCATCTGCATATCATTAAAACAGCTTTCCCTAACACCGCAGTGTCCAGTGCCAGCATTGCCAGAGGCTATATATTGGGGAGATGGGCAGAACACCTACGACAAGGATTAAGGAACATCTTTACCTAATTCAAATTCAGCCATTTCCTCTAGAGGGGCATACACAATTTTAAATACTTGGGAATTAAGAGCAATCCAGTTTTGATCACCAATGCCAGGAGAAGATGCAAAACCATAATTATTAATTACAGCTTTCAACTACCACACCAACAAGTTTCAATGATAAATGTGATTGTATAGTGCTCTAATTGTTTACTTACCAAGGCCTCATCCATGGCCCGGGAGCCCCTTGAAACTTCGGCACCTGGAAGGAGAAGCTGATCAAGTAACATATTTATTTTATGCTTTATTTTTATTCTTATCGCGCCCTAACGTGTTTTATAACTTCTTATTGATCTTGTGAATTTTTAGTGTTTTTGCATGTTTATCCTTTAGCAGTTGCCTTTAACCACTTCCCACCCTCAGTGAGCTCTTATTTATTGATGAATTTACTTCATGACCACTTCTTCTTCCTACCTAAGGAGGCCAAGGAGTGCTTCTTCCTTAACTCGTTAGCCTCCCTCCTACCTGTTCCTGCGTGCTCCTCGCAGAGAGGCGTTACTCTTACCCTTTGACCCCTCCTGGGGGCCTTCCTGCAAACAACAGACCATTTACACCTCATATAAGTACATTTACAAGAATTTATTCATTTTCATGTTCCTTATTGCTTTTGTTTGTTTTTGTTCGTAACCCATTTTGAATCTTGGATTAAGTTATAAAAGAAACACCTGTGCCCGTGCATCAGTGTGTACACTAGTACATGCTATCTTGTCCCTAACCCTAACCCTAACCCTAAGTAGAAAACAACCAGCTCACCCTGAACTGAGCACGGCCGCAACAGTAGTTTCACCAAAATGCAGCCAAACTCCTTTAGACCCTTCCTTATTCGGAATTTTGTGCAATGTAATTTTAACATTGCATGAGTTGCAAGAAAAAAACAAATCCTTGTCTTCAATCCAGGGAAATAAACTCTTGATAAATACACACTTCTCAGTTATTGCTGCAGCCAAGCCGTGCAGCGCGATCTGCTGTAATGAATGTTAAAAGAAGCTTCTTCATGACTGCTCCCCTGAAATAATTTGGTGGAACAAAATATGAAAAACTGGTTGGATTTGTGTAAAATGATGCACATTCCAAAACACACATGGTCTGATCTTGTCCATTTATGTTATTCACGTCGTATTATTGTACCGATAATAAGCCTCCCACTATCAGCTTTGCGAGTGACGGGTTTTGTTTTTCTCTTTTTGCTTTGCAGAGGATTTTCAAATTAAACGCTCAGGTTTGTCTTCATCTGGCACAACGCTGACTTGAGGAGTAATGATTAGAAACACACTCTTTCCCGAGACGGCCTGAAGAAGATACAGCTTTCCAATTAAAGGTAAAGCTCGGTATTTTCAGCTTCATTAGCCCTAGAGAGGTAACGTCATAAGAGAGAGATGGAGCATGTAGAAACAGACCGAGAAGGAGGGAGGGATCGGTTGGAAGTGGCAAATCTCTGTCCCATATCCAAACTATTTTTGTGTTCACTGTATTTAGAGGAGAGTTAAAATTGTAAGCAGTAGTCTATGGAAACTGCTTCTGTCAATTATCAGAAGATCATCTTTCATTATATTCTACTTTATTGGAGATTAAATTCTGTGACATTTGCAAGAGTCATAGTTTCAAACATGCAACTACTAAAGATATCTGGTGCACAGAACTACTATCATCAATGGCATCATTTTCAAAATGAACATACACGTCGATCAGCCACAACAATACAACCACTTTTCTAATGGCGCGTTTCCATAAATGCGCCATAATATTGTGTTGTGCCTCCAAAACATTTGTGACTTATCAGAGAATGGACATTGGCCTTCTGAGGGTGTCCTGTGGTGACAAGGAGTGTTATTGCTATGGGGTGGGGGTCGCTGGTTTGGTCTAAGTGGGTGACACGTCCAGAAGTTTCCCACCCTTTCTGGGTGGAGTTTGAATGTTCTCCCTATGTCTGTGTGGGTTTTCTCCGGGTGCTCCAAAGACATGTTATTTGGTGATTCTAAATTGACCCTAGGTGTGAGTGCATATAGTTATTTGTCTATGTGTTATCCCTGCAATTGGCTGGTGACCTGTCCAGGGTGTACTCCGCCTCTCGCCCAATGACAGCCTGGATAGGCTCCAGCAACCACTGTGACCCTAGTGAGGATAAGTGGTAGTAGAAGAAGTAAGATGAGAACATTGTATTGTCACAAGATGGTCAATGTTTTTCACTTCAGTGGTTTTAATGTTGTGGCTGATTGTTGTACTGTGTAATTTCCTCAGTTTCACCTTTAATATTGTCACCTTCCTAAAATTATGCCCTAAGTAATTTTTTTGACCAAAATTGTCTTTGCGGTCGCATAAATTATCAAATGAATAAGAAGTTTAGTATTAAAAAAAAATGCATTACTTTATCCAGAGTAATGTGTTTACAATTGTATCTCGGCAGATCACATCCAATCATGAAATATCACTAAATAATTCAACAGATGTTAATAATTAATGTCACATGTGATTAAAGTAATGTAGTGTATGTGTACAGTGTATGTAATGTAATACTGAAGAGCAGGCGTGTAACTTGACAGCCCAATGTCCCACGGGTTAAAAACTGGTGCCGACATTTTCATACTTCTCATTTTCATTCATTTAGAAATCCAACAATCAGGAACCAGCGTGGTCACACCTGTGACGTGCAGCAGAGCCTTGCTTCTTACTCTGGTGGCTGCTGTGTACCAAATGACGTCATTCGGTTCTCGCAGCCCCCGAGCAGTGAGAACATACTTGTTTCTCACAAGAGTGTGTAACAGCCTTAACTGGCAGGAGACTGACAGGGTAACAGCATTCAATCAATTTTCCAGTATTTTCCTCACTCTGTTGTCAGAGATGGAATCAGACTTTTTAAAGTACATGAAACGTTTGTAAAGACATCTGAACATACACACACACTGAAGACTGAATCCCTGCTTCCTCCCATTTAAACTAAAAATGCAAAGTGGACGATCAGGTCTCGAGGCTGTGTAAATATCACTCACTACACCCTGGGGTAAAGGTATGAGAAGTCTGTCAATGTGAGCTACTTTCGCTTTTCCTACTTTAATACAAACTCTACCTGAAAAAAGTGCCTAATGTTAGTTATGCAAGTCAACTGGGAACAACATTTATCTTCCATTTAGCAAGCCGCACTGATTGCGCTTGCTTCTAGATGAGTTAATCTGCCAGAAGACCTACAGGAAATATTGTTGATGTTAATCAAAACACCATGTTTATCGTGTTTATACCGCTGCATAATTCAAAGCACAGGTATTAACACGGTCACGCCACTTTGTGATTAATGAGACAGATGTAACTGTATAGTGTTGAACTTTATTTTATTTTCAGTTCCTTTTACGAGGAGAAGAGAGAAGAGAATTATTTAATTTAAGAGAATTACATTTTAATAATGCACCACATCTGGCACATTTCTAGAGTCATCTTCATTAATTAATTTTCTAAAACCACTTGTTCTCCAGAGGGTTGTGGAGCCTATCACAAGTCAATGGACATGGTCACCAGTCAGCCCCACTGCTAACACAAAGAGACAAACAACCGTTCATCCCCACTTGCACACGCACAGACAACGACTGAAACAACGCAATGTGATCGACGACATCAGCCTACCGATGACTATCTCGGACAGCAGGAACGATCCAGGCCAAGGAAGCCAATTTACCAATCCTCCAGGAAGTTCATCTTAGGTCCCAGCTGGTGGGTTTGAATCCACATCCTTGTTATAGTAACTCGTCAGTGCTAACCACTACATCACTGTGCCACCCTAGTGCCATTTTATAGTTTTACAGGCAATACCCATGATGGTTTTGGGCTGAGGGCAACAGTAGATGGTCCTACATCAAGATTATGCACAGTGAAATAACAGGCCAAAAACAAGATGAGTACTGATACAAATAAAATGTATGTGGCATTCTCATAAATGCTACAAGTTTTTACATGCACTGCCCAGGCACAACATTATGACAGCTGACAGAAGTGAATAACATTGACCATTTTGCAAGAATACAATGTCGTGCTGGGAACTTTTGGACATGGCATTTGTGTGGATGTCACTAAGACATGTATCATCCACCTAGACCAGACCAGGCGCCCCCACCCCACAGCAATGACACTTTATACCTATCTTTGTAATGGGAATGTCTGTATGGTAGCCAGAGGCATCTGTAAATCATCCGTCAGTTATGGAGCACCACAAGGCTTTGTCCTTTGCCCGCTTTTATTTTCCCTTTATATGCTACCTCTGGGTCAAACATATCTGCAGATATATCTGCAAATCCTTTTCTCGTATTACCTCCACAGCACAGTTAAACCATTTTCTTTTTTTCTTTCTTCTCGTATTAACGCCCAATGTAGAAATTCAGGTTGTGTTGATATTTTTCATTTGCAAAGACATTTCAAATGTATCCATTCATGTGGATGTTACTTAGACATGTAGCACCCAACTAGACCAGAAAATGGTTTAGGAGAAAAAAAAAACATGAAGAGAAGCACAAGATGTTGACCTGGCCTCCAAATTCTCTAGATCTCAAACTGATGAAGTATCTGTAGGATGATTCACAGAGGCCCCTCTCCTCAACCCATAAAACCAAAAGGCCCCCGACTAACAACACTCTGTTGCCAGACATCACAGGACCCCCTCAGAAGGTCGATTTCCACTCGTTCATGAGTCACAACTGTTTTGGAGGCACAAGAGAGACCTACACAATATTAGGAAGGTGGTCATAATGTTATGCCTGGTCGTCTTATGCTGCTAGGATCAGTGCATCTGCTCTATGTTTGCATGGACACCATTTAAGTTAATAATCTGAATATTAGTCTGAAACAGATCGTCTAAAATTTTGTAATCTCTAAAGTTGGTACCTACCACCAGAAAAAAAGCAACAGGCTACAAGTCTCAGTGATATGAAGTTAAAAACCGATAACTACCACATGTCACTACGAGAGAACTGTGACGCGCTAATGATGTGTTAACACATTAATCAATCAGATGGCACCGTCAAAGCTTCAGTGATTGCTTGGGCATCACTTCAGCAGCTGTCCACACTCCACCGTGGTGTGAAGGATATGTGTGTGTGCAGGGCATACAGTCTGAGCTGAGATTAAAATCAAAAAATACACTTATAATAATTAGGCTTAATTGACTTCCTGCTGAGACAGGCATCTGATCATTTCCAGGCCATTTTTAGTTTGGAGAGTAGGGTCTCATTAAAAGCAAAGTGTGGTATTTTCAGTCTCATTACGTTTTTGAACTCTGTGCCGGAAGATATGATTTAAGATGAGGGGAAAAAGTGAGATGTTTTAAAATGCTACTGTATCCTTTCCCATGATCTCCTCAAAGTCCTTGGTGTCTTTTATTTTACTTTTTACTTTCATTATTTTATTTCTGGCCATGTTGTTGTCCGCATATTATATCATATATTATAATTAAAGGGGGTCATACTCTCTGTTAACAGCAGGCGTCACTTATCACATCTCATTGATCATTTTGATCTGAGTTCCCATTTTGTATTCATATATAACATATATAACCTTTAAATATCACAAAATCAGTGATACAAGATAAAAACAGATCCAAAATGCGATGGTATGATATCAGATTATGAAAAAGCCAAAAGTGACTGAACTAAGTGAACTCTTAGGTCGGACTGTGTCTTGATATGTGAGTCGACTGTAAAGCAAAACACTGCAAAGTAGTGTGCACCTACATGGACTCATATACTGTATACATGCATACAGAAACACAGCCGACAGAGACCTGCAATTACTGTAATCACTATGTAAATTTGCCCATTTGCCAAAAGCAGAGCAGAAATCGTGCCAAGTCTTTAAGGCATTGTTATTATTAGCATTTCTCCTACATGGTTTGCAAGAAACATCTTCAAAAAAAAAAAAAAAAGAAAACAAAAACCACAAGAATAGGACAAATGACCGGTTGTGCGAGAAGAAAAACATATTTTTTCTCGGGGAGAAAATATGGAAATAACACACCTTTAAAACAAATTAATACTATGCTGCCACGCCATCTGCTGCGTGCGTGCCATCTGCTGCTGAGTATACCGCAACTATGGTTTTATGGTAGAGACCATTGTAATGAAGGAGAATGGATTTAGGAGCCGATCACGTGACGTTAAGAATCCCAAGAAGGATCCAAACATCTGGAGGGAAAGATTCTGCAAAGCCAAACTTTTTTTTTTTTTTTTTTTGGTTATTCTGTTAAGATATAATCTTATCCAACCAAAGAATACAAGAGTAGCTCCATACTACATGAAACCACTGGAGCTTTTTATGAAATATATTGTGAAATACAACCAAAAGGCAAACTTCTTATCACACTGCCGTTAGGCAGCTTGCAAAACATTTATTTGGTAGGTGACCCAGTGTTTGACACATGCACAAAACAGTTTTTTATTTATATAGTTAACAAAAACCCAGTTAAGGGTTAGTCCAGTCCAGACAGGGAAGTTCAAAAACTTCCTTTCGAGGATTTATTTCCTGATAGAGATTTATATTTCTCCCTGTAATTGATTGTGAAAACATATTCAAATTACTGTTAAATTAGTGTATTCAAAGTCATATCATTTCAAGAGCTTAAATGATTTTTTAAATTTTTTTTTCTTTCCATTTCTTCCTGTCATGAAGCCAGCGCAGCAGCAGAAAAGGTCGTCGGCGTTCATTGACCTGCCTGCCAGTCTTCACTGCAGATGGGCTTTTCAGCTCTTTGAAGGGAGCCGGATGCCGTGGATCCATTCCTTTTAAAGAGCCCTTCAAAAGACTGGTCCTTTTTGATATTTATTTTATTTTTCAGAAGACAGCCCGGGGGTATCTGGGAAAATAATCACTGGAGGAAATGATAGGGTAAATGCACAAAGGGTTCTAGATAGATCCCGTCACAAATTCTGTAACAACATTAGCGTTAACGGTGTTTGAGTCAGGGTCAACTACTGTAATAGCTGCCACTGGACCCCCAACAGCCCTAAAACAGTCTGCAACTCGTACGCTTTGTGAGTCTACAGCCACTTCAAACGAAACACGTCCTCCCTCTTATTGAGGCGGCTGAAAACTGAGACACTCGAGGACAAAACACAGCAAAAAAAAACAATTCAGGTCAATTAAATTTTATTTATATAGTGTCAGTAACAATACAAATGGTCTCAAGACGCTTAACAAAATCTGGCCTGAAACCTCCAGAGCCAGCATGAACGTGAAAGAAAAGAAAAGAGTGTGCGACTCAGTTCCCATCGTTCGTTGTAAAGGTCAATAGATATGATTCGTTCACAAACATTACAACTCTAGTATTTACAGAATCCCCTGCGCTGCCTCGAGAACCAAAAATCTAACTTGTATGTTCTGTTAGTTATGGACAGTCGCTGTCTGATAACTCTGGCACGCTCGAGAGAGAGAGAGAGACTTGGCACTGAAAGTCGAATGCTTGTAAAACAATGACCTTCCTGAGAAGGGAAACTTTGTTGAGCGATACTTTCATTTTCTCTCATTAGTCAGATTATTATTTCTGCCGAACCACAACTGATTAATTAACAATCGAACTAACGTCAGTCAAAAACGGGTCATAAGAGCTTTTAAGAAATCTTGAACCAGTCATTTTTTTTCCTTGTGCATGTTAAAGAGGCGAGTCTTGTTAGTGTAGGGTTCTCCGTGGTGTGACTGACTCTCGCTTTATTTGAATGAATATAACCAAACCGGACGGCTGAGAACCATTTGCGCAGCCTGTGTTTATACGATGCAAACACCAGACTGTGCAGATATAATCGGTATCACTGTGCACACTGGTTTTATGTGGGCAGAAAGTGTTTGTTTGTGTTGCACTGTAGCTGGGAACGGTTTCCATGAGATTTTCTCACGTTTCTCAATTTCATTAAGCAAAAAAAAAAAAAACCTTAATGATTCCCTCTATACAGTAGGCCGCACTGTAGCTGGGAACCGTGGTTCCAAATTACTACAGCCGACACAAATGTGGGACAAATAATGAGACTGAAAGACTGGTAAAGCTGCATGTAGTCGTTACTGGAGGAAGATCAAAGTGGTGCGCAAGAAGGACGAGAGAAGAGGGAGAGGAGAAAGGAACGTTCATGGAGAGGACGGTGGGAATGTATAGGGGAAAAATACAGGATGATATGCAAGAGGAAGAGGAGAATATAAAGACATCAGTGAGAGAAAAATGGAAATGACAGGTAGAGAGATAATGTCAAAAAGCTGGTGCGCTAAGACATTTGATACTGGAAAAAGAGGAAAATAGTGCATCATAGACAGGAGGGCGTAAAGGTATGTAAGAGAAAAGGTGTCCTGTTTCTCGCAGTTAAACCATCCATCATTCCTGCCGCCCTTTTTCTCCTGGGACCTCGTGCTATTACAGCTACTAGAAAGTAATACAGACTTCATTATATGCTCTCCATACCATGTGCTTAGCGCGTGATCCACTCCTGTCTCAGTTCAGGATAGCATCTCTTCGTACACGACACTGATCTTTCACGTGCTTATTTTTCTTTTTTTTTTTTACGCTTGGTTGTGAGCCGAGGAATATCTAATTCTCCGGTTCACTGGAACGCCCTGGTGGATCAACACGTCCGGATGCATCCTGCACCATGCACTTGCGATATATATATTGCATGTAACCCCCGCCTCCTTCCCTCTCTCTGTTTCACCCCTCAAACGCGAGTTGCTCGATAGAAAAAGCTGCGATGAAGAAATGTGTGAAAACTTCCCAACCTAAGAATGAGTGCGATGCCCCACCTCCCTCTCCCCCCCGCCGCTAATTTTGGAGATAAATTGCAGAGCTGGGAGGGTCGAGTCTTGCGTGGCTGATGTATTGAGATGCTCTTTTTTGCTGAGCATCCGAAACGACTGCAGATAGAGTCAGACGCTTAAGAGCATTCCGTGCAAATAGGCTCATCCACGCGTACATTAGCGCCATCAAAAGACCAATTCTGCTCTGCAACTTGAGCACCACCGCACAGACGGAAGGTAACACACGCAACACAATTAGGAAAATGCAATTTTAATCACATTATCTTATCAGCAAGATAAGGGAGAAGGGAGTGATGCACGCAAAATTGCACCAGTGTCTCTAATCTCTTTCAGTGAATTAAAATGATTCGCAGTAATTACAGTCCATGTGATGAGAAAGGAAATTCCATATGGTGATCTTAAATCCGGGATTCATTACATCAAATTGCAGTCCAGATAAAATAACAGGATGAAGAATATTAAATTTAATATGCAACCCCTCTATGAAACACCCGCGTGGCTCGCAGTCATAGGTTAAATCTATAATACAGTTTTCTCAGCGCCCTTCTTCGGTGGGCTCCGGCTCACATATGGCTCGTTAATTCACCCTTAGCTGTTAATTAAAACGACACGCTTATGAAAATAAACACCGCGCCGCGTTAGCCTAGAAATCACTATCACCTTTCCGGCTAATAAAGGATTATTTCATGTCAAGAAAGTTTCTGTAAAAAAAAAAAGAGAGAGACTCAGCCTCTAAAAGGTCATCACAACTGGCCCACGTGGGACATTGTGACACTGCAGCGGAAACGTCAGCTCATTTAAAGACGTCTTGGAGAAGAAAAAGCACGGAGATTATTCAGTATGATCGCAGCTGAAACAGGCAAACTTCACACGTGGAAAGTCTCTCAGTGGGGCTACTTTACTCCGCACCCTGAGTCCGTGTAATTAGTACCGTGGAGGTTTCAGTTCAACATAACATTCAAAAGATTTTTATCCCAGGCTGGAGGCCATATGTGAAGAAGCTATAGCAGCTATACGGTACTACATGCATATAACTGCTATATACATATTTATATGGAGTATACAGTGTGTATATCGCCAGAGAGTTTTATGTATTTTTACTATCACAACTTATATTTTAGTAATTAGATGTAGGAATAATATCATGCATAGAATTAGCATGATTCTAGTAGCGTTGCGTGTTTTTATTCATACCAGAAACAGTCTTGAAAAGCTTTGAGTAAATTCATAATTCACTGAACCACGGGGCTAATTAGTGTTCATGTGTAAATGAATGCAAGCGTGCATATGGACCCATGCACGTGAGCAAATTTTGAACCCCTTCTTCTTTGTCAGGTGACTGGTTCCATTCCACACCCCGGGGAACGAACTTGACTGATTAGCTAAAGAGAATTAATCAAAGTTACAAGCTGGAAATCCTGGGGAGCAGCCCCGACACATCCTTCATCTGGAGGACTCACTCCAGTGAGGTCCACGGAGACACGGAGCTGCCGGATTCCAGGCGTGATCCTCAACCGTTTAACATACAGCATGTGTGCGTGTCTTGCTTTAATTTTCAGTTTTTTAATTTTTAGCAAAAGACCTTTTGGGTGGCAAAGTCCTCAAATGCACCTTATTCATGTTAAACAATGTATATTAATACAGACAACGCATCCCCACTTCCTTGCAATGGTCAAACTGACGCTATTTTCCAGAGGATACAGGCGTTTTTGGAGCCAGACTCACTCCACTCTCATTTTTGCGCTCTACTTCTCTACTATATTTTCGAAGCTCTCAAAATTCAACGGAATTACTTCAGTTGTAGTTTGATGAGTATTTTAGTGTTGACCTGTACTGCAGCCAGTCACTAGGGGGAGCTCTACTTGCCTTGGCTTCACCTTAGAGGAGCAGTTCTGCTGTCCGTCATTATACGGCCTGTGGAAGGGGTTTTTTCAGGCCAAGGACCCCCAAACTGACAGAGAGATTAAGTATTGACCTCCTACCTACGATATGTGTTCTATATTAATTCGGGATGTCCGATAATATTAGCCGATATTAGCCTATTTTTTGTAATATCTGTTCATATCGTTATTGGTTTTACCACCGATAATGAAAACGGATAACATAACCGGCTGGTTGTGCTGCTGCGCTATCAGGTAGGGTGTGATGATCCAACCTGTTGTTTGAGACAAAATGTTAATAAATATGGCACCTTTCCGTAAGTTGAAGCAGTGTTCTTATTTTTTATAGACAGTGTTAATTTGTGGAATGCATCTAGTGGGGCATCACAGTAAAAGTAGGTGATGTGTTAATTCCACAACAGGAGATATGTGACCTAAAGTTAGTCTGGGTGAAAAAAACAAACGCCTGCATATATCGGTATACCATATTGGTTGATATCGGATCGGAAATTAAGAATTTGGACAATATCTGTTATCGGATATCGGCAAAAAGTCAATATCGGAGATCCCTAATAATAATTGTTACATCGTTATTATCATTTTTCATTCAATATTAAGCTATTCAAATAATGCTCAGGTCCAAATATTCATCTTTTTTTTTATTTCAAACATGTGCAACAGACTGTTTGCAATTTCAATTCTCACCTACTGAAAGAGCAGTTTGGATGCTGAATGTGTCGCAAACCATTTATCTGCCTTTTCAGTGCAACCTGACGTGAACCAGCTGACCTGCACTATGTGCACATTACAGATGGAGCAAATGCTGGTAAATGTGCAGTTTTAAACATTCTGTTGGTTGTGATATATGACTTCAAGAAATCTAACGAGCAGATCAGCGCATGTCCAGTAACACTTTTTAATCACCTGCGCCGTCCAGGCCCTCCTCTCCTCCATCCCTGTGGCGCCGCTCCTTCATCATGAGCTTGTTCCCTATGGGGCGGCCATGTTTAGAGCAGCATCAATGAATTATTGTTGCTGCAGCATTTTTCCAGCTCCCACTTGATGCCTTCTATGCTCATTGCCGCCAGTCACCCATTAGACCCCCCGCTGATCTCAGTCCACACTGTTCTGATCTTCAGCCTTCAAAGATCTGGAGTTGTTGTTGCCATGTATGGCATTTGCATGTGCTGTGAACCCACAACATGCATTCGCAGGAGGTTCTTGATACGTGTGCACCAGAAATCAAATCACCGGACGGATGGCAGGAAGATGAGGAGCAGACAAATCAGGAGTTTGAGAAAGAACACACTGATGAGATCTGTGACATAAAAATGCATGGGCATCCACAGAAAGCAACAGTGGTGTATAATTTCAGCATTTCAAAGATGAACAGAAGCCACTACTCAACGTCCAGACCAATGCTCTCCAGGTGGTAGACAAACGAGAGGCTTCTCCACATGATGCAAACACTTCATCCATCTGAAGAATCCAAAGGGCAGATTAGACTTCACTGAAAGACATCTGGAGAAACCAGGGAACTCCTGGAACAGCATTATTTAGAGACATGAAACCCTTCTAGATGCGCTAGGAGGAAAAAAAAGGCTCATGATCCGGGTGCATCCGGCTGAAGACAGCTGCAGTGAAGCCCTGGCAAGTTATCACAAATGAGGAAACCCATTTTCTGATGATCATGGCTGCTTCGGGCAGGCGTCGTCTGAAGCAGATTCTCTGCTGAATATTAAAAATGCACATCCATGATGAGATGAATTTCTCCATTCGTTCTTTTCAGTGGTGCAAATGTGACTGGCGTGCAAAAGTGGGTGTAGTTCCTACAACATTTCCTTCCAATTTGGATATGGATACCCTCAAATTCACGAGTCCCTCAAAGTCGAGACTCTGCAGTCTGTGGATCTAACTGTAGGGTGAGTGTTTCCAACCATGTTACCAGTGAATGTTTGCGGACAAAATTGTTCTCTCGGACAGATGAAAAAAATATATAAAATGCCAAATTTGGTCACCAGTTTTTCACCGTGTATTTCAGAGGCATCTTTCCAATGTGAGACAACCGAAGTAAGAAAGATTGAGTGTAGATTTGTGTTCATTAAATCTTCGTACCAAAAAAAATGACTCGGTTGGTCCCATACTGGAACCATGACACCTCTGATATAGAAAACTAATTATTTTCACCAGTATGTACTTTCTCATCCGTAATGTAGTGGTTATCACGTTCGCCTCACACGCAAAAGTTTCCTTGTTTGAAACCGGGCGGAAACACGTTTATACTGCAATTTTACCATTTTGGGACAAATAAAGGTTTTCTATTTTCTATTCTGAAAAAAAAAAAACAGGAGGTTTTTGGGAATGCTCTTTAAAGTTCTATCTAACGTAATACCCATTCAAGAATGTGAAATCATTACATTCATTCATTGGGTGCAAAACTTACTTTTAATTAACTGGAACCATTTACTTGATTTCTTAAATTCAAAAGTATTACAATAAAAAGCAAAATACCATTTTATTTTTCACACAATTATTCTGGCGACCAACGGTCTCAGATGCTCTTGGACGGTGCTTGATTGCTCTGGCCAAAGGCAGCTTCAAAATGAAAGGTATTAGTTCTATTACTCTCTGAGACATGACAGTTGCCGTTTATAGCCCCATATTGCACTGGTCACTGGTTTATGTGGTGTGGCAGTCCCCACTGCTATTCTCTAACTTTTATTTTATTTTTGTCTGCCCTCAAGGACTTGATCCCAGACATTCCTTCCAACACACAAGGTTAGTTTCCAGCTCAATAACTACACTAACAACTCTCACTGTCCCTGCACGGTGCCACCGTTTGTTTTTATTTGCCATTAACTATTGATCGTGTTTGTTCCTGCTGTCTGAGGGATGGTACGATATCTGTTTGTCCAAAGCTGCTCATCTTATTTTTATTCCTATTTTTTTTTTTTAATATTGTGTTTTGTGTTTTATCATGAAAAACAATATATTAACTAAATGAAACAAAATGTTCTTTTACTTTCTGGTGTTTCTGTATCTATGGCTGATGCTGTGCCCCGTGATCCCAGTTTCTAATAGTGTTTTCCTCATCTGTCTTTTTAAATGAAACATTTAATAGTGTGATTCCTACAGTCGGAGTCGATTAACGTGGTCTTTCCCGCATAAAAGTCCCTCCAGGATTCATCATATGCCCTTTTTTTTAAAGTGTGAGAGGAGGAGTGGAGCTCCAGGTTACATTTCTTCAATTATGAAGAGCCTGGCCTCTGGCATGGAAACCTCAGTAGATTAAGTGTTCTCAATATATATGTGGCAAAATCTTTTAATGTATGCATGTATGCATTTCCATTTGTATTCCTTTACATTCCTTTACAGCGTGTATGATACCTAACTATCCCAAACATCATCTGCTTTGCCTTTCGTTTGTATTTCATTTCTGCAGTTTTGGCTATTTGCAGATGCAAAATATTTTGCGGATTTTAGACATATCCAAGCATCTCTTCGTCAGCCGTAATCGGTGTTTCCAGATACAGTCGGTCCTTTCTAGCTCAAAACTTCCAAAATTGTGAAAATTGTCCCACACTAGTCCAAATTTTGTTCACAGCCCATTTTGATGTAACGGTGTCAAACATTTTCTTCAATGCTTAAGTCAAATCCAATACGCCATCCACTTCAGCCTACCATATTCTACCTGTGTATGAGTAACACTCGAGTCATGTTGCGTGCTATCAGTATGTGATTTTTGTGTTATTTCACGCTATCGTATCTTTAAGGACGTAGCTTTAACCCTAGCCATCTTGTGTGTCCTTCAACATTGTGTAATATGACTCGCAAAAGGCTTTAAATGAATAGGAATTACACATGTCTGTCTGAAGTGGTGCGCTCTTTATACACAATTCAGTATTGCTCTGCTCTTGGATAGCACTTAAATCAGATGTGAAACCACACTGCTGTTCAAAGGATGGTCTTCAAAGATAGTATTCCTTTCTCCCGCTTATCGTAGTCGTTATCAGTACTTTTAAAGGGGCATCCAATTATTTTTCTCAACAGGGATAGTAAATAGAAGCAGAAAATATGGGAAATAGAGCAGAGGAATAATATGCAGCAACTGGCACAAACAGTCAGGGATAAAATCTAGGATTTGTTGTTCAGGTCAATTTATGCGTCCTAAGAACTAGGCTATTGCCCCACCCACTATTAGCAATTCATCACTTATGTTTGGTAACGTGCTTTAATATTTAAATAAGCTTAAGATCAACCACTTCTCAAAATGTCAAGTTTTATCCATTTAATAAAAATGCCTCCTATCAAATCTCTTTTCTTATCATTGAGGTTTTAGAGTAGGTTATAGCTTTTTCTGCTTTTCTACCTGTTTTATTCTTTGTTTCTACACTTCACAAAACAGTTAACTTGTGCATGTCAGTCAAATATCAGAGCAGTACAGAATGACTTTATACCTATCTTTGTAATGGGAATGTCTTTTTGCCAGCCAAAAAGGAATCTGTAAATCATCAATCAGTTATGGAGCACCACAAGGCTTTGTCCACTTATGTTTTCCATTTATATGCTACCTCTAGGTCAAATACATCTGCAGATGGCTCCCAAATCCTTTCCACTTCTTACTTCAGCAGCGCCATTGAATTATTTTCTTCTTTCTTTCTTCTCACTCAATGTAGAAATTCAGGTTGTTTTGATATTTTTAATTTGCAAAGAATTCTTTCTTTAAAACCCAGGAAATCCTTTGGATGGCATTCGTGTGGATGTTAATTAGACATGCACCACCCACCTAGACCTAGACCAGACCAGACCAGACAGACCCCATATCAATGACACTCCTTGAGGGCAGCAGTCATCCACAGCAGGATGCAGCCTGACACAGACACACAAAAATGCTTTACGAACAACTCAAAAAACAAGGTGTTGACTTATCCTTCAAATTTACTAGATCCTAAACTAATCAAGTATCTATGGGATGATCCAAAGAGGCCCCTCCCCTCAACTCATAGGACAAATAAGACACGACAGGAAAACTCTCAGAAGGTCCATGTCCATTCTCTAATTAGTCACAACTGTTTTGTTCATAATTTGACTACTGGTTAGGGAGGCAGCTTGGAAACTGTGCAGTCATTGGTTCGACTGCCACTTCATCATGGCTGAAGTGCCTTGAACAAACACCTAAAAGTCCCTCAACTACTGCCTGGGCACCTTGCATGGATGCCTACTACTCCGAGTGTACTTGCTTCGTTGAATGCAGAGAACAGATTCTTTGTATGTGTGTACATGTTGCAAATACATGGCAAATTTGATTTAATTTCAGATTTGATGTACTTTCGTACCTCCAACATGTATGGCTTACAACCGAAATGCAGATGAGACCCTCTCCAAGTAATTCTGAGGTCAAGGGTAAACACCAGGCAGCTTCAAGCTGTCGTAATCAA
This sequence comes from Mugil cephalus, assembly GCF_022458985.1. Classification (NCBI taxonomy): domain Eukaryota; kingdom Metazoa; phylum Chordata; class Actinopteri; order Mugiliformes; family Mugilidae; genus Mugil; species Mugil cephalus. Next base: position 25,627,888 of record NC_061771.1, read on the forward strand.
GTCCCCTGGACTCTGCGAGGATATGCTAGAAGCAACAAGGCTGGTTAGTTGTGTTTTCCTCTTTTTAGCAGAATCATCCTCGATATTTTCATTATTTTTGTCTGTGTGCTGAACTATTTTCTATTTCCCATCAAATATTTTCGACAGCATCTAAGTCATTATGACACGGTTGATAACACAGAAATGTCAAAGAAATGAGAAGGTATGATTAAGGTTTGGCAACTGAAACACACAAATGCCAGACTTACTTTACAGCCTCCCTCTCTACCGGGCTTAAACTTAAATGGCACCGTTGCCAGAGCGTAATGTAATCTTTATGTCCTTGGGTGTTGGGCCTGGGGCTAACCGCTTCATGGCCTTTTTATTCTCTTTTGAAATGTTTTGATAGAATGAAGATTAAGATATAGAAGATAAATAAAGCAAATGTTCAGGCTGACTGTTATCTCCAGAGTTTCATGATATTGGAAAATCAGGCTTCATTGCTGGAGTTCCAACACTATTGCAGTTCGTCACAGCATGTCTGGGCGTTGGTTCAAAAAAATAAAGAATAAAAAATTAAATTAAAAAAGAGCTACAATCCTGTCAAGCTTATTTTACCTGAAATATGCCGTCGCCTTCCTTTTAAGTGTCTTCCTCCCCTTCTCTACCTGCTCTCTAGTCTTTCTCCCTTCTCATCTTTTATGCTGTTCATCTACATCAGCACCGGTCAACTAGGGGAAATGTTCTGTCTCTCCTTCCTCCTGCTGCTTCGCCTCCTTTTCCTCATGGCCCGCGCATCAATAATTCACAGTCCCCTGCAGAGACGTGCGCCTGGTGGACTGATTAAACATGAGAGCGAGAGCACGACTGAGAGAGATTGCAGAGGTGTGAGGGAGATGCAGGAAAGTGGAATAATTACAAACGAAGATGAATCAGAGTTTGAAATGCACTAAATACAGACTGCAATTATGCAACTGAGTGTAAATTAGCTTGTGGCTGAAGTGAGATATCAGTCCTTGTGCAAATATGTGACCTCCTGGACTCCTGGATTTTAAGTTTAAAATCTTTAATTTAGAACCTTTCTGTCCAGCCCTGACTTTTCTTTTTCAGGGGCTATTTCTGGCTATTTTGCATTTGCTTTAAGGGTACGCTCTAGATCAAGCTATTGGAACGTATCATTTAATGAAGGCTGTTAATGGAAAAATATTTGTGTTTGTGTCCCTCGGTATGCGCTTAAACCCAGCAACCCAGAAAGTCCAATATTGTGCCTATCACTAAGTGGGAGCTGGAAGCATAAATCAGCCATCTCTGATTTACACAGCCTCGCTAATGTACCGTCGTCGGGTGAAGGAAGCACCACATTAATATTGTCTCCTCTCTTTAAATCTGCCACATCCTCTGCTTCCTACTTCCCAGGCAGTCACCCATGAAGGAGTTTGTAGCTTAAATCTTGTCCCGTTCCTCCTTTGCTGTAGGTTGTATTCGTACAAAAAAAAAGAAAAAGAAAAAAAAAGCAGTCGAGCAGAGACTCAAACTGTATTAATGCGCATATGATATTGACTGAGTTCAGTTCTGGGATTAGTTGTAGACGGCCAGGCAGGTACTCTGCTGCTTTGTTTTACATGAATCAATTGTTTGTGAATCGAATTACACGCGTCCGTTTAAGATGGTTCATGTTGTCGAAGGGTGCAGCAGCAGCAGCAGCAGCAGCAGCAATATTCTCATTGTCATGTCTTGTTGAATCACTATGTGTTGCAAACAATTTTCACTGTTCTGACTGGTCTGAAAGGCAAAATGCTTCCAAGCTTGTAGCCCATTTTTTGATTTGACCAGCTTTGTGATAAGCAAACTCTCAGGAAAGCAACCAAAGTTTTGTCTTCTCCTGGTCATGTGCTTGCCAGTGAATTTTCTCCATTGTCCTCTGCTCCAACTGTCTATAAGACAAACCGTCCTCTGCCATTCATCTCTCTAATTCTATATAATCTTTTATCTGGGCTCTTCTCTAGTTAGTTTAGTGTTATCTATTTATTCTATTTATTGACCATTGATTCCACTGTGTTCCTTTTACCTTTTTATCTGTGTTTGGACGGGAGCAGAGTAAAATGATGTAATGGAGTAATACCTGTTCTTAACCTGTTTCTAATTCTTAATAATGACAGAAAATATGTAACATATTTCAGACACAATCAGTTTATTGGTGAAATTTTACCTTCTTAATAAAAGCCCATGATTCTGAGGACATCCCACCTATCAGGATCAATTTAAACAGTTTATGACATGCTATTATGCACGTAGCATAAGAGCATGTGTTTCATATCAGTCCACCATTTACTTTAATAATGCAGATATTGGATTTAGCGACAAATAGCAGCAGCCTGTGCGGTTCATTTACAGGAATATTAAACATAAACTATTGCAATTGCATGTAAGATTAAATAAAGCTTAAATGAATAAAACAAATTTATATCAAACAGTTGACTTTCAGTCTAATTTTGCTTGCTAGTAGAGCTTATAAATTTAAGCTAAGTATTTTTTTCCAGGTTTTGACCAACTTTGTTTACATACCTGTAAATCGCCATGGTCAAAAAAATCAAGAGCACAAACATTGGGTTTCAAAAGGTAACGGTGATGTCAGTTTTTATTAGCAAACAACACTAATAGCCTCACGTTACGTGAACAGAGCAGTTTGTTTAAATATGCTAACAGGCATTTACAGGTTATAGTGTTTGAGATGTTTTGCCACCAGCTAAGCCCCGTCCCTCAAAAATGATCACATTGTTTACAATCTGTGAAGGGGTCTATAGGACACATTGTTTAAGATGTGCAATATTTCAAATTTGAGGAGTGGTTAGCACTGAGACAGCACAGCAAGAAGGTTCAGGGTTTGAATACACTGGCTGACTGGGGCCTTTCTGTGTGGAGACTGCATGTTCTCCATGCGTCTGCGTGAGTTCTCTCCAGGTACATGCTTGTTAGGTTGACTGGTGATTAGGTGTGAATGGTTGTCTGTCTCTCTGTGTTAGCCCTGTGATAGGCCAGTGACCTGTTCAGGGTGTACCCTGCCTCTCGTCCAATGACAGCTGGGATAGACTCCAGCCCTCCGCGACAAATGGTTACAGAAAAAAAACCTGACTATTTCCTGTTTGTTATGAGGCCGTGGTGGAGTAAATTAGATCCTGGCAGGCTGCCATAGTATTAACATTGTATGGGAAACCCTGAGATTGGTGGTCAGGACTGGTGAGCCTTTAGCCTTGCTAGTAGGCCATATTGTACGACTTGTTTCTTTTTTTTTTTTTACATTGCTTGCGGTGCCTCCCATAGTATAAACATTGTATGGGAAACCCTGAGATTGGTGATCAGGACCAGTTAGCCTTTAGCCTCGCTAGCAGGCTGTCTTGTTTGCCTCGCTTCTGTTTTTTTCTCACATCACTCACGGCGTTTCCCTTTTCCTGTGCTGTTTCTGGAAGGGGCACATTCTTATTCCCTGTTTCACAAAGTCTACCCATGTGTGCCATGTTGTCTACCCACCTCTCGTGTATGCGGATAGCAGTGACAAAACAACAAAAACACAGATGTCACGGGATCTAGAAAAGCTGCTCCATTATGTCACTTACATACCTGCAGAATCAGTCAATTGCAAACCCAGCTGCAACATGTTGTAGTCTTACTCTTACACCATTAGAGGCACACTGGCATGAGAACACATGGTATATCCACAAGAGATAAATACCATATGGCCTCTGAAGGTAGAGACTTCTTACAGCCTAGCAGCAGCCGTCAACTTTAGCTCTGATTTGGGATGATTGAAGACCGCGCCATTTAATGAGGGTTTTAAAACACACCACCTGCTTGGGAGGCGAGGAGGCACGGCTGGGGGATTAATATTTATCTGTGGTACCTTGAAAGCCGTGGCAGATGATAGAAAGTTATGTTTTCATGAAGTCTCCCCCTTCTCTTGTCAGATTTGTTACAGGGGCATTTAATAATTCAGCGTTGCATACGACCACCCAGGCATACACACGGAGAGTCATACTTCACTTAAATTATCTGATAGTTAAGGGATTTGCACAAATCTATTGTTACACACATATTCACACACACACACACACACACACTGGCTTATATTGTTGAGTGCACTTTTACATGACTGATACGTCACTGATCCTGAGTGATTTCTGCCAGTGCCTCAGGCTGCAGATTTATTAGTGTCATATTAGGAGGAAATGGAAAAAAATTACCCGAGGGGTTTGAGTATTTCCATTTATTTATGCACTGGTGAAAAAAAAAAAAAAGTAATATACTATATCTGACAAGGAAACTGGGAATATATTGATATCGAGCATATGCTGTAGGCAGGTGTAGTGCGTGAGTCAGTAAGTCTTTGCCCGTCTCTATTTTAATGAAAAGCTGTCAAAAGTGCTGGGACTGTATCTGAAATGAGTGAATTTGATGTAGTGTAACAAAGAGAAAGTTTGCACAATCATTGGGATTCAAGGTTTTAAGAGCATTTTGACTTTGCCTCATCATTAAATAATTTCAACTTGTGTGTGCGTGTGTGTGTGTTGGGAACCAAATATTGGGTTAAATATGAGTGCCCTGAGAGGAAATATTATTATCTCATTTGCTGATTTCGCCCACAAGTGAAGTTGTGCTAAGGGAGTAATTAATCCACATTTCAGAAAAATATACATGCATGCATGTCTACGTGCAGCATATCAGTTCCTGCATCTACGTTCTGCTGCTGCATGTGTGTTCATGCGCTTATTTGCGTGTTGGCATTTTGCTCAGTTTCATTACTGAACATGTCCCACAGAGAGCCACGGCCTCACTGAGAGCATTTCATTCACAATTCATGTATTTTCACTCCCTCATCAATAATGAGTTTGTGAGGTCATCACCGTGTGCCGCGCCGCAAGGGCTGCAAGGGCTGCTGGGTCTGTCGATAGCAGCGTGATGAAAGATGTTTATAATGAAGGCGGGGTGATGCAGAGCATAAAATCTGATATTATGTAGAAAGCGGGGTTTAACAGAACCAAATTACACGTCGGGTAGGAAACATGCCGGGCTCAGATCTGGCAAAACGTCTCAACAGTCTTGAGGGCTAGATGTTTGCTGGTTTGTTAAAGTAATTGAGAACATTCATCTGAATGGGTAAATTTAGGAAAATTCATGATGAAAAAAGGCGAGGCAAACACAACTGATTATGACAAGCCATCATGGACAACTACTGACCTTCCAAATGCAATAAAATTCATGTTCTTCCTCTCCTCCCATAAAAAAAGACAAGAAAAAAAGTCAATGGATTCAGAAAAAGAAAAGGTTGTGACAATGATATGTTTGCATGTGCCACAAACACTTAATCACTTTAAATTATGACGCTAACGTTAGCTAATGTCAGTAGTGAATGTTGATGCTGAACTGAAATGACAGTTGGTAACGACAGAGCAGAGTTACGTTACTGTAAAGCATTTTTTTTTACATAATAAAAGGGTTAATTTTGGCTAAGCTTCATGCTGTATTTATGTCATGATTCATTAATTTAACGTTATGGAATGATTATGAAATGAAAAAAACGATTAATCACAATTAAATATCATTAATTTTTAATCTATATTCATAGTGTACGCTACAAATTGAGTGTTCTGACATATCATTATTGGAATGTTCACACAACTGGACAGATTCATACAATATAATATATAATAATGAAGCTATATAATAAAGCTGCATGATTTAATTTTTCAAACTACGGTCATATGTTCAAAAGTATAAAAGCCACAGATTCGATATTTATACATATAATGTGCTCACACATGGGCAAATTTGTGAATCTTACAAATTTAATGAGTAGCAATGGTTAGAAAACATTTTATTGTCTATTACTAAGATCAACTGTGTGGTTACAATGCCACTCAAAGGGTTAAAGAGTAACTAAGTTGCTTTACTAATTACTGATTTTAAAAGTATTTTTCTAAGTCTCTGTTTCCCCCCGGGGATGCGAACCTGTGGCCTTCCTACAAGCTCCACATCTAACCACCACTCCAGCATCATCAGCTGAAAGTTATCTAGATCCTGGAGTGTTTTTTCGCAGCATATGAAACCAGCCTGAGAGAGGCCAGTGAGCAGGTGATCAATAAATACATTGTTTGGATGAGCTGACAGCTCTGGAGGCGTGAGCTTGGATATTTACTGGTGTTGAATGATGGACTTTGAAGAGGTTGTTTTTTTTTTTTTCAGCCGTGAAGGAAAGAGGTTTTGAAACGGGAGATAAATTGACTTTTCTTGCATTGGTGCTTGCGGTAATCCAGCTGAGGGCGAAGGGAGTCAGAATGGAGGTTTGCACAGGAAAAAAAAAAAAAAAAAAAGATCGAGAACTGCCAACAATCAGAACGAGAATGTCTGTGTTCAAAACCGTCCAATTTAAATGGGCATCACGTTGAAAAGCTGCGTTGTGCTATCTGAGATTAAAATCACCAGTCGGTGGCAGACAAGCATCTAATTCCCGTCTTCTATCAGGATAAACTCAATCCCTTGACAAGCATGGGTCAGCAGATTTAATAATAGCTGTAATGCTCTCACGGGTGAAACGTCTTTTTTTTTTTTTTTTTATGACATTCTGGGGAGTTGAGAATAACATCTTGACCTATTTGCTTTGCACTATTTTTTTTTATATCTGTCTTGAGGTGAACCAGTTGCTGCAGAGGGGAGGTTAGCTCACCTAGCAGAGGAGAGAGACTAATGAGTCCTTTGGGGCGCTAATGGCAGACTAAGGTAGAAGGCCGAAACGGCTGCACTGGTGCGTGAGACACCTAAGGTGGAGGCACTTTCCAGCAACCGCTGACGTGAATTGAGTGCTTGGACTGATCGCATCGTGACCCACGTGGTCTGAGCGGTAGGAGCCGCTGGAGTGACAGGAAGGGCTGAGGTTGGTCTGCATTGTCCAGAAGGTGTGGATGATGGAGCACCAGAACCACGTTTCCTGGCAGACGCAGATATTTTTCCTGGGGGAGGTGGAGAAACGTTGCTGGCTTTAACTGTGCCTGCGAGCTGATGAATCTGAGGCAGCTGCAGGATCTCGGACTTGGAAAAAGCTAGCCGGACACGCTTCTGGTTAGCTTAGGTGTAGCCTGAGGTTGATTTAACATCATTGAACACATCAAACATGATCTTTCAGATCCAAGGCGCATTATATCGGCACCTGTATCTGTTGTATTTGTTAACTTATCCTCAGCCACCATCATTTCAGATTGGTTCCCAGATACAAGAAGCTGGAAGTCTTTACCATAAGGCCTGAATAGATGCTTACTTTTGGCGTCTTTTGGCACACTGTATAAAGAAGTTCAAACAAACAAAACGTTTTCTTCACAGGACGTCAATGCGCTTCTACAAAAAAAAAAAAAAAAACACCCGAGACATACGGTGCAGTGTACTGCTGGATGGCGTCTGATGTGACAGAACACTGGCTCAGAATAACACATGCTGCTGCACTTTTATGCCTCGAGCTGAATAATTAAAGCCGTTACAGCGATACAAAACTGAAATGTTGGAAACAAAATATGCTGTTGTCTTTTTTTTTTTTCATGCTTTAAAATAGCTCCATTGGTATTTTGCTTCCCCTCCATACTGTCTAGTTCTTGCTGTCTTTCCAGATTGTTCCAGAACGCGATGGGGTCCACCTTGCATGCGCTTTGTATCCACACCATGAGGTGCTAACACATACGGTCCGTAAGTAGAGAGTTGAGTTTGGAGAGACAAATGCCAGCTTGTATGTGAGACTGAGGTGAAATAAACCATATAGTTGATATTCCACAGCTTGACTGCAGAGTAGTAACGGAGCTGCATACATATTTAATGTATGACAAACACATTCTCGCCATGGTAATGTGTCATTATGCAGGGCATATGAGTGAGTGTATATATGGTATACTGTGCTGTACAATGGTCACGGTAGTAATTTCCCATTACTGTTTTTCAGTCATTAGGCAAATTAAAATGTAGAGCATGTCTGCCGGCAAAAAGGCTTTATGCCACTGTTTCATACTGATATTGAATATCGTTTGTCTCACTTTGGCTTCCTCGCGCGTTATTAGACGATGATCTGCCGTTTGCCATCACCACAGCTCCCAAGTTAACAGCCGAACCTCCCTCAGCTTTGTGGCGTCTCTCCTCATTACCGACTCTCTGTCTAGTCTGGATGTGGCTGCACCAGTGCTCCCGTTCTGCTTGGAGAGAAACAAATAAAACCACAGTCTGATTTAGAAAAAAAAATTGTTTTATTTCTTTGATTCTTCATCCTCACATACAGTATATTTAAATTTGATACTGTATAAATTGGGAATTATAGATTAAAATATTTAATCGCAATAAATCACATAATTAATCGCAATAAATCACATGATTAATCGTAATAAATCACATGATTAATGTGATTAGTGAAACCTGAAAAATATAGTTTGATTTCCTACACTACAGTTCAGACTGCGGTTACGGATAAAGTTATCACCATGTGTCAATCTCTTGCCTACACAAAAAAAAAATGTGTGTAATAAAAATGAATTTTCTTTGTTCTTCAAACATTCACAGTGAGCGCTATTTGTAAAGTTTCACAAGTGCCAGAGCTGCTGAGCGCGCAGAGAGTGAGCCGCGCCACATGTAAGAACATGAATATCACCACAGATATAAATTTATAAAGATTTTAGCCCCGCAACTGCAAAAACATCCCGGCTGCCGGGATGTAACAACATATACCTGCCAACACGCTGTTGCCTTTGACTGTCTCGCAGCCTCATCAAAGAATCCATTTCGTACACCGCAGGGCCATCTCGAAGTGAATAACATCTATTCATATTTCAGATCCGAATCCTTGAATAATGTAGGCCTACACAGACTGAAAATGGTGCCTGTCCAATATGCCTCTTCATGGTTATGTTCCATGGATGGAACAGTTACAAATGTTGGTACGTGACATTTTATGGGTGACATTTAAAGATGAAAACGTCTATTCAGCTCGGTCTTTACAGCGTGGTTCTATATAAGGAGGATTATGCAAACAGGAACTAATTAAAACTGAGATAGTTGAGCTTTTGGAAGCACGCTGTGTATTTTACCATCTAGTAAGTGAATTGAGAGATGATTTAAATGATTCCCCTTTTAAATTAGCTGTCGTGGAAGATACATATTTAATTAAATAAACTGACGTGACATTGAAACAAGTTCGAAAGGAGTCCCAGCGCAGTTCTATTAGCTAAAGTAGAAAAAAAAAAAAAAAAAAAAACTGAAAAAAACATCCTCAGCTGGAACATCCATAGTGTAAAGATAGACGAAGTGAAGCCAAAGCAAGTAGAGCTCTCCCTGGTGACTGGCTGCAGGATCATAAGTTCCACCTCCTCCATGTTAGTGTATGGGCCAAACTTAGACTTAGACTAAAACACACCCCCCAATTTTTTTTTTTTTTTTTTTTTGCCAGGATGGCTTCTGTCATTTTACAACTCTAAGAACTTTTCTCTGCACAGACAAGCTGGGTATGACGGGAGTTTTTGTTCCCCAATCAGCACAGACGATAATAGAAAAAAACATCAATAAATAAGTAGTTTCGGTAAACCAGGTAGTTAATATAACACCGATGCATCTCAGGAAACTTCCAAATAGTTCTTTCCTCAGGTGCTCTATATCCGATGGGTGAGGTGAGAGATCAAAAAAGAGAAAAGATTGGTTTATAGCACATGGGCCTACACGTTGTAGCCATATTGGCAACAGGAAGTAGGATTTAATAGTAGTCTTACTTCCTCTTGGTAAGCCCTGAGGAAGGCCGATACGGCCGCAACGTGCAGGCCCATGTACATTTAAACTGTTTTGCCTTGCTTAAATAAGGGCTTTTTATAGGGCCTTTGCAATCTATTCTGTTTTGTTTTAGTTATGTGACGCTTTAGAAACAGGATGTGATGATCAATGCAAGTTGGCATGTCTATCGGTCTGTGAAGCGGTCCCCTAGGATCGTGTGAATAGGGTAAAAAATAGATAAATAGGTACAGTGTATAACCCAACATTTCCTTGTAAGTGGTGGAGGTAGAACAAAGTGTAGTATTAATTAAATGAAAATGTTAGTGAGTCTGGAGGTAGTGTGGGCAGTATCACCTGTATCCTCTGGAAAATAGCACCAGTTTGGCCAATTGCAGGGTAGTGTGAACGCATTGTGCATATTTATACACAGTCTATCAGCTGGAGCCACAAAGATGCTCTGTCTGAAACCCAAACGTCTGACTCAAAGTGCCCTTGCAGGGGTCTTTACAAGCAGCCTTCTTATTAAATCTTCTTTTCCACCCTCCCAATTCTAAAATGGTTTCAACTTTGCCGTGTTCATTATTTTTGTTAGGGATGTAAGCATGCTAACATGGCTTGATTAGTAATAAAACGAGTGCAGCAGAGGCTCAGAAAGTCATTAACTTCTAATTAAATACTATAAAATCTAAGGACTGCAAACGTATGGTGCCACATGAATAGTCACAAGATCACAAGTGCTATTTCATTTCTCCCAGAGGGGACGTGAATGTGTGTAACAAATGTCATGGCAATGCAAAATATGATTATGGTGCCACTCAGATCTCCAGCGTCCTTACAATACCTCATCTGGGAGCTAGGAAAAAAAAAAAAAAACTACACAGCATTTCATGGTAATCCTTTTAAGTGAGATATCTGGCTAAATTCACTAATGTCAATCTCTTCATGGCACGAGAAATAAGAATCAAAGGATTACCAAAGGTATAATCATTACAATGCAGAGGACAACTTCAACTGTGAGGATGATAAGTGTCTTCACAAAATACCAGGGAGTCTGTGAAGTTGACAAGATGTTTCACTTTGAGCCAAATCCTGGTGTCGTTTTACAAACTTAAAATGTGAAGACGCGACATGTAAAATATCCCAGAAGTGATGTGTTATTTACAGTTTGCAGAAACATCTTCACGTCATGATAGCACAAATCTATACACTGAAATTATTCACAATACTATCACCTTGATAACATCATACGACAGAGGTGTCAAACATGCGGTCTGTGGGCCGACACCGGCCCGGCAGAGGGTCTGATCTTTCAATAAAAGACTAAAAAGCCCCAAAATTTATTTTAAAAAATGTAAAAATAAAATCATAGGTTGTAAACTAAGGGTCGTACCACTTTAGCACACTGAAACATCCAGTCTGCTCAAGATTGGGACTGATAGAAAAAGTTGATTCTGTGTTCAAAAAATAAAACATATAAACACTGTTAGAAACTCAGAAATGAAATTTTCTGTTTTTGAATTAAATACTATCGGGCCACTCCATGCAGATCTTTTGACGTATCCACTTTCAAAGTGAAAGTGATTCCCTCCAGACTGTTAAAAATAAGACGGTTCGTATATCGTGCATTTTTCCTGCGTTTAGCGTATCATTTTTCAGAGAACGGGACTGCTGTCACAACATAAACACACAAACAAAGAGATTAAACCGAGGGAAGGCTGGACGAAAGAGACAGTCTGTAACAGTCGGGTCACAGCTTTGATCCCGTGAAGGAGCTAATGAGCAGGAAAAAAAAAAAAAGAGCAGCAACAAGATCTCCAGTGAAAGTGTCCTTGAGATAAAACACGGAGCCCTGACAATGCTCATTCAACGGGCAGGACTGTCAAATTAGAGAAGCGGCTCTTAGGGATGAGGAATTAAAAAATAACACTTGAAGCTTCACTGTGCAGCTTTTTACTGCGAGGCAGCGAAATGTCCTGTGGGCCCAGATCTGGTCTGAGACGACTGATTTCTCATTTTAATGAGCTGTTCTGTACGATTTCCAGTTTAAGAAGTTATTGTCCTCCCATCTTTACTTCCATGAAGTTCCAGTTGCATTTTGACAGATGTTAAAAGACATAGTCGGTGTGATAACAGGGCGGTGAGTTCCTGTTTATTCAAGTTCAAATTTCCCGTTTCATGACATACACGTCATGATGACGGACAATCAACGTTGTTTAGATTCATCCTCTATGGATCATGAATGTGTAATACACCAATCAGGTAACATTATGACCACCTTCCTAATATTGTCTCCCCTTTTGTTGCAGAAACAGTTGTGACTCATCAGATAATGGACATGGATCTTCTGAGGGCGTCCTGTAGTGTCTGGTAACAGGATGTTGTTAGTGGGGGTCTGTGGGTCCTATGGGTTGAAGGGAGTGGCCTCTGAGGATCATCCTACAAATACTTGGATCAGTTTGGGTTTTGTTGAGTTGGTCCTAATCTGTTTTTGTGTACGTTTGTGTCTGTGTCAGGCTGCATCCTGCTGCTTGTGGCTCCTGTCATCGAGGAGTGTCATTGCTATGCGGTGCTTGTTCTGGTCTGGTCTAGGTGGGTGGTACATGTCTAAGTAACTTCCACATGAATATATTTTAGCTCCATTTACGAAAACTATTGTTACAGCTGATTATTCTCTAAATAAATAAAAAAAAAATAAAAAAATACAGATATGAAGGACGCAAAACATGTTGATACCATGGATTCAAGGGACAGATGCATCCCTGTCCTTGTGAGTTCCCACTCGCTATAATGTGTTTGAATAAATGAATAAATAAATGAAATAACATCAATTGAAAAAACTTTGATGCACATTTCTGTCCATTTATTTATTTTTGGCCTTTTTGCTTTAAGGTTTTTGTGTGACTCTAAGGTTATGAATCAGGAATGGAAGGGGGGACGCCGCCTCATGCCAGGATTAAAGCCGCTGCCTGGGGTTAACCTATTGCCCCGTGGCCACTGAAGAGACGTGACAAACAAGAGATACATGGCCAGCCTCCCAAAAACCTGCCTTTGCAAAGCAGGTGTGTTTCAGTACTGCCTCAGGGATCCCTGATGGTGTAATGCAGTGGAAGCACCTGGATCATCTCCACTCCATAAAATATTTCTTACCATGTTCCTTTCCCTCCTTTTTTAAAAATCTTAGCCCCTCTCTTAAGGCATTCATATGATGCAGTAAAGCTCTGGTCAACAACTTGCCCAAGGCTGAACATTTTGCGGTCAGCGCCCCGTTACAAAGTCAAATCAGATTATTGTGCTTCTGCTCTCATCATCGTCATTTTGATTCTCGGCCCGTGACGGGTGTGGCTGGAGGGAATTTCACAACCTTACTTGGTGGCCAACAATCAAAGGTCACTGTGGCCATAGCTCAAGAATTCACATGCTACTTATGACAAGATTTCTTGTCATAAGTAGCATGTCTTTAATGTCTTTAATGATGATCAAATTATGACCTTTTATATCCAAGATCAAAGGTCGTGTGCACTGTGACGTTGTATCTTGGCAACTAGACACTGACACATACAATGTGGTAAGTATACTTTTATTTTATGAATAGAACTTTCTGTACATGTGCTTGAAGACTGTAGTCAACTTTGACTTATTTTACACATAATACTAGTTATATTAACTAAAAATATAGTAAAAGTAAATATCACTCACTGATAAGGAAGAGTTAAGTGCTGATTAACAAGGTTGGTGAGTTTAGAAGTCCATTTAGTAAGGAGCTTTATTAATTTTTAAAGGACCAGTGTGTAGAATTTGGTGCCATCTAGTGTTGAGGTCAAGCATAGCAACCAAATGAATACCCCTACCTTTTCAAGCGTGGAGGTTTTCCTGCACTCTAGTGTTTTCACAGTGAAGCTGCCACCTCCCCCGCCCCCGTCTGGAGTCAGTGTTGGTTCTTTCTTCACTATTGTAGAAACATAGTACTTCAGGGTCAGGATCCGACTATAAGCTCACAAAAACACAAAAGATTTATTGCTTTGTGCGATGATACACGAAACATATTTTTGAATGCTTCATTCCATTTCTGCTTATGAGTCCCCCCAAAATCTTATATAATAGCTCTTTAAACATACGAGGAAGACTAAGAAAAAAAAACAGAACCAAATAATGGGAGATTTACTTAACTTGGGTCCAAATGAATGATATTCACTTTGCTACATACTCCGATCAGGACCTACGCAATATTAGGTAGGTGGTCATAATGTTATGCCTGATCATTCCATTTAACAGCATTCTTCTTCCCAGGAGCTCTGAGTACTGTCAGGACACTGTGAACCAATGGTCTGGCACTGTAGATGATTAACTAAGTAATATTTAGTGAGGTGGCCATACCTATTGTGATTATTAATGATATCTTAAGAGCTTGTCCTTGTCCTCACAGAGAAGAATGTGTGTGCAATTTGTTCCCCACTCGTTCATATTTACATTAAAGCAATATCCATTTAATAACTATTGTCTAGAGGATACACAGAAGTTAAACCGCAAGTGATGGATGAAGCGTTTATTCTGTTAATTAATGAAACGTCAAATACTTGCGAATAGGATTAATATAACAAATTATAAACTGTCTACAACTTCTAAATTATTTGCCAGTGTTCCTGTCAGGCCTCACCTGCATCAGGGTGACAGTAAATCCGCATATCAGAGTAGAGCTTTGCATTTAATCCATAAAGCAACGCCTGTGAGTGACTCACTGCGATGACTTTCACGAGGGCCAAATGTCGACCAAATGCATGTCGCGACGTTGCAGGAAGCCGCATGAACCGCACGTCTTGGCAAACTTGCGTTGAGCTACAATCAGCCGCTTAGAAACAACAGTTGTCCTTTGGATGACACTGAATATATCTACAAGCTGTCCACCTCCGCACACAAACACGCACACACACCTATAATGAGGTCTCTGACGGCGCAGAGGTCCGGCCTTGTGTTCTGCTCTGGAATGGAGTGACATTTGGTTTAAGGTAGAGATCAAATCACATTAATAGCGGTGACCTTTTTTCCATCTTCAATCTTCATCGAATTAATTCATTTGAGAGACATCAAGGCTTTTCTCAACAAAGGGCTGAATTACAGCATTGTGTGAGCTAAAAATAACCTCAAGTGAATCTGTCATCTGCACAAGTATGTTTAAAGAAATAATAAGGAAAAATACAGAGGAGGAACGTATGAAAAACAGCTAGGCGTCACATTTAGTGCGTAACGGCAATATGCAGCCATCTCATGTGACTTTTACTGTTTCTTTAATGATCATTACTGCCTCTAAGAGCACAGCGGCATCTCCTACGAGAAAACATGTGCTCACTCAGCTGCACAGCAGATAAAGGCTTTGAAAAGTAGCTGGTTGGTGCTGAAATTTCAACTATATCTCAAACTTGGGAGACTCTAATCACACCCCGAGCAGCTATATAGAGCAGGGGTGCCAAAACCTAAGCCGAAGTGTAAAAATTATATAGAAGACTTCTAGCATTCATGGAGTTCTCAACCCGCTGTTGGGCCGACAACTCTGAGTGGGACCTGTATGGTTCCACTACAGCCTGACCGCAGGAAAGTGCAAGAAATTCAAACAAAGGGAGTCCTAAAAAAGACCCACTTTCCCATCATTCACTGGGGCATTCACACCTAGGTGTGAATTCTGGTGGAGTTAAATCCTTGGCTCTCATTGGACGAGCCCACGTTACGTCCTGTCTCTTGGCTGTGACGTCACGGTTGCTCCCAGACGCCGGCACCCTCATTGCTTCCAGATGTAACTCTCATTACTGTCAGAGGTACACCAGTACTGTTACTTTCCCTTTTCTTAACAAAGCCACATGTTCTCTATCTCGCTGGATGAGCTCGGAAACTTTACTTGTTTTTCTCATGTTCAACCGAACGTTTTAGATCCATGACGAGGACGCTGCACAGCCAGCCCTCACTTGCCTGCAGGAGCGAAGGACCAGAACTGCCATCGACCTGTCGACTACTTGCATTCCCCTGCATCCCTGCTGAGGAACAGCCACCATACACCAGCTGGTACGGACCTGTCTTTGTTCGAGCTGCAAGGAGCCGAGCCAGACCCCAGAACGACGGGGAAAAACGCCTAGCCCAAGGCTCATGAAGTATCTGGAATGTCCTGTTTTGAACATGGTTCCTGAATGCACCATTGTCTTGTGTTGTAAATTGTATAGACGGGGTGTCAGTTGGTGTTATTAGTCAGTCAGTGATGTTCAAATTGACTTACCGGGTTTTCAGCTTCATTCAGTACAGCTGCCTGCATGGTTTAGTGCATTTGTTTGCAGTGGGAGCCTGTTTCCGTCGGGAATTCTGCTTAATTGATGCTAAACCGTGACCACACTGCGGACGGCTCCCACATCCTTAGCAGTATGAGAGACAAGAAGTGTGTGGGAAACACTTCTTGCACCAAACTGCTGAGAACCTACTGGGTGCTTATGAGCCTGAGGACGTGGTTCTTCACCACATTAACCAAACTATACACTGATCAGCCACTGGTCGGCCACCTTGTGAGAATTCAATGTTCTCCTGGGAAACGTTTCGACCTGGCATGTTACTAGGTTACTTAGACATGTACCGCCCCCTAGGCCAAACCAGGCACCCCCAAAACATGAAAAACAGCACGAGGCCTCCAGAGTCAATAGATCCCAAACTGATTCAAGTATCTGTGGGATGATCCACAGAGGCCCCTCCCCTCAACCCATAAGACCTATGGGCACCCAATAACAACGTTGTGTTGCCAGATACCACAGGACACCCTCGGAAGGACCATTTCCATTTCCTGATGAGTCAAAACTGTTTTCGGAGGCACAAGGGAGACCTACACGATATTAGGAAGTTGGTCATAATGTTAGGCTTTATCTTTGCATTTAACGGCATTCTTCTTCCCAGGAACTGTGAGTACTGTCAGGACACTGTGAACTGGACTCCACTGAGCTCTGGTTTGGCACCATAGACCGATTAACTGAGTAATATTATTTTTATGTATTTCCTTCCAAGTCTCAGCTGGTAATGAGTTAGAAACTATGGGGCTCCGGTGTTTGTGTTAATGTGTGGGAGGCTGAGCTTACTATTTCATTTTTTATTACAGATACCTGTTCTCTCTGATTAGAAGCAACCAGTCTACGAGGAGAATGAAAAGTCAGAATTTAGACGCCATTGTCAGCACAGAGGTAGCAGTAAGACTTTCTTGCTCTCCCTCTGTGAGCTCCGTGCGATGGGGGGCACAAAGTGGGGGGCTCCATAGGCAGCCTGCTGCTCTCCCTCACAGAGAGAAAGTGAATTATTGCCTGTGCCGCGCTTCCGTTAGATTAATTGAAAATATTTGCATCGGCTAATTTAAATTGCGCAGCTATCTGGGTGAGACAATTCAGCGAAACTGAACTGTGAAATGAAATGAGGACTGGCCGTGGGGGAGGGGGTGCATTTGTATGAATTACTAATAATCTCAGAGCTTTATAGGGTTTCAGGTACAGGTGAATAAAGAGACGGTTAGAAAAGATGCTTGTGGCACAAGTGAGCGTTGGTAAATTAAGTGAGGAGAAAAGATGGCTCTGCAGATCTTTGTCGGGTCATAATCAGTTCCCAGTTCCCTGTTACACAATTTACCTGAGTTTCAAATCAAGTGGTGAAACATTTCATGTCTCCCATCTATTGCCGCGTTTCCATTTGAAGTTTTTGCTAAATAAAGGTGATATTTCTAAGATGTCGATAAAGTACCTTGTATGCGATTCCATTGAAAGGTGTTTTACGAACAGTGTTGGGCAAGTTACTTCAAAAGTACTATATACTACTACTATATACTACTGTGTATTGTAACCACACACCTAAAGAAAACTGGCACCACACTAGGTGTTTCGTTAAATTACTCGTGCTATTTTGCGAGGTACAGAGATCTTTTGGAGATTTTTTCTCCTCTGCCTATCTCATGCATGCTTCATGCATTTTATAATGCCTTACATTACCACGTTCCAGCTAAAAGTAATGCAGGACACTAATTACTTTTGTTACTCCCTACACTGTTTGCGAATGAGTTGCAACGCTCGTGAACTGTCGTATCGCGATATGTCATAATTCTCTTAAATTCTCGTCCCACTTGACTTCACTTTTGAGGAAGATGATGATTTGATTTCAAATGAACTGGTCACATGACCGCCTGCTTCATCTCCAGTGACGCCGGTAACGAGGACATGCGAAGAAAAAAGTGTTTCCATTGCACTTTTGCGATAAACTTTTATATCAATGCATCTGGAAAAAAAACACATTGTGAGAGCGGAAAAGTGATATTTGTGAGTTTTTTTTTTAAATGCACCATTTCTTTAAGTTTTACGCATTTCTGGGGTAATGGAAACACAGCATATGACTATATATCAGAACAATCAGAGGAGAGAATTGAGATGTTTCGATTTTGTAACAGACAAACAGACAGGGAAACTGCTCTGATTGGTTGGAAGAGCACCAAGTTGCATCAAATAGCTGGATATGTTCTGTTTAGCCCTTCTGTGGTGCGCCCCTTTGACAATGCAAGTCCAGTCCGGCCATAAATATCTCTTTCGCATGTCATGGTTTGGGTTCATTTATAGCATGAATAGTCAGTTTCATAAAAAAGATTAAGGGAAATATTCCAAAGATTCAAAGATTTGAGGACTGTAATCTTAGAAAAGAAAAAAAGAAAAAACAGAGACATGAAAGAGGAGACAAACAAGTTGACAGATGCAGGAGCAGAAGAGATTGAGAGGAAAAGATTCTGACTTTGGCTTGGGCACACAGAGAGTTGGACGCGGAGTCGTTTCTTGGCTGGAGCGTCTAGCTGGTCTTGGCCCTCCCTGCCCCCCCCCCCCCCCCCCTCCACCCACCCTGTCTCTGGATGCACCCGTGGAGTTGGATGAGAGGAGGCAGGCAGCAGGCTGCGGGTGTGTACGTGTGTGGGTGAGAGATTACAGCTGAATCAGGGAGAAACGAGGCCCAGAAGTCGAGGCTGCCCTCACCTAATGAAGAGCCATAAATACAACTTCCCTTCATCTTTTCCTTTCCCCTTTATCTAAACCTCTTTTTCCCTCTTTTACTTTGCCAACTGCTGTGGATGACACACACAAACATAAAAAAATTTAATCAGTTGCTGCCTGCACAGTATCAGCCTCACTGGAGATCACACTGTTCCATGGAAACATGCCTTCACTACACTCATGCCGCCGGTTTCCTTCCTTCTCATGCAGCTGCATTTGAATAAATCCTAACACAACGATGACCCCTGCTGGCTGCCCAACAGAGACCACGCTGACGCAAGAACCAAACGTGACACTGGAGATCATGTAACGTCCTCGTAAAGTTCTACGTTAAGATCGTATCAGTGCTCATTGACATGGTTCTACATCACAGTTAAAATTAGAACTATCAGGCATAATATTATGACCACCTTCCTAATACTCTGTTGATCTCCCTTGTGCCTACAAAACAATTGATCAGACTCATCAAAGAATGGACGTGGGTGGGTTGTTAGCAGGGGATTTGGGGAGGGGCCTCTGAAGATCATTCCACAGACTCTTGATCGGTTTGGTATCCAGTAACTTTTGAAGGCCAGTTTAACGCCTTGTGCTACCTTTCTTGTTTTTTGAGCTGTTCCTAAACCTTTTTGTGTGTGTGTCTGTGTCAGGCTGCATCCTGCTGGGGAGTGTCATTGCTATTGGGTGGGGGCTGTCTTGTCTGGTCCAGGTGGGTGGTATCAACAACCAGGTCCAAAAAGTTCCCCAGCAAGGACATTGAATTGTCACAATATGGTCAGTATCATTAACTTTTACTATCAGCGGTCATAATGTTGTGGCTGATCGGTGTACATTGTAAAATCCCCCCCTTTGCCCTTTTCAGAATCTCTTAACTCTCTTTGAAGGCTGGAGTTAGAAATAAAAGCAAATGAAGTTCCGGTCAACTTTTGACTTTTTAAAGCACATAATGAGTCAATTAACCCGGCCAAGGAGTGTTTATAAGGACAATGACAAGTGTCTGTATTAATTCTCTGGCCAAGTGCCCTGAGGGGCATGAATAATTTAAACTCAGACACGCCATTTCTCTTAACCTCCCAAATAAGGCGTAAAAGTAAAGGCGACTACTTCACGTTCTGTACTTCTGAATAGATTGTCTCCAAGACAGAGGATCTTCTGACATGATGATCATTTCTCGAGTATGAATTTTGGGTTGGAGGCCGTTAATATGTTTCCCCAAACTTTTCCACAAAATTGACAGCATTGAAGTGAACCCCAGCCCCTAATGGGATTCATGTCTCCAAGTGTGGCTGACTCCATTTCATAATGTATCTACTTAAAGTGTAGAGTCTAAGTGAATCAATGGTTGTGAAAGCCCTCGCTTGTCAAAAAACCAAGCGTCCGTCCTTGACTGTGTGAATGTGACTCTCATTTGCTTTTGTGCTGAGTGCCTCGCTTCACCAGCCTCCATCTCCTTTCATTGGCCGTTCCTCCCAAATCAGCAAATTTTGCTTCATTGACTGACGCGGTGCACTGGCTTAACATTAAAGGAATTATTTCTCAGAGATTGAAAAGCGTAATACCTGACGGTTTATCACTATCATCTCACATAAAAGACATTTTGGAAAAAAGTAAAATAAAAAAAGAAAAAGTCTCCCTCAGAGAAGAAAGGAGTAAATTCTTTGTATTGTCACCAGGAGATTTTATTGATTTTTATTTATTTTCAGTCCATGGCTGACACTCACAATAACCTCGGTGAGCGTGAATTTATCCGTTTCTTTCGCTTGATTTTTCAAAGTTAAAATGAAGCTGGTGAGCATCTGTGGCCGCACTTTTTTTTTTTTTTTTGCCGCTTGTCCCGCATCATTGCCGCGAGCTTGGCCCCCGTCAGCAGCTTTTTGGCTGATGCTGATTCATCGGTATCACAGGACGAGAAAGAGAGACACAGAAGAGATGAGAGTAACAAAAACCACAAAGTTGAAGGGACGTACAAAAGGCTTTTCTCCTTTTTCTTCTTTTTTTTCCCTTTCAAGTCCACCAACATGTTTTTCATTGACGCGACCATCTGGGATGAATGAACTGTAGACCAACTGATCACTATGATTCAAGAGAAACCAGATCAATACTACAGTTTGTAGATGTCCCTAGCTCCCAGGCTAATAGTAGCTCATTCAGGCCATTTATCAATATGTGCTACTGAAATGTCACCCGTCGCTGTACTGTTACAATCCAAATACATCTGACTAAGTACAGTCCAAACACCGGAAGGGGTTCCCATCCTGCCCGTTTCAGTTAGGAAGCATCAAAATGTACCTCCTGTGGATTTGGTGCAGCCTGGTATCCAAGAACACTGCTGTTCTAATTACAGGATGACTGTACTGCATCCTCCCTTCTGTATTTAAAAGTCTGCTGGTACCAAGATTAATTAACTTTCATGCAGACAAAGAATATATTGATCAGGTGTAACACTGACTGCGCTTACATGCACAGCTTAATCTCGAAATTCGTCTTTCTGAATGCGGTCCTTGTCCCAGTTTACATGCATCGGAGAAAAGCGCATAACTGATAGGAACATGTCCTCCTCCTCCACACGAGGTGGCGATATATATGTCTTTTCAGCGGGTTAATACCATGTTAATCTGGAGCGAATACCCATTACTTCATATTATAAATTAGAGTCATTCATGCGGTAGACTGGCATTTCTAACAACAACCAGGTGGATAATAGTTCATCTTTTTTAATCTCGTACGTAATGTGCGTGCTACTTCAGATGGTTCTTTTACCGGCTCTGTTTACCTTCTTCTTCTTCTGAAACTGGCTTCTCTTGAATTTTTTTGTTCATATCCCAGCGCAGTGGTTGTGGAGCATGCACAGCGTATACATGGCCGAGAAAATAATTTTCCAATCACATTATTTGGATGTCTTAATCGGATAGGGAGAACTCCGAGTCGGAGTAACTTGTTTACATGCACTTAAGTGGTCCAGTTGAAGTCGGATTAAGGTGTGTTTTTTTTTTTTCACGTGCATATTGATGTTCTGATTGCAAACACTGTCAGGTGAAGTAAATAACACTGACCACCTTGTGACAATCTGCAATGCTTTTTAATTCAGAGACATAGTACTGAAGTACAATATATGATCCAGCCAATATCCGTATAATGCCGTATATCTTTATTAACAAGCTACTGTTAAAGTTCACATCTGTTCAGACTGCACAGACAGTGAGAGGTCAATGAGGATAATGTATGTAATGTCATAACATATGCACCATTCTGTTCTTAAAGCCTGCTTGTAGATGCCATCTTTTTTTCTATCCACTACTTAGCTGTGCTTTAATGATGTCAAGTTAAGGTTTACGATCCTCATCCGTTCCCATAAACATCTCCCTGGGAAGGAAATGAATGATACCACCTCAACTACAGGAAAGTGTTTTAATATGAATCCACAGGAGAAATGACAGAAGAAGCAGATGGTCAAATAAACAAAGAAAATGGGTGCAATTAAGAAAATGGCAAGTCTCCTTGGTAAAATACAAGCAAATATGCTTTAAAACAAAAGGAGTTTCTAAAAAATCTCGACTCCATAAATTCACCTCATTAACAACTTTAAAAAAAGAAAAAAGAAAAAGAAAACATGAACTGCACAAGTTGTTGACCTGGCCTCCAAATTCACTAGATCCCAAGCTGATCAAGTATCTGTGGGATGATCCACAGAGGCCCCTCCCCTCAGCCCATAGGATCCAAAAGCCCCCTCACTAACTAACAACATTCTGTTACCAGACACCACAGGACACCCTCAGAAGACCCACGTCCATTCTCTGATGAGCATCATCTGTTTTGGAGGGACGAGGAGGCATGACCTACATAATACTAGGTATGTGGTCATAATGTTATGCCTGCTTGTCGTGTCAGCTGTTCATAGTTTATAGGGTCACAATGCACATAACATCCAGCTTGTTTCCAGCTCCCGTTCTTAAAACATTGGGGCTAATCAAGTTGTCCTGGATCCAAACTCTCTACTGAATTAGATATCGATCACCAAATCCAGTTAGTTCCAAATCTAAAGTGGCTTGTTTCTCCGAAAGCGTACCGTCTCCCCTTTTTAAAGTTTCTTCTCGTCTCACTTCTTAAGATTTTACTTCTTTTCCATCGAACTTCGTAACTGCAACCATATTGTCCGATGTTTTCAGTCAAGTGCTCTCCATTGTTCCCATTCACTCTCACGTTGTCTGTCTCATTGCCCACCCCGTGTCTCCGATCAATACGCCATTCCTGCTGCCTTTCGTTTTGCTTCCAACCTCGTCCTCTCCATCTGTCTATCAGTCTGTTTGTTCCTCCTCTCCGTACAGCACATACCACAGTTGGCTTCGCTCACCTTCCCTCCCTGTTGCTCATCTCCGGCAAACTGCCGCGTTTGTCGTACAAACACACACTTGAAAGCAGCTTTTCGTACAATCCAGGAATTATTTAATTGGCTGCGCGAAGTCTCGATAGAGTCAAGTGGCTGTAATTATTGATGGACTGACGCCCGCTGAAAACAACAACGGGTAACGAGGGAGCTAACTTACTTTAGCAACTCTATTTCAGAGTAATAGAGAATGAAGGAAATAGATTAAAAAGCCATTTCAACTTCTTTCTACTGTTTCTTTGAGGACATGATCACTGGACAAATGAACTGATATTTGTGGCATTTGTTCGGGAGTTCTCGCAGCTTGTCCTCGACACTTCAAACCAGGCAGAACTCATTTCTCACATCATGTCCGTCAGCTATTCTGTGATTGTCGGGTGTGGTTAATGCGGAAACTCTCACTCTGTGAGCTCCTGGGTGGAGATCGGTATAGTGTGCGTGGGCGTATGCTGAATGAACGCCGTGACATGGTCGTCAAAAGGATGAAAATAATAGGAAAAGTGTCTCTCCACAATGCTTAGTGCGTGTGATGTACGCTGTAGTGGGAGGGAATTTCTCCGTAAATGTCGATCCATTGCAAAACTGCATCTAGTTGTAGAAAGGCCGTAGTACATATCCCAAGGCCTATATGTG
Source organism: Mugil cephalus (assembly GCF_022458985.1). NCBI lineage: Eukaryota > Metazoa > Chordata > Actinopteri > Mugiliformes > Mugilidae > Mugil > Mugil cephalus. The sequence continues at coordinate 25,651,696 of NC_061771.1, forward strand.
GCAAAGTTTCTACTACATATCAGCCAAAAAATGAAGAAGAAGATGTCGTTGCGCGACTTATACAGACATACAGTCCTGATTACAGTCTGTTTTTAGTTCATCGTAGTGGCAAAGCAACAGTATATGTTCCCTGTACCTAACATGTACCTATGTTCCCTGGGTCCTATATTCCCCGGGTCCCTAACCCTGTCCCCAACTCTAACCCTTTTTTAAAAAAAGGGTCCTATGTTCCCCGGTCACATTCAAAACGGGGAACATAGGACCTGGGGAACATAGGGATGATCCCTTCAATTGCTGGTTAACACAAATAGCTAATCAACCAATCACATGGCTACAATTCAATGCATTTAGGCATATAGAGGTGATCAAGACAACTTGCTGAAGTTCAGCGTCAGAATGGGGAAGAAAGGGGATTTAAGTGACTTTGAACGTGGTGTGGTTGTTGGTGCCAGACGGGGTGGAAACTGAGTATTTCAGAAACTGCTGATCTACTGGGATTTTCACACACAACCATCTCTAGGGTTTACAGAGAATGGTCCGAAAAAGAGAAAATATCCAGTGAGCTGCAGTTGTGTGGACGAAAATGCCTCGTTGGTGTGAGGTCAGAGGAGAATGGGCAGACTGGTTGAAGAAGAAGCGAGAACGAAATTCTCTCTTCTCGTGGACTATGTAGGAACCCTTTGATTTAGGTGTCAATCATTCCTTTATGTAAGGCAAGGTGTTCTGCTTCTTCCGTTTGCGATGTATTGTGCACTAGAACGTGACAAACCTCACGAATGAAGAAAATGACCTGCGACCTCTGTGCAACATCTTCCTTAAAGTGATTTACCGTCGGTCCCGGGCGCCGCGTTAAGCGTCGGCTACCTGTGACCAAGTCTCGCGTCGCGAGCTACTCGCGGATAGCTGACATTAGGATGGCCCAGAGCACACAATGCCGATCAATACTGAACCGAGTGACTGTCAGCGTGAGTGATTGTTTGCACCCTTGGATGTGCACAGGGGACAGCAAACAAGCCCTTGCTCCAAAGTGCTCCGCGAATGCATGATGGGGTGACATAAGGTTTACAGGCAATTTACATAAGAATGTGGACACTTAAGGTACAAATGTATATATATAGTAGCAAGAACCAGGATATAGAGAAATAAATCATGTTGATGTATGCAGAGACTGTTGCAGTCAGTCAGGAATGGAGCACGACTGAACATGAATATTGAATAAACCAAGACGCTCAGGGATGAGACAGCTCTACGAAATGTAACGGAAGGTGGCACTGGAGGTCATGCTGCCAAACACAGTGGGGGTATGACACCCTCTTAAGAGTAAGACAAGATGGGATATACCTGCTTCATGTCTGAGGATTCTTGTCTGTCTTCACCGCAGTTAGGTAGGTGACAAATTTCAGGGCACAGCGGACACCAAACATTGTCTATCAATTTTTAAGGGAACTCTATGAAGCTTCCATTGAGTTTAAACTTTTGTTTTGACACTTCTTTGAACTGTGGGATCCATATTTGGGCTGCGGGGAGGATCTATGAGACTTTTTAAGAAGCAGCAGCAGTAACAACAACAACAACAATAACAACGGAGTCTGACACAACGAGACAGCAATCAATCAATGTAAAATGTACCAAAGGCTTGATTTTCACGATTAGCTAACGAGGCTACGGGAGTTCGTACTCACTAAAGCCCCAGTTGTGTGGCGCTTTGAGATGGGCCTCGCCTAATAGCCACGAGATGCAGGCTGCCAAAGTGTCTGTAAGCCTCGATACTTTATGTGACAGAGTCCTTAGACTGCAAAAAAAAAAAGAAAAAAAAAAGAGCTGAAACAAGGGGAACTGGACCATGACCTGGATGAACCTTCGCATGTCTGACACTTTTCGTCAAATAGCATGGCAAATTTGAAGGATGTTTTAAGCATGTGTTTGTAACATACACTGATCAGGCAAAACGACCTGACCACGATATGACCAAATTTCTAATATTGTGTAGGTCTCCCATGTGTCTCTAACACAGTTGTGGATCATCAGAGACTGGACATGGACCTTCTGAAAGATGTTGTTAGTGGGGGGGATTTGGGTCCTATGGGTTGAGGGTAAGGGCCCCTCATCCCACAGATACTTAATCAGTTTGGGATCTAGTGAATTTGGAGGCCAGGTCAACACCTTGTCTGGTTCTTCATATATATTTGTTTTTTTAGTTGTTCCAGCATCTTGCTGGAGTTGGTTGCTGCCATCAAGGAGTGTCATTGGTATGGGGTAGATGTTCTTGGTCGGGTCTATGGTAAATGTCTAACATCCACACGAATGGCAATTCCCAGTAGCACTGTCACAGCATCATCAATGTTATTTGCGTCTCCTGTCTGTGGTTTTAATGTTGTGGCTGAGTGTATATTTCTAGTAAATGCAAAAATAAGTGTCTGTAATCCTGTAACATATGCTCCTATTGGGAATAATTCAGAAACTGAAAGTGGTTTCGTTAGAATAAAATAAATAAATAAATTAAATACTTAGCACTTTTGTGCTCAGAACCATTTTTCAAAAAAATGAGTGTTCACGCTGGCTCTGAGCGACGCCAGTTGGTTTAGAACTGATTGGATCCGTTCTTGTACAGAACTATGAGCTGAGCACACATGCACACACACACTGCCCAAACTAATTAAAAGGAGTTGGATTCTCTATTCCAGAGCACGCTCTTGTCAAAAATGAAAAGCCCTTTTTAGTCATGCGCTGAGAGCAATTTAATGGGCTTTATTTTCCATTAACTTTCCACAATTACAGACGTTTAACGGTGAGTAAATCAGACACAAAGCGTCACTTCGGCTTTCTGTGCTCATGCAGTGATGTGGTGTGCTGGAGTTCTTGTTATTTGCTCTTATATCTGAAGCACCGTCTCTTTCATTTTCACTTGCGCTCTGCTGTTCTTCACATACAAGCTGTTAAAGTGTCTTTTCTTTTTTTAGGAACTCTCTTTAAAGTTAAGAATTAAGTTACCAGGGAAAATCCTCTGATCAGCCACAACATTGTGATTGCCTGTGTAATATTGTGTAGATCCTCCGCCTGACTCCAAAACACCTCTGACCTGGGGGTTTAGTTGAGATGGTTAGGGTTAGGGTTAGGGGTTTAGTTGAGATGGTTAGGGGTTTAGTTGAGATGTTTAGGGTTAGGGTTAGGGGTTTAGTTGAGATGGTTAGGGTTAGGGTGAGGGGTTAGGGTTAGGGGTTTAGTTGAGATGTTTAGGGTTAGGGTTAGGGGTTTAGTTGAGATGGTTAGGGTTAGGGTGAGGGGTTAGGGTTAGGGGTTTAGTTGAGATGTTTAGGGTTAGGGTTAGGGGTTTAGTTGAGATGGTTAGAGTTAGGGTAAGGGGTTAGGGTTGGAGGTTTAGTTGAGATGTTCAGGGTTAGGGTTAGGGGTTTAGTTGAGATGGTTAGAGTTAGGGTAAGGGGTTAGGGTTAGGGGTTAGGGGCTATGGAATGCATTATGCCAATGAGTGTCCTCACGAAGGTAGCCATACATACATGTGTGCGTGGGTCCCATCACACTGAATCCATCTTGCCCTTCAATGATCTCCAGTTAAAGAAATAATTACATTTCTTCATATCACGCTTGAGACGACACAATGGTCCTGCTGACTGGGCGAAGAGGCCGTCACGCTGCATGCCGTGCAAGCCAATAAAATCAGAGGGAGACGATGTGGAAATTGATACACAAAGGATGAAAGAGAATTGTACTTTTTTTTTTTTTTAATTTTCTTACAAACTGCGAGGGTGCAACCTTGAAACGCATCTGCCGGCATTCATCAAGTCATTCACTGACCCTGGACTCCGCATCAAAGACCCGCTCCCTTTTCTGTTTTTATGTCACCTGGGCAAGCGCCACCTGTGAAAGTTGAGCCAACGGGTTCACGGAGCAGGACTCTGATCGAATTCAAACGGAAACATTTGGGCAGTTACGGACTAAAACATTAGGCCCTGGGGTGTTTGAAAATAACAATGGCTGGAAGACGGACGCCTTCAGAAACATTAAGCAAATTTGATTGAAATCCCTTTGCACCAGTGGCAGGTACATGTGTAATGTGCCACAGCCGTAAAAGAAAGTTCTGAGAATATCAAATCCAACTCAGCAACTTTGCGTTACTGGCTTTACTAGATCTGTCAGCTGTGAGAAACACAAAGATTTAACTCTTGATGGAAGAAGGTGCTGTGCTTGTCTGTGTTCGTCATTGCTGGGAGGCAAGAAAGCCAGGAACCCTTATCATTTGGTCCATGTATGAGTCATTCAGTCTTCATCATTGATGAAGTTCAGATGAGATCAAGAGCCTTCTGTGTTCCCTTTGAACATTTCTCTTCTTGTGCTCTGGCTTTCTGAGCTGACCATCCAAAAACAGAGATCTAGTGAAGGTTAAGACTTATCAGGCGTAACATTATGACCAGTGACAGGAGAAGTAAATAAAATTGACCAACTTTTGGATGTGGCAAAAGTGTGGATGCTCCTTGGACATGTAATGCCTCCCTAGACCAGACCAGGAACCCCCACTCTGTAGCAATGACACTATGTTAGGACGGTGGTCATACCCAAATCTGCACTGCCTATTTGCACCTATTACTCGTGCACATCTGCAACAAAAATAAAACAGGACAGGGTAAATGTGACCAGAAATTTTTCTTCACATGTGGCAGGGGGGCTTAAAAGGAGATGAGCAGACAAGAGTAGATTTAAGAAAACAGCTTAAAGTGCCACAGGAGATAAAAATCTCTAACCAAAGATCAGATCTCGACGTGTTGATCCTCTCATGTTGTATCTTGTGGAGCTGACAGTATCAGGATATGGCAGGGCGCTGGTTTACTACCTCGGACGTTTACGTGTGTCGAGCAGCTGGGGCTAAAGAGCGCAGTTGGAAACCTTACGTTTGCCCGGCGCAGGCAGGAGGTAGGGGATTCGGCAAATCTGTCTTGTCCCTGTTAAACGAGGAATAGGCAAGCTCCAGGTAGTTAAAGTTAAGGCACAGCGTGAGAAGGCTATCGGCATGTTGCGCTGCTTAACGGGTTTCAATTGAGGGTCTGAAATAATAACAAAGCCTGCAGCCACTGTCAAGCTAAGGCTGTAACAATATGCAGCGCGGGGACTGTGCACCACTCCAATTAAATCAGCCTCCCTGGTGGAAATAGGAGAAATCTATTAGCTCTTAATTACTGGGTAAAAATTAAAGGATTTGCACTGGACTTCCCAGTAAAGTTCCTTCTGGAGCAACCTGGGATATCTCTGGAGGCAATTAATCCATTCAGTTGACCCCATGTGCCTTTTAGTAATAAGAGGCAGAGGAAGTTAAAAGTAGGAGATTTTAAAGCTGGGACTGTGATATGCTGCTTGGTCTATTCCACAATGGTTATTAGCATGGCCATGAAAATAAACATTGTATTTCTTTCAGTAAACCTGTAAAGGAAGCCAAAAGAAGCAATAAACTGTACAGGATTCTTTATTCTTTTAGGTATCTGCATTTATTTATTTTCTGAGGGAAAAAAAGAGACAATAGAAAGGGTGATATTGTAAAAATACTACCATGCTGTTGGTGGTGAGTACTGCCATCATGATATTTTTCGCGGTGTCTGGTAAGTCATACCACTTGAGAGCTAGAGCTAGGGCTAGGGCTAGGGCTAAGCACTCTTATAAAAAGACAGCGTATTTTCGTAGTAGTTGTTCATGGCTGTTGCTTTCAAAGATAAGTTGGTTAGAGAATCTTGGATGGTTTGTTCAAGGCGGGACAGCTGTAGGTGGAATACTAGTTAGCTTAACATAATAATTGACTTGAATTTGCTGTATATGTTGTTTGGTCTAGTAACAACAGAGGTAACATGATAGTAAATTAGTTCGCAGTTATGATAATTAGCATGCCAAGGTAGTCACTTTATATTTTGTGGGTGTAGTGAAGTTTTATATCTGGTGTCTTTGTCCTTTTCTTGGAAGACCTGCTTTATTTCAATAAGACAATGCCAAAACACATACCGCATGCCGTCTTCGACTTGTAGTAAAACAGTCAGTCAGTAGTCAAGCCCCATTGCAAAAATTGAACCCAGAGAACAGCGTGGTGGTTATCACTGCTCTGGGTTTGAGCTCCTGTGTTTGCATGAGTTCTCCTGTGTTTGCATGTTCTCCCATTGTACTGGATGGGTTCTCTCCAGGTACTCCGGTTTCCTCCCAGCATCCGAAGACATGCTTGTTAAGGTTAATTGGTTCATTGTGAGTGTGAGTGGTTGTCCTTCTGTGTGTTAGCTGCCGATTTGTCCAGATTGTACCCCACCTCTCGCCCAATGGCAGAATGAATGAATATGACAAAGGAAAGGACAACATTTCACCTTTAGGACTTAAACAAAACCATGTTAAAACAAGCTCCTGATTTTTAAGATCATTTGTAAAACATTCCTGTCGCCTCTGTTGGAAACATGGACTGGTGCCAAACATGGTCGAAACATGAACACTGGACTTCTTTTTGTTATCTTATTCTCCTGTTCTTATTTTAATGTACTGCTCTTCGCCCTCCTAATTGCCCTTTTGGGGATTAATAAAGATTTTTTCTAAATCTGATTCTGATTTTCTGGCCCAACTTTTTGAGACATTTTAAGTTTGACTTTTAAAGAAACATCAATAGAGGTGCTGAAGGTGGTGATAAGGAACCGATTTATTTACTCTTATTTACTCTTCGTCATCACTAAGTCATTTTAGTGTGAGAATAAAAACCTGGATTTATTCAGCTATTAACGTTGTCATGGATATGAATGAGCTATATTCCCTCAAACCAGAAACTCACTTATTTTGCATTTACATGAAAATCTATGATATATGAACTATTCCAATTTTTAATCTTTAAATCTCTTTTGGTGATTGTATCACTTGTAATTTGAATTGTAAACATCCAGGGACATTGTGGAGGAGGTCAATTACCAGATAATGTACAGTTCTACTCCAATTTAATAGTGATGGCAAATAAACTTCCTGAACAATAAGACAGTAAAAAACAAAACAAAACGAAAAAAAAACTGAAGACAAGTGATGATGAATTTCAATTAAATGTGTTTTTTTCTTGTGTGGTATACCTGCCTTTTAGCACGAATTGATTTGAAGGTAAAAAAAAAATAATAAACAGTTTTCTATAACATCTTTTATTTAAAAGGATTTACAACACAAACTGGCACCACTTAATTTAAATGGCACCTTTTTTTTCTTTTTTATCCTCAGTTCTTCTGCACAACTCGCATTTTGTACATACATACACACAAAATGTGTTTTTTCCAAAAATAAATCCATGCACCATCGGTAAGATAAGAGAACAGGCGGATGAAAAAGAACAAAAGGAGAATTGCTGTGACAGTTCGGTTTGTTTGTGATCCTTGGGTGTGTTGAGGACGTATATGAGATGTATACGAGAAAAGATTAAGCCCATTAACACAGTTTAGTCTCCTTTCTCGATGTGAAACATGTTGGAGGGAAAACCAGTGGAAAGAAAAAATGCACAGCAAATAAAAGCTTGTAGAGATTTTTGTGTTGTAGCTCCCTTTAATTTGATCAGTGGTTTATGTTTAGCTTATTAGACACTATATACGAGTTCTTCAGCTCTCGAGTTAATGAACATGGCATACGGCTCCTGTCTCGGGGTTTGGTCTGTAGACTCTAAACTGAACCATATAGAAATATCTGTATGAATCACTGGTGTAGTATTTACTGTACAAAAACATATAGTTTTTTCTCTGCGTCACATTGAAGTTAGTCACAACTTGCTCCTTCTTAGTACAAAGAGATTATGTGCTTCTGAATGTAGAGATTTTAAATACGTTCTTCCTCGGCTTTTGATGATTTTTTATTTTTCTTTGCATTGAAGCGATGAAGATATTTGATAAATGCTTTTTGTTTAAGAGGCTTAATCAGCTTTTGAAGTGTTTTGCCATCGCCCATAGATATTTCCCATCAAACAGAGGTCAAAAAAGTAGCATGTTAAAACCCTGACAACTCAGACTTCTTCTCTCTTGGCTTCTCAAACTCAATCTAGTAAAACTGCAACGCAAGCTCTTTAGAGAACGGTATTTGTGTCAGTGTTACTGGCTGTGTTTACACGGGCACTACTTACAAGCCAAAACCACAACGCAAAATACCTCATGCGACCTCCTCAGGCAGAACAGAACTGGCCCGAGAGGAAGGAAATCAAACACTTCAATTGTTTCTCTTCCAATGTTGTTAATAAAATCGGGAAATTAATGTGTTTTTCCTTCTCTGTGGAGCGTCGAGTCTCCTGAAACTATAACTATGTGACCAAGGCTTTTTACCGGTGATTGTTTTATTTAGTGCCCATGTAAAAAGTTAAGTTGAGCCCTTTTTTTTTCTACCTGTGCTACGTGTGCCACCCCCAGACGTAAGAGATCACAATGATGCAGAATGAGGAAAGGAAGAGGAGGAAAAGGAAAAGAGCAACAGATAAAAAATAAAATAAAATAAAATAATAATAATAATAATGAAAATGCTGAGGCGTGAGACAGGAAAAGGAAAAGTGACTGATATGCCCCTGCTGGAACAAGGCAAACAACCCCCAGAAGAAAATATCTGTACTATGATAGGAAAGCTTATGTGTATCTATGGATTGTAAATGCACCGGAACTCAAACCAAGAAAAAAAAAAAAACCTTAAACTGACTTCAAGTGGAATAAAAGTAAATTGTCTTATATTGTTAAAGAAAATGTCAAAACTGGCCTGTCTTTGTACAAACAGCAGAGGGTCACACAGTCACCTTTCCTACCTGTAGGAGGATGGCGACGGACTGACGAGGAGGTTGTGGTTTTAGGCCGTGCCTGCCGCTCCCGCTGGCATCGGCGTCGACATGGTGGCGGCGTTCAGGCCTTTCCCTCGATGTCTCTGGCCGCCTCTCCTGCGACCTCCTCCTCCGCCCGACTTGAGCTGCGGACGGACAACAACACCATGTAAGATATTTTAAAAGACGGCAGGCGACGCTGGCTGGTATTTCTTATCCAAGCTCTCAACTAAAAAGGTTAAGGGGATGAAGACAGGGTTTAAGTTTTGCACGGAGGAAAGGAAGGAAGGAATGAAACAGAATTAAAAAGAATTAAAAAACCGTAGCACTTCAGGGTTTACCCAAGGATTGTTTGCAATTGTGGGTAATAAAACTGATATAATTTCCCCACTCATTTAACTAGCTTTCTTTTTCCCCGCCAGGTTGCAGTTACACATAATTCCAAGTATGATCATTTCATCCAGCAGACGCGATCTTCATTTAATTTTTGGTGAAACACCTCCACTCTAATGCACTGCAGAAAACCCTGGCAGACTCTCTGCAATATCCTAATATCTTTGAAAGAACAAACCAAAATACTGGGTTAAGTCTTTTAGTGTTGGAAAAACACAAAATCGGTAGTAGGAGTTCAAATTAAGGTTATTGTGAATTCTTAAAGGACAATCAGGAGGTAACTATTATTTCTGTTAAAACTCAACTCAACATTCAAAAACCACTGGGCTCCAGTCCAGCAGATGACATATAAACATGTTATTCCTAAAAGAAACTGACCAGCAGGTGTAACTGTGTGAAACTGTGAACACACATCGATCAGACATAACATTATGACCACCTTCCTAATATTGTGTAGGTCCCTTGTGTAGGGGTGGACATCTATAAGATTTCATTGACACCGATTCTTTATTGATTCCCCTATCAACTCGTCCTCTGAATTTTTGGTCTACAGCAATTTTACTGAGTTTAAACAAGAGATAAGAGCTTGTGTAAGTATATAATTTTTCAGTGGATCCTCACTAGCACTGCTCTGCTGAGACTTAGCGATAGCTGCACTCGATGACGGGAGATTGTCGAACACAGGGCTCTCCCTGTATTTAATATTTAATTTTGTCATTGACAAAATGCTTCAGCATGTTGGTGGTGTTGCTGCCTTTGCTTGTAATTAAATTGCACGATGGTGAAGTGAAGCCACACTTTGGACTATTTCAGTTTCTCTGCCATCGTGTCTTCCTTGTCGTCACGTGATGTGAAGGATGTGCTTCAATGTTAAGATTCTTCTATTCTTTCGTTTTATGGCTCTTGGCAAACACCTTTTAGGTGCATTACCGCCACCATCTGGATCGGGGCGTAAAGGTACGTCACAAAAAGAATCGATAAGGGGAATCGATAAGCAAGCTAATGATATCGATGAAGGGGGGTGGGGGTAGTCTGGTCTGGTCTAGGTGGGTGGTTCGTGTCTAAGTTAACACCCACACGAATGGTGGGTACAAAAGTTTCCCAGCACCAAATTGGAATCATCACAAGATGGTCGACGCTATTCACTTCTCCTGTCAGTGGTCATAATGTTGTGGCTGATCGGTGTAAACTTGAACTGTACTGAAGAGAAGTAGTATGCATGCTCAGGAAACATCTGCCTAGAAAGTGGACAAAACAACAACCAGGGGATTAAAAAAAAAAACATCCAAGCTCAAGGAGATGCCAGCACCGATCCATGGAAGCCTCTTTACCTTGTTTTCTTTGTTGCCATCTTTACAGAGAGCCTCCTCCTCTGCCACTGTCTGACGCAGCATGCCAAGACAGGGAGAGAAGGAAGGAGACAATAGCAGGAAAGCAAAGCGTTAAACTTGAACGAAGAGCAAAAGAACCAGATCGGGAGAACAGGATAAGATGGAAGACACAGACAGAAATGGAAGGTGATTTGGAAGAAAGAGGTGAAACTAGGTGGTTGAACGGTAGTCGAAGGCAGAAAGAAAGGGTCTAAAGACAATTCTAAACGGCAACTTTAACATTTTACATGCACAAATGACACAAAACGAAGCAGAATGACAAATAAACAATACTCATCAAATCTATTCAATAATGTACTTTCAGTATAAATGTGAAGGTATAAGGTTAGTTCAGTTACAATGTAAATGCTGGGCTCTGATTTACTCACTGGTAGCTGTGCTGCTGTAGGACTAGACGGTCGTGCCGCTGATCCGGCCTCTTCATTGGGGTCTTTAAATGTTTTCTTGGCCTGAGTCTTTGACTGCTGGGCCTTAGCTGCCTGGGTCATCACTGACTGGAGAAGCTGGAATTACAAACCCAGTCCAGTACATTAAAACACGCATTAAACGACATCTAATACGACGCTATAGTAAAAACTAACAGCAAGCTCCAGTACCTTGGTGATGGTGCCTACAGCTTTGGTGCGTCCTTCCCTGAACACCAGCTTCTGGTCGCAGTGCAGGTACTCGGGGGTCTTGATGAAGCGAAAGTGGACCGTGGCCTTGTCTCCCGTCCTCAGACAGTCTTTGTTCATTGTCAGGATTGTGGCTGTTTGCCTGATGCTGCCACAGTGGACTAATGAAATGGAAGAAGAGTGACCGCGTTACTGTTAGTGGGACTTTTGTTTCATGGTGATAATATAGTTTTAAGAACAAGAAAGTACAACTGCACACAAAATGTAGTAAAAATTTTGACTGGTCATATCAAAAGGCCACAACACAAGCAAAGAGTCGGCTGGTGGACAGTTGGAAGGAAATGTGATCGTAGTTTTTACAGTAGATTAGTTGAATCGGTGGAGGATCACACCAGAAGAACCAGAAGAGATATCTCTGACAGCTTTTAGTCAAAGTGCTGAAGGTCCTTCAGATCTTATCTGAACATTACAGTAAGTCCAAAAATGTTAGAGTAAGGCAACTGGACTTGTAGATGTTTCTTGAAGACGTTAAATCAGAGTAATTTCTTCAGTTATAAAAGGACTGGTGGGGAATTGGGATTTAAACAGGAACATCTGTGGGAGCTACCCATTAGAAACTTGCTTAACTAGTGTCTGTGTGACACAAATATATTCACAACGGCATTATCCTTTGGAATGAAACAAACTTTTCTAATTGCCCTTCAGGGATAAATAAAGTTTTTTTCTGATTATGATTCTGATTTAACTGAACATCATTCAGGAAATGCCAGATCTGTACTAGAGGTCGGAGCTCTTACTTTCTTCAGATCTAGTCCTAGCTCTTACGGTTTCCCTTTTGAACAACGTCGAACAACTTCTGGAACCTGCTGTCATGGAGAGTTACTATGTTCAAGTAAAGAGCAAATATCTGATCCAGACGTGGACCATGTCAGGTGTGGACGAAGTCGAAATTCATTGTCCTTTTTGTGAGTCCAAGCCTAAAGACTGCAAAAGACATATAAACTAGGGATATATCAGTGTTAGATGTATTAGATTGTGAGCCGTCACTAACCCATGGCCTGGTATCTCGGCGATATTGTGGTTGGATGGTGTAGCACCAAAATCTCAGCCTCAAATTCCCAAGTGGCTTGTGGCATCAGCTTCGGGGAAACCATCACCATTCCTTTCCTTATGGAAGATCGTTTGATCTGAGACAGAAAAACAACAGGAGCAAAAAGGGGGAAAAAAAAAATAAAAAAATGAAGCTTGGGGAATAGTAAAAACAAAACAGAGCTGGTGCCAGAACACTACCTGCTCCGACTCGTTGGGATTTGCATGTATTATAGGACTGATTATAAAGTTGGGAAGCTAATTCACATGCATATTACATCCAAAAAGTTTCTGAATAATTAACATTTTGACGAGCATTCAAAACTTTGCGTCAAGTTGCCTTATTCGCTGGATGTGCAACAGATTCAAGGGACGACATTACTCTACACAGGTGGACGCTCACAGACCTTTTTGAGGGCGAAGGATGCCGTCTGCCCCCCGTGAACCTCCTTGACAGGCATCCTCTTACGGTGGATGGACTTGACGGTGATGGGCATGAAGGTGCCGAGTGGGTCTGGGCCTAAGAGCAACGTGTCGTTGAGCCGTATCAACCCACGTAATGTAGTGCCTGAAACTACTGTGCCCACACCCTGGCATGAGAAGAACAACATAAGGTCATGTTAGATCGGTTTTATTGTCCATAGAGGCAGTGTCCTCATTAGTAGTCCTGAGAGTGTACTCAAGACACTCAACAACCTTCCAACAAATTATGTATTTTTTTAATATTTTCTATATAAATGTAAATAGTTCAATATATGGAGCTCTTTTCATATTTGGTAAGTACTACCTCCCTGTATCCATTTTTCAATGCTATGGCAACTGTCTACTTTTAATATTGTTTTGTATTCTGCTCTGCAGTGGCGGCCTAGCTGTGCAAAACAGAAAGACTGTCAGTGTTGAGTCTCTACAGCCACATGCACATTTATATACGCAGGCTTTTGACAGTGAGTGCACATGCACAGATCACTTAGTTTCCATTTTTTGACAACAGACACACCGACAGCTTGCATCAAGGCTGTTACACACTCAGCGAGAAGACAAAACTTTGTCCTTGTTCTCATGGCGAGGTCAGTTGTACTCCAGGAGAAATGCCAGACTCTGGGGGAGTCCTCACAGGGGCCTCCCACTGAAGCATACGTCACCCGCGTTAAGCGTAATTTAAGCTTCTGCACTAAAGTGTTGCAGAGGCTTTGTCATTAACACCATCGCCGACAGTACGCAGACCTCAGGGCGTCGCTGACATGCACCTCCCTAGAAATCTAACTACTCGCCGTGGTGATGCAGAGTGCAAGAGCTGTGACTGGTTGCGGTTGGTAGTCGCATGTTTCTGCTTTAGTGTCTCCGGCTTCTTCTCCATCTCTGCAATTTTTCGAACTGATTGAATTGGATCAACACAGAATCGGAATGGGTAACTGTATAAGGTGTGTTCGGCGAAATTTCGGCAGAATTCATCCAAAATTTTGGTGAAAGATTCAGCCGCCATTGTTTAAAGTGAAACAGGAAATAGAAACAAAAATTGACCCGACTGGCAAAAAAAAAAGCACAGCAGCATCAAGCTTTTGGGCGGTGTTCTTACATAGCGAGCCAGACTGATGAGCACACAAGTATAAATGTCTCATGCCGGCAGAGGGTCCATGCGTTAGGTCGTTGCTTAGCCCTGCTCAGAAGCATATTTACAACTTTAAGCATTATTGGAATGTGGGAGATGGATGGCGAGAGGCAGTTTCCTTATTATTTCAAAATATCGACCAGTTGTTTTGACTTTCATATTTGTTTCTATGTTACGAGGCTACTGGACTCCAGATTTCCCTCAGCATAAATAAATTACGTATGTATGTATGTACGTATGTATGTGCACTGATCTCTACTAACAGAGATCAATGACCGAATAGTTGCTGGACACCACACGAGAAAAAAAGTTCTACCCAGTTGATGTGTCGAAAACAAGCTGCAAGTATTCGCAAACGAGGGCTGCTTCTCGCTGAGTATGTACCAACCTTTAAGCGACTACTGTTTCCCAACTCTGGGGTTGAGTTGAACATCTGGACCTTTGTCAACTCTTCTGCAGCTTCTTATGGCAAACATGTTCAGCTGTTAAATGTTAAAATGCTAAATGAAAACTATCCAACATCTGTGTTGGATCCGGTTTCTTACCGGTACAGAGTATGTGTCATCAATTTGGAACTCTGCAGGCTCGTCATTGCTGTAGCTGGTCCTCGGGGAGAGGAGGTTCAAGAACATCTTCAGCAGGTCCATGTTCTCCCCTGTCACATTTGAGATCTGGAAAATTGGACACATCCTAAAAGAAAAGAAGGAAGGTGGTTTAAAAAATCCCCTCCAATCTGTTTCAGCAACACTGTAATTTATACAAAAAAACATTTAAGTGTCAAAGGCCAATAAATAAATTACATGTTGGAACTTCTAGCCAGGGAGTCAGCAAATATGTACCTAAATGGGCTTCGGCAAGACTTTTAAGCTCTAAGCGCTCGAGGGAAGCTGCTTCTTAAGCCAACACATCTGACCTCCCAGTGGGTGGAAAGTCAGACTCCCTAGAGGGATTAGTAAATCAGCTCATGAATATTTACACAAAAGAGACTTAACACTTGATATCTCGAGCAAACTGAAGGTGCAGGAGGAAAAAATGCATATAGATGCCTTTCCCATAAGCCTGAAATACAAACTGCACCACCTACGCATAGGTGATATCGTAGCATTAAAGTATACTATCGTATTAGAAGTTATCAACAGCATTAAAAATGTGCTCCTTTTTCTATTAACATTCAATCTCTCCTTCTCCCCAGTATTTATTCCCCAGTCGACCTACCTCAATAGGCACATTTGAACATCATCACAGTACCAATTACATTCATTTCCGTGCTATTGTGTGCTTTTATTGTATATATTGTATTTTATTGTGTATAGCTGCTAGACTAATCCATCATCGTGATTAATCTGATCGCAACTAACCCATCTGCAGTGGAGAATGACAAGACTAACCAAGAAATATCTCGCCCCTCCTGCAACCACTGTTCAGTAACAGCACAACATTAATGTGGATAAATGTTTGTTTGAAGAAAGAGACAAAGGTGTTAAGTTGCTTTGGTGAAACTGGTAAAAGTATTAAAGGTGATATATTCCCTTCTTTCTCAAGTCTGTTTGCTCATGCAAAATTGAAACATAGATTAAAAACAAACGATATCCAATCGCGATTAATCGCAATTAATCCACAGCAACCCTGTGATTAATTGAGTTTAGTAATAGTTTGACAGCACTGCTTTTTTTACTTTACAGAGACAGAAATAAATACATGCTGCTGTGAACATCCCCCTCTTTTTTGTTGAAGACTGTTTGATGTATTTTTTTGGTCTGTTTTATAATGTTCTTTTCAAATGTTTTTATGAGCCTGTTGAAGATGACTTTATAAAATAAAGTCCATTCATCCATATGCTGCTACAGTTTCTATTTTTATTGCTCCCGATCCAAAGAGCTGCTAAACTGTATTTTGGAGTTTTTCGCCGAACAATGACAATAAAAACATATTATCTTGTCTTATCTTAAGCTCTAGCAGTGTGATTTACTGTAGTGCACAACACATGTCAAACATAAGTCAATCATGATACAGACAATTGGAGACTGGAGGAACATGCAAGTAACTGAGTGGGGAAATATGGCAACCCTGTCAGGAATAATACCTGGTTCTAATCTGATGATGCAATTATGTCAACGGATGTGGACATACCTGTGTGCGCTAATGTTGTGGGTAGTTAAATTAAAATATTAGATTTCAGGGGATTTAAATGAGTTACTAGCACAGCAGTGAATGAAAGGTGACCATGAAAGGTGGACATAATGTCATGCCAGATTTGTGTATGTCTGGCCGAGTAACAGAATTTCACTTATCAGTCAAAATACGATTCATTTTGATGTCAGTGCGCGCTTCTACATGTAATATGCTACGAGATGACACTGTAATACTCCAATGAGGCTTTTAAGTCGTAATGAGCCTTTTAAGTCGTATTAACTGACCTTCATTTGAAACTATTTAATAGAACCTTTCAGAAAGTTTAATTCAATGTATAATAACTGCAATAATTGTTTCTAGTCCCATTGATCCATCCACATCGTTAGTTGGTTTCAGTCAAATTCAGTTTAATAAAATCATGAGCTAATATGAAGAAGCTACACTGTGTTGTTTTGTGTGTTTTAATGAATAAGCTACGATTAGACATTCGTTTTGCATCATGTTTTCTGGACCAAGTAAAAATTAGGCAATTTATCATAAATGACTGTGTAGCCGTTGTGTTAAATTGTGGGTCCTGTTGCAGAACTTGCATTAATGGATTGGGGCGGGTCTGAATTTGACTCGGAAGGTCAGTTATGGTACTGAGCTTTGTGGTGGGCGGATACAAATAAATAAAACTCAGGAAACACTTTTATTTATTTATTTATTTTTTAATTGGAGTACCGTTTAATCTGTTTATAACACATCTGTTTTTTGAATCGTCTTTCTCTTTCTTTGCCCAAATAGAAAAAAACAAACCAGGCTGACACAGACTTCCTATCTCCCCTTTCTCCCCCATATCCACCTCTTCCTTGGACTCACCTCTCAGAGCTGAAGTTGGAGGCTGTGACGATGACGTCGTCCTTGTTCTGCACCAGCACTGGGATTTTCCTGCAGCCCGGTGACTTTAATAACCGTTGTAATAATTTTAGCGTTTCTGCAGAAAAACAAATAAACACACACGCACGCGTGATGAGTGTTTCTCAGAACCAAAACAACAGATGTCACACAGTCTGGTAACACACGGAACAACATAACAGACATGTGGGTGTCGTAATGAGGTGAATTCATGGAGTAGAGACAAGCTTTTTATTAGGAACTACATGCATGTTAAAATATTTTTACTTGTATTTTACCAAGGCGAATTGTCTCAATTACACCAGTTTTGTTTATTTTTTTTAACATCTACCATTTTTTTATATGGATTCCCAGCAGCTGTGGTGGCATCATTCATTTCCTATGTCTATGGTAAATGATGAGGATCATAAATCTTAACTTAACGTCATTAATGCACAGCCAAGTAGAGGATAGAAAGAATTAGTTTAACAACACAATGGTGCATATGTTGTGACTGTGTTACATTATCCTCATTGATTTCTCGCTGTCTGTGCAGTCTGGACGTATGGGAACTTTAAGAGTAACTTACGATGCCCTGGCATGGTACAGATATTGGTTCGATTGCACACCAATACGTCTCAAACATAGCAGTAGGTCCAGCATAACATTACTGTTCTAATATTTTGTAGGTCTCTTTGTGACTCGTCCTATAGTTTAAGTGGAGGTGCCTCTGTGGTAGAGCTGGATGACTGATTGAATTTTGATCACGATTTCAATTTCGGCTTCTCATGATCATAAAAATCGTGTAATCGAAGAAAAACTTTTAATGTGCCGCGCGGCACATATGCAAGTTCCTGCGCTGTAAAAGGCACCTCTGTTGCGTGCAGCTGCAGGAAGCGTGTGACATGTGTGGATCAATTGTGGAACGAGCGACTGACAACATGGCAGAAAAACAGCCTGAGCTTTTAGTTGAAAAGAAAGGTAGGACAACTTCAGTCATTTTGTCGGACGTGGAGCAGAAGGAGATTGTTTGTCACGCCGTCCTGTCTGCACCCCAAAGCAACACAGCAAATGTATTTAACCATTTAAAGTTCTGCCATAAAGTGATCTATGACAAAGTATTGAAGGAGCACAACACCCAAAAAAAGCACGTCAACTTCAGCCACCGCCACCACAACACAGTCCTCCATTGAGGACACTCTTTACAAAGCCACTCCATATCCCACCGGCTCCCCGGAGATAACAGAGGCTGTGACATTTATGCTATAAAAAGTAAAAGTATTTAAAGTTGAGTTTTGGTGGTTCGATAAACAGTTTTTTTTATTTGAATAATCATCTTTATTATTCTTTTCCTTCTCATTAAGTAACTTCCACATGAATGAGAGGTCCAAACGTTTCACAGCAGAACAATGAATTGTCACAAGCTGGTTCAATGTTATTTACTTCACCTGTCAGTGGTCATAATGTTATGACTGACTGGTGTCACAAAAGCCCACAGCACGGCAGGTTTTTATCACTACAGTCTGTGGGACAGCCTGCCTGAAGATCTGAGGGCTGCAGAGTGTGTTGATATTTTTACAAACAAACTCAAGACCTACTTTGTCGGTTTGGCTTTTAATTGAATCTTATCTGTTTGTTTACTGACCATTTAAAAATGTAATCTCCGTTGCTGCTTTTTTTTTGTGTGTTATGAACCTAATTTCATCACTTTCTCTCTTGTTTAGCTTTTGGCATTTTGTTTTTTTTTAAGTCTGATTTTTTCACTTTGTTCTCTTATGGTTTGGTAGTTGGCATTTTTTATTCCGATATTAGTGGAATTTTATAATTTTTTTTCTTGTAGCATTTTTATTATTTTTATGTCTGATTTTTCACTTGTGCTCTTATGTGTTTGTCTACTAATTTGGAGTTTTTATTTATTGGCTAATTTAACCTCACTGCTGTTGGTTCTATCCAGCCTCTGGTGTTTTTCCTCACTTACGATAGTGTTTCCACAGTTCTTGCTCCTGTTTTAATGAATACTCTTGTTGTGATGAATGCTGTGTGTGTGTTGCGGAAGGGGTGAGGCGTTGGGGGATGCAGGTGGGATTTTTGTGTGATGAGTTTGTATGAAAAGTGCTATACAAATAAAGTGTGGTTGATCTGGGTTTTCACCTTGCAGGATGTTGGCCGGACACATGTCTATCTTCGTGACCACTACAAACACCGGTACATTTAGGGCCAGAGCCAGACCCAGGTGCTCCTTCGTCATGCCGACGATGCCAGCGTTACTGCCAACCTGGGATTACAGGAGGAAAACGAGATCCACTTGAGTTAAATATGAACACAAATGAAACACAACCACACACACACACACACGGCTCTCTCACCATGAGCATGCAGAAATCGGGCAGGTGTCCCGTCATGCCGAACACGGTGGTCTTGAGATACTTCTCGTGGCCGGCCAGATCGATAAAGGTGATGACTTTTGAGGATTTCTCACAGATCTTGGTCCAGTCGAGTCCCCCGCCGTGGCTGTCTGGCTTGTTCACAACCTGCAGAAACAAAAGGTGGACGGAGAATAGATGACGTGAGAGGAATAAAAAACTGAATAGAGAAGAAAAAAGGAAAAAAAAAAATCCTAGATAAACCCTCTTCTCAATTCCTGCATTAAACGAGCCCATTCGGATTCGCTCACCTGTCCTTCCTGGTCAAAGCCGAGGATGTCGTTGCCCACGCTGTCCTGCCTTCACGTTGTGCTGAAGAGCTTCGGAGGAAGTCTGCGTTGCCAGCTCACCGTGGTCCCTCCAGCAGGTGCTCTTTCATGTCCAACGTTCCGCGAGCGACGCCTCCCTAAGCCCAAGGACGTGGGAAACGCAGACGGGTGCTTTTTAGCGTCCCGTTCCCTCTGTATTCTGGCTACCTGAAGGAGGAGGTGGGAGAGAGTAAAAAAAAATATGAAATTGAAAGTTGCTGGAAGTGAACACATAGCCTGAGAAAAACTGAGACTTAAATCAAATCAAACGTGAAATAACTTTCAACGCGCTAAATCAAAGGGAGCGCAAATGAAATCTAAATGACACAAAGCATCAGACGGAGAGGACACGTCGGAGTAAAATACAGCCGTTAGGAGGGCCAGAAACAACAAGGGGCTGCGCTGTAATAAAGCACGCACCGTCGCCGTCACAAACAAGAATCAATCAATTTCATTTTTACCGCTATTACGTAAACATATTTTGAGATAATATACGCGATTTATCATAACCCGGCAGGATGCAGCCTGACACAGGCACGCACACAAAAATGGTTTAGGAACAACTTAAAAAAACATGAAGAAACCTGGCCTCCATGTTCACTAGATCCCAAACTGATCAAGTATCAGTGGGATGATCCACACTGGCCCCTCTCCCCCAACACAGGGGGCCCGTGTCCACTCTCTGATGAGTCACATCTGTTTTGGAGGCAAAATGTTAGGCGGGTGGTCATAATGTTATGGCTGATCTGTGTATATACAAGTTATTTCCAGCAACTTTTAAGAGGATTTGGTTAGCTAATGGTTATGTGATACTAAGTGTAGATTCATGGAGATAAATCTCCAATAAAAGTGTTTGCAGAACTTCGTTTTATTGCTTACTCTATGCAGCTGTATAACCGCTCATCTGTTTTATAAGCTACTATGACCAAGCACTTTCCCTTGTGTATCATTAAAGTCTAAGTTTGTCTAATTTTTGATTCATTGCATGGACAACGTTATAAAAAGAGCCTGTCGGCACTGCAGCAGCCTCGGTAGCGGTTTGGGTTGTGTCTGGTGCAACATGGCACCGCGTGGTGAAGATCTGCCTGGACATTAACGCGTAACCAGACTGTGAGACTTTGGGAGGATGGGAGACGGTGCAGCAGCATCTGCAGGCAGCTGAACGTGAGCCCAAACACAGCCGGAGCAGTGGCTGTCTGTCAAAAACCACGCTACGCACAATTTGCCATTTATACAGCCTTTTTGTTGCATTGGACTGTACACGATACAGCCTCTACAGGTGGAGGAGTGTGAGAAAAATGCCAGCGCTCACGTTTAAGCCAAAGAACGCGGATGAATATCAGGATTCTTTCGTCAGAATAAACCCAAATATGTTTGGTTGTGATGTGATCCAGGATGTCTGATGTGAATCTGTCGTGAATTGTGAAACAGGTGTGTGGGAGTCTGCTGAGTTACATTAGATGCCACAATGAATACTATGAGACGACTCTCTCTCTCTCTATATATATATATATATATATATATCCTACTATAGAAGAAGCTTGGTATGAAAGGATTTGTCCCACGTGATCCCAAAAGAGTTTAAAAGCAGAAAAAGTGAAAACTACATAAGTATGGGTCCTTAATATCCAGAGACCTTGCGTCCTCATATGTGGCAGCTTATTCTGCTTCATTTAAATTTCTTGTCCTCATAAGTGGACGCTTAAGTCTGCCACCTAGTGTGACCAAAGGGTCAACAAACTAGTCGGGATAAAAACACAATGCCGAGCCGATTCATTCCGCAGCCGATCACGGGACAAAAATGGACAAGGAGCAAAACCTCATCAAATTTAATGATTGAAACCTGTTTATTTATGATTATTAACTTTTCTAGTTTGATATGAGTCGTAAATTTAACAGATTATATCATTAGTCTACAATGTTACTAATTAGGACTTAGGACGTTGAGATTTCATGGTTTGTAATCCTGTTTTTGCTCAGCAATGTTTAGGACTTGAAATAACTAGTTTGATAATTTGCTGCACACTGGTGACTTTATTGTTTTACATAATGATATAAGCCCTGTGTCCACATATGAGGACATTTTTTTTGTTAATAAAAATATTTCTTGTTCAAAGGTGATGCTTAATTTTTATACATTTTAGGTCCTACTAATCCCAAATACCACGGAGAAATTAAAAATGCATAGGAAACTGAAGCTCAGGTCTTTAATTACTCATTTAACTTTAATTCAAGAGAACACATAAGTGTATGTTAAAATGGACGGCAGAGCAACAATACTCTTACAGCAAGGAGTCTCTAGAACACGGGGCCCCAATACTTAGATTATTACCATTAGATTGTGGGTAAATGCCATTGGAAAAAATGTTGTAGACATTAGTCTGTCATTTATCTTGATCTTTCTTAAATATCACTTGTTGAAACATTCTGTTCAAATCTATTAGCCACAGTATTCGTGGGCTTTGGTTGAACAAAATGTAAAGGCTCTGTAATAAGCAAACCAGTTTAGTGGTGCTGAGGTGTTACTGAAAGGACGCTTTAGTTCGACAAAAGCAGAGCTGAGCAGCGTCAAGACAGAACAGGTGCAGAACTCTGATCGCAACCTTTAGCTGTGAGCCTCGCCCTCTGCGCACAGCCGTAAAAATCCCCATTTACTCAGCGCTCGTACGCACTCCACATTACCACACACGTTACCTGACCGTGCCACGCTCGCGGGGGGGCCATAAACACGAGATAATCAAGTAGGTAAAAGTACACGTCATTTTTTTTTTTTTCTGCTTCCCATACCTCACTTCCAAGAAATCCTGCTCGCCCACACGCCGGCGGATGAGGTAGTCTAGAATCTTTCCGCCATTGTCCGTCCGCTCTCTCAGCAGGATCAGGTCGGCCTCAATCTGCTCGCACAGCGACTGCACCGTGGCCACCGACGCCTCCATGTCCTTCTCATCCAGACCGTAGTCCCCTCCATCTGCACAGAGGGGACAAGGAAGGAAAGAAGGAAGTTAGGAAGGAAGGAAAATGACTCGAGGGGGATACAGAAAGACCAACATAACTTTAGACATCTCACATCTTGTGTTAAATGCATAAGTTTTCCTAGATTATCTGATGTATGCTGTAGCTTCATTGTCCAATGATAATAGAGGGTAGGGGAATATGTTTAATAGAGGGTAGGTACGTGACATCACAGGATGTTCAAGTCTCCATGGTTACGGCCACTAAGTGGCAAAATGTGACAGCTGAGCATGAAGATTAGTCGCATTAGTTTGAATCACAGGCTTTAATTGCGTTTAAATTGTAAAATTAATTTTTTAAAAAAAGGTGAAGAGCTGTTGTGTGATTGACTGAACTGATTGGAGAAGCAGTCAGATATATTTTTACAGATATCTGCCAAAGAAAAGAGAAGTAAATGGATCACTGTAAGAAAGAAGAAACAACTTGAATCCAGGCACAGAAACCTGGTGTTGCAGTTCACATTTAGTGTCAGGTAACATTAAGGTGTGACTCCTTAAAAAAAATACAGCATAAATTAAGTTCTTTGGTTAACTTCTTTGGTTACATTGTGGAGCACTGTCAGATAAGTATGTAGATGTTCTTGTTCTGGCGTAGCTACGGCCCACAGTAACTATTTCAGTTCCAACAATAAATAATAAAACAATAAACATAATATTTGTGACCACTCCTCGTCATCCTTTTAACGTCTAGTTCGGACGCTACAGTATTGTATGGCTAACGTTATGTCTCAGTAAAGCTCTTAGCGTCAGCATCTTTTATTTACCTACATTTATCATAACTGAAATGACCTAAAACTAACTTAAACCAACCGAAACTGAGGTTAGTTCACTTTTCAAAATCCACACTAGCTCATATAGATCATTGTCAAGTCCAATTGTCCTTAATTTGATCTGACAATGAGCATTTTCCCCCGGTCTCACTGTATTTACTGATACATTTTTACCACGTTGGCACCATGCCGCTCAGGGGGGCGTGGCCCCGGAGGAAGTGCCGTCAGTGCCTTCCCTCCATATATTATACGATGGGGTGTGACTGAGAGGACAAACTCCACACTGGAAGCCGACTTTGCATCGAGCCAAAGAACAGGTGGTGTACGCGAAAGAAGACAGTGGGTGTGAGCGCAATGACTGAATCGCAACCAGGCAGCTTCAGACAAAATCCAGTGCACAAACAGTACATTTTATGTATGTGTATATTCCCCAAGACACATATATGAAACATCTAGGCTGGTATAATTCACACTAAGCCTCCACATGCTCACTGTCACTTATCGTATTGTTTACTAGCTATAACTAGTGTAAAACCAACAGGCCAGGTCAACGGGCCAAACTACTGCTTGTCCGACATCCACGAATACAAAACCTACAGTATGTAAGTACTGAACAAGTGACAGTCCCTGTGCTGAGCGGGGATAAATGACACCCCTTTCACACATCGGCTCTGACCCCCCGTCCGCCCTCAAAAGGCCACATGGGTCAGACATGTTGCTGTAGCAGGCAAAAAAAAATGAAAAAAAAGAAAAAATAACCCCGGTTGCCGACAAAAGGCCCTCGCGTTTGTGTGTGGAGAGGAGGTTTCAGAGTGAAAACTGAACAAATGGCATTAGCTGCCTGGGAGGCACAGCTGTCAGGAGCGATGGCTCTGCTGCCACACAACGGTGGTGTCACTTTTACCGAAATGAACCAGAAGAAACGACAGCCGATACAGACATGAGAAAATATGAGCCACGGCCTTTTTTGTGTGTGTGTGTGTGTGTGTGAGAGAGAGAGAATGAACCAACAGATATTTTCTGGGAGTAAGATGAAGTTAAGTATTATACATTCACACCCCTTCCACGGCACAGAAGTAGATTTTTCATTTTCCTTTCAGATTTCTGTTTGTTCTAAGATCAACGTGCCTGCTGGAGTTTTAAAAGTCTTTGGTGCCATCTATGGGAACTGTTCACAAAATAACACCAGACGACAGAAAAGAGGACTTTCTTTAGCATCAGTTATGACCATGACATTTCATCTTAGTTACACAGTGTGTCTTCGTATCTACCTGGATTTTTTGTCTGTTTTCTTATCAATAAAGATATTCAGCTATTTCATTAAGCGCTTTATTTTATTAGCTTTCTTTTCCATCAACATTATGAAAAGTATTCAGTGGTTCTGTCTCGACGAGTTGCAGACAAAGTGCACTCTTTTCCCCCTCCAATGGATAAAGACGGCATTATTTAGCTACGTGTTGAGGAAGAGGTCGGACTAGTAAACGTTTGTGTCAAATCTTCTTAATCTAATGAAACTTTCAGACCACTGTGACACAGTCATAACAAAGAGGCTTCCCTTCTCATCACAGTACGGTGCAAACTGCACGCGTCTCGCAATAGATCATCCATCTAAGCATGCTCATGCAGAAGGGCAATTCATTTTAACCTGCACAACAACGTGCAATGAAACACCTTTCCAGACATCTGCTGCTTTTCAGTTCTGACCAGGTGTACGCCCAACTAAAGGCTTTCTTCTTCACGTCTTCATTCTTACCTGAGCCCATCCCCACCACAAAGATGGTCTCCCCGCAACCCTCATCTATCCGCTCCCTCAGGTGTCGTAGTAGCGAGTCGTACTGTTCTCCCGTTGGACTCACAAGGACCAGCTGAAAGGCGAGAAGAACACAGGGTTAAACTTAGTCTGTGTCTTGAAGTCGGTTGCTTTAACAAGGAACAGATTTTCTGTTTGAAAACTACACGCTCTGCAAACTTTTATTTCTGCTAACTGGGTCTTATGCATGAGGCTGCTCCTCTCACAAACATAAACCTAACTGATGAGCTTGCAGAGACAGTTCAGCTGACTACAGCCCATGTGGTAGTAGCCTGCCAGCTGGATGCAGCTACATACGTGTCACTTTCTGGCGTTTTGCACAGCCAGCATGGATGCAACTAGAGTCTTGCAACGCCTCTGCACGTTCACAGTCAGAGCAAATGTATGCACGGGGTGCAAGATACAGAAAAACTAAACGTTGCTAGGTACAATGTACAGTGAGGCCCACCTTGCTGCTTAAATCTAAATGACCCGCGGGCTCTCCGTTAGTGCACTCGCCGTCCTCGAAGCTCTCTCCGCCGGATGGATCCTCGTCACATCCCCGGTCCGGTGCAAACATACAAGCGGGCACTACGGACTCTGCGGCTGGTATTGAATTCGGTAGTTCCGTCGCCGTTAACGACGCCATTTTCTAGACGGACAGAACAGTGCAAAATAAGCAAAATAAATAAAAAATAAATAAACGAACGTGTTATTTACTAAGCTCCACCAGAAAGTTAGGGTTATTAGAGCCGGCTAGCTGGCTAAAAGCTAACTAAACATCGCTTTTATACTGTGTTCCACTCCAAACAATTTTAATACATCGCCACACACTAAAAATGCCACGTACATTTTTTTAAAAAAAGCAACTTTTCTACATCTACGTGATCAGCGGAGTCGGATTAGATGGTTAAATATCTTATGAAATAAGGCCGTACCAGAAGTTGTTACGGCTAGCTGAGGAGCTAGTTGTTTATTATAGTTGGCTTCGGTCTGTGAGTGTAAGCCACGCCCACGGTGAAATACAGCCACGCGATTGGCTGGATTGCCCAAACCACGCCCCTCCTCAACAAAGTATAACACACATCAGCATGTTGCTCTAGGGGTGAAACCCTGAAACCATGACCTACTTTCAGACCGTGACATAATGTTAATAATAACGTAACGTAAATAACGTTTGGTGTTTGTTTTGGTGTTTGTACATTATTTGTTTATTTGTTACAGTAAAGTGGTAGGGTTAGGGTTGCATAAAGAAATAATACTCACTAATACTCACACTTGTGGGAGATTGTTCACAGTAGCTTAGTTGCATATAAAATAAACACCAGAAGTAAAAAGAAAGGTCAAAAAAAAAATAATAATAATTATAAAAAAATAAGGTTAAAATAAAATATAAGTAATAAGCAGTTTTACAGTCAGAGACACATTCACCCATTCGCTCTCACAAGCACCAACACATTCACAAACCAGTGCCAGTTGCACTGGGAGGAAATGGGGGTTCAGTGTCTTGCTCAAGGACATTTCAGCATATGGCACACTCAGGGGATCGAACTACTAACCCTTCGATTCATGGACATCCCGCTCTACCTACTGAGCCAAAGTCACCCTCACTGACTTGGTCCCATGCATTCTTAAAAAAAAAAAAAAAATACACTACTTCTGATGTTTTGAACGGGGTCCAAGACCTTAAAAAAAGAAAAAAAACTTGCAGGTGCACCTCTTGGCACCCCTCTGAGCCCCTTGCTTTTTCCATTGCTTCTCATTAATTTAGATTTGTTATGTTAAAAAGGCTCCTCATTTAAATAATCTGATATCTTGAAAACTGAGAAAACTTGATCTTTGCTATGTTTTATAAAAGTGTAACACACGGGTGCATTTAATAACTTTTGTGCTGAGAAAGAAAAAAGAAAATCTAAACCCTTGTGAAGTATGTTTTTTTCTCAACAATATACATAGGTCAAAAAATAATAAATAAATAAAAAATAAATGCATGTTTAATGAGTTACATATTCAAATACTCATATTCAAATTTTCACATATTTGCATTTTATTTATCATGCTTCTTCTCCCATGCTGCATGTCATTGCCCCTGTATTCACCCTGTATTCACTACAAACTTTTTTTATGATAATATAAAAAGACAAAAGATTAATTAGTGCAATGAAACATTGCTCCATCTCATCTCTATGATTCCCACGATTTCTACAATTCTACGATTGCCCACCCACCTTTGTGTATTTCTTCTCTTGTTCTTTAATTTAATGTGCTGCTCTTTGCCTTCCTAATTGCCCCTCTAGGACAAAGACTTTTTTTTCTGATTCTTATTCACTAGATATTTTGTGATAATACACATCAAAACTCATAAATGAAGCATTATTGTACGTTGGAAAAAAAAAAGATGCAGATGTTACATAGAAATATCTAGCTGTAAGAAGTGGGGATGGTTTTAGTTTCGGGGCGATTTCTTAAAATACTGTCAAAAATGTGTCCAGCCAACCTTGTTCATACAAACTTCAAACTTTATTTATTTATTTAGCACTTTTCAGGCTAAAAAGCAACCCAAAGTGGTTTACATAAAAAAAAAAAAACATAGAACATTACAACAAGACACAGAATCACATACAAACATAAAAAACACATGCATGCACGCACACTGCACATACACATGCACACACACGTCCACACTCACACTAATCTACACGCTAAGAGTTGTCAGCAAGACATGGCAGGACACCGAGGCTTGAGGCAAAGAAGACGCCACCTTATCTGGGGGGACCGTCCACGTCTGAGGGTCCCAGCCCTTAAACCATAGGCAATGATTTGATCCCGAAAAGTAAGAGAGTAAAAAAATCAGATTTCCCTCAACTTCCTGTAATGTGAATGATTGAACAGTTGAACAGTGTGAGTGATTAGGGTTTTTTTTTTTTTTTTGCTTCCTGCCCCCCAGCGTCACAGGTGTTATATAAACCACCTACCTGCCTGCAGATCTTTGTCACTCAAGGCGCAACCCACCAAAGGCAGTGAAGATGGTAAGTGGAGGAAAGCCCTCATTCATTCTTTATTCTCCACACAGGCAATTACATGCATTTGTTATCTTAGTTGTTCCTTATTTCAATCTTTCTTTCTTTTTTAACTTTTTACATTATACTAACGTTGATTTATTCGGACTCTTAAATGTTTAATGTTCCACCTTAAATGTACAGACATAATACACACATCACAGAGACACAGTAAACCTTGTCAAATCGCAAACTGAAATAATCCAACAAGCATTCACACATTTTAAAGGTGAACATTAATCAGGTCAGAGGCTTCTGTGAGACTCTGCTCAATCATTAAACCTCCAGCTGTTGTAAAGGTGCTACATGCTTGATTTCACAAAAGAGAATTTTTCCAGTTCCCTATTTTTTTATTTTTTTATTTTCCTTGTACATGTAGTTTTAAAAAATAGTTAATCATTAACATTCAATCAGGAGTCCCAGCTTCCTCAAATATTCTCGTGGCCGTGTGGTAAACGATAAAAGGTGTGTGGAGTAAAATTAACTCGAATTAAGACATCTGGGAGATAAATAAATTATTTTTCAACTCTAATGATTTGCACCTACTTAGTATCTGGGGACTTGCTCAGTAATTCACCTTACAGCAAATGTCCCGAAGCGTCTTTCATACGGACATGTTATAAGGTATAATAAGGCCTGGGAACACAAGACAGAGTTCCAGAGGCTTTGCACACGCCTCCCTAAATAATTAGAAAACCTTAAATCTCCGTAGTGTCTTATCATGTGAAAGTTTCACACTGTTAATGATAAACCAGTGCTAATCTACAGTGGGGGCGGTGTGGAATGAGGTATCTATCCGTGGGTGTGTGGTACACATAGGGGCCAGGATGGTCACATCTCAGGTGATGCTGAGCTCACAGATAGGAAGTGGATGGAATTTATTGCCTTATTGATTCGGCTAACAAATTAACAGAACCCTGAAGAAAGAACCCCCGGTGCTCCAGGATGACTTTCTGAAGCGCAAATATTTGAAATCAATCTCAGGTGTCTTATTATTTTATTTTTTTTTCTTCTGTAGTTGTTACATAAGCACACAAATCCATGCTTCCTATAGGTGCCTGGACTACATAGTGTTTGCTGATCCGCGGCAGAAGGTTCTCGTGTGGGCGTCGCTTTATTGTTTTACTATTTCTATATGATCACCACATGACAATGAACAAACACGCTGCCTTCCTCTTTTAGTAGTTTTTACAGCCCGGGTACTCCGTTCATCCTGGTTGATCATCAACGACTAAGAAGATAAGAACAGCGGAGATCATTGCTTTTTCTCTCATTACAGGGTTTCACACCACATATTTGGCTTTCAAATAGTTTTCTTGATATTTTCTACAATGAATTGTAATCTTAAAATGTACATTGTTCGTGTCTGGGAAATTGAAGTTACCACCGTGAAGGTCTTTCGTTTTAATGCCATTAAAAAAAAGAAGCCCTAACTGTTCCCCTGTGTCATTTCCCCTCTGCAGAAAGTCCAAGACATGACATTCAAGGAAGGGCAGGAGCTCAAGATCCGCGTCAAGCCCAAGGATGACTGCTGTTCGTAAGTCCTCCTCAGAGTCAAAGAGAAAACCTTTTTCTATTCTATTCAGATCAGTTCAACAGGTTTCATCCACCTTTCCCCCCCTTTTTTTTCCCTCTCACTGCACGCGCTCCGCTGTAGCTTCTCCATCAACATTGGCCACGACTCCGAGAACATCGCCATGCACTTCAACCCCCGCTTTGACTACGGGGGAGACAGCAACACCATCGTGTTCAACTCCATGTCCGGGGGGTCCTGGATGGACGAGCACCGAGAGGGACACTTCCCTTTCTCGCGCGGGGAGGAGTGCAAGGTGTGTGGGTGCTGCAATGGGGGGAAGACTCGAGGCTCAGCGTAGGAAATTAGACATTTGTGAACGTCTACGATATTGGAAAATGTATCAGGCGCGCGGTCGCTACATCTCAAAACACCAAAAAGAGAGAGATGAGCAGCATAAACGGTGCGACCAGGCGACGCAAAGTGTTTCTGCATCATCTGCAGCAAAATATGTCAGTGCTAAGGGCACATTTGCTATCGCTAGAGCTAAAGAGGAATTAAGTTGCGTTCTCCTGGTCTTATCGTTGTTTGGGCAACAAAGGCTCAAAAATTGTAACCATGGTTACCGTTCACACAGTTCATCTCATCTCATCTTCTACTACCGCTTATCCTCACTAGTTTTGCGGGGGTTGCTGGAGCCACGTCGCCAGCCTATCGCAGGGCTGATAAAGAGACAAACAACCACTCACACTCATGCCTAGGGTCAATGGAGGTGGGAGGAATCCCAGAGAAAACCCACGTAGAAACAGGGATAACATGCAGCCAGAAAGCATACACACAATTTCATTCAATTTTGTTTATATTAAAATACAAATTGCCTTAACGCCCTTTGCAAAAAAACAACCTGAAACCTCTGGAGAAAGCCTGAAGGCGACGGTGGCAGCGACCGCATGCAGACCTGCTCTTTTGCATTTGACAAAATGTTATCTTTACTTATTACAGTCATTTGGTCCAAGTCCAAAAGCCATAATGTCTTTCACCAAACACACGTTATTAAGGGGCCTGCTATCTGGACTGTGACACTGCTGGGTCAACACACGAATACGTGATGGTTTATAGGCTCATAAAAATTCATGGCTGCTGTGAAAGAGAGCAACACTCTGCAGAAGACATTGCAGCCAGGACTAATCTCTGTGTTAAAAATGCCGCTTTAGTCACACCTTTCATATGTACAGGCTTTTATCTTTTTACTTTTTAAGATAAGCTGTACTTTACCCCCCTCTATCTCCATCTCTATCTCTATCTCTCAGTTTTACATCAACTTCAACAATGAGCAGTTCTACATCAAACTTCCCGATGGCCACATGATAAACTTCCCCAACCGCCTGGGTGAAGTCAAGTACAAGTACTTCGCCGTCAACGGGGACGCCAGGATCGTCGGCATCAAGATCAACTAGAGCTCGAGCGGAGCTTTTTGTTTTATATCACTGAGTCCTGGTCTGACAGTCTTGGTCTTTACTCCTGTTGAAAACAACAACAACAACAGCAACAACAACAGCAACAACAACCAAAAAAAACGAAACAACATTGGAAAAGTGAACCAACTTGGTGGGATGATGGTTGTAATGAGCAGAAATGGCCTACAGGGGGAGCCACAGCACCTCACCTTGCTGTGCTTGCCTCTAGACTCACCACTCAGCTGAGTTTGTGAATAAAAGCAGTGGAAATATAAAAAATTGTCCGTCTCTATCTGTGTGTGTTTCACCCTTTCACAATGAACTTACGACTTTTGATGACTTATAATAAGTTTTTCTTTTTTTCTTTAAGTATTTACAACATTCACACGGCACATAGGTAATACATTACAGACACACAGACTCTATGAAAGCTGTGGATGTTGCCCCCGGGTCTCTAAAGGGAAGTTTTTGTAAGGCAGTTCCTTAAACTTGTTATTCTTTCTTGTGGCCAGCAGGGGGGATTTTACTGGCTGCTGATTTAATGCAACTCAAATCTACACACCAGTCACAGAGCTTCTGCTTCCACTTCTTCTGTGATTAGAAATACGATATGATAAAGGCAGACTTGTATTGGAATAAGTTACAGTTTTCTCATTTAAGTCAATTTTACAATGGAGGTTGAACTCAGGAGGCAGTCAGAGACAATACAGGTTTAAAAAACAAGTATATGCACAACGGAAACTACTGCAGGTGATGACAAAAAGTTTTATTTTTATTATCATGCATACATCTGTTAAAATAAAATAACCCCAAAAATCTATGAGCATCCAGCATTAAGGCCTGCAGTGTTAAAGGTTAAAGCGGTCAATGCAAAACGAGGAGGAGGGGAGAACACCGGAGAAAAGTCGTTCTGTTGCAGAGACAATTTGCAGGGGGACTCAAAAGCGCCGCGTCCCGAGGCTGAGGAATGTCGCACGGTTCAACCACATTCCCTGGAAGAAGATGAACTACCCCTTCCGTGCGTGTGATGTGGTTGGCAAGTGGCGGGCTACACTAGAAGATTCTTTACACTTGAGTCCATTATTAGACGGCCAGATTTAGTTTGCCGTCTGTTTCAAAGTTACAGCTATGAGAGGCATTCTCTTTCAAAATTACCAGCTAATTATTAGCAGCTAGTCACTAGCATTAGCATAGCTAATTGCACAGACAGGTGGAATCTGTTTGTGTAAAGACTGATGTTCAATTATATGACAAGAAATAGAAATACAAGGGAAATAATTTACATTAATTTACAAACATTGTCAAGTCGGACAAATCCACATTCATGCTTTTTGAAATGAGTTCAGTCAGTGAATCCCCTCAACTTAATAAATTCAGCTTCTAAAGGATTATGATCAGAAGACATCCCAGCCTTGTTTGAAAAAGAATATCAAAAATCAAAACTTTTTTTTGTGCTGCGTCTCTTTAATAAACATAAAATTATGCTCTGGTTATTTCTAATTTTAATAACGTCAACAATGCATCACATTGCTGTCCATGATAAAACTCTGTCTCGAGCCACTGCACTGCTGATATAACCAAATTACTGTTGTCTGGTTTGAGAAAAAAAACAACTAATTTAATTGGAAGACATGTATATAGTGTGTATATACTGCACTACTTTTTCTAAACTACAGATACCCATACATCCTATATTAAACATATTTAATAGTTATAGTTTACAAGTAGTTTAATGTTGCTGCCATGTCAAAAGGCATTGCATTGTGTATGTACCAGCGCTATATACAAAAACAATATGGGTTGATCTAAATCTAAACTGATTATGCCTTAACAAAGCTAGTTCAAAGCTCACAAACAAAAGACGTTAAAGTTCAGCTGAGTCACATTTTTAAAACCCAGGTTTTAGTTAAGCCGGTGTAGAGCCTAAGATGTCCTCTCTCAGGCTGTCAAAATACATTTTATGACTTGACTGTACAGTCATCCACTAAAGGTCCTGCAGAGGGGTCGTCACAGCCGACGCAGGATCGGCCCTGCTTGACCCCACTGACTGACCTTTCTGGGCCAAGTAATCTTTGTAGTTCCGAGTCAGCAGAGTGTAAAGGAATGGATTGATACAGCTGTTCACGTAGGTCAGACACGTCACAAAGAAGTTGACGTAATTATGAGCAGCCGGAGACAAAGCCTTGAGGGACTCCGGAGAGAACAGTTTGGCGAGCTGCCATCCCCAAAAAGGTAAGAAACAAGCCCAATAAGCGACTACAATGCTGAAGATCATTGATATGACTTTTTGTTTGAGACCTCTCCTCCGGACGGACCGACTGCTGCCTCCTAACCTAGCTTGTGCCACCCAGTAGTGCCTGGCAAGCCCGGCATACAACCCAACGATGACCAACCCAGGGACTAACACGCTCGTGAAAAACAGGACGGTGAGATAAGCCTTGAAAGCGTCGGGAGTCCAGGTGGGGAAGCAGATTCTCTTAACCAACCCGGTCACGGTCGGCTTGCCCTCCCTGAGCCGGATCATCACCATCATGGGAAGAGTCAGGACAAAAGCCAACCCCCAAATAACCCCCGCCGATATCCGTCGGTTGCGAGACGAAGACCTGTGTGCGCTGAAGGGCCTGGCCACGGCACGGTAACGCTCCAGGCTCATGGCGACCAAAATGAAGACGCTGGTGTGCATGGTGAGGAGGTCGAGGCTCAGCAGGATGCGACAGCCGGCTTCACCGAACAGCCAGTCATGGGCGAAGTAGGTGCATACAACGAAGGGGATGGTGGACAGGTAGAGCAGGTCGGCTAGGGCCAAATTAATGATGTAAACATACATAGAACCAGTCCGGCGCAAAGCAGCTGAGCGCGTAACGATCAAGGTGTACGTGTTGCCCGCCACACCCATGGCACACATGATTATCAGCATGACACCCAACAGGGACGTCACCCACAGGCCTCCACTGCCTCCAGCATCGCTACTGCTCCCCTGGGATCCTCCATCTACAGCTCCTTGCAGGGGGGTGATGGTAGCATTAGGGGTGCAGTTCATTTCGGGTTCCCAGCTCAGATATCAGAGGTCGGGTTTTCCAGTTTATACAGGGGTCTTTTAATCGTTGGCTCCCGGAAATGTAAATGGTTTAAAGTCTGTATAA
This sequence comes from Mugil cephalus, assembly GCF_022458985.1. Taxonomy (NCBI): domain Eukaryota; kingdom Metazoa; phylum Chordata; class Actinopteri; order Mugiliformes; family Mugilidae; genus Mugil; species Mugil cephalus. The sequence goes on from NC_061771.1 coordinate 25,686,065, forward strand.
ACATTTCACAGTGTGAGGTGATGTAAACGGTACAGATGGCAGGGGAATGTAAAGGCAATCAAAGGGAAATCTTTGAGGAGACGTCCAGGGCAATCCAAACACCAATCTAAGGGAAAGCGTCTGAAGGAAAGCAGAAGAAAGTGCGTGCACAACAACTGGATTAATCCACGGAGGAAACGAAAGGTTCTGACGTGGCTCGTGAAATCGTGACTTCACAGCTGCCTTCTTATTCCCAACATGAATATGATCCCGTGCTTTTTCAAAACCAACTCAGCGGTAAAGCCTCCAGCGAAGATTTAAGCTAACAAAACACCTCCGAGGTGAGAGATGTTCTGACAAGGGTCATTTGGGAGCAGCAGGGAGGTCCTCCGCCTTTCAACTGGACAAATTGTCTCCCACGTCTCTTTGAAAGCAAAACCCTTCTCGTGCTGAAACACGTTCACTTCAGTTGCTGACATCTCCAGAGAGTTTCATTTATACTGTGCATGTCAATCCGGCGGTGATCGGAACACACTCTTCCTTCCTCTATTGGATCTCGAGCAGCTTTCCGAGACTTGTCTTCAAGTCAGGAGCCGTAATACATCCGGTCAATGCTCATCCGGTCTTTGCTCTCCTAAGGCTCCCACAGCATTAAGATACAGATCCTTACTCGCATTCAAGTCATCGTTGATGCGTCCCTGCAGCTTTTTTTTTTTTTTTTTTTTTTACAGCCCTGTGGATTCATTTGGGGAAAGATGGATCTTCAGTTTCTGCTCAAATCTTGAGCCCCCATTTATCTCCCAGTTTTGATAGAAGACTTCTGCGTTGTTGTTCTTTGTAGTACTCCTCCCTCCTCTCCTCTGTCCTCCCTCTTTCACACCAAGGTGACAAACTAGCATGGACCTATGGATTTATGTGGTATTCCTCCCGGGCCCCAACCTGCCGTCTATGAGCACCAAGGTGTAGTTTTAGACACCCAGAAATGGCTGGCAAAGGGGGCAACTGTCAGCGAATATAATATACTAATATCTAGAGTCATCAAACACATAATACTTTACGTTTAGTCCAAACGTGTGGGGGTTCCTGCTAAAATGTAGAATACACTTAAGAGATTACTTAGCTTTTTTTTATTATCTCTTATCTTTCCAGATGCACTTTTATATGTTGCATTTATGCAGCTTTTGCTTTTAATAACTCACCTTCAGTGTGATACTTGGGACAGTCTAATTTGTAACTCTATTAAAAATGAATAATTCATGCAACTAAATCCACCCAGAAATCTGTACATAAAAAATGACAACATTCAGAAGCAATCTTTTTTTTTATTAATAATAATTTTCTATGTCAGTCAAACATGGTCAAACATAGAAATTCCTTTTTTTTTTTTTAAATGAATGCATCAACACAAAATGAGTACCTCTTAAAACCAAAAGAAGGAAAACAAGAAACCATTATAATGTATCAGCTGGTGTTTGATAATGACTGAATTACAAAAAAAACAACAACAACTTTTTACGGGACCTGCTGCTTATTTTAACAAAGGTACGTGTAGATTACTCCACGCGGAGGTGCTATAACGCCGTTCAGTAGCAGTGTAGTGTTTCCATATTTGTAACCCAATGCATTTACAAATCTGCTTTATTGCCTTTCAAGCGCATATTTGACAGAATAACTCAAAATTAAACAGATTTGTGCTTTCTAATACACACAGATCTACTGACGTCCAGTGTAATTTGCGATGTTAACTGCACTACAGGATGACTGTAGACATTAGCTGGCTTGGAAGATAAAAGAAAAAAAACAAAACAATGTGTATTTAACATCAGAGCTCATGAGTCAGAAAGGGGAGTATCTATAAATTTCTAAAATTCCAAAATGGCTTTGTATGATAATGATCATAATAAAAAAATGAAAAAATGTCTGTATTTGTTTGAGCCATTTGTGTTCTTCACAGCAGACATTTTGACCTTACAGAAAAAGCACAGCTCCATACGTTTCCCACGTTTTGACCTAATGCCAGACGCACAAACAATCCCAGGACAACAGAAACCAAAGCAGCCGAATGGAATTCAGCCAGCATTAACTTAATTATCAATGCTTGATCCAAGGTGTCAAGTCAAAATGTCTTCTCTGAATATATGTAACTGGCTGCATCTCACTAGCAATGATCACACAGAATACTTGCACGATATACAAGAGGACCAAGGCACTTCAACGTCTGAATGGCTTTTAGTTTGAATTTATTTGCATTTAGTGTACAATGAATTGTATTTTAATACCAGTACCTGTCTAAGGACCTATTTAAATACAGTGAATAGTACTACACAGGAAGTGTCTATTTAACCTGACCAGTAACCAACATGACCACCAACCCTACAAGAAATCTTTTAAATGAACACCAAAGTTGTCATGAAAATAAAAGCAAAACACCATTGTAACCTTTGTTTGCACCAGTCGACATTGCCCTCTTCCTCTCGTTCTTAACATTGTGATAACCTTGTGACCATTCCGTAGGGACTTATCAGCCAGCTCTAGTGTTGACCATAGTAGTGATGAAGATCAGAGCCGTGGCCGGTGGAGGAGGAGATGTGGGTCCTGAGTGAGGCTGGTGATGGACTGAGAGGCGAAGAAAAGGTCCCACGGGTCCCTGGTCCATCAATGCCGGTGCTTTAACAAGGCCTCCACTTGGAAACAATAAGAAGTTTAAAAAGTTACAAAAAAAAAAAAATTAAGAGAAATTTTTCTTTCTCAGCAGGTACCAACCCTTTGTTTTCGGAACCTTTTTCTTTCTGAACTTTAGGATAATTTCCACAAACTGTTTCAATTTTCTGTGAACTTATAATTAAAATTTGTTTCTGGAAAGTGCTTCTGGAAACTTTACTTCTCCATTTACTTAATAATTAATAACAAAGCCATATCCTTGTTATTTACTGCTTAATCCTGGCTACTTAGAAAGTTAGAAGAGAGGAGTTTCCTGGAAACCAATAAAACCATAAAATGAAGCCGTGCCTTAATATGTAGTAAATGAAGATGGTGTTATAAAGAATAATCAATGAGTGAATGAAGCAGTGAATTTTAGTCGTGCTACCAACAGATTACAGCTAGTGGAGATGTAATGGGATTATAATTTAGTGAAGCAATAAATGTTAACTGGCTTTCCTCAAACAATATTTCACCAACCAGAGTTAATTAACCCAACTTTGCTTTACTGGACCTACTGAGTGTCCATCAAAAGGTGATTTGGTACATACAGTATGCTGCTGTTGAACATGCACAAGATTTTCTTATGCCAATAGACACAAATAAGGGTCTTTTTAAATTTGCAATCAGTGGCTTGTTTTAATTCCACAGCTTACCTCCCTGGAGAGAAAGAAACTATGGAACACGTAAAAACCAAGAAGCAATCAGTAGGTCAAAAGCCTTGAGCTTTAGACCTACTGATTATTAATTACTATTGAAGTCTTACTTGTATACTCCTGAGGAGACATCTGAGCACTCAGGACATTACTGAAGTGTTTCAGCCAATCCTGCTGGTCACTCTCGGACTCGCAGGTGAACAGGAAGCTGCGGTCGGGCGTTTCTATGGTGATGCCGTGTTGCCAGGTGCCGTTGCAGTAGGTGCCTGCAGGCAATCCGGCGGAGGCGCTGTAACCTTGGTCCTTGTTCCCCAAGAAGACTTCGCCTTTGGCAAAGGCGTCCTTAAGGAGAACAGAAGTCATCTTACTTCTCAGCAGGGTAGGCTGAATGCTAATACAAGAATAAGATACTGACACCAGCCCTTGAGCTGTCAGGGTGGGTGCAGGCAGGCATAGTGGAGCTAGAACACAATGGTGTCTTAAACTCTAAAATCTGGATTTGGGTTAAAGCTTGACTACTAGCGAATTCAGGATTGGTCTTTCAAATGCTTTCATGATGTCTAAGATGAGTGCTCTCGATCTGTACTCAACGGTAGCCTTAGGAAGGGCCTTCTTCAGCATGGGTACCTTCTACAGACGTGCTCCAAAGACAACTTTTATGGCTTTTTGTAATAAAGCATCTGGTGCGCCAGGTTCCTTTTGATCTCCTAAATGTTAACCAACCAATGAGACTACCTGACTTAACATGATAGCTTCTGTATCCATGAGAGGATCGGACGTTTTCAAAGCATATGTTCTAGGTATTTGTCTTGGGAAGGGGATTGTTGCTTTAGATCCCACGGAGTTGTAAGCGTGGAGATATTACATACGCGGTGGACCATTGTGCATACAACATCAGACATTGCATACTTTAGTTATTATCCAAGTGATCAAATTAAACTGCTTTGAGGAGCTTCCTCCACATATTCCCTGCGCACCCTCGACTTCACTGGTTTTCCCCTTTCTTTCATCTTCCAGCTTTCGTTTGTCCAATACACTCGGGGTAAGTCGGACATTTCAGTCGCTTAGCATCTCCAGTTATTTCGCTTCTCCACTGAACTATTGCATCAGCAAAAGTAATTAGATAATCCGCCTCGGCTATCTTGATGCGCGCTTCAGCCAAGGCTTGAGCAATCGGAGCGGCCCCCTGTCGAAAGCCTTTGTCGAACTCTCAGTGATAACCGCTGCAATAAAAACTCGCTCTAATCATTCAGTGTCTTCCCAAACAACTTCTCGACTGCTGCTATCGTACTGTAAAAGTGTCAGTGTAGTTTATTGCGGGTTAGCGTTTCACTCTGGGGCAATCTCCACTGAGAAGTCATGGCAAGAAATACCATATGTGTAATTAAGTTATGTCGAGAATGAAAGTACCGTATATTCCACCTCTCCCCACTGAGTCATGACTTCATATTCCTAACATTGTCTACTTAATCTAATTTCCTTGATAGAAAATGACTCTCCCTGACACTCCATAGTGCTCATAAACGTCTTTTTGTGCACAGCAATATTATGAAGTCAACTTTGTGCTACGCACGTGGTCATTGGAGGTGAACGTATAGAGTGCTTTCTGATGTGAGAAAATGCGTGAGTCGATGCCGTACCAGTGGATCTTTGAAGTACATGAGTCGTCTTTGGTCCAGGGTGAACCAGCGTTTCTTGAAACCTTCCGTTTGCTATGTAGACACAAAACAAGAAGACATGAAAGAAGACACAAGACAGTGCAGCACTGTGTTTGTACCAGGAGTGTCATCTGTCTGGTTTTAAATTAAAAAGTGAGTCATATTCTGATGTTAAGAACTCGCACAGTGCATCAGTTTTCTCATACTTTATCTGAGACTGAAATGTTAAGGTGAGTGGTGCTGGTCCAGGAAACCTCATCTGGTGTTCCCAGATCTTAACATGATGTCCACCGCTATGAGAAAGACTAACATCTGATAGTCTAAAGCAAAACCTTTTGCATTAAGATGTGATCACGTAAACAGCAGGTGCAAATGCCCCCAAGGATGCATTGAGATCACACTTGCAAGATCCGATCTCTGACCACATTTAGAGGTGGTTGGTCCACATTCCTTTGGTAGTGCAACGAGTCATGAGTTGCATTAGAGACCACCTATACTCTACAGGGGTACTCTGCGTCAGAGGAGTTTTGCCTCTTTCACTCAAAAAATAACAACAACATACAACCGCTATTATAAATGATAGAAAAAGAAAAAGAGCAAAGTGGTGTTTGGTCATTAGTCATGAGAGCCCTTTAAAAATTCTGTCCTTTTGATCCAGCTGTGTTTGCAGGCCTATTTTTTTTAGTTCTTTTCATGAATCAGTAGTGCAATCTTTTTTTGAATCCGTCATTTGGCTGCAAATGTCCATGAACTGATCTCTGTCATGATATCTGACCCAGAAGCAAGACACAGGGACGAGGCAGGAGGTGGCAAGAAAAGAGGAACAAAAGGTGTAAAACACTGATGAACACAAGCACCAAAATGAGACATTCAGAAGACAAGAAGCACAAGGCACTAACGGGGCAACATAACAGGCCAGGGGAGAGATTGCAGACAACATGACAGACAACAAAGGCAATGCCAGAGCTATATATACACATGGGCAGAGAGGTGACGAGACACAGGTGAAAGGAATGACGGTGGAACACACAACGAGGAACCAGTTTAACAATCAAAGGGTGAAAAAGTGACAAAAGACGAGAAACAACAAGGAAGAACTTTCCAAAATATAACAGGAAACTAAGAAAAACAGGTTTAAAAGTCATAACCATGACAAAGTGATCGGATAGCATTCTGCTTGTTTGTTTATTTGCATGGTGTCCGTCAGCGCTAAATACTTTCAAATGGGATTTCTTTTTGTTTAGGGACTATTTAGTGATATTTAATTGGAAACTCGTCACTTGATATTCTCATTGTGACATAGTGTTAAACAACTTACTCTTCCCTTCTCGTTTTGCCCCGTTGACTCCTTCCACAAATATGTCTCACGTGAGAGTGAAGGAAATGAATGATGACAGCCATTTAGCAAATCAACCCAGCGTTGAGAGGTAGCGTGTTCTTTCATCTCCCGAGTCTGACAGACAGAGAACGAGACTCTGTGTCTGTGTGAATACAGAACCGGCTGTGTCGCAGAGTATCGGGTTTCTTAACGCATAGGTGCTTCTGTCTGAATCCTACGTGTGGAAGCACATGCATGCGTACACATATGCCAATATCAAAGCGCCTGAGCAGCTGTGCGTGACTGCATGCATATGAACAAATGCCTGTTTGTGTGTTTGCTTAATCCCGACATACGTCTGTTTTGTGCGTGCATTTCACACTTGCGAATTAAGTTGTGCAGGTACAGGTGGTGCTCTCAGCTGTCAGTCAGTAGAGAGGGAGGTAGAGAGCAGCCACGCTGACAGCTGGGCTGGTTAGCCTCGTGGCCCAGCTCGCATTCAATTAAACACGGGAGGGAACAATCTCTGACTCGGTGAATGGAAATTCAGTCTCAATCTGAGAACTTGGTTTGGATTCAAATAGTTTTAAATATACTGCGTTTGATTTTCTTTTTTTTTTGTTTGTTTACTGGAATCTCTTCATGAATTGGGATTTTTTTTTCCAGTTTAGATTCATGCACAACACCATAGACTATCACAGCAAGAGCAGATGAACTGTCACAGTGAGGCGTTGTCCACTGTGAAAGAGTGAAATAAATGGCTTTCACTGGTATAATCCAGGAACCACATGTTATTTAATACATTTCTTTTGTGACTCACATTAGCAGGAGAAGTAAACCACTGCTGTTCATGCTTAATTGTGTAAATTTGAGTTTTAACAGATATTAACGTGGGAAGTGGGATTGAGGCATGGATTAAAAAACAATACCGGAGGTCTAAGGAAATGTTATCATCTTCGACAGTCCTTGAGAAATACTTTAAAAAATTCTGTTTATTAAGTTTGGAAACTGTGATTTTCTACAAAAACCCAATACGTGCCTGAACCCACAAGCATTACTGTCTTACACTTTTGAACCAACATAATATGGACACTGTGACGGATTTCTTGCACAAACACTGAGACTGATGTCACCATTATAATCGACGTGTATGTGTCATATGTGTTATATTATTAGATCCCACGTGTTTCCTTCCGCTTGATATATGTATCTTTGACAGAAGTTTGTGTATCTGTTTCTCCTGTTTTTCTTTTCTCTCTATCTTCTCTGTTTCTACCCGGCTGGCCTTCAGCAGATAGGTCCCTCCATATGAACTGGGTTCTGCTCAAGGTTTCTTCCTGTTAAAAGGGAGTTTTTCATGCCACCGTCGCCCTCAGGCTTGCTCTGGAGGTTGCAGGCTGTTTTTTGTAAAGCGTCTTGAGACAATTTGTATCGTTATTGGTGCTATATAGATTTTATTGAATTGAAAATAATGCAGAAGTAATGTGATTAACTAATAAGGTCTGCCATCAAATTGACTTACTCTTTAAACGTAATAGGGTTGCAAAGGGGCGGAACAATTCCAGTCAATTTCCAGTAAATTTCTGGAAACTTTTCCTGGATACTTTAGTCAGGGAATTTTGGGAATTTGTGGCATTTTTCTGTTAAATAACATAGCTGAACTAATGGAAAGGTCAATGCATTTAAAACTGATGTATGAAATTTTGTGTGGTTACATAAAACCATCTAGCATTTTTTTGCGCTAGCTAGCACCATGAAAAGCTAACTTCTTTAACAAAATGGTGCTAGCTAGCTTACATTTAGCATATCTGACTTTGAAAATTCCTGGAATCTTGCAACCCTAATACTTAAACTAGGAGAAGGCAGGTATTAGACTGACACACATATGCGTACAATCCCTGAAGCAAAATATATAACTACAGATACCTTGGAAACTTCCATGGCATCTACAAAATAATCTGCACATTTCTTGATATGTGCATTCAGGAAACTCTGGCTAACTCTGATTTATTAAAACATTAACTTGTGTATACTTTATGGATTGTGTATGTAAAAACCAACTGCTGCGCCGGGATACATATGGAAGAAAGTAAAGGAAGAAGAGCGTAAATACAGCAAAGAGAAATACATGTGGAGCATTTAACAGTGTGTATTTTCAAGTGGAGGTGTACTTGCCCTGGGGCCTGTCTTTTCCATGTATCCTTCCTTGAGAAAGTTACGCGTAAGTTTGGGTATCAGCTGAAAGCGACGAAGCAAAAGAAAAACTCATTTTACGGATGTAAAATATGTTTAGCATATATATATATATATATAAAAGAAAGACCAATTAACACAGATTTTAGCCAGATGGATGTACACGCTCACCTCAGCATCAGTTGCTCCAGGAAAGGCCACCTTCAGATAGTGAAGCTGAATGGCACGGATGGAATTAAACCAGTCTACGATCTCCTATTGAAGACAGAGAGGAAACAGTCACTAAAAATATAAAATGTCGTTTAATATCATGTTTTAAGCTGTAGGTTACACACTATAGAGACTATGCACCTGACGTCACAGCAAACGACGCCTCCGTGGTTACGACCGCTGAGCGGCAAAAGGTGACAGTTGAGCATGGAGGTTAGTCGCGTTAGTTTGAATTATAGGCTTTAATACTGTCCTGTTTGTAAAATTAATTTTAGAAAAGGTGAAGAGCAGTTGTGTGATTGACTGTACCAACAGATTTGAAAAGAACCCAGAGATATATTTTCACAGATCAGACTTCACACTCCGACTGCCCTAGAAGAAACAACTTGAATCCAGACACAGAAACCTGGTGTTGTGGTTCTCATTTAGTGTCTGGTAATATTAATTTATGGTGTATTTTTTTGATGAAGTCAAACCTTAAGTTCTTAAATTACGCTCTGGAGGGCTGCTGAGATAGTTCAGGAGAATCTAAGCAGTGGACTAAATACACCTGTACAGTTTGGAAAGCATCTATGCAATGTTTCAGAAACAAGAATAAAGTTGGACTTTGTGACATGCAGTCAAGTTCAAGCTTCTTTAATCTGAATTTTGGACAAATTTTGGACTGATTACCAACACTTCAGGCTACCTGACTGCCAAGAATCACTGTGCTCAGATGTACGACTACGTTACTGTTCTTATTCAGTCTATTACCGCATGAAGCCCCATTAAATGATTTGATTAGCCCGGCATATCTTTGCTGGAGGATAATCAGTTCCCAACGGAGTGGTTCCAGACAATTAGGCTATAAAAAGTTCCTCTGCCTTCACGTCTATTGTGTTTTAAAATGTTCAAACCATAAAGCACCAAAAGCAAGATAGTACATCCTAACCTCTAGTGCATTGATTTTTTTTAACCTCACAATATTCCTTTGTATTTTAACATTATTTATAGGCGCTATTTATGAATTTATGAATATGACGGTAGTATACAGTAAAACAGAAGGTATGTTATAAATGAGATGCGGTTTTGCAGCAGAGTCCCAGGTCTCAGATAATATCTCACATCGCTACAAATAAATCCTCAACCCAGATCACAAAGCAGTTTATAAATAATGCAGAATGGTGGGTGGGATGTTCGAATGTCATCTCCTAATGGGTTCCATCGAGCAGCAAAAATTGGTACAGATGGTTTTGAAAAGGTTTGGCGACTCGCCCACAACAATACAAGCTCGGCAGTCTCAACACATCTGTCTCTTAATGTGACAGATGACCAGGACCTCTACATGAATGTCACCTTATTTGTTCCAATTAGTTAACGGGTAAGTGACAGGTATTTCTTTTTTATAAGTATGATTACATGGCCACAGTATTCATTAATGTGAGTGTAGTGTGACAACCACACAGACCTTGCCGCTGTCATGGTAGACGAAGATGTTGCGAGTGCTGTAGTCTTTGAGGTAGGTGATCTGCAGGCCATTGGGATTTCCTATCTTGTCCGGCTGGAAGGTTGCATTGATGCTGTCCACTTTGATCACTGCTTTTGGCTCCTTAGCCTGCAATTACGTGTGAGGAAAGAAGAATGTTTTTTACCTTAAACTAGACAGACAGTACATCTCAATTTGCTTTGCAATAGAAGAAGATGGTCTGGTGTGCATCATATAAACAGCTGGATGCTGTATGTCGCTTGGGGGGGGGGGGGGGGGGGGGGGGGGGGGGGGTATGGTACCAGGATAGAAGTACACCTATAAACCTCCTAGATCACCTTTTTTGTGCAAACAGCTGTACAGCTCCAATCGCAGAAATCCAAACATATTTTCTTTTGTAGACTATTGTCAAACAGACCAGATGGTTAAAAAACTTTACACAATTATTATTTTGTTTGAAACAGGCATGATTGCAAAAGAAAATCACTTCAGTCATCAGCTCTTATCCCACCAAACCTATACTCGCAACTTTATACACCTTGCTAGTAAAAGGTTGGACCCCCTTTTGCCTTCAGAACTGTCTTAATTATTCGTGGCATACTTTCAACAAGGTATTGGAAACATTGCTCAGAGATGTTGACATGATAGCATCACACAGTTGCTGTAGATTTGTCGGCTGCACATCTATGATGCCAATCTCCCGTTCCGCCACATGCCAGAGGTGCTCTATTGGATTAAGATCTGGTGACTGTGGAGGCCATTGGAGTACAGTGAACGCATTGTCATGTTCCAGAAACCAGTTTGAGATGATATGAGCTTTGTGACATGGTGCATTATCCTGCTGGAAGTAGCCATCAGAAGATGGTTCACTGTGGTCATAAAGGGATGGAAATGGTCAGCAACAATACTCAGGTAGGCTGTGGCATTTAAACCATGCTCAGTTTGTACTAAGTTTGGCCCAAAGTGTGCCAAGAAAATATCCCCCACATCATTACACCACCACCAGCAGCCTGAACCGTTGATACAAGGCAGGATGGATCCATGCTTTCATGTTGTTTACACCCTGACATCCGAATGTCAAAGCTGACTCATCAGACCAGACAACATTTTTCCAATCTTCTATTGTCCAGTTTTGGACAATTACAATAATTTTGGACACAGCTGCCGCTCACTGGATATTTTCTCTTGTTATCAGACTATTTTCTGTAAACCCTAGAGGTGGTTGTGCGTGAAACTCCCAGTAGATCAGCTGTTTCTGAAATGCACAGACCAGCCTGTCTGGCACCAACAAGTAATTAAATCCCGTTTCTTCCTCATTCTGATGCTCGGTTTGATCTTCAGCAAGTTGTCTTGATCACCTCTACATGCTTAAATGCACTGAATTGCAGTCACGTGATTAGCTATTTGTGCTAACAAGCAATTCAACACGTGTTCCTAATAAAGTGGCAAGTGAGTGTATGTGCAAGCGGTGTTTCAACCTGCCTGCTTAGAATGAGAATGGGCCACACAATCTATATCCATGAGGTCCTTCTGACCTTGACTCGAACAGAAAACAAACAGCTATGTCTACGTACAAGAGATTAGACAACTGATTACTTCTTGCTCAGGGTGAATGTTGACTCTTCGAGATTATAAAGCAGGAAGAGGGAGAGAGAGTGTGACAAACTGGCTGAGGAGGGGAGTCAGCTGGACTCGAGTCCAGACTGTATAACTCTACCGGAATACTTTTCACACCTCAAAGCTCTTCTGAATGCCAACTGGCTGCTCAAAGGATTTAAAAACCTAGTGTGGAAGCCAGCGACTCCTTCACTTTTATCACCAGTGTGACGGCACGAGGGTGGTTATGTTTTGTGTGCTAAGGCTGTTTCACTGGGGAAAATATGAAAGCAGACATATTTCACAGAGAACCATATCTTGGAAAAAACAGAAGCAAATATATATATATATATATATATATTGACAGGCATTCAGTGACATTCCAAGAGGCATTAGTTGGCCATGAATGCCAAAACATACCTGAACGAAACACACACAAAACACAATTAAAATGCAACTTTTTTTTCTTTTTAAAAAAAGCATGATAGTCTTTTTTTAAAACCTATTATTCCCACTTCCCCTAAGCCTGGTTACTGTGACAAATAAAGTGCTCCCAGTGCTTAAAGACCTTATTGGTTCGATTGGTGTACAGCTTAGTGAATCAGCTACACTGACGGAGAGGGCAGGCTGCTGGTTAAGCTTGTCTGAGCACGCTCAAACACAACGGCGAGAGCGAGTATTTATTTTCCTATCTCCTGGTAGGTATACGTAGCCACGTAAGGATGTTGTCTGCAGAAGGTCTTTAATTATAAGGTATTTGCACTGTGATTTTCACATGTGATGGAAGTGAATTTTTGGTAAAGAGTTTGCTTATCTGCACACTAGAGTTGTGACATTAGCGAACAAACCGAATCTCTTGACCGGCTCTTTAAAACGAATGACTGGAACTGAGGCAAAGTGGTGAATCTTTTGTTTTTCTACTTTTTTGCTTTCACACATGAGTGTGTTACTACTCAGCTGTCTCAAGAAGGGGGAGAACACAGTTCATTTGAGTGGGTGGCTGGTGACTCAGAAACCAAAGATTTCTCAAGAAGTGCTAGGGTTTGTTGCGTAGTGGTGACTGTAGCTGCCCTTGGTTTACCCAGGTCCAAATTTGGTCAGTTGCAAAGGATTTTAACAAATTTCTAGACAAATCAAAATTTAATCAAAATCTTACCCTATTATTCCTCACACTGATTATTTCCCCGAAGAATATTTTCTTTTGAATGGCTTTTTAACCCTTTAAGACCTAAACATCTGCCTGCGCATAAAAAATAGCTTGAAGTATTTGAATTACCGTAACTTTACGATGGACAAAATTCAAAATGTGGCTGAACACTGGGAAGTTGTACTTTCTGGAAAAAAAAAGAGCTGCCATTATGGTAATGATGATGCACTGCTGCTGTTGTCAGCAGGTTGGTCTTCCAGACATAAGCACAACTTCCCGGTGTTCGGCCACAATCTGAATATTGTCAATAGTGCAAATCATTGTGAGTTACAGTAATTCAAATACTGCATGTTTTAACTTTAAAAGGTTCAAATGTATAGATCCACAAGATCCATGGCTACCTTCAAAGAGCTGCATCTCTACTGCACAAAGCAGCTAAAAGTCCCGTGAAAACGAGTGCTTACATCATATTTGGTGAAATACTTCAGTGTCCCCTCCCTCTCTGACAGGACGAATCGTCTGCTCAGGAACTGCCCGTTGTCCCGCCCCCTCTTCATGAGCACGCCATCTCTGGTTCCTGCAGGAGGCCAGCAAAGGTAATCCGTTAGCGAGTTTTAATGCGGGTAAAACGTTGGCGTGCGTAGGCGCACTCACCTTCCTCGTATGTTAAGTTCTTCCCAGGGTCGCAGAACTCCTTCCTCTCATACTTTGCCCTTATCCACTGCTCCCTCAACACCCTGAACACACACAAACAGAGGCAATGTCATGTAACTAGGATCTAAAAAGGTACAAACTAAAGGAAGCTGGATAATTTTGCATTCACAGTGAATGCTGGGAAATCCAGTGTTAAAAATTCAATCAATAAAGACTTCACTTGAGTAATATTTTATTTAGTCCACTTGATGAATCTGACTATAAAATCATGTCATGATATGAAACACAATGACTGGTTACCAATTAAATGAAGTCACATGGCCGTGTAACAATGAGTAAAGTAAATCTATAATAAATATAAGTGAATCTGTCAGCTTCAATTTTAAACCATCTATTGATTTGACATTTAGTTGGAGACGTAGGACTTTAACTGCTTAAACTGGTATTGATAGCTAGTAGAAAGCTTTGTATTGCTACTGCTATAGCCATAAACCTTTTCATTTGAGCCACTCTGTCAAAAACACTGTTTGGGAGTAGAATTAAACTACCTAATGCTAGCTGGAGATGCTAACAACAAAGAAAAATAAACCTAGAAAAGCTGTGAAGAGATACAATACATGCATTGCTAAGTTAAAGGAATAAGAAGAATATATATATTCTCGTCAGGGATTTCCATACGAATGCAACACACATTACAATGTCTGTCAAGCAAAGAGCTTATGGAGTGTGTGTATGTGTGTGTGTGTGATCTTGTACAGCTATCTTTCTGAGCACCGGCTGAGTTTCTATCGGAGTGAGGACATTTCTGCAAAGTCTTTGAGGATTAAGACTTGGTTTTAAGGCAAAGATTACAATCAGGTTAGGGTATGGGTAAGGGTTGGGGTTAGTTCCTTAGTTGACATGTTGAGGGTTAGGGAAAGGAGCTCGAGAATGCATTATGCCAATGGCTGTCCTCACAAAGCACATAGCCACGAAGACAGTGCGTCTGTGTATATGTGTTACCTGAGACGAGCTGCTCTTTTCTAACAATCTGACATTTGTACAATTCCAAACATTCTTGTCTTGTCTACTGGCTCAGCCACGGTTACAACAACACAGTTATCATTTGTAACCAGGTGAACGCAAAGCATAATACATACAGACAGCAAAACAAAAAAAGGCATGTTTACAAGACAGGAAGATGGTCAGCCAGCAAAAAGTGTTGGTTTCACCACTGCTGAAATATATGACTTCTTGATTTTACACGGAAGATTCGGCAGATTAGATGAAGCTGTTGTCCATTTAGAAAGATCATAGGTTAAGTACGAGTAACTGAGTGGTTAATCTCAGTTCTCAGCTGTCATTCGTGGCTGTAAATTTCAGCTTCAATCTGCAAAGCGATAAGGCAGATATTGGGGAGGCTCTGACCTGAGCTTGTTTGAGTTGGATTTGGAGAGACTCCACGAACAACCCGAGTCTAATACTCAGGAATGAGACATTTCAAAGTCATGATCTTAATGTATTCAGAGCATCAACAGAAGAGCAGCTTACTAGAAGTCTAGAAGCCATTTTTGATTCAAGCCAGTGATAGGAGGAAACAAACCGACACCCGATACTTGTTACTCTTGTACGTAATGTACGTGCTACTTATGGTGCAGATAAGATGCATGCTATCCCTCAGGTGGTTCTTCTACCGAGTCTGTTTACCTTCTTCTGCCGTGACCAGCTTTCTTCGATGTTTTTGTTTCGGGGGCTAGTTTAACTCCAATTAAGGTGTATACATACAGGTGAAAATTGATTTCCAATCGTCTTATCTGGGAGTCAGAGTAAAGAGAACTCTGACATTAGTCAGAGTAGCATGTTTACATGCACTTAAATTGTTCAGTTAGAGTTGGATTAAGGCTATAATAAATTTACGTGCATGTAAACGTATTGAGTGTTGGGAAGGAACCATAGAGAGCATAAAGATAGACGGCGGAAGAGCTCCTCAAACGTGAAGCCAAAGCAAGTAGAGCTCTTCCTCCTTCAATGTTAGTGGATGAGACGTGGGTCGAATTAAAACACAAAAGTACACATCAAATACACTCTTTTTCAAGGATGGTTCAGTCATTTTAGGTAGTTAATTTAATACTGGTGCATAATCAACTGTCCATTTTTCTGATAAGTTTTGTTTTACTTAGTTATAGAAACAGGATGCGACATCATGATGACTACAAGTGGCCATGGCAACCACTCGATGCAGTGGTCCCTTACGGCCGTGAGAGTTGGAAAGAACAATTCATTAAATAGTACTAGCAACAGGGTGCTGCCCATATACCCGGGAAAATGGCATCAGTTTGACCAAAACAAGGAAGTGGGGACGCATTGTCCATATTTACACAATACATACTGTACATGGTAAAATCTGCATCATGTAAACACATCACACATTTCCCATAAGGTCCCAATTTAAAATAAACTTTATTTTAAAGTATCTATATCGACATTAGCTATGCAAGCAGAGTAGCCAAAGTGCCTGAGCGTAACACCACATACAAGAGGAAGTTACAAAACCATTTCTGAAAAACACCTTGAGGTGCATTTCATTTTTCCTCTGGCTAAAAATAAAAGCTTTGGTCAAAGGGCCAACAACCACGACCGCAGTGCAATAGTTGCATGACCACTTATGCACTCTTTTGCTACTATTGCAAGACCACTGCACATAGAGTTAGAGTTGTAGTCGGGCCTTTCCTTGCTAAAGAAGATTCTGTTTCACTCAGTTGTGAGTATTGTGAATTCCACAAAAAGACAATATTGAAGTAATTAAAATGACGAAAGTAAGTTATTAACTTAATGTAATCTTACTGAGCTAATGTTGCTAATTGCATATAAGGCATCTATATTCTGTACACTATGGTGAAATACATTTTAAAGTAACCCTAACCCTTTAGACTATTTAAAAAAAATGACACTCATGGAAAAAACAAGACACACACAAAAAAACATATTTTTCTGGATGTTCCACCTTGGTGTGTTAAGAATTAACCCTGCATACGTAACCATGAGGTTTATTTGGACCTCGCACATCAGATAGAGTTAACTATACTGTATATCATAAAATCAAGCTGTATGCATTCGTGGGATTTTAAAATTGCTAAAAAATACTTTGACAGGACCAACAGGGTCACAATAAGGCTCAGACTGAAAACTGAGACATCAATATATGAGGCAGTGGGAAATAGAAATCACCTATAGGCTTGAATTTTAGTACACTCCTGGCCTTAAGTTCTATTTATTATTCATGAATTGACTTGAAGAAGCAGTTTTTTTTCCCCAAATCTGCCAGCAGGAGCAGGAAATGTCCCAAAAGAAACATATAAAAGAGTGCGTAAGTTACTGCGAGGCGGTGCTCCTGTAGAGTGCTGCTGCCACATTGCTGAAAATGTGCACAATCCGTAGATAAATGTCACCAGCTCAGAGTGTGTGACGGGACAAAGGTTTGTGTGTTGCAACCCTGAAAGTATTATTTCAAACACTCCCTGAATGCAGAACATGAGATAACTGAGAAAATAACGTGTACATTGTGAGCTCACTCTTCTTTGAAGGAACTTTTAAAATCTTATATTTATCAAGTACTTATTACGAAAAAAAAAAATGAAATGTGTTTAAATGTGTTTCTTCTATCCAACTCACCTTTAACACATACAGCTGTAATTTATTCTGAGAGGTAAACACTTAAAAAGAGGATTTAAGATTTAAGTTTGTTTGTTTTTTTTTTAAACTGGGTGGGGATGTTACTGAAATAAAGTGTGAAATATATGCACTTGTGCAGAACAGGAAATCACATACACACAGATACACACGGGTACACTTGTGAAAGTAGCAAAAAATAACTAACATATTATTCAAATGAGAACTTACTTATAGTTCACAAGAAATAATGGCATGTTGCTATGGTTACTTACTGGCAGTCCTTGTGGGTTGGTTTGTAGTAGTAGACGGGAACAGCGGCCTCATATTTACTCTTCATCAGCACATTGCCGTTCTCAGCCATGAACTAATAAAACACATGTATACGTGTAAAAAATTAACAGATTTATGGAAAATGGAAATTACAGGACAAGCTCCGACTGTGTGTGGGATAATTACATTCTTCGAAAAAACCTTCACTGTCGCTTCAGGAAACCGAGGGTGAGCTAAGATGAGAAATATTTCAAGATAAAGTTGTGCAAACAGCCCAAATCAACTCATTATCTGATTTATATGAATCTCCTAAAACAGGGTGGGGAAATGTACCGGGTAAGAACGCGATGTCCTAACACTTCAAATAATTAATTTTCCATGAAGATTTTAAAATATGAACTTGAATTTTTATTTTTTTACTCCCTCAAGATGCCTTTTTTTTTTTTTTTTTTTTATAAAAAGCCCCTCCACTCAAAAATATGTGTGAATGACCTCCATTAGGGTTGAACACTAAAAGGCTGTTTTCACATTTGTCCCCAGAAACTGGAATGTTTTCTCAAGTTCAAGGCGTGGACCTGAGAGCAGTTTGTGACATCACAACTGGCAACTTACGCCAATGTGGTGAGCAAACTTGAAAGCTTCCACTGCACAAACGCTGAGAATCTTGCATCCAGTGGTTAAACTTCAATCAAAACCATAAGGTTCTCAGACACTCTTCTCTTTTTATTCCCCTGCACACGTTTATCAGTTATATGTTTGGAAGTGCTTGATCAACAGAGAAGATTTTGTCTGTCCAGAAGAAATCACACTGTCACAATCATTTCATGAGAAGAGGCATTAAATAATTTATTCCAACCTTACGGTCAGCGATGTACGCGGAACATTCGGCGATCCTGGATTTTCATTAATGAACGCGCTAACAGCGGATCTTTATGGACGGATTCCTTTTCCATAACCACCACATTATTGAGATTTGTCATGAAGTTAGTTCATGCTGGCAGCATCCTGAAAAAATGTGGAAACCATACGAGATACGAGAGTTGATACTGCTCTCATTTCTGTCTTGAGGCAGCAGCCAGCAAGGTTTATTAAGCTACAGTGGAAAGAAGGTTAAGTATCTGTTTGTCCTAAGACAAAAGTTATTTTATTTATAAGTTTTTAATTAAGAGTTTACTAGTTAAGAGTTTCCATGACCTTCCTGTAGCTTCTGCTGGTTCCTTTTCCCTGACTTTGACTGACAGTTGTCTTGGATCTTTTTTTTTTATTAATTTGAATTAAACAAACAAGATTTAACCATTTTCTCCTCCGTAACTTCTCATGTAGCCTCTAACTCTCAGCAAGAAAGCAAATACATATTTCTTTCCAAAATGTTAATGTTACTGTTTTGTTATTAATGTGCGTTTTTTTTTCCTTTTGCCATATTCAGCACAATTCTTGTACGGTTATAAGTTAAATGAGCCTGTAACAACGCCCAGAATGAAAACAAGTTGAAGAACCACCAACGAATAGTTTTTGACCACTGTGCTCGTTGTCTGGAGTTCAAGCATCTTTCCAGTCATGAAAAATGTTGCTTAAAATCCAATACGTACAAACAACCAAGATCTCAAAATTAACTCTTAAAATTGCTGGGTTGTTTCTGTCCAGTACAAACGAGAAATCTATAGTATATATATATATATATTTCAAAAAAGGGTCATAAAATGACATGAAATCAATTCACCAAGCTTTTTACTGCAAACATTTTCCCGCTTATTTATTGTTGAAATCCAGTTTTGAGTGACTGGACAGAAGGAGAGTGAAAATCTTTCTGGTAGGTTAAATTGAATATTTTACTTTTTTAATAGTTCCGAACTTAATTTAATTCACAGACATGGTTCAGTGTTTTTTTTTTAATATTTGACAAAGTTAAGTTAGCAACTGTTTTACTCGCTACATTAAGCTAACGTTCTAACTATAAAGTCAGGTCTTTGGATTCCACAATGTAGTGTGTGGTGGTTCAATGTGTAGTCATCATTTTGCTTTACTATTCCACGGCACATAAGCACATATCTTTAAACTTTAACGTAGCATAATAAACAGTCCAGTTCACATTAGCCAATGCTCGCCATCATACTAAATCTGTCATATAAGTGAGTGAGTGTGAGATCTTTTGGCGATATGGTTCGGTTAAGGCTATATTTGGGACTAGTTATAGATGAAACACGCAACTGGCTCTGGTGTCTCACCTGCATCTCATGGTCCTCCCATCGGGACAGGGTCAGGGACTTCACCTTGCTGATGGCGGGGATGTTGCGGTGGATCCCGGAGCAGGCCAGGCAGATGAACACCCCCAGGGAGCAGGAACCCCAGCCGGGATCTACAGACAAGAAGAGCCCAGATAGTGTAAGAGTAGCGATAAGAGGAAGAGGTGAAATTATAGAGAAGGAGATGGACTGAAAGACGAAAGGCCTAAGAGCGATGGAAAATGTGTGTCATATGGCTGGAAACTAAGGCTGCACAAAGTGTAATGGCAGTGTTTTAGGTATTTAATGTCCTCAAATGGATTGTGCCTCTGGTAAATGATCTTTATTGATCCAAAGATATCAATCTGAGAATCACAGAGACGGAGAAGCAGCCGGAAATACTAAAGGGGAAACACTCTGCTACAGTAGCTCTTGCTGTGATGCGTAGTTACAGTTCTGGGGAGGTGCACATCAGTGCTGACACAGAAGTATAAACCACGCATTAGTCGACATAAGCCATAAGTCCAACTTAAATCAGCTCCATAAAACCAAAAGTCAATTTTTCTGTCCATTTTCCTTCCGAGCACAAAGATAAGAGGAATATTTTCTTTGCTTTAACCACACCTATCTTATCTTCCTGGCACCTTTCTACTGCTCGCAACTGAACACAGCTTGTTCCTGTGTGAGAGAAAGGGAGTATTGGCCTTATCGGTTTAAATCTCAGATGTGTGAATACAGACAGGCGCTGATTCATTTCCCCCAAACGAGGTAGAGCGCAGCATAAATGTGAACCGGTTCACCTGCAACATTTGTACACAAAGCGACTTTCTATAGCCTCTAACAATGAGGAACCAATGTGTGCCAGAGTGTGAGCGTAAGAGGAGGAATCTCTGAACTTGGCTACGAAAGTCTTCCTTGAGCGAGACACTAGGCTCGAACAGCTTCGCAACAGACTTTCCTTGAATAAACAAAGATGAAGAGATGAGAAGATAAAGGCCTCGCTGTAAAATTATCTTTGGTATGTCCCCAGGGCACAGATTCACAGACTGCTTTTATTAGGCAACACTGTCCACGAGGGCTTGTACTGAACGTTGCACCAACACATGTATATGGTCAGAAGTGAGTTAAACCAGAATGTTATGCTAAATGGATAAATAGTCTGTCTTGTTATGGATAGACACTATACAGCAGCTAACCCCAGACACGGCTAACGAAAGGCTAAACTAAAAACCAAAAATGTAACAGTCATAGCAGCAGCCTGAGGGCTATTTATGTGTGCTCATCTGAAACTTAATGTATTCAATATAAATATTGCAAAAACACTATATTTATATATACACACACACCGATCAGCCACAACTTTATGACCACTGACGGGAGGAGTAAATAACACTGACTGTCTTGTGACAGTTCAGTGTTCTGCTGGGAAACTTTTGAACCTGGCATCTGTGTGGATGTTACTTAGACACGCACCACCCACCTACAGCACACCAGGCAGCCCCACCTCCTTGATGGTTGGAGCCATCCCCAGCACACAAACACAAAAAAAATGCTTTAGGAACAACTCAAAAACAAAAATGTGAAGACCCCCAAACGGACCAAGTATCTCTGGGATGCACTGGAACAAGCCTGATCCACAGAGGCCCATCCACTCAACCCACAACTGTTTTGGAGGCACAGGGGAGACCTACACAATATTAGGAAGGTGGTCATAATGTTATGCCCAATCGGTGTAGATATGTGATGTAGATGAGGATTATTTTTTCGTACACTACTTAGAAGTTATGCTGAAAACAGAAAATGTTCGCTGAACGTGTGCGGTGCCTCCATTTCACTTGTAAACTTCCTAAAATGCTCCTAAAGTTTCCAAATGCCTCAGCTCGATGAGGGTGCGTGCAAGCCCCACATTCATTCCTGTCGAGACTTGCTGTAAGGCAGAGCTGGAGGTGGGCCTCCACCTTTCAGCACAACTCAAGGGCTGCATCTGCACCTCCAAGAGCCCGAGGAAGGCTCCTCCTCCTCCTCCTCCTGAGATTCCTGTGACTCACCTTGTCACACATTACAAGTCAGAATAGGAACTATTAATGCCTTGAACGTTTGGTTGGAAGTCTGTCGGCTGCGGATGATAAAAATAGGGGGGGAAAAAAGCTTGTAGATTAGTATTAAAAGACCACGTCTGCACAGGTTTACCTGAGCGCACTGCCAATCCCGCCCTCTGCACCTCGCGTCACAGAAAGATATATCACACAGATTCTCCTGTACAGCAAAAACTTTTACTGCCTTTGTGTTTTACCTACCTGGTGCGCCGCAGTCTGCGCAGGCGTCATTTCCAGGCTTGTGCAGGATCTCTCGTAGTGAACGAACGGCTCTTTCACTAACCGACATTTCAGCGCACGGATCGGTTATTCTTCCGCTCCTTTAGAAGAGAGAGAGATAGAGAAAGAGCCGCAAACGGGTAAAGGTGTGTCTTCTTGGGCTTCAGTCACTCCCCCACCTTCCTTCCTTCCTTCCTCTCCCACCACCACCACCACTTGGACTGCCGTGCAAGTCCGCACAGGTAGCCCGTGCGCCCTCAGCAGGGGCGAGGCGCTCTTCCGACTGGAGATTAATTAAAAATAAAAACCCCAATAAAAGTCAGTGCTTCCTCGTTAAGTCCATTCCGTCCGCGGCTCAAAGTCCAGTTCTGAAACCTCTTCGGTGGCGCGTCTACGCGGAGAGCCTCCAGACAGGTCGCGCTCTCTCAGCCGCACCTCCTGGCCTAACGGAGCCGAGAGAATGAAACTAGGAAGTGAAATGCAGAGGTTGTCCAAACTTGTTTTTCCGTACAATTTGTGGTTTTGGCGCTTTAAAACTCCGCCGCCGGCTCCAATTTATGCAAATATTCCCTCTATAACATTTAGAACAGCACAGAGTAGACAGGTCAGATTATTAAAGTGACCTTCAGAATAATAATAATAACAGTAATAATAATAATAACATCAACGGGTTTTTGTCATTTAATATCCGTCTCTGCAGCCTATAAAACGTTTGAAACGAACGTCACTTAACCAGAGTCTGTGCTGTGAAGAAGTGAAGAGAACAGGATGTAGTAATGTGCCAGCTTTCAGTTCGTTGTACGACCCACATAGGCTCATGTGTACGCGCATAAAAAAAAAAAAAAAAGAGGAAGTCATTGTTGCTGAAGTGGAATTAGAAATCAAAGGATCGGAATGAGTCTCATTCAACAGCAAAAGCGCGTTGTTTCTGAAAGAAAACGTGGGGGATTTTGGATCATCCAGCTACCCCAGAAAATATTATTCACTCAATAAAACGAAGGCTAAATGCAGTAGTAGGTCAGAAAAAGAGGAACTGAGAATCCCTATGTTCTTAAAAGTACCTCAAGGGCAGTTTAAGTGACATGCTTCAGATATCACAGCGTAAAACTACTGTACCTTTGTTACTTGTGTGTCTGAAAATTCTGTCAGTTTGAATGACAGGTGGAAGTACCTGGATACTAAAGGCTACTTAACCACTAGTACAACAATAAACAGTGATTAGAGGGCTATTATAGGCAAATGTGCACCGATCAGCCACATCATTAAAACCACTGACGGGAGAAGTGTATAACATTGACCATGTTGTGACAATTCAGTGTTCTGCTGGGGAACTTTTCGACCTGGCATCAATTTGTGTGGATGTTACTTAGACATGTAGCACCCACCTAGACCAGACCAGATCAGACCAGACCAGGCAGCCAACACAGTGGCACTTCTTTATGGCAGCAGCCAGCTTCCACATGAAAACGGTTTAGGAACAACAACAAAAACAAAAAAACAAAACAACAACAAACAAAAAAAAACAACATGAAAAACAGCACAAAGTCTTGAGCTTGCCTCCACTAGATCACTAGATCTCTTTAGCTTAACTATACATTCTATACACTAGTTTCCAAGCACCATCAGAAGGCCCATGTCTGTTCTCTATGTTCTGTTCTCAGTTTAATTTGGAAAATCTGGACCACAGGCAACCTCGTTGTCTTTGGAATGAACTCGGATGACAAAAGGTAAATAGGAAAATCTCAATGTAGCCAGATACCCAGGTCTGGTGGGAAGCTTTTACATCCACAGCTGCATCCATGATCCATGTCAACCTGCTGCTTGCTGCAGTGCCACATCTGGTCAGTAGATGGCAACAGTTCACCACTTTTTTTTGGTGTTTTTTTTTTTGCCTCGCAGTATATGTGTACCAGGATTTGCTGTGTGGTTCAGGTGGGCCTGCACAGTTTTACAGCTGAGGTTTTTAACCAAATGTCGCTCTCGTCTTTTCAGCACCATGGAGAGTGTGAAAGTCTTAAGAATGAACTTGTAGTATGCTCAGCGTGTTGGGAAGGAGGCTGATATTATAATGATACTAATCGGCAGCTCAGTGGCATTCCTGCTGCAAACAAATATATATTCTGGAGAAACACAACTGAAGAAAAGAAAACCTCTGAAGTCTCTGGAGTAAGTGAACACACTTGAACGTTCCCTGTCTCAATTTGGCTACCTAAGTGAGACAGGTGGCACTTGGGCCGTTTTGACAGTAAGCAAAGGGCTTGATGTCATTTCGCAGTGCGGATTTTTCCCTGTGACAGCAAAAGGCTAATGCCCCGTTACCAAACTCATTTGTCGACACCAATCCGGCAGGAGGTTGTTTGTCTGTTTTCTCCCACCCCTGTCCTTAAATCCTTTCCTTTTTCCTTTCCGTCAGTTTGGGAGGTGGGATGCTGAAAACTGTCAAGCCGTGAGGTTGGGACCACCTAATTGATTAAAGTCTGTGTGTGCGTATGTGTGGGATGAGAGACTCCCACTCTCCTCCCTTTCTTTGCACTCACTGGATGTGTTGTGTAATAAATCAAACGGTCTGGACATAAATGTGTTATAGGTCTTAATTTCAAGTGCTAACCTGAACGTGCATCTTAATGAGCTTCCCACAACGCTTTCCTGCAGATGTTTCACAATAGGAGCATTATTGAGACATGAATGGTGCAAGTCCTGAGTCTGGGAGCCAGATAGCTGAAAGGAGTGAACAACGTGAGCTCCAGTAGATAAGAAGTATAGAACAGATCCACACTGATTTTCTGACAGGGCTTCCCACCGTGTCAACTCCTTTATCCGTAATATCAACTGGACTTGTTTCATCTCCCCCTCTGATGATTTCTATGCACACAGTTGGTGGCATTTTGAATCTCGCCTGGTATGACAGGGGCTAAATGGCATCAAGTCCTGGCCTTGTCCGCTGCCCCCACCTTTGAGACTCTGCTCTCAGTCGATAGAACTAGCAGACACCCTCTCCCAGGCTCATCAGATAACGGCTTATGTTCCGGTAACGCTCGCTTGTCCCCATGGTTCTCCTCTCCAGATCCAGAGTCATCTCGAGGCTTTCTCTGCTGCTTCAATGGTGTTTTGATGGCTCTGCTCCTCGCTGATCCTGTAATGCCCAGTGCACTAAGGGCTTTGTGGAGGCAGTTAATGACCAGATGTTCAGACTTGGTCCTCTTCCTTTCTTGAACTTCTCCCCAGCGGTCCTCCCAAGGCACTGTCAGCTCCATGATGACAGTGCTCTTGGTGATCCCTGGGACCAGGCGGATGTCTGGCCTCAGCGTGGTGCTGATGATGATGTGCTGGTGGATTCTCTGCTGCTTCTCCAGACCACCATCCCTGCTGCCTCCTTCTTTCCTGCCCGTGGCTGCTCTCCTGCCTCAACAAAGGCAACTGCGAGGGTGGTGTTGCGCCGTCCACTGGATTCTCCAGTCGGGTTCAGCACCTGGTTGTGGCGCCAGCTGTAGCGGCCCTGGCCTTTTGAGCAGAAGCTCTGAATGTGTTCCAGACTGCCTCTAGCTGAACATAGATGGCAGTTCCCCAGGTGAAGAGGTTCGCTGGGCTACGCAGGACGTCGTACGTTGCCCGAATCAGGAAGGTGATGCGAAGTGGCTCATTTTACCAGCGATCCATCCAGGTGACCTTCTGGTCCGTGGTCTGCTCCCACCTGCTGCCTCAGACCAGCCACTCTGCTTGTCCTTCCTTCCCCGATTGCAGTCCTGTCCTTGTCCTGCACTTGCTTCTCTTTATCCTTGTGCTCTCTGAGTCATGGCAGTGTAGGGACCATTCCCAAGCCTCTGCATCCAGCAGGGCAGCCTGGACACTCCATTTTCTACAGGTTTTCACCACCACTCCTGTCTGGGCCACCTATAGGTCATTGGAGTCTCTGTACATCAGGACCTCTGAGCTTTGTAGTGTTCCCCTAGGGGGAGATGTTGTTGGGGCTTCTGACAGCTGTTGACCTTCCTCTCCACAGTGGAGATGGGAGCCTCATAGACAAGTAGCAGCCAGAGTATGTATAGTGACAGATGATGGATGGATGGTCCTTGGAGCAGTTTCTTACACTGAACAGTGAGTTTAAAGTTGACGAGTAAACTCAAAACCAGTTGACAGGACCAGTTGCATTAGATCTTGTGCATGTTTGAGCAGATGAGAGGGCAGCTGCACATGCACTACTCATGCTTTTATGTGCTACTACTGCATAGCATGCTACAGCTCCATGTCTGTCTCTTCATCTCCCTTCATATGAGCTCAAGGCTTCTGCCCGTTAAAAAGAGGTTATTTTTGCCACCATTGCCTTTGAGACAAGTTGTATTGTTAGAGATGTTTTATAAATAAAATTAAATATAAGAACAGACGTTTTGAACCCAGAACAAATAGTGCTCAGTCATAGCTTAGCAACTGTGATGTGAAAAAAGTCTGTGAAGTAGGACTGGTCTCATAATTATTATCAAAAAATCTCAGTATTTACCACAGATGTATTTATTCCATTTGGGAAAGCCCTCATCACTACAGTCACTCTTTTAGACTAAAACAACAGGGCTGCAAAGCCATCCCATCCATCCAATATCCTGCAGAGGGTCACCGGGGCTGGAGCCTGTCCCAGATGGAGAGCTGCAGGCTTGCCAGTCCATCACAGGACTGACAGAGATACAAATAACCATTAACACTTACATGTACACCTGCGACCACTTTAGAATCCCCAGAAAAACACAAAATAGTGAGATGAGTGTACACTCCCATCACACAGGGAAATGTGCCTGCTGTGTCAATAAAAGTCTGTCTGGAGACACAAGAGAGCCTGAGATGAGATGGAAGATAAATTCATACAGAAAGGCCTTCAGCATATTTTAACCCAGAACTTTCAAGTACATGGCCAAAGCAAGGGGAAACACATGCACACACACACTTAAAAAGGTAAAACAGATAGGCTGGTAGGTAAGCTGATGCTTGTCTATTCATGTTATTACGGTATCAGTGCTTGGCGCAGCCAAAAGGAACAAAGGACTTGTATACCACCAATTATTCATTACATTTGATATACCAAGTAGTATGTTTTAGAATGACAAGAAAAATCACAGTTTTCTTTTAAATTCAAACATTCAACTATTACCAGATGATGACCTTTGACCTGTCATAGGAAACCTATCCTGCAGAGGCTAATTGAAAATTTGTTACCCACTGGTTTTCTGAAAAGCAGTTTTGAAGCTCACTGTAGTGGCTCCAGACATTCACCATCTCCACACGGCAGTGCGTGACTCTTTCTGGCTTCCACCTACTTCAAAAATTGGGGAAACAGGTGGAGGTGTAGCGTGAAGGGAGCTCAGGCAAGCAGGTGATACCTTGGCTGACAGTTAGTAATGAGAGCTCCCATATGACGGACAGTAGTCATGAATTGAGGAATGAAATCCACACACCAAAACCATCATTTGTACCAATCTGTAGCCTCGAGTGGCCATTCCTGATACTGCAGTCTTGCCTAAATTGTATTTTCATCACCAGAGGATGCCTCTTGGGTTACAATTTTAAAAGTAACTGTTCTTGGACATAGTCATCGATTGTATCAGTAGGCTTATATTAGTTTCATCCTCATTAGCGAGTGTTAATGGTAGATTTTTGGTGTGTAAGCAGCTACATCTGGGCTTTATTTAACTGTAAAAATGTGCTTTAGTAACTCAGAATGTGTTTGGATTTTCTCAAAAATAATCAATTTGATCTTCAAATTGTGCTGAACTTGTTGTGTCATAGCTACATTGTGACACAACACTTTGTGTGTAATTTCCCCCTATTGCCCATGTTTGTGTGGGAGCTGGTCATGTCGTCACACTGCGGCTAGCACCAAGATGAAGACACCGGTGATGAGGAGACTGGTTGTGACTGCATATCTGGAGGAGAGGTGAGCATGTTGTGCATGTTCAATTTCCCTTTACTAACAAAACCCCAACCAAACTGTGAGATAAAAGCAACTCATACAGGTTCACCCAAGCCTGCCGCTGCGAAATCTGCACAGTCTACATCCTCCTACATCCTGAAATACTGACATGGTATATATTACAGAAACGTTTCACATCATCCTTTAATTCGCAGGAGAATGTGTGTGCTGTGTCAATAATCCGAACTGTCGTGGGGATGCTTTACAGAGCTGGTGACGGCGGGGAGGAAAAAACTCCATTTTAACAGAAATGTTGAGCAGAACTCAGCTCATATGGGAGGACCCATCTGTTTGTGGCAAGCCGTGCAGAGACAGACAGAAAAAAAGCAGAAAGGGGAGGTAGAGACGAGAGTAGCAGATGCAAGGAGATACATTCATACATGCATCTGGATAAAGCATAGATGCAACATTTCGATATAAACTTATCCACATGATACTTGGTGAATCATTTATAGAAGACTGTGCTCATAATGTTATTTATAAAAAAAAAATCTATGTGTTCCCATTTTTACAAGAATTACCCGGAGAACCGAAGCATAAGATTATGCCGGAGACCACAGTTGTTATGTTTCAGGTGAGTTGGCTGCCATGATGTATGAGTATATATAAGGTACCAGAAGCAAATAATTCAGAGAATCATGCATGACATTAAGGTAGGAAAAGATAGCTGTTAGCAAGGTGAGCAATGGCCATGTTGGTGGGGCCAGGACCACAGATTAGAAAAATGCACTTCTGCAGATGCATGCAGTTCCAGGCCAGTGGCATTCAGAGAAACGCAGTAGCCATGAGCTTCAATAAAGAGGAATATTTTAAGCTTCTAGACATAGAGAGGGCATTTCACCCTCTACCCCAAACTGGGAACTGGTTCAGCCTCCCATTCTACTTTTAGAAACTCCAGGAACCACAAGAGAGTCTGCAACAATTGCACAGCATCTGTTGGGTGCAACCCTCTATCTTTTCAGGAAAATTCAAATTGTCCCTTAAATTGTCCAAAGATCATATCAGTCCAAGCCCTCTCCCAGGCAAGGGCCGCATTAAAGCTAAGACTTGCTAAGGTTGGGGAATGGCATCATTAAAAACTGCCCACAGGCATAAACCCCGTCTCTAAGCAGGACACCTTCTTGATGAGCTGTTGAATACACAGTTATTGTTTTCTAGGTAAAGCACACTTTTGGAAAAGGTACATACGCCAAGGAACACTTCTGTTTTGTGACTGTTGCTTTTTGTTTTACATATGTGGCATCAATTATTACCTTTAATAGGTATTTTAATGACTACTTACTGGAGCCCATGAAGGTGCTGGTGTTGGAAAACTGGCTTCAGCACTATGTACACTTAGACTTAGACTTAGACTCAACTTTATTGGTCCCTTTGGAATGACTCACTCAGGGAAATTGTACTTCCAGTAGCTATATAGAAAATAGAAATAAGACAAATAAACAATGTACCATAAACAGAAAACTCTTAATCAGATTAAATTAAAAATTACAAATAACAAATATTGGGTGGGTGACTACCACTACTCCTTCCCTCTTTCCTTTCTGTCTTCTGTGGCTTATGTCCTCCTCCCCCTGAATGAGGAGTTGTAGGGCGTGATGGCATGAGGAACAAAGGAGTTCTTGAGTCTATTAGTCCTGCACTTGGGAAGGAACTCCCACATGTACAGTAGTAAATCAGACACTGCTTTGTAACTAACAGTGTTTCTCCATCCTTACATAGTTGAGAGCTCTGATGGCCTGGTGCTAAAAACTGCCCTTCATTCTTTCGGTTTATGCAGACAGGCTCCTGTACCAGGGTGGCTGTGGTTTCTGCCTTCTGCAGGCACAGTTTGCAGTGATATATTGCACCTGTTTTCGATCACCCTCTGTGTAGCTTTCCAGCTTTGACTGGAGCAGTTCCCTTACCATAGTGTAATGTAACCTGTCAGCGGACTCTCAATGGTGGCCTTGAAGAGGTTTGTGAGGATGTCTCGTCTGACCAGGAAATAAAGCCTTTGGCAAGGTTTTCTGACCGCAGTGTCAGTGTGCAGTGACCCTCTGAGACACCCTCTCAACTTCAGCATCACCAATGTCGATAGCAGAGTGTCCACTTTCCTGTTGTTCCCTGTAGTGCACAACCATCTCTTCCGTTTTTCTAACAATCAGTGAGAGGTTATTGTCTTAGGACTAGATGGTCAATACTTTAACCTCTTCTCTGTAGGCAGGCTTGTCATAGTCAAGATGGTCATGACATCAGCCAATGTAGATGGTGTTAGAAATGGCCTTGAACAGTCATAAGTAAACAGAGAGAACATGAAGGGAGCACGCAACCCTATTTTCACCACCTTCGGCGGCCTGCCAGTCAGGAAGTCAAATATTAAGTTGCAGTTGGAGGTTTCCAGGCCTGGGATGGCGAGCTTCGAGACCAGTATGATGGCTTTGAATGCTAAGCTGGAGCTAACGAAGAGCATACTCACATGTGTTTCCCCTTTCCAGGTGGGTGAGTGTTGTTGGGGCTATGATCGGGTTTTTACAGAAAAGTTCATCCCCTTCATGATGACAAATGTGAAGCTTAAATGACTGTGGCCCTGTAGCACTAAGACTGCTGGTTTCTTTGGGACTGGAACGATAGACCTTGAAAGAGGTGAGGACTAAAGACTGACTAAGCGAGAGGTTAAAGATGTTGGCAAACTCTCCAGCCAGTTAGTTGGGGGCATGAGAGCCCTGTCTGGGATTCAAACAGTCATCTGTTCACAGAGTATGTGGAGAAAGGTTTAGCATATCTCTTTTGTTGTTTGAAAAAAAGATAAAACTACATACACAGTGGATACTTAGTTTTGGGGTACACTATAGCACCATAGTGTGCGTGGTTGGTGTGAACTTCTGGAAGGTGGGAGAGAAACGATCAGGAGTTAGCATAGGTAGTGAGTAGTGTGTGTTTTGACTTTGAGTACAAACACATTCAGGCAGGATTGAGGCAGTGATGACAAGATCCGTGACAGGCTGTAAAAAGGCAGTGACTGTACATGCAGAAAGGAGCCGATGATGAACAGGGGGGCAGGTGGATAGGTGTGTATGTGGAGATCAGGTGATGAGAGAAGTTATACAGCCTCAGGTCATGAGCTGGAGATATCAGGACCACAGCTGTTTTCCTCTTTATATTTCCATCAGCGACATCTCGCTTGCATTTTAGCCCATCCCACTATAAAATGCATTAAGAGACGTGGGGAAAACACATTTGCTGTCAAAATTAGTTATCATCTCCCCTCGGGCGTCACGTGGATCTGTTTCACTTTGTGATGAGTGTCATGGTCCAATTGACTGCACATTACAAATAATAAAAAAAAGGGTGTGTGGTAAACACTGCTAATGATTTGGTATCGCACATTTGACCTTCAAATAAATTGTCATCCAAAGATGAATTATCGCCATTTTGAAAAAGGGTTTCACTGTTGACATAATGAGTGACTGTACTTGATTTGCATTTGTGTTTGCTCAGTGAACCGCACCGTCGGTATACTTCTCACTCATATCCCAGCTAGTCTGTCAAATACTCCACATTTGAATTGGGTAAAAGGGCCTTTGTCCCACTCTGCAACCTTTTGCATAGAATATGTTGCAGAATGACTGGATTTCATTTCATTAAGCAGTTTTAAAGCCATACAAACTGAGAGTACTTGAGGTCTACTCCACAATATGCACTCGTTGTGCTTGCTTTGCTTTAGATTTGTTGACTTTTTTCTTTTATTTGTCATTTGTTTTGTAAATGTGTAATTTTGTAACTGTGTTTTGCATTTGCTGCTGTCTGTCTTGACCAGGACTCCCTTGAAAAAGCAGTTCTTAAGCTTGATGGGATCTTCCTGGTTGAATAATAGTAATAAAAATCAATCAATAAAAAACATTTCCAGATATGATATACTCTCATGAAAGGGTCTATGATGAGCTTTATGTCATAATTCTAGATAAACTGGTTCATGCATCTTTCTGAAGTACATTACAAAGATGTTTTTATGGGCAAAGAGTGAATGGCACGGCTCTGTAGATTCATATAATCAATGACGTTGGAGGACATTAAATTAAAATTAAATTAAAATATAAGGCAAAAGCCTACAAACACCATCACAACAACCCAGACGAGTCACATTTTGGCAGCATGGACGCATTTCCTTTAAATTAAGGCAACTCTAGGCAATATCAAGTAAATCATGTGATCTGGTTTTATGGGATTACTGTGAACCGTACATGAATTAACTGAAATATAACCATCATTCACAATCAGAGAGTGCATACCGAAACTAAATCAGTGAATGTGTGGAGAGGAACACGGTGGTGGAGAGGAGGGGTGACAAAAAAAGACAAGATATTCAAGATACAGTAACAATCGCCTAGAGATCGCCTAGAGAAAAATTATAAAGCATGAGCGGAAAACAGACTAAGGGACACAAAAGAGGCCCAGGGAAGATGACAAGGGAGAAGCAGAAGACAGGAAGGAAAAGAGGTGAAGAGAGATAAGAAAAACAGACAGGGAGGGGAGATAAACAGATAAAAATAAACAAGGGGAACAGAAAAAGAAGCTTGAGAGAGGATGAGACATCGTCACTCCGAGTGAAAGGCAGAAACAGAAGGCAGGATGGAAGATGGCCACAGTGAGAGATGGAGAATGGGAAACAGGACAAAGAAGAAGAGACAAGAAGAAAGTGGAAGGGAGCATATTACTGGTGGCAGACTCTGTCACGGAGTTAATGGGGTTTTGCCACTTCCTATCATCCGAGCGCCTTTTGAACCGTGGCCTTTGCATACAGAAAGATCATTAACTCTCAGCTCTGCCTCCTCCGGGGGCCTCCTCGCCATCGTCTCCTCCTCGTCTGCAGGACGACTTGTCAGCGAGAGCCCTGGTGTCCACCTCCCCGCTTCCATTTAGAGCCGCGCCACATACTTTATGTAACAATGCATCCGTATTAGCAGCCTGCGTCGCAAAAACAGAGACAGAAACAGCACAGGTCTCACAAATTGACACGTAGATTTCTTCTATTTTTTTTTTTTTTTTTTGTCTTCATTGAAATTCTGCTATTTTGTTTGCCCGCAGTGGAGAGAGTTATTAATCCAGAGCGGGGAATGAATAATTTTTTAAAAAAGAAAAGAAAAATACAGTTTTCACAATTGCACACACATTAGATACATCATTATTTATCTGATTCCTGACTTTATTAACCTCAGTGACTACATCTGGCCATGGAAGGCTCTTCTAACCAGAGCATATGCATTGTCCAAAGCAGTGTCAGCGACTAAAAGGAAATGTAGAGAAAGAGTTTTCATTAAAAATTCATTGGATAGATACTTACTCACCAGCTGCCGTACCAAAGCTAGGGACTAGTTGGTGAACAGTGGAGTGATTAGCAGCTAAATGGAGTTAGTGGCATTCATCAGATGGACGCAATTACAACTCGAAAGCAATGCTCCTCTCTAGCTGCTACACGTGTTAATACGTTTTCTATACCAGATGATGAAACTGTGGCATTCTACTGAGTAGTCAAGGAAAGTACTTCTTTTGTTGCATTCACTGACATTATGTAAAATTCAGGCCTGTTGAAAGCTTGTGTATTTCTTATCAATATTTAAAGCGTGAGAGCATTAATGGTAACTGAACTGCAACATTGTGTAAGGATGAGATTTGAGTCATACACCTGCTGCATAGCTGGTGGTATAAATCCTCACTGTAAATGGTGAAAGGTACAAAGGAGTGCGTGCATTAATGTGCAACTGAACACCTGATATTTCTGAGTGTAGGGGAGGAGAAAGAAAAAAAAGAGGAAAACAACTCTCATGCCTTGTACGCTTGAAATCGATTCAAAAGACAACTTTCATGCTCACATAATGAAACAGCTCGCCTCCGGTCAGACAAGGGAAGAATTAGGTACAGCAAATGAGCGAGACGGCTTTGGTTGTGTTAATCTTTTGTTAATCTTTGTTGAATGTTTCAGGTAGTCTCAAATTCTTCCTGTTTGGTCAGTATACAAAAAATGTTTGATTCACCTGCCTTTCCTTTTTACGTCTGTACCAATCAAGGCTTATCAACAAAGACATGAACTAATTTCTCTGTGGAATGTGAAAGGAGTGATCAAAAACCTTTATTATTGCCGTCCTACAGCTACCTTTTTAGTCTATTATTTTTATTATGTTACATTATTGTGGTTTTCTACCTCTTACACCAACTGGTGTAGTTGCTTTGTTGGGAACTGATAATGCCCTGGAATAAATCTGCTGGACCAATCAAGTTGTGTGACTTATTTTGATATATGCAACGATGGACACAAGAGTAACAGCAACATACACATACACAATATACACATTATTTGAAGACCATTGAGTCGATTTTATTTACGCCACAGTGGCACAGGGTGGTCATATGGCCTAACTGCTGTGCAGAGGTAATTCTTTTCCCCTGCCTTCGTGGCCCATGATTACATTTTTTTTTTCATCTTAGATGACGCGATCGATTGGATCTTCAAGATTTTTCTAAGAAAGCTGAGGTCCTTATTCATGCTTTTGTGACCTCTCGACTCGATTACTGCAATGCTCTTTTGTCAGGATTGAAAAGCTTTCTAGGCCTGCAGATGGTGCAGGATGCTGCCCCTCTTATTCTGACTGGAGTGGCTAAATACGAGCACATTACCCTGTGTTGGCCTCTCTTCATTGACTGCCCTGTTGGGTTAGAGCTGATTTCAAAGTGCTCTTGCTAACCTATGAAATTGTAAATGACATTGGACCATTTTATTTGAATGACATTGTGACCTTACATATACTTTCTTTTCTTCAACTGGTCTGTTGAACGTTCCTAAGGTCGGAAAAAAGACTGTTGGTGAGTGTGCCTTTTCTTTCCATGGACCAGTATTATGGACCAGTCTTCCTCGAGACATTAGGCAGACATGTTCTATAGAAGTATTCAAAGCAAAGTTAAATATTATTATTAATAATAATAATAACAATAATAATAATAAATACAAGTGGTGTGCTGCTCATATTTTAAAAATAATTCAGTTTGACTATCCCACACTACGTTGAAATTCATCTACTGATCAGGGGAACTTTCACTGGTCACAGTAGATCAGATGCACACGAAAGAAAACTTGAAAATTACTAGTAAAAATAAACATTAGTTTAAGAAAAAAATATATATAATTCCACAGTGTTTGCTGTGAGTAAAAATGCAATTGATAATTGACATGTACCAAACTACAACTCATTTCTGAACAGTGTAAAAAGATAAAACATTAGTCTTGTGTTTCTGTAGCTTACATAACAATTTATATTTTTATAGAACAAAGGTATCAACAATGAAATATGAAAACTCAGTTAATAATCAGGAAAGGCTCTTTGATAAAAAAATAAGTTTTAACTGCATTTTCTTGAATAATAGGTGATTGAAACAACACACTGAACTAGCAGCACTTTCCACTTTGCAACTCCAATATAAGCAGCTCGTCTGTATTTTTACTCTTTATTTTCCATCGGTCTGCACTTTCACTATATTAATCACTGTAGTACTTTTGTGTGTTGCCCTAATTTGTTGCTGTAAGAATACACTCCTATATTAGCCCTATTTTGTGGAGTCTATCTTTTTTGTTTTTGAACGTATTGTGAATAACAACAATTAGTTCTGGCAAATGTCAAAAAGTTAAAACTTGTGGAATACAACAGAGACGCAACAAATCCAAACTCTCCACCCCTCCCTTGATGAACGGCAGCGAGTAGTGAGTCTGCACACATTCATCTACAGTATATTCTTTATCTTCAGTGACAACAGGAAACAGAAGAGGCAGATTAAGGCGTCTTCGCGGGGCACCGTGCAATTAATTGCATTCTCGAAGCGACTATCTGACATCTCTATTTTAAGTCGAAAACCAGCCTCTTCACCCTATTTAAAATAGACTTGCGTTTTATGTGTATTCCCCTCTTTGTTTATAAGTTTGTGTCATTTAAAAAGAACACAATTTAGAAGTTAGTCCATTCATAGACAGAATGGATACAGAGGGACATTGCGCATGGGTTACATGCACATTAAGGCATAATAGTGGCTGAATTAATGCATCACTTCTATTCACGGCGGCAGTGGCAAACATTCAGTGCGATGATTGTGCAGCAAAACGGTGATTTGTGGTGGCAGTTGTGGATTACGTGGCTATAACTTCAGCCTCGTTTGCAGGGATGCCAATACAACTCGACAAATCTCCTGGCAGTCTTGTGCCGAAATAATTACTGAACCAAATAAATTACATACTGTGTATATGACGCACAAAATGTACTATCTCCAGTAGGTCAAACAAAGGTTAACATTAAGCTAAAAAGCTGAATAGATGAAAAAAAACACACACATTTTAATCAATAGTGTTTTTTTCAAAGGTTTTATCACCATTTGTTTTACTCGTTACTGCTGTAGCATAGATCGTCTTTTTCTAGCTTGGGGGGACCTTCATCACATTTGTCAGTGTCACTTCCGCGCAGTGCGGGTCTCCGTCTCATGTCAACACCTGGGAGGGCAGATGTCAGTTACAGTGGGTGGAAACAAGTCCTGAGGCCACCGGCAGTTCTGTAATTACCCTACGATGTTAACAAAACTGTACAGTAATGAGGGTTAGGGAGTAAAACTGAAACCCCAGCAAACCCCTCTTAACACTGCTAAATACAACAGTGGTGGGATTTCTGCATCGGAAAATAATGCAAACATATACTGTATATATAAATATATATATGTATTTATTTAAACAAAGGCCATTCATAATTGTAGCTGAAAAATGCTAGGGATGCTGGATGGATAGATAGATGTTGGGTCATGCTGACAGGCTGCACACTTCCAACAGATCTTCATTCAGCCGCTCATGGCAAGTGCTGGTCTTGGCACATTGCTGCACATTTATGCTTCACCCATAGATGCGTGTAAACCCGTGCAGCAACGGATGGGTATGTTGCAGAGGAGCCAGTGTGGACAATGAGTTGTGCAGATCCATGCACTGAGCCAAAACAGGGATGGAATCAAACAAACTGCATGTACGTATTAAAGAAATAGGTAAGTTAATTTACACTAGGTTTGCTTTTACACGTGCAGTGCGGAAAAGTTCACTTGTGGCTTTGGCTAGTTGGAAATACTTCAAAATAATTCATTGATGATGAATCAGGATCAGGCAAAAGGAAGCAGCGACTGTGAAGGTTTGGAATCTTTTAGTTGCAAATTAATACACAGAACCTTGTTAAAGCTGTGGGTACAAATCGGCAGCTTTTTGTCAAACAAAGTGATCAGATTAACTCAAATAGAACAAAAAAAAAATACAAACCAGTGGCTGTTATCTGTTTCGAATGTGGGTTTCAGATTTTTAAATTTGTTCATCTGCACTTCATGATGCGTCTGTTGAGTTAATCACCCAAAATAAAAACTATCACACTTCTGAAGAATAGCAGGAATTTAATATACCGTTCAGTATCTTAAGTTGTTTTTCCAGCCATTAGATATCACTTTTACCAGACAGCCAGGGACAACGGGGTTGGCAGAGCAGTGTGTGAGCGAGTGTGTGCATGTGTGCTCGTGCATCTATTCAGCGGGAAAGAAAAGAAGAGATTTAACCCCACGACCTGAAAATGAGTACTGTAGTGTAGGGCATAATACCTCGGTATTATCCACGAGACAGACACTGACATGCAATTTAAGGCAACTTTTTTCTGACCTTTCCAGCACAATGCTGTTATTCATATCATCATCTATTATACACTATACTTTATGCAGTGACAGGGAGTTGCCTCAGTGTGTCTTATTGTATTGTGTTGCTTAAAGGCAGCAGAGGAAAGAAATGTAGTGACCTGAAGCTTCTGGGTCCTGGATTTATTTCCAGATTTTCTGGATGGTTAGAGACTGCAAGTCTAGAGACTGCAAAAGTCTATCTCATGTTAATGTTGTCTTAAAATGCTTGCTAGTAACACTGCATTTAAATTCGGAGTACCTTTGATGTTAACGTGCTAGGTGATTTTTCATGTTTTGGGGCCTGAGATGGTTCATAAGAGCAACAAACAGGTTGCGTTTCCTGATCTGCTATCACCTGTGCTGACTCCGTTAGAAATAATTTGGTATACATGCTTCCCATGCCTACTCTGCAGGGGTTTTCCATCTGGCTTTCATACTTTTCATAGAAAAACAGCCATGGTTTAAGTTACATGGTGAGCCATCTCGATTTATTTATTTATTTATAAATAATTTATATTTATGGTTACTGATAATACTGCTCTTAAGTAGTTTGATTTCTTTTTGACAAATACAGTAGATCGATTTCAGTGTCAATGTGTAGGCTGTCCTCCTCAAGTGCTTATCTGTGGAGTTCCACAAGGCTCCATTGTCGATCCTCTACTCTTTTGCATTTCTTGCGTGCGCTTAGTGAAATAACCACCAAATACAACATCCATTGCCACTGCTATGTAAAGAACACTGAAATCATTGTCTCCTGTACTGTCCTACTAGTTTGACATTAAATGCTGGATGCCTAGACGTGTTTGCAATGTCAACAACTCCAAAGATGGAAATGATCATCCCTCCTCTTTACTCAATAAATAACTAAATAAATAAATAAATAAATAAATAAAAATAAAAAGTTGATTGTTCCATCATTGTCTGGTTTGGGCCAAATCACTGACACTACATTTGTAGGACTACAACAGAAAATAGGAGATAGTGATTAAAAAATAACACACTGACACACTTCATAAGGATGGCTGCATAGTTGCCAGGTATATGTGGATAAGTGATACATGTATTTGTTCATTTCATTGCAGACATGTATGTGTATGGATGCAAGTCTCTGAGGCACGGCAAAGGAATATCAGACAGTTGCAAGCACAAACACCAAACTGTAGTCTGTTTGGTTTGCATGTCTTTCATCACACTGGCAGAATATCTGTGTGTGTACTTGTTTCCCTCTCTGAGAGGTAAGATGTTGGCACTGATCACCTGCCAGCTCTGGAGTGTGTAACTAAAACCCTTGATCTTCAGTTTGATCGCTCGTCTGCGTACAGTAACACACCAGAATATTCAGTTTACAGTCGTAGCCTGCTACTCCTGGGTCCATTTACAGACCTTCAGAATACGTCCACTTCACTGACTCTAGTTGGAAGAAAGATATAGTCATTGAGCATCCAGACAAGATATGCAGTTTACAGTGACAGTGGCTTTGGTATTTTTGTTTTTACTTTGGGTCAAGTAAATGTTATCTGTGAATATTTTGTACAATATGGACATTGACCAGGTAAAGAGGAACTGCTTGGAGGGGGACTCTAACGAACAACTCTGGATTCAAGTGGTGGATAGAAAGTCTTTAACATAACAACAAAGAACAAAAAAATTACAAAGCACGCTAGGAGAAGACTAATGATATTGACATGAAAAATGAACTGGAAAAGTGGGAAAGAAACCTGGATATTAATACAAAGGAATGATTTTATAATTGGACCTGATATTGAATTTAGGGGATAGAATACTGTGGAATCCCAACCTTAGTGGCACCGAAGACACATGGTGTTATCAAGTGACTGCCTCCTTCTCCACCTTAACATCTCATGGAATTAGTGCTGAGCCGTACCCATGACCCAATCTCCTCTCAGCCAATAACAACCCCCAAGTTAAAGCTTGTGTGTAACACTAATTCTCTGCATTCTGCAATAATTAAGAGTAGGGACCTCCAACGCATCACCTCTCTGACTTGTATTAATCTCCCTTTCAGGTTTTGCATACATTTCTCTTGTGTAGATACTGTAAGTCTTCCTATTGGGGAGCTTTTTCTATTCAGACAGAAGATGAAGTGAACAAAAATAATAATTGCTAATCCCTCCCCACCCCCTCCTCCTTTATACCTCGTCATTTTGATTGCAGTGATACTGTGGTAACATTACGTTACATCAACTAAATTATTATTTTGCCACTGCCTGCCTACGTTTATCCCCACCTTCTTGCCTCCTTCCAGCTCTCACTCTACTGGCATGGAAATCATTGTAGTAACAATTTATAGAATAAAATATTTTTTTATTTTACAAAATTAACCGATTGGGCATAACATTATGATCACCTTCTTAATATTGTGTAGGTCTCCCTTGTTCCTCCAAAACAGTTGTGACTCATCAGAGAAGGGACATAGATCTTCTAAGGGTGTCCTGTGGTGTTTGGCTGCAGGATGTAATTAGTGGGGGTCACAAGGGTTGAGGGGAGGGGCCTCTGTGGATCATGCCACAGATACTTGGTCAGTTTGGGATCTAGTGAATTTGGAGGCCAAGTCAACACCTTGTGCTGTTCTTCATGTTTTTTTTGAGTTGCTCCTAAACAGTTTGTCTATGTGCCTGTGACAGGCTGAATTTTGCTGAGTGTCATTGCTAAGGGGTGGGGGTGCCTGGTCTGGTCTAGGTGGGTGGTACCTGTCTAATCAGAATTTACATGAATTCCAGGTCCAAACGTTTCAAAGCAGAATTTTCTCACCATGAATGCAGGGTATGCATGCAAGCATGCTATGCCACTATACATTACTGCAGCATTGCTCTGGTGTTGTATTAGTAGCAGGAGAAAACCACATGAAAATGATAGAATGAAGAAAGAAATAACGCATGAAGACAGAAAAGGGAATATTGTGTCTGGCTATTTATGATACGGGTAGAAACTGGAAGTGGAAAGTCAAAGCAAACCAAAGACAAATTGAATTATGGTTACGTTTCACTTGCTAATATGGCATTCTTTCTCCATTCTCTACATAAGCTGTCACCAACACATAATGAACACAACCTAACTCCTTTTGAAGTTTGCTAAGATGGCAGCTACCGCTGCGTGTCATCGGTGAAAGCCAAGGGCAGCCACACGAGCTACACTACACAAGCAGCACTGGAGAGCGCGGTGGATAAATACGTTCACCAGCGGTAAAATGTCGACCGTTATTGAAAATTCAATCTGGCTAACGCCTGCTGCCGAGCCATCCACACAGATTAGCAATTTTCACCGTGAGAGGCATAGCATTTTTAAGAGGTTTATCTGAGTTATGTAATGGGGATGGAAAATTATTGCTCATCAATGTGACAGCGGGAGATAGTGAGAGCTTTTGCCTGCATTTGCAGAAGCTTTGGTAGGAAGCTATCTATGCATTTTGAAACGAGGACCAGCAGAGAATGTGAGTGTGGGCCGCGGCTTAAACCCTACAAGATGCGTAGCAATTAATATGTAGGGCTAAAAAGGAGGAGGGAGACCGGTGAGCAGTCTATACAATGTTTGCTGTTCGTGCCAGTGAGTGTATTGTATGCGTGGGTGTTTTTTTGTCTTTGCATTTCAGGATTTATCAGGGAATGTTTTATTGCGAGGATGCAGGGAAAATCCTAAGAAGCGGAGACAGCTTACCCCTGTCACTTCTTAAAGGGCTACACAAGAATCAGAAATATTTTGTTGCACAGCGGAGGTGGATGTGGAAATTGAATTTGTGATTTCCAAACAAAACGTTGTCTTTGCATGGTAGAATATTTTATTATTATTATTGATGTCAAATGAATGTCAGCAAAAATTTCCAAACACGTGGCCCCACAAGCTTTGAGTAATCCGTATTTTTAATCGTAAGAACTGAAGATTTCACCACAGCATGTCAGCGTTCGTTTGAGGGAAGCTGCAGGACGGTGTATCAGATCACTTGATAAGCTAATGAGACCCAAGCATGTCTACTCCTGGCTGCACCTCATCAGTCACAGCACATAGCATTGTTACTGCACTGCATATAGATGCATAGTGGAGCCATACTGTCTCTGTTGCCAAGTGGGTGTTGCACTGCAGACGGTCGTGCTGCCTGTTGGACGAAGAAGGAATAAATTAACATTACTGATGCAGTAAATCGCTTGAGGGGGCTGTACTGAGATCAGTACATTTGTGAGAAAACTATATATATGGGTCAACTTCACATGACCTCTGCAGGACACCCCCTTATTTGGAAAGGAAGTAGAATAAAGAACAAACTCTATGCTTTCAGGAAAACAGACACTCAGATGGAACAATCGCCAGGTAGATTAAATCCATCCAACATTCAACTCAGTCTCCAGCAGAGCCAAGTGATGTTGGCTGATAAAATAAACTTTTGAAACTGGTGTTCAAATAGCATTAACATACACGTTTAGTGGCAGGTAATTCCAAAACAAAAAGATCACAAGGAGTCAAGAACATGGTAGAGGACAAAACTCATAGTTGGTAGACAAAAATATGGCATGGAGATGAAAACATGAAGTCTAGAACAACGCTAGTGGTGTGCAGGTCGATGCTTTTTCTTTTCTTTTTTTTGTTTAGCTCAGCTATAATAAATGAGGCCGCTAACTCAATATATACGTCAGAGCCTAAAATAAATAAGCTTTAATTACTCTGATGCCGTATTCTTTATGAAGCTATGATTTGAAATACACTACTTGTAGATTTACCCAAAGTATCTGTGTCTAATCAGTATCGCTGTTGATGTGGCAAAGAACTAAGGGAAAAGCTGGGATGTATATACACAGGTGGGTTGAGGTGAAACTAATGAGGGCGGAGAACACAAGGAGAAACCAATAAGCAATCAAGGGAAGAACACAGGGAACAACACAAAACAGGAAACCAAGGAACTTAACAAAATAAAACAGGAAACACTAATAATGTAGCAATAATAGCCTAATGTAATGGGCCTATACTGTAAGGTGAGGCGTTTGTTTTATGCTTTAATGTTTGTTAGGTATCGATAAAGATTCTGGAGATCTCAAGAAAACAAAGGAAATTAACTCATCACGGGAAAATGAAGGAAATAACATGTAGATAATAATAATATGTATGACTTCCAGGCTGCTTAGGGCTTCCATACAACTCCGCACCATCAATAGTATTTAATAGTGTAGATGCAGTATTTCTCTGAAGCCTTCTCCATGTACTCCAACTAAAGGTCTAATGAGGAAGTTGTTGATGTGCAGCCTAATTCTCTCTGTTACCACGGGGCATTTGTTTAAGTTATTCATTTACTGCTGTTGAGAGGATTTGGATCGTTCCTCTGCTGTTGTTAGCAAACGTCTTTTCAGACAACCGTCCATTGCAGTAGTACTTGTGCTTGACTTACATACTTTCCGTGTCACGGCAGTGTGGGCTACATCTTTAGTGACGTATTTCCACACACTTGATAAACCGCTGCTAGTTTGCTGCAACGGCCCACCGTGCTCCTCACCTGCCTCCTGGAAGCCGTCCATGTTGTAACTGTCACACATAGTCTGCACGCAATTGGATAGTCCGACAAACAATCAGAGCAACAAACTGTGGCGTATACTTCTCAACAAATTCCCTAGTAATTAATTGTAATAATTCTTTACAGATACTTTTCTGTCAATATCTTTTATAAGAGACACCACAGTGTAATCCAAAGATCCTGCTCCTCTGCCGGAAGCCATTTTGTTCAACACAAAACAAACTCAGCAGTGCTCAGAAGACATTTACCTTACAGTTACTTTTCTGTTCATCAGCGTATAAAACGATGTCACCGGCCTCAAAGATCTTTCGCCATTGGTCATAATAAATTCTTAACGGAGTGACTCCACACCTCCAGTAAAGTGTTCTGGGGAACTTCAGGTGCTTCCTGAATAAACGCTTGGTTGCAAGAAATATTGCAGATTGCGGCGCCGTTATGCAAATGCTACGCAAATTACCTTTGGGCCAGATTAACTACATTCTTGGTGAAAAGGGACATGAAAGCAAACCAGGACAATTGAAGAACCTTACAGCAATCTGACGGCTTTGGAGTCAGCACAAAACAACGGCATGTCCTCTTGGTTCCTCATAGACTCACTGGGTACCGTACCCCGATGCACCAACAGATGGCATTTAACACCAGCTCTTCAAAATAATGGAGGACCTGCTCCTCATGGACTTTACCAATTAGAACTTGTGATGTCTACAGAAAGTGAGAGATGAGCCAGGGTTGTCAAGCTCAGGAGATATCGTCCTGTTACTATGGTTATACAATAAAAGCTTCCTCCATAGGAATCTTCCTCTCAATGAAATTACACATTACCGTAAACCAAAAGGCGTTTAAAAAAGGCAACTAGACTCATTGAGTTTCTTGAAGACTTTTCGCCGCTCATCCGAGTAGCTTCTTCAGTGTTAAGAGACTGTTGGTAAGTTGAGGTGTAAATATGAAACTCTGTGGGTAAAACCCACCAGGTTCTATGAGAACCAGAGACTGGTGCCACTAATTACCATTAACAGCTGGATACTTACCTGCCATTAACTGTTGCGCCTAAACCACTTTCCATAAATGTAGCGTGAGACTCAATTCTTATCAGGATATGAATCTGGTAATTTGGATTTCATTATAGAGTACGTTTGCGCCTCTTCTCCTCAAACAGTGTGATTGACCCCGTTACAATCGGGGCATGTTCGGACCTTGCATTACGATCTGATCTGCTACTATCCCATTGCAAGTGATCAGGTTTAGATGTGTGGGTTCAGACCTG
The DNA here is from genome assembly GCF_022458985.1 of Mugil cephalus. Taxonomy (NCBI): domain Eukaryota; kingdom Metazoa; phylum Chordata; class Actinopteri; order Mugiliformes; family Mugilidae; genus Mugil; species Mugil cephalus. The sequence continues at coordinate 25,730,542 of NC_061771.1, forward strand.
GCATAAACATGCATCTCAAGATCATTATTCTTTATTCGTTATTAGGATCCCCATTAGCTTCCACCGAGTGGTCGCTAGTCTTTCTGGGGCCCACACAACAAATTCAGCTACAGAACCAAACAAAAGTTGAAACTGTACTAAATAATTAAACAGAACACACAAAATAGATTAAATATAATAATTCAACAAATAAGTGAAGTCACTGTGTAAATCAAACAACAATAACCAAACCAAGTAGTTATCTATATAGGACTATAGGAATTTACGTTTAAGTAACTTTTTAAAATAGAATCTACTACTGATGTTTCTGATATTACATGGGAGCATATTCCAAACCAAAGAAGCTCTATAAGGTAGAGTCCTGATCATAAATGTATTTGTGGTCTTGGCATCACCACATGACTTGTACTCACTTGTCGTGTGTTATGTCCGTGACAAAAACCTGAAAATTATAACTGTTCACGAAAAAAGTTTTGTCTACCATTCCATTTAACTTTGCGCATAAACATCAAAAGACAATATTTTAATCTATCCTCTACATGTAGCCATTAGTAACAGTGGCACGGAAAGAGCAACGGAGAACTAATCGGGCTGCTCTGCTCTGTGGAATTTGAAGTGTTTAGAGGTGTTTCTGAGCAGCACTTGACCAAATAAGAGGGCAATGCTCCAGGTGTGACATAACAAGTGATCGAACAACGTCAAGTGCAGTGGCATTAGCAAGGGCATTCCTACTCCCAGACAGAATGCAGTCAGAGTGAAAAACAGATCTGAATCAACTAAATGGGTAAGATCGCCAAAACTAAATCCAGACTAGGAACTCTAGTGTCTCGACACACCACTGGGAAGAGAAGCGGCAGAGGTAAGTTCATGCTTCACACAATACACACAAACAACTTTGTCTAAAATCTTCTACCTTCACATACATTTGCAACAGTGCCCCACTGATCGCTGTTTTCTCTACCCAGGTGATCTTCTGTATTGAGCACACTGTAGTGAGCACATCTCAAAAAGCTCTCATTCTTGGATCCGGATTTGCAGAAATAAGTGTCGGAGAATTGAAGTGAGTTGAGATTATGGAGGCGTGAAGGTCTGAGCGTCCTGTTTGTATTATTCATGTTTGTTGTGCTCGTAGCTGACACTTAAAATAAAGCTGGTTGCAGCACTTCTCTGTATTATTTATTTTATTCACTTTGATGTTTCTCTTCATAATCTCCCATGATTTTTAAATCAGTTTCACAGGCTGTAGTCTGCATGCACCGAAAGTATGAATATCTGTTAGTTTTTTTTTTTTGGACTCTAATTCACTTTTCATCCATGTCTTCTGGCCGAGCAGGACTATGAAATGACAAGAGAAGAAAAATGACATAATGCGATTGGCTGTTGGCAGTTGCTGGCAGCACAGTAACAAGTTCAGTCAGTCGTCAGTTTGACAGGTTGACATCCTTATTCGCCATCTGAGCGTCATCTGATATTCTGTGGTTGTCAAGAGGGAGACTACCAGGATTTGACAGGTTTTTATTCTGACACTGTGCAGAATTAGATGTTCTGCCGCTGTCCACCACCACCTACACCGCCAGAAACACCGTTTGGGGATATGAAGAAAACATGTAAGAAAAAAGGCACACGTGAGGTTTAGTAAACATCAAAAGAAGAAAACACAGGGTCTGATGTCTTACACACACGTCACGGTAACAAAATGTCATCTCAAAGATACACAACTCATGTATGAGTAACGCATAGCGAGGGACCGAGTTGACCCACAGTCTCCGAGTCGATAAGCTGATGATACGCAGGCGTATGCGAAGTGAAGTCACGGTTCACTGATCTGATTGGTTCAGTGAAAGAGGCTGTCCACCCCCATCCAACAACACCGTGGTGACCGGTCCGGGCAGAAATTACAGCTGATTGAGCTTGAAACTCTCCTTCTGTCCCAGTTCCCTTTTTTCCATCCATGCTTTCTCCACACCAGCGCCTCCCTCTCCATGGGAAATAGAGCTCTTTGGTGGATGGTTACGTCTCTCCAAAAAAAATCAATGGTCATTTAAGGGGGCTATGCACTCTGAACACTGATCATATTTGAGATAATGATTCAAATGGTTCTTCAACTGATTGTTTTGTTTTGTTTTGTTTTTTGTCGATGAGAAATAACAGATAATGATTACGTTCAGATACGAGCCTAAGGATGCTGATACGCTGATGATACTGTGGCTACACTGTAGTTTATTTCAAGTATATACGTGTCTTGCATTTGAGTCCTATTGCTACTAAACCGTGACCCAGAAGACAGAGAGGCATGGCCCTCATGGATGACATTATGCCAGGCCTACTAGCCAAAAGCCTGAGGCACACTGGCCTGCCTACCACATTAAGAGTCAGACTAAAAAGGTAAGTATTGAGTTTGCCTTTAAACGTATCAACACCTCTGCAGCCCTCAGGTATTCAGGCAGGCTGTATGCACATGTATGCACACATGTACGGCTTTGCATTGCATTGTAACAAAATAAAGTCAGATTTTGAGCATTTTGATTAGATGTCACTTCACTGCGTCCTGAATTGCAGTGCCTATTATTAACATGAAACATGAGGTTGCGTCCTGTTGTCGAACTTTCTAGCAGGAGGTTGGCAATCTCATTAAATAATTCATTATTTTAGCCAGTCAGCAAACCGGGCAGCTAGCTTTATACAATCAATTTATGCCACAGATATCGAAAACCCTTATGGCCTTTTTACAGTCCAACAGATGTTGCAAAGATTTTTGTATGTTGATGTACGTCTTCCATTTGTGTCCACTGGCTAGCATTATCACTTATATCGAGCAGAATGGATTACACCACAAAGTGTGTTTTAATTGTTGATTTGACCTGTGCATTTAGATTTAGAATTGTGATCTGACAGTGTCATTGAGGCAGTCTTTAAAAGGTGATGATTATTGTAGCAGAGGAAGAAAATGTCAATAGTCTTCATGTAAATATACCAAACATAAAATGCTGTTATATGAGCATAACTCACTTCTATGATCCCAGTCAGAAAATACATACATTACAAGGATTAGACACTTTATTTTTTGGGTCCAGTGAATATATGTGGAATGGAAGGACATATATTCAGCCACTGTTGTTGCAAAGAAATATATTAAAACTATCGTTGTTGATTCAGAGTATATTCATTGACTGCCTTTGTGTGCACTATGATAGAATTATTTGATTTCAAATCAGCAGAAGACAAATACTTTTGTGTCAGTTTTTTGATTTTGCAAAAAAAAAAAGTCAAAGGTTTTGTCAGTATACTCCAGTCTGACAAAGGCCAAGCTCACTTGACATTTACAGTTTTGTGAAAATGATAATTCTTCATCCCACAGGCGGGAAAGTGAGGAACTGCAATAACCCTTCTTGGAGTGGGATGGGACTGGTTTTCCATCAGCGTTGACAGCTTTGCTGCCATCCTCTGGGAAACCAGGCTGAAGGGGGCAGCCCAGAACAAAGTTGACCTTCTTCACCAGTCTGTTCGGTCTCTTTTTTTCCGCCACTGAGATGCTGCCACTCCAGCAAACCACTCCATAGTTATGACTGATGCCACCACAGAGTCATAATAGGTCCTCGGGAGGTGCTCCACGCACTTCGATGGACCTAAGTGTCCTTAGCGGGTTGAGTCTGCTCTGGCTTGTCTTTTGTTCAGCTGAACACCCAGATACTTCTAAGAGTCCACTATCGCTATGATCATTCCCTGGATGTTCTACGCCTATGTTCTTCTGGTGTGTGTGTGTGTGTGTGTGTGTGTTTATACTGGTGGAAATCCACCATCAGCTCCTTAGTTTTACCCACATTCAGCTGGAGGCAGATTTTCTGGCACCAAACTGAACTAAAGTCATGGGTGAGTCCTCTGTAACATCCATCTTCCCCATCCTGAATGAGGCGGAGGACTGCAGGGTCATCTGAGAGTTTCTGCAGATGACAGCTGGTTGAGAAGTGTCTGAAGTCTGCAGTGTAGAAGAAGAAAAGGAAGGGAGCCAGGACAGTTCCCTGAGGGACTCCCTGTACTGCAGATGCCCACATCAGACACACAGTACCATGTCCTCATGTCCTGTGGCCTATTGGTCAGACAGTCCAACATCCACGGTGTGATAATATAGCAATTCATGAAATAATAGGTATGTATTATGCATTTTAACTCATTAATGTTTGGCTGCTGCAGTGGTCTGAAGATCCAGCCGTCTGCTGAGGGGCCCAGAGCTCTGGGTTAATCTCTGAATCTTTCCTCTGTGGATCTGCACTCCTCTCAGCCATACCCAGCAGATGTTGGCTGTTAATTAATAAGCTCATTTGACACATGTAGGGGTCAAGAGCTGATGTGCACTTCTGCCATCTCACCATGAGAGAAGGGTTCTGGGGAACCTGAGGGATTAGTGAGCATGGGAAATTCAGTTTTGGGTTTCCTGTGTGGTGCTAATAGAAACCTCAAAATCTATTTATCTAGCTGTCAATGACATAACACAAACTACTGAGTTTTCTCAGTCACTCTGTAATACAGAATGGGATTTGTCCAGATTTAGATTAGAAACAGAGCTAATTTCCCCATGCTCAGTAGAAACCGAGCGATTCTTATCTGACCCAGATTTTAGTGATGCTTCCTTTAGATATGACCTCTGCCTACACTTCAAACCCCCAGTTTCATATTTCATGAATATTACAGTTCTCACCATCACAACTTTTTTATCCCTAGAAGTTGCTCTATCCACCACTGCATCTTGTGTGAAAAACTTAAAAAAGTCCATCTCTAACATTAACACACGATGGAGCACTTTAATTTCAAGTGGCATTTTGAATACACAGTATTAGAGTAATTAACAACGACTTAACTGTATAATGCTAAATATATGTTTTTATTTATATGTTCAGTTTTATTCGGTTGGTCAGTGACAATCGCTCAGTTGACTCCAAATCTATGACCATGATCATTTGGAAGAAAGCTTATCTGCATGGAATTGTGATTGCATGGAGTTCAATAGAATACATATTACTGTACAAAATATACAGTATATAGGTATATGAAATAAGATAAGATAATTCACTAATGTGTGTTGCATCTTTTGTGATGTTGCTTTACCGGAGAAAAAGAGCATGTAAAAGACAAAATAGCAGAGGCAGATAAAAGGGGAGACATAAGAAACTAAAACCTCTTTTTCTCCATCTAATCACACATCTATAAGACTGAGAGATTAGACACCGTTTTAAGCTTTTTCCTCATTCTGAAAAGGCTGCCGCGGGCGCAGCATGAGCTCAAAGGGTGCAGAGAATTTACATCGTCCTCGCTGTGCAACAGTCCAATTAGATTGCGAACAAAGGTTAAGGTTAACACGAATGGAAAATACAAGTCACTGACCGGTTCCCACAGAGTCGCTTTTTTTCTTTTCTTTCCTTTTTTTTTGTTTGCTGTGTGAGAAATGAAATACAAAATTTGGTTTTTGGGTTTTTGATTGTACAGCTGCTCACAGACCAAGACAGCTGAGAAAACCAGATCTTTAATTATACATTTGTCAGAATTATACAGTGAGGCAACACAGCAAGAGTACCGTCTGGCCAGACGCAGACAGTAATGCTACAGTAAGGATTGACTCCGAGTCTGCAATATAAACCTATCAGCGCAAAATCTTTGGTTGATTAGACATTTTTCATATATTTTTAAATTTGTTTAAATCCACATTAACACAAATCCAACATATTTTAGTAAATGGATAAATTGAGGTTATCTTTCAGTCAGCACTTCACTCATTCATTGATACAGGAGCTGTCTAAACAGTGCGCCGTTTCACTCAGAGCGCCACACTCGCCAAGACCTGTCAGTCCGAGCCTCCTGTAGGCCCCGCCCCCATCGCTGCCCAGCCAATCACCAGGCCGCACATTACAGCTGACTATCAGGTTCCAATTGGCAGAGAGCCTATTCAGTCCCCAGGTGAAATCCAAGACGCATGCTGCAATATTAGCAGAAGAGAAGCTAACAGTGCAGCTAGCTCTCACCAGCCAACTACTGAGGCCAAAAGGTTTTGGTGATTCTACTACATTTAGCTATGTTTAAAGGTATGTTTATGGCTGTTGCACGGCCACCCTGTTGTTGTTTGAAATTTGAACATATGTATTATTTGATATTAATATAGAACACATACAGTATAGTAGGCAGGGGGTTCCTACTTCATCCCATCATTAGTTTGGGGGTCCTTGGCCTAAAAAACATGGAAGTCCTCTGCACTAGATCCCAAACCGATCAATCATCCGTTGGATGATCCATAGAGGCCCCTCCGCTCAACCCACAGGACCCAAAGGTCCCCCCCCACTAACAACAGTATCTTGCCACGGGACACCCTCAGAAAGATCCATTCTCTGATGAGTCCCAGCTGTTTTAGAGGCTCAAAGGGGACCTACACAATATTAGGAAGGTGGTGATAGAGTTATCCATATGAAGATGCCTAAAGAGATATTCCACTATACAACAAATCCACAGAAAAACAGCTGTGAAGCACAGATGTATGCAGAGAAAAAACGACAACACTGCATTGTAATGCTCTTCAAAGTCAAAGCATTCACTTTGTTAATCATAGACACAATTACGAATATATGCGATCTGTCCTTGGAAGAGAGAGCAGGATGTTATCATCATGTAAATATGAGGAGCGGAGCAAGCAGGACACCAAAGCAGTGTCCCTCTTTCTCATTTAGCTCCACTGGACTCGACTCCCCAGATTGATGGGTTTGTCTTTTCCATTTAGAACGCAGCACTGACCAACAGCCTCGTCCTCCTCCTCCACCTATTCCTCAGCCAAGCCATTTAGCCAGAGAATTACAGTTTAGCTGGAATTACAAATTATGTGATAGGATTTTCACCCGGGTGTCTTCAACTCTCAATCACACTGATGTGCGCAGTCAGGCGTGCACAAAACACACACACAAACACGCACATACACACATCCAGCCATTCCACTTGAGAGCCTAAAGAGCCACTGCTACAATAATAACATAGTTCATTTTCAATCTGCCTCTTCTTCTTGAGAAGTCGTCTTAACCGAGCTCCAGCGAGCCAACACGTACACCCACGCGCTGGCGCCGACGCTTCGCTCCGCGCGCGCTAACTGTTTGTCTGCAAACTTTCACGTCAAACGAAAGTCATTCGATTCGATAATTTGGTTTATTAAAATCTGCCGGGCTCGTTATTTGGGGGCTGAGCTGAACTGTGGTTGGCTCTTGCCGCCTGGGGATTTTCAAAATGGAGACGGAAGAAACGTGATTTGGATGAAAACAACATCAAATTAAACAATACGCAAAGCTACAGAGATTTTAATTTTGAAATTTAAGTCTTTTTAACCCATTTAATACGTTAATTACTAGCACTGATGTGAAGTAGGGATTACAGTTGGTTTATTTGATAAATAAACACAATAAAAGAGAAACAGAAATGACTTTTTAGGAAAAAATTAAAAATTAATGATGACACCTCCAGAATGTCAGCTTGTCAGTGGAGCACATAGCTTATTAAACCATGCTTCAAATATATGACAATTTAGACTTCGACAGACTTTAATGATCCATGAGGGAAATTACTTGGTCACAGTAGCTTAGTTACACATAAAAGTAACATTCATAAAGAAAGATAAAAATAAATAAAATAAGGATTAAAATAAAAAAATAAATATTATCTAGTAAAATAAAATAAAAAAATACAGACTTAGCATTAAACAAATGCACAAAAGTAGTTAGCTGACATTTATTATTGTTTTGCCGTGTACATACATGTACACAGCTGCTACATGTACACAGCTGACAGATTACCCTCTTGTCTGTCACATGTAGGTGCTGATGCTGAATCCGTAGGTTTTCTGTATGTATTTTAATTATTTTATTTATTTAGTTGTGTCATTATAAGTCTTGTTGTGATTGGGATTTTTAGACGAGTGAACGTCTCAGTGAATCCAGGACCTAAACACTGCAAGTAGTAAATAACAATGACCATCTGGTAATAATACAATACTTAGACATGCACGCACCTTCACTAGACCAGACACCCCCACCCCATAGCAATGACACTCCCTGATATCAGCATTCACTACAACCCAAAATGATCAAGCATCTGTGGGATGATCCACAGAGGCCCCTCCCCTCAACCCAAGCACCCAAAGACCCCGCACTGACAACATCCTGTTACCAGACACCACAGCACAGCCATGTCCATTCTAATCTCTGATGAGTCGCAACTGTTTCGGGTGGTCATAATGTTTTGCCCCCTCACACTATCGGTTCTGTCTCCTCACCTCAGGCCAGCGTTACAGAGCACTTTACACTAAAACCACCCCCAACAAAAACAGTTTCTTCCCCCGGGCTAAGTCTACTTTATGTCTTACAGTTTTTTACACTTTATTTTATTACGCTTATTTAAGTGCTTTGCCTTGTACAATAGAGCAAAGTGTCAAATTCCTTGTATGTGAACACACACTTGGCCAATAAAGGTGATTCTGATTCTGACATGTTGTTATCTGACAGTAGTTCTTCTTAGTACAACATGCACCACCATGACACTAGCACACAGTTTGAAGCCTGGACACTGGAATGCAGCTATGTACTACATAGGCCCCACTGCTACGAGGTACTGATCCAGTCACTGTTTGTTGATGGTTCACTTTTAAAGATATAGCTGCAGTTAAGAGCAAAGCTAACTCCTCTACATGCATATGACCGCCTCTGAATGGGAATGTAGTATATCCGCATGTGCATGAGTCAGTGTATCTCTCTGCCTGCACAGATACAAAAGCCACCATCTTCCATTATCTCCTGCTGCAAAATATGTGCTTTAAGTTAAGGCTGAGCCGGAGATAGGGGATGTAGGGGTGGTAATTGCGCGTCGCGCTGCGCAGGCTCCCCCTTTATTCTGGCCTGGCTAGCCTCTTATTGTGCAGCGCGCTGCAGACGGGAGAGGAAACACACGTGCAGCCGTTTCACTGATTAATTGGCTATCCATGGCCCAACAGTTAATTCTCCATGGCCTAAATCTGTTTCTTAATAGGAATACGGATTAAATTGAGAGTGGTCCTCTCTTGTTATTGTACTGAACATTTTATCGAGCGGTCACACGTGATAAGTCACGGAACTGTGTCTGCGAGTTCACATCAATTTCACCACGGCTAAAACTACTTTTAGTATTTCTCAGAAGACGCCACAGCGGCGGGCACAACCCCCGACCCACAGTTTTCACTTTTTGCCACAATGACACGAGCACCATCGAATATGAGGACAGATTAAATGTCGGATGATATTATTAATAATCTCTTCTAGCTTTGTGGCCACATTATGTTCTCATCTGCTGATGGCGCTAAAAGATGCAGGTGGTTGGATTTTTTTTTCTTACCTCAAATTCAAAAGAAAATGTTCATTTAAAGCAATTAATTCTCGTTATGCAGCCTTTCAGAAGTTAAACTGTTGGCTCACGTGCCCAGTCTGACTCGGGGAATCAATGAGCCGAACCAAAGTCAGCGGAGAGTGTGTTGGATGAGTTGTTACTGATGGTGTGCAGCATTTAACATTCACGGGTGACAACTGCTGATGAAACAGCTCTTATTAAGGTTCCTCATTAGGAGGTACAGAAACTCGCTGCAGGTGATCTCGAGTGAAGTGGCAAGTACAAAGGTTTTAGTGTGTCAGGACTTGTATCCCTTGAAGTCTGCTCTTAGCACACATACACACACATTCTTGTATGGCCATCTTTGTGAGGACACTCATTGGCATAATGCATTCCCTAGCTGCTTACCCTAACCCTAACCATCTTAACTGAATGCCTAACCCTAACCTCATTGTAACCTTTACCCCAAAACTGAGTTTTAACTTTCAACCAGCCAAAACAGCCAAAAAGTGAAACTAAAAAAGTGAGGACCGGCCAAAATGTCCTCACTTTGCACAGATGTCCTCAATTAAACTGGTTGTCAGAAAGATAGTTGTACAAGTACACATACACACACACACACACACTCTCTCTGAGGTCCAGATGCAGACTATGGACAGTGAAACTAAAGGTAACTGAATTAAAGAATACAGCCACTTAGAGAACGACTCTCTTGAATACACAATTCTGACTGGTCAATCTCCAATGTGGTGATTATTTCTCAATGGACCACCGCTGCCCCTGGCAACCAACATATACCAAATGTATATGGACAGAACACTACTCTTGACGTCCCAGAAACCAACAGCACACAGTGTTTACTCATTTAATAACTAGGAAAAATTAAGTATTTTCCAAATATAACATTTAATTTATTTGGAGAGGACAAAAGATGGGATACATGACTGAAGAATGGCATGTCCCCGGCAAAGATGAACATTAACAATCAACATAGAGGCTAATGTTTGATGAGATTACATCTGTGATTAAAATAGTTGCAATTTCAAGCCCTGAAAAATATTACTTACTTACTTGAATTAAATTAATATTAATGACATAAATGAATTAGCCTGAAAGAAGTTTGGAAAGACACACATCCAGAAAGAGTGCTGGATCTGAACCTGCAAAAGCTATATGAACGAGTGGAATGGAGTGGATAAGGACACATTGAAGGGGCTCGCTCTACCTCACACTAAGTGAAGGGAAGCGGACAGATTTATAATCATATTTAAGTTATAATATATAATTATTTATTTAAACTCATATTCTGGACACTTTATAGTGAATTGGTTGGCAAGTAAATAAATAAAACACCAAATTATTTAGGGGGGCTTAAGAACATTTTAGGGAGGTTTCAGCCCCCCTAAAATAGGCTCAATGACGTCAGTGGGTAATAGTCACATTGCTAGTTGTACCATTTGTAACAACAGTGTTTCCAGATAGAGTGAAAGGCACAAAACTAGAAGAGGAAGACAAGACACTCAACATCAGTATGCCTCAACAAATGCCATCTAATGGTATCTGATGGTACCTTCAATGGAAATATGCCATTCAGCACATTTCTGACTTCTCTATGTGTATATTGTGACTGCCCATGGATGCAGTATATCTGTATACACAAATAGCGTCACTTGGGTCAGTACAAGGAAGCGAGGAAGCTTTGTCCATATTTATATACAGTCTATATGGTAATGGTATGGTAAGATTGGTGGTGATACTGGGATTTGAGTGTCAAACTCTGTCCATATCTACCTTTTACTACAGGTGGAGATGGAGAAGCTTCTGATGCGCACAGATTTAGAGAGAAGCTGCGCTTGCATGAATTCTGTGACAAGTAATTTCCTGGACATATAGATGAGCAACTCTATCGATCTCCCCTGCTAGTATCGATCCGACACCAATACTGACTTTGGTATCGATGCTATCGTTATTTAGATCAATACGCGCAGCCCTACTAAACAGAATTTTCCATTTATGCAAAAGAATGATGCAACAGGCTTAGTATTCCTCTTTCTGTCATTGGGCTTTAATTTTTAAGCAGGTAAAAATGCTCTTTTTGATTTTTTGATCTTTTTCTCTCTTCCTTTTCCAGTGAAGCCGGTCAGAACAGGCTGTATGATTTCAGTAGTCGTAAGAGCTAAGCCATTTCGAGAGCAGCCCTAAGCTGGCCCTAATGGACACAACAGCCACCCTTTATCCATCGACAATGACATTGTTAAAAGTGTGGGAGGAGAGGGCTTCTGCTGTGATCCCTGAACGCTGTTTGGAGCGAGCCATGAATTGTGCTCTAGAGCCAATAAGGGCCGCTCCCTACAGGCTACTTGAACGCTGTTAATGTGAACTAGCGACACTTTTGGGGCTGACACTAATTCTGATATGGCTTTAGCAGAGCATGAAAATAATTTGAATTCACAGTGGGAGCATAAAATTAAAAAAGAAAATCTGACCATGACGAGCATGCTGAAGATCTAAGCTTCCACTAATTTTGACTTCTCATGGGATATACACCAATCCGCCACAACATTATAACCACTGTCAGGAGACGTAAGTAACACTGACCGTCAACACACTAGAAAAAGTGTAAGCTGACATTTCTTATAGGCCTTAAGCAATGAGAGCTGTTGCGATACACCAATCAGCCACAACATGATGACCACTGACAGGACCTGGCATTCATGTTACTTAGACATGTTGATTGACACACACATGAAAATGGTATAAGAACAACTAAAAATAAAAACAACAACAAAAAAAAAAAAACAACCTAAAAACCTAAATTCACTAAATGTCAACTGATCCGTGGGATGATCCACAGGGCCCCCCTACTAACAACATTTTATTGCCAGGACACCCTCAGAAGACCCATGTCTATTCTTTGATGAGTCACAATTGGACATTTGAATCAATTTAAGTGTTAATTTCTTGATTAAATCTTCATTTCATTTATTGAGCTCTATATGGCAGGACATATTGCACATGCTACATTCATATTGATAATTCCTACGTGACTTTATTTCATGCCTGATCCCATTAAACTGATCAGACTCTCATTATAGGTGTGCTAAATTAGATTGTGTGCCTTCGGTTCATTTACAAGCAGCCTTCGATAGAGTGTAGCTGTCCCTGGAAACATCCAGGTGCGTGAGAAAAATCCTATAGCCTGGCAGAGGTGTGTGTGTGTGTATGTGTTTTATCAGATGGACTTCAAATTATTAAGTCTTTTCATCTTCTGTGCCTGTAATAGGAATGAAAAATGTTAAACCTAATATTTAATGGAAATATATATATAAGATCATAACCTAAATCCTAGTTGAAAAGTGTTGTTAGTGGGGGCCTTTGGGATCCTAAGGATTGAGGGGAGGGGCCTCTGTGGATCATCCCACAGATACTTGATCTAGTGAATTTGAAGGCCAGGTCCTGTTTTACAAACGTTTCCCATCAGAACACTGGATTGTCACAAGATGGTGTCATTTACTACTCCAGTCAGTGGTCATAATGTTGCGGCTGATCGGTGTATTCCCTAGGTCCCTAGATTCTCATAAGTCTAAGCTTTACATGGAGTTTAGCTGTAGCGTGCTAACATGCCAAATCAAAAATTAACCTTGTAAAAATATCAATCTGCTTAACTGGGAATAGCATTGACACTGTTTGTCTGAAGAAGCCTTGTCGTGGTGCGGTGCTGATGTGAGGACTGATGTGTTTGAAGCCTTGGCAGTGGACCTTATAGGTGCATGTTTTCGGTCACGCTTTGCAGTTTGTTTTACTTCCTCCACTTGTGTTTTTCCATCATTGGGATTATATTCACTTGTCACCATCTCCTTCCTTGTGCATTTTGTTTGAGTGGTCCTCCCTCATTAGGCTCACATGTCTTGTTATCCTGCCCAGCTCAGCCCTTTGTCTATGTAGCCTTGTCTCTGTCTTGTCAGTTTGTTTTCCTGTTTCCCCTTGATGTCTACCTGCCTGTCAGTCTACTCGGGTCTGTGTTTGGTGCCTGAGGCTTCCGATAATCAAACTATTTTGCAGGATATTCATTATTTTACAGTTTTTTTTCCCCACCATGCTTTTCAACCCTTAGATGGCATTAGAATTAATGCGTTTTATGCTATAAACTTAAAAAATCTCTTTCATGTTTTTATTGCATTTCAGTCAATTATTTGACATGTTCATTTATCACTTTTTATTCACATTTTTATCATAAAACACCTTTTAGAAAGGTAAATAAGGTCATCCGATAACGATCCCAACACGAGAATTATTTCACATTTTACCAAATAATAATGATAATAATCATGTTATATAGCACTTCTCTAAATACCCAAAGACTACTGAGGTAGTTCACCACCACCAGTCACAGCTGCCCTCCATCCATTCCGGTGGTGGTAGTATTTTGATGATGATAACACATCACTATCACACAACATTCACGGATGTGAATAATAAGTTCATATTTTATAACGACACATATATTATGAGGTATGGCACGTTGAATGTTGCTGTGTAAAAAAATAATCTTCAGAGTGCCGAGACTGCTGGCATTAGATGTGTAGATCGACAATAAATGTACCGCACAATCACAGCTGATAAAAATCAAAAGATTGTGCAATTAGTTTAAATAATTATAACCATTACATCCAAATCCTCTATCTGAAGAGGTCATGAAGATTAAACCAGTCAAAGATCAACCAGTGGACAGAAGCTTGATCAAATCTCAGCTGCTCTGCAATGCACATATGCATGTTTGGACAGTTTTCTTAGTTTATTTGCTCATTTAAATACAATGTATTTTATTTTTTTTTTAAATAATGCAAGCATGCGCAGCCTTCCCTGAAGCCTAAAGTATACACCGCTAAGAGGAAAGAAGTCGGCGAAACTTTCAAGTGAATGATCGACTATGGTTTCTGGAGCTGGATGCCAAAATGTAATTAAGCTATGCTCTCCGGTGCTGCTGTGTCCTGTATTTGATGGGTACTTGAAGGAGACATGAATCATTTATGATGCACAGAGAACAGAGGGAGGAGATGAGAGCACGGTTTTTGTCCTCACACCCCCCTAGTGGTTTAATCCAGGCATGTTTAGAAATGTAAATATTCTTATTCTGACCGACATTATGTATGGATGTGCTGCAGGATGTAGTCTGATTCATCCTCACCCTTCTTGATGAGAAAAGTTTATTTATTTATTTATTTGCTTATTTATCTGCTTTGTTCAAGGTAAATTTTTAAAAAATATATATAGTTAGTTTCTGTTGGGACTTGTGAGATTTTTGAGCAAAACCGTATAAAATATATTTCACTAATTACGTTTCTTTCAGAGTTGGCAGCTCCTCACCGTAATGGCCCAAGCCTGGGTGAGATCAGAGAGGGGGAAGGATGAAAGGGGAGAACAGTGGCATCAGAGGGATGAGTGGAGGCACTTAATGGGGATATTAATGGAGCTGAAGATGGAAAGATGAGGCGTTAAAGTATATACATAAAAAACACGTATACAGAGGTAAGACAATACAAGGAGCTGGTTTAGTTTTATATAAAATTTGCAGCAAAAGGTGACAACAACTCCTGCATCGAACACATTCCCCTTGGCCAAATCATTCAAAAATACAATATCTCTTTCCACTGCTATGTTGATGACACCCAGCTTTATCTCCCCCTCAATCCTAACGATCAACTCAAAATTCATCAACATCTGCAATTGCATAAATGAAATAAAGTCCTGGATGGCAGAAAATTTCCTTCAACTAAACAAATACAAAGCCAAAATCATTCCCTTTGCCCCCCCTGATAACATAACATCTGATTTCCAACAGTCTCAGCAACCTTTCCAACCTCATCAAACACCATGTGAAGAACCTCGGTGCCACCAAATTTGATAAACAGGTCAAGTAAGTAGTCAAACCTTTCCTCACCTTCCCAGACCTAGAAAAGGTCATCCATGCATTCATTACCACCCGCGTGGACTACTGCAACTCTCTCCGCGCCTTTGTGATTGCTGCCCCCAGAGCGTGGAAGAGCATCACCCTCTCTGTCAGACTAACCCTCTCCATTGACTTTTAAATCCAGGCTCAAAACTTACTTTTCACCTTAGCTTAAGTCATATTTATCTTTGTTTTATTGCTGAATTTGTTGTTTGTTGCCGTTTTTGTTTTGTTTTTTCACTTAATTTTTGTACATTAGTTTGGTCAACCTCGGTTGTTTTTAAATGTGCTTTATAAATAAATTGATTGATTGAAAAACCTCTGACATTTTGAACAATGTGAATTGTATTTTTTCCTTTTCCTTACACAACACTTTTTGTGTCGAAAGTAAATGATTTAAAATGGAGCAGAAACAGCAGGGTGATGTTCATAGCCGCTGGGTTGAGGAATTTGCACCAAAGTGCCAAGAGTTTGTTTGATATATTCTTTTAAACATGCAAACTGAGCCTGAGAAGTAACTGGAATATAGATGTGAAAAGTCAGAGTGGATACTTTGCTCTTGTACTCTCAACTGTGACTGCAGGGAAGGAACAGCTGCTGCCCAATTACTAAACTGGGTCACACAGGTGTATCTCATTATCAATACTGCCATACAGAGCAACACTAAAAAAAAACAAAACAAAAAAAACAAAAAAAACCTGAAATTTGTCATGATAATTTCAAAGGAAAGGGTCCAACACAAGTTAATAAAAGTAACTACTACAGACTACACAATGTAGCTGATGGCGAGATGAAGCTTCTTGACGCCTTCCAGCCAAATGGTTCAGATAATATTGTTCATTTCTCAAGGTGCACATTCCCTCTGTGGTCAAACACTATTAGACAGCCTAGATGGATTTATTGTTAATTTTATGAATTTGTAGTACACTCAGGGCATCCTGCAACAGTGCATCCACGGGAAAGACTGCAAAGTAAAAAGAAATCAATTCATCTTTATAAATGCATTTCATGTATCTTTCATGTCCTCATTCACATTATATATATATTCAAACTGCTGCATGGGTTCAGCCTAGGTAAGGGGCAGTGGATTTGCTTGTGCAACTTAAGGGCTTCATTCATTTTTTATTCAGAAACCCAACATGTTCCACTGTGCTCGGGTTCAGACCATTCCTATTTTAGAAACCCTTGCTTTGGAGAAAAGTTATTTTGAAAGGTGCAGATGAGGCCGAGGTGCACGAAAACTACCACAGCAAGTTCGCACAAGTTGGGACGAATGATCTGAAGCCTCTCCCAGAACTGAACGGGAATGATGGAGCCTACCAAATATATTTTGACTGTGGCTTCAGGTGTCCCAGTGAATTCTGAAGTACAAACAGATCATGTAAGTGAGAGTCATAATTAATCCATACAATAAATGCAGATTTTTCATCATCACAACATGGTGTGATCCTTGTTTTGGTAGGGTTTTTTTTTTTTTTTTTTTTTTTTTTTTTAATATAGTATTAGTTCTGTCAATTTCATTATTATAGTTGAGAAGATGTGAAATTATGTTCCTGCAGTGGATATTTGTGAATTATTTACTTGGACTGGATCCAACCTAATTCACTTCTGATTATTTTCACACAGTGCATGAAAATGCCTCAGCATGTATGAGGGGTTGTTGTTGTACCTCAATTATTTGGCACACGACGAACCCTTCACCCTTAGATTAAAAGAAAAGACGGTGAAATCATACACTGTGTTGAATGAGAAACATAAGACACGTGTAATAAGGTAACTGAGAGACAACTTTATTGAGAGAGATCAGGTCAAAATGTTCCCATGCAGGAGAAAACTTTCTCCTTCTTAATAAGCAGCAGCATAACAAAATGCACTTCTGTGTCACACACAAACCAACAGCAACACTGAGAGGCAGTTCAGGCACCATGACAGCTCCACACAGTTGCTGCAGATTTGTTGGCTGAATATCTATGATGAGAATCTCCCGTTCCACCACATCCCAATGGTGCTCTCTCTATTGGATTGAGACCTGGTGACTATGGAGACCATTGGAGTACAGTGAACTCATTGTCATGTTCAAGAAACCAGTTTGAGATGATATGAGCTTTGTGACATGGTGCATTATCCTGCTGGAAGTAGCCATCAGAAGATGGGTACACTGTGGTCATAAAGGGATGGACATGGTCAGTAACAATACTCAGGTAGGCTGTGGCCCACCATGCTCAGTTTGTATTAAGGGGGCCAAAGTGTGGCAAGAAAATATCCCCCACATCACACCACCAGTCTAAACCACTGATACAAGGCAGGATGGACCCATGCTTTCATGTTGTTTACGCCAAATTCTGACCCTGCCATCTGAATGATGCAGCTGAAATCGAGACTCCTCAGACCAGGCAACGTTTTCCAATCTTCTGTTGTCCAGTTTTGGTGAGACTGTGTGATTCCTGTTCTTAGCTGACAGGAGTGGCACCCGGTGTGGTCTTCTGCTACTGTAGCCCATCTTCTTCAAGGTTCAATGTGTTGTGCGTTCAGAGATGGTATTCTGCATTCGGTGGTTGTAATGAGTGATTATTTGAGTTACTGTTGCCTTTCTATCATCTCCAACCAATCTGTCCATTCTCCTCTGACCTATCCCAGTAGATCAGCAGTTTCTGAAATACTCAGACAGCCAACAACCATACCACCTTCTAAGTCACTTGAATCCCCTTTCTTCCCCATACTGATGCTCAGTTTGAACTTCAACAAGTTTTCTCGATCACCTCTACATGACTAAATGCATTGAATTGGAGCTTTGTGACTGTCTGATTAGCTATTTCTGTTAAGAAGCACTAAAGTGAGTGTATATTTATGTGATTATTGCATTTTCCCATCTGTTTCCATGCCACTGCACACTGAAATTCCCAAGGGATAAATAAAGTATCTACCCATCCATCTATCTATCTATTAACATTAATGACTTGGAGTCATCTGCTACAGAAAGGTGAGTTGCTGTACAGCTGGATTAAGCGTAGCATGAACAAAGTCCTGTAGTGTTCACTGTGTGTGGAGCTGAATCAGTCAAAGAACTGCCCCCCTCTTCTCGGTTTTTATGCTCTTCTTCACATGACGAGCCGAGTGAAACCAGGTTTGCTTAATCAATCTGCTGCTGCTGCAGAATGACAGGATGTCACCTGGAAGAACGCAAAAGACACAACGAGCATGCGCTCCAACACATGCTTTTTTTGTGTGTGTGTTAGGGAGAACATTTTTATATGGTACCTCATAAAGGACCTGAACTCAAATCACACTGTTACATACATTTCTTTGCATATCACTGCGTTTCCATTTCCCCTAGAAATGCACAAAACTCAAGCATTGCAATAAAAAACTGGTAATGGAAACTCCTACTTTTCGAAAAAAAAACAAAAAACTCTCAAATATCTAAAGCTAAAACACTTTTACGGTCTTATGAGGTGGGTTTTCAGATGTGCCGATATAAAAGTTTATCGCAAAAAAGGTGCAATTCCCTGTAACTGGCATCACTGGAGATGACAAGACGCTTTATTTTGCAAAAAAGTGTAATGGAAACGCAGCCAGTGACGATCCACTAAGAAGGAAAATATTGATATAACTTATCTGACACGCACAGAGTGGCTCTGCCTGCGGTGGGGTCTCTGCCAGAAATCTAACAGAAGAACGAAACCATTTTCTTCCAGCTCCATTGACGACATTGATTTATTTAAAGGAAGACAATGACAGGCCTCATTTTCAGCGGCGTCGCCCCGATTGATTTCGCTTTCTCTTCCACTTTTTCTCTTTCTTCACATTACCAGATGACCACCCCATGTGCACCGCAAAAAAAATTAAAAATTAAAAATTCAAGCAAAAAGAAATGATTTGATCGAGCATAATGAATTAACACTAATATTTTCTATCTTGAACAGATCAGTCTACTGAACATTCCTGTACTAGTGTCTTGTGAACTCAGCGAGTGAGTCTGATGAGCATTATGTGTGTTTTATTGCTTACCTTTTATGGAGAAAGAGGTATTCCTAATATTCCAACAGTTAGTCAGAATGGATCAAAGTGTCAAAAGTTTTTGTATGCACACTGGAACATCTTACATATAAAATACAATAGTTTTACTTCTCATAGATTTGTTTTTAAATGTTATTTTACATTAAGAACATTTTTCTTTTTGTTGGCGCGATAAATTAATGTGGTTTAAATATATAAAATTCATTATATATGTTGTTTACACTAATTAAGCTGAGCAGAAAAATATCAAAATAATACTATAATGCTATAGCGTAACATAATTGTTAAAATGTGTTCACTTCTGATTTAGAAATTAACACTATATTTGAATAATGTTTGAAGGTATCATTTAGTTGCATTTATTTGTTTCTCCGAAGAAAATGAAGCTTTGAATTTTGACATGATATCAACCTAATGACAGCACGTACTTACCCTCAACACAGCTGTCGAACTAGCGAATCAGGGAAATACCCTTTTTAAATGTGTGCTCACGTTTAACTTAATGTGTCTTTTCTTAGAGGTCTTATTTGACCTACAAATATGTGTCACTACAAATAATTCTGGACACTGGTATTGACCACGGACGCAACCTTGAGCAACAACAACAAAAAAAAGAGAAATAAGAAAAAATAGCAAATGACATTTTGAAAGAACAACTTCAGGAGCCAGACGTTGTTGAAAAGCTATCTCACGTTTATATGACACTAGAATGACATTTAAGAAAACAGAGAAAAAAGAAAGAAAAAAACACATGCATCTTGGAGAAAAGAAAACTGTTTTGGAGGAGATGGAGGAAGTTGGGAGGGGCGGGGGTTAAGAGGGGGGAGAAAAGAGAACACACACACTCTGGAATACATGAATACATCATCATCCTTTCAGTGACCTTTTGAATCTCGGTGACATTTTATTTTAATACATGGATTCATAAATATAATCTTCTCTCAGCATATTGCCTATCTATACGAGTCTCATACATCTAACTGTACATCTACGGGAGCATATTGCATATCTTGAATAGAGGTGGGGTAGTCAATAGTCATTTAATGCTCCGGCTTCCCTGTGGAACGGAGATAACTGATGTGAACGAGCGTTGAGGAGGAGGAATGAAGACAAAGCAGGGAAAGAGATAAACACTGAGGTTTCTTCTGTCTCGTCTCAAACAACCACAGAAACATCCTGCAGCGTTTTGACATTGACATCTTTGTATGATACGTGTGGCTGGATGTGTGTGCTTCAGTGTGTGTGATGTGTTACGTGTTATGTGATGTTGTGAGTGAGTGCATATACTGTAGGTCCACCTGAGGTCTACCTTGTTGGGATTTCAAAGATTGTGACACAACTGTATGATGGGTCATCACAATTTGTCAAAAAAGGACAAACAATGTGCTCAGAGTTACAAACTACATCAATTTGTACCACATTGCTTGCTATATCATAGGCTATTTTTTATTTTATTATCATTATTTTTTTATTTTATTTTATTTTATTTTTTTAAATATCTTGCTACACTCAAGCAGACCTGAGTCAAATCATTTGGGTTAAAAAGCAACACACACAACTCCAGGTAATATGAATTCTTAACATAGATACACAGGACTCTTTAGACTAATAACTTTATTTTATGGCCAGTTCATTTAGGTTAGCTTCAGAGGAACCATGCTTTATGGATCTTTAAAGGAAGCTGCGTCTTGTAGACACATTCCTTGCAAAGAGTCTTTTAAAAGACTGGCTCATTTGGATTTTTTTGTTTTTTGTTGTTGTTTTAGATGCTAGTCTGGGTGTGACTCATTTTATCTGAGAAATAATCACTGGGAGGAATTAACGTAGGATTAATCACATTTTAGTTGTGATAATGATTTTGGCTGCTACGATTAAATGAATCTGATCGTCTGTGATATTTACATTTAAAATGCGGGTTCTGCTGCAGTTTCTCACCAAGTAGTCAGCCAACCACCAGGGGGCGAATGCAAGGTTCAGGCTGATGTACTAAGAAGGGCAAGTCATCATGTGACTTGTTTTGAGTGACGTGAAACAAGAACAAGTTATATGCAAAGAGTGCAACTGTTCAATCATCTAAAGAAATACACAATCCAAAGTATGAGGAATGCACGGAGGCCGAAGGTGTCCATCTGACACCCCGGCAACCAAATGTGTAAATTTTATTTTTCATTATTAAGCATTTATCCTAATTAAAAGTTTCATTTCACATTGACAACTGTTCTAATATTTTTTTGTTTAAAAGTAGTGCAATAAAAATATGGATGTTTTCCCTAACAGGATGAATAATCGTGATTAATAATCGTGATTAATAATCATGATTACAGTATTAATCAAAATAATCGTGACTATCATTTTGACCGTAATTGTGCATCTCTAAATGGTAGGGTGAGATCTGATTAAACTCAGACTTGGGATAGCCGAGTGTTTATTATTCTGAACTATTGATTCTAGATAAATTTTGTGGGAAAACATGGACATGGACCGTTTTAAAGAGTTGGTCAATGGATCCGATTGATTCGCGAACGTCACGATTCTAATTGTTTTGTCTATTTTAGAAGGGTGGCCAGCTCGAAACAATCCAATGTTAAAGTCTGATTCGTGAGGGCAGTAGATTAGGAGAGGAAAGAGAAAAAGCAATCAGCCGGCAAACCACTAAAAAATGTTAATTTAATTAGCTACTTGGTAGCATGTCGACAGAAGTTTACTTTCTGAAACACTTAATGAGAGGCTATTTTAGGAGCATTACTGAGCCACTTAACGAAGGAAACAAATCTAATTCTGTTCATGCCTATGAGAGTTGATTAAAAAAGTCAAATATATGTAACATTTGGACTGGTGCTAACCTTTGCCTTTAACATTTTTGTCATGAGGGAGGACATATTGATCCAATAAGCCTTGGCCACAAATTAAATTCAATTCTTTGGATGAAAAACACTTATATATATATATTAACACACCCAAACGTTAAAATTATTGTAGAAGTATTTCAACTGGCATTAACCTTTGCCTGTACCACATGTATAAAAGTGCGTATTTCAACTGATCTTCTCCTAACCTAACCTAGTGTTTTGTTCATATGAGCCACCATCGCCCTCCAACCTCCTTCTGCAGACGTTTATTGGTGTCTCGACCTCTCTGCTGGTGGCAACACCTTCATATAAGTCATGACGATTGTCACAACCAAAAAAAGGAAATGTGTGTCCTTGTACATGAGTCAATTGATGAAAATGCCCAATACCTTTGCAGTCTGTGAAGTAAAGACGTGTCGCTAACGATAAAGATACGTTATCTTCTTAACCATAACATGATTGGTGTCCATGACGTTAATCAGCTGATTAAATATGATGACACTGTGCTGTTTCTTCATCTGCTCCAAGACTCATCAACTCAGATTGTTTGACCATTTCATTTGCAGGCTAAGCTACATAATCTAAACTGTCCATCTTGAGACACTGTGTTTAACACAGATGTTGAAATTGGGAGAAATGGCTGAAAAACAGACCGCACACACACATATATACTGTATATGTATATATTTATATGTAGAATATGATCCCAGAATAAGCTTTTTTCCCTCATTTTGTTTTCAAACTTGCTTGTACCTTTAGAAAACTGTGTGCGTGTTTTATGTGTGGAAACCTTATTTCAGGTGTTTGAACTGATTAAGGTCTGTCTTTCATTTTATAATTAGCATCAGTAGACATGTTTTAAAGGAACACACTCCTCTACAGAGAGATTTTCTGACACTCTGGGAGGTGGGAACAGTTTTTTTTTTTTTTTCCCAGTAGTATTTGACCCAGGTCTGCGCTCAATACATTTTAGCCCTTTCATGGGTATGTAGAAAGCAAGTAAAAGATTCCACTCTAAAAATGGCCAAGTGCTTCCACTAACTACCCCTCATGTATTCTCAGCAGCGGTCAAATAACCATTCTTCTTTTCAAAGAGGCTCTTTGTTAGTTTTCAAACTAGCCAGGCTTCATGCTTTGTCTTTCACTTTCTCACGTGTCTACATTCATAAAAACACCCTACGGAATATACAACCTTTCAGTTTTCCAATACCCATCAAATGTGCTAAAGAGGAAAACGGCTGATGCTACTGTTACTGATGGATATTACAAAAAAACTGTACAAAGTTCAGTTGTTCCTCATATGAAGCCTTGGTAAAGTACCCTCTGTCCACTATTGACAACACTGTTTTTGCACAAGGGTTGAGGGCACATTAGGTCAAGCGAGCCCTGTTCCTTAGAGAAAACTGAATTTCTTTGCAGTTCCATCTAAATAACACCGTCTTAGCAATGTTCACAAATCACCGCAATTGTCAGACCTGTCCCTCTAATGGCTTTCTGAGTATTTTGTCCACATGGCGCAAACGTAAGCCCAGGAATGCCACATCTTTAAAGGCTGAATCCTGGTAATGCTAAAAGGCTAAACCGCTTTGCCATTATTCTTAAGACCTGTCAAAGGGCGATCACGCATCCTACGGGAAGAAAGGACGTCAAGACTCTTTTGAGAAATGACTTATCCCAAGCATCCAACTCTGAGGAGGAAACAGAGAGAACGGACGATTCAAAGACGAGAACATTTCAGCATCGGGTTCACAGGACATGTAATAAAAGTCTCTACCTGTTCTGTTCAAGGTTCAGAAATGCAAATGTTTCAAAGAGTTCCACTACAGAGAGGCAACAAGTGTTTCATCTTTTTTTCCTGGAGCCTTCATCTGTGGGCTGACTGGTGCTTTTCATGCTGAAGCCCGTCAGGTCCTCCTTCTCACCTCTTGCCATTCCCTCTCTCCAGGGATTGGACAAGAAACCATGGGCATCTATGGCGTATGAGTGATGGGCATCTTTGCTCCGTGCAGATAGATTGGTTTGGTCCAGAGAGCCTGTGCTGTTGCTTTTCTTCACCAGCGGGGGTGCAAGAGTGTCCGGAGTGAGTAGCGACGTCAGGGAGAGGCTGTTCAGTGTTTCTGACAAGTGTTCAGTATAGAAGGTCTGGCGGCAGCCTTCCTTGCCCGTCCCCACGTCCTCATCTGAAGGGTCCATGGAATCCTGTCGCTGGCAGCCGGGGCTGGTGCTGCCGCCGCCGCTGCTACTCTGGCTCCTCTGGTGCCGCCGGGTGGCTTGGAGATTAAAAGTAGTGCTGCGCCTCTTTAGTGAAGAGGGGTGCTGGTCTCCTGTTTTTTGTCCCTGTTGGTGTGATGGGTGGCTGGGGAGAGGGCAGAGGAGAGGCACGGGGAGATCCGGATGTTGAGGCGGGGAGATGCTGAAGCTGAGGCCTTCTTCCAGTGTGGTTTGGAGGCTGCTCTCCGAACTCCCCGTGGCAAGGGAAGAGTCACTGTGGGACGGGTGCTGGAAAGAGAAGAGATAATCATTTTTATTTTACCATCTAATCATGTTGGTTTGTGATTTAAACTCTTACAGTTCCTCGTGACCTTTGCAGAACAGTTCTTTGATAGGTTATTAGATGAGTGGAGGTCTGCTGGTCAAAATGGGAGAAGTGTTTTATATTCTTCAATTTAAAGGTAGGTATACACTGATCAGACATAACATTATGTCCACCTTCCTAATATTATGTAGGCCTCCCTTGTGATAATAATAACAGCTACAAGTCTGTCAGTGTTGGACTAAGTTGCGTCGGAACTGGTTGGAATGGGCACTGGCTGTGTGTATAACATGGAAATGGGTGAAGCAAGACATGTCTTTTTTTGAAGACACAACGCTATGTGTTGGGCAAGACGTACGACACATAGCATTGTGTTGGACGTCAGCTTGTTTCTTAATTTTGCCGTCTTCCAATAAAAACGCATCACACTCCTGGCACCACTACTCTTTTTCTCAGAATTCGAGACAGCCGGGAAGAATAAAAGATTACAGCAATAAAGAGAACGAGAGGGACTAGCAGATAAAGACGCAAAAGACAGACAAAGTAAAAAGAGATGCATAGAGCTGGAGCAAAACAAACACAGAGAGTTGAATGGCCAAAAAAAGAAAACAACATGAGAGCATGTGAAAAGCGTGAGCCAAGAACAACAGTGGCGGGCTCAGGGCCGGTTGGGATAATTAGCTGAGTGCCACAGAGCTTCACTGTAGCAGCTGAGGATCACAGAGGCACTGAGGCATGCACTAAACAAACAAAACAGGTAGAGGAGGAAGAAAGAATAATCCATCTCCATGGTTACAAAGTAGCACAAACTAAAATAAGTGTCTTTTCATTATTTGTTTCATGCAGAAGCCAAATGAGAGGAGGTGTTAGTTTTTTTCGGTTTGGTGTATTATCGAGCTTCAACTATGACTAAATAACTTCTTCGGAGTTTCACACTACAGACGGAGGGTAGAGGGTGGGGGAGCGTGGTGAGCAATGCACCTTACTGCACTTTCAGCAGCATCAGTAAAAGCAATACTGTGTTAGTAATTAGTGTCTGTGTTAATGTTTTAGCCATATGGTAAGTTATGTTTCGGTAGCAGGCTTCCAGATCACCAAACTTGGCCTCACAAGCTTACTCTACATTATCTGTAATTTGGTAAGTCCCATCTGATGGTCTGATGTGTGTTTTAAGCATGACAACAGTGGATAACAAAATATCCGCTGGGACTGTTCCTTCATGTATTTGTACAGCACCATTCATTCGACCAACCATCAACACAAACCCATTCATTTACTCATAATACCTGAGAACTCAGGGGCCTGCTGTTGGCTCCAGGTGAACGGAGAGAGGCCCAGGAGGCTGGGGAGGCCAACCTGGATGGCCCTCTCTCCCCCGGGCTGACACCTTTCCCAGGACTCTCGGGATGAGCAGCGGCTGCAGGGTGGAAGAAGTCCGCTGGCAGGTGGAATATGGGTAAAGACTCATGATCACGCTCAATTTCCTCCACCTCACATCTTCCCCCATTACCATCTGAAAAGATACAGTTGGATTTTAATATAACTTTATTAGTGGGAAAGTTCATATATGTCTGTATTTCCATTTTTTTGCCCTGGGATATCTTTAGCAAGGAGACAATCAATGACACTCAAACGTTAAAGCTTGAAAAACATTTGCTTGGGGGTTTTAGATTGTTATACCCCTCTGCACTTCTACTGACTTTGCAGCGGAAGTGCAAGTGTCTCTGGCTTCTGTTTAATTGCCTTAATCAGCCACAGCGGAGAAGATGCGAGTAAAAGGCATTGTTGAATCTTTGCAGCTGCAGAGAGTCACCACATCTCACCTGCTACATTTTTGTTGTTCATTTTAATGCAATTGACCTTTTTTTTTCTTTTTTTCTTTTTTTTTTAAACTCGTGTCCACTTTATATTGTGACCCTCAAGCCAGGTTGTAACGTCACCTCCAAAAGTTAGGCATAAATTATTGTCTTCTGTGTATCTGTGCTGAGAATGCTTTAGGCCTACTCCACCACTACACAGATGACACACTACTCTATATATCATCTTTATGGAAAGATCGATCTTTAGTTGAAGTTATTCTGTCAACTTTGTTTGGGAAGTTAGACACTTGATATGGCCCAAATGTGCCTTTCAGGACTAAGAGGGAACATGTCTCTGGCTGTCTCAAAGATTTAAAATGTAATTTAAGGTGATCCTCTGCAGAAGGGTGAGCACAAAATAACAGATCTCTATGACTTACAAAGCAGCATTTTATTTAGGCATCAATACAGTGAAAACACAAAATTAGAGCTTGAGGGTTTTAATGTCTGATTAAAACATCAAAACTTAATTAACTATGCGCCAGACTATAAAGGTGACAACTTAAAAGTGATAACACCACTTGGATTTAAAACATTTCATGAAACTTAGCATTTAGGTACTCGTGTAACAAAAATGATACTGTTTGTATTTCTCTTTGCTGGCACCAAGCATGCCTTGTAAAGAGCTGATGTTAAGTTCTTCATTGACATTGTGCCTATTTTACAGACTGTGAAATAGTATTTGCCAGTCCCCCTGAACTGACTTTGTATTGCTCGATCCGCTCTGGTGATAACGGTCATGCTGCAGGGATCGCTGAGCGGTCAGGATACGACAACGTGTCATTCATTACCATCTCTGTGTGTTTGACTTCCATTACAATTAAAGGAGGGATATATGAGGCAGTCATCTGTGTGGAATGTGGAACATGACCTTGTGTGTCTGTGCTGATACGAATCCTCTTTTTATTTGTAAATGTTGAGACAGAGTGGCGGCTTAGTGAAGTGGTGGTTAAATATTGTGTCAGTGAGTGGTCATAAGGGACTCTGTTAAAGATAACAGAGGAAGTTTGTAAAACATAATCATGGGAAGATATTTTAATGTAATTATAATTAAAAATTTGACTTTAGTTGAATGAAGAACGGCAAACAGTTGTAATGGAAATATTGGAATATATATATTATAGGAATTTGTTCAAGAAAAATTACTTTAGACTCAAACAACTATAACTACAATGACAACTTTAATTTGTAACGATATCATTCATTATTACACAGGATGGGATATTAAAATCCCAAGATAAGAGGCACAATTACACACACATTTAGAAGCCCAGTCCAGCTGAAAAACCAACCAGCAGGCTAACCATGTGACTTTAAACCGAGAGATTAGCTTAGCCCTACAGCTAACTACTAAAATACTCCTAGATTTACTCGGCTTCACTTTCATTCTAGCCCACTGCTCATTAGTTGTGTTATACTAAATCCACCCTGGGGTACCTCATGTGAAAGAGAATAGTACATTCTCCCACAGTCAAAAGACATGTTAGTGACCATGATTCTAAAACTGGATTTAATTGGGTAGGACTGTGAATGGTCGTTGGTGTGTTTGTGTTACCACTTCATGTTGCCACCCCTCACCCAGTGGCTCCTCTAAGGGGTAAGTGCTAATAGATGATGATACATTATTGACTGGCATGTTGTCAGTCTGAGTGTAGTGATGAGAAGAAATGAGGAACCCATTGCTCTATTGTGGTCACAGACTCCACCAGGTTTTGTTAGCATATTTGGATCATAAAAAATATAAAGTTTCCCTCTCGGTTTCTTTAGCATTAACTCATGCTTTAACTGAAAACATTAAAAGAATGAAAAAGAAATAAAGGTGTATAAAAGTTCCATATTATTTTATGATAATATTAATAATATTATATTATATTTTCTTTATTGGTTAGTATATATTTTTTTTTATTTTTTATTTTTTTTATATTTATTTTCAAGTCATTTCTTTCAACATCAGCTGTTTTATTTTCTGGTATTTCCTGCTACTTTTAAACCTAGTCTACAGAAATGAAGGCAAATGTTTACTAAGCTTTGTTCAGCTTCTTCTACAATACATGTTAAAAAAAATTATGTAATGAAGAGATATTGAACTTTAAGACAGGGGTCTTCAGCCTGGTGTTACTTATAAATATACAATATTATTATTTAATATTGCACTATCCCTTATCCCTTTACCAATATATATTGGATTCATGTTAATCTCTGTTGAAAGAAATTTAAATTTGTAAATAAAAAATATATAAAAAATGCCTAATCAACCAAAGATTTTGCGGCCCCCTCTGCAGTGCTGCCGCAGACCTTCTAGGGGTCACAGACCCCCCATTGAAGACCTGTGCTTTAAGGGGTATATACTGATGTTTAGGTACAAAGCACTGAGCACACTCCCCTACTGTTTGTTTTTGAGTATTACCTAATGTGTTATTAAGAATAAATTAGTTTATTCCAGGACCTAGTAGCTCACAGATTCATTCAGTACAGGATAATCGTTACATTTACTCTGTACCTGTGCAGCGTGCCAAGCTCTGCTGTTCCTGCGAGGGAGGATTCAACTGTGGATGGATGCCCACCTCCAACAACTCCTGGGCGCCCTCCTCGCTCCCTGAGCTGGAGGGCAGCTCCTCCGAACTGTGGGAGTCACTGCTGCCCCTCTGAGAGAAAGATGAGAGGTGTAAGAGAGAAAATTGAAGACAGAGCAGCGAGTAATGGAGGCGGAGGGGAAGAGACACGGAGACGCAGAGAGAACAAACATGATAACCAGGTGCGCCGATGTTCACTGGAGCAAGAACGATATCGAGCTGAAGCCTTTCATTTCCCTTTGTCATAATGGAAATCTGAGCACAATTTGTTTCCAATTTCAAAAAGCTCCCTTTTCATGTCCCTTCCTTTATCGGTCTATACGAGTCTGATTAAAATTGGATGTGGTAAAAAAAAAAAAAAAAAAAAGAAAGTGACGGCGGGCTTCAAAGCTTCAAATTGCTTGGCTGCTGTTGTTGGTTTGTAAACTGGATCAAATGAACTGCTGTTCAATGTCGCGGCGATGAAACGGGCCAGGTGGAAACAACTGTGAGTGGGGGGGCAAAGTGTTCACGGGGAGATGGAGATATAAAAGACACATTCTCTTTCTCTGTTTCATATGCACGCACATATACAAGTACATCTAAGTATGTCCACGTCAAGAACACACTGGGAGACAGGTGTTTTAATTAGCAGGTAAAGGGTGTAAATAGTAGTTATTGATGATAGGGAGAAGGAAGAGGAGCCGTGACATGAGCAGTTACTCCCTGAAGACTGAAAGACATCTACCTTTGTGTGTGCCTGAATAAAAAAAAAGCTACATTTATCAGCGTATAATATAAGAAAGGCATCGTTAACACATAGCCATTTTATGTACATTTGTTTAAAGTAAGTGGTGATGATACATATTACCAGTTCGTAGCACACATACTGTAAGTAGAGCTGAACCTGTGGTACATGAGGTCATGAGACCATGACCACTAATCTGCTTTTGACAAGATTTTGTAAATCTGGCCACAGGGGCTGTTTCCATAGACAGTATAAAGATGGAGGCTGAACTGTTCCTCAAAAGTGAAATCAAAGCAAGTGGAGAGCCCTTACCTGCTATATATGTTCTATATTAAACTCAGCCTAGTGATGTTTCTAAATATACATTATTGTTATCATTTTGCATTCAATATTAAGGTGCTCAAACAATACACAGGTTCACATATTATTATTATTTTTATTCCAATAAGTGCAACAGTAGTGTGGCCGTAATATTGTGGCATGTATCTAGGATTTCACTTGGGGACTGAACAGGCTCTTCACCGATTGTGGGGAACCTGACAGAGTCAGCGCGTAACATGCGGCCTCGTGATTGGCTCAGCAGCGATAGGGGTGGGGCCTACTGTTTACAGGGGGCTTAGATTATCTTGTGTGGAGCTCTGTGTGAAATGATAGACATTGTCATCTGCCTCCATTTATCCTTTCAAAAATATATTGGATTCATTTTAATTTATATGTAAAGAAATTTAAAATTCTGGGGGAAAATAATAATAAAAAAAAATTGTCTAATCAACCAAATAATAATCAACCCCCGTATAATACACGTCAGATACTTTTTTTTTTTCAAGGGTTATATTCCGGTCATTTCTGGATAAGTTTCATTTTAGTTCCTCATTTGACTCTAGAGAAACAGGATGTGACATAATGGCCACTACCAGTTGCCATGGCAACCGCTCCATAAAACGTGAAAGTTATCAACAACCTGAAATTACCAAAGAAAACGAAATGCAAATTAGGTGCATCGCTGCCATCTGGTGTTTAGTTCTGGGTCTCAGTCGTTACGTTACGTCTAAGTGAAACAGCTCGACCCCTAGTGGACAAATTAGGAATAAGTGCCAATTTTATTTATACAGTTTATGTCGTGCAGTTTGTGATGTGCAAACAAGAAGAATCCAGCAGACACTCTTCGTGCAGGACAGGTAAGAAGTCATTTTGATTGTGACTTAATCAGAAACTATAAATCTGCAGGCAGTATAAATTTGGTCTGGTTTCCAGGCTAGAACTGCCTGATGTTTTGGCATGTGAGTTGAGACTGTTTTGTGTGCACGTGCGAGCAGACCTGGCTGTCCCTGACCAGCTGGTAGCCGCTCGGTTCATCCAGGCTGAGGTCATCGGGCAGAGCCGGAGATGAAGACTTGTCTGACAGCTGCTCCGACATCAGCGATACCTGCTCCACCTCTGCCAGTCGGATCTGCCCCACAAACGCAAACACACACAGCAGCCACAGTCACGTCAGAGCCGTAATTTGACATCGAGATGTGAGAAGAAGGAGGAGGAGGAGGAGGAGGAAGCAGAAACTTGGTCTGGGTGATGGTGACGGGAGATTTTATGGAATGTGGAATTATATGAATACGTCCTTTATTTATTTTCTAATGACATTTCTAACGAAAACAAGCAAAAGGTTTGTTATTTTGTAATACATTTGAGAAAAAGCACATTTTTGCCTTTGCAATGTTTGCGGTACTTTTGTCGGACAGAATTAAAAGGAAATGAATCACATAAGTCACACAAACGATCATGAGAATTGCTTTTTCAGCAAGAAAAAAACAACTTCTCAAAGGTCTCAGATTTTACAAGTGAAACATGCATTGCAAAAAAAGTTTTCAGTGTGTGTTATTATGTTAAATATTTAATTTGACAAAATACATTCACCCCAGTGTGGAGAGGTTAGCTCATATTATGATATAACATGAGGCTCAGCTTTAATATTTAGGAACAAAGAAAGGAGAGAAGACAGGAGGAGGATTTAAAGCTAATCTCCCTGCGTGTACTTCATCTGAACACTATATATCTCAGTACAGATGTGAAGCATCATTACATTTATGTCAAAGCCTCTCGAGTTGTGTCACGCTTGCATCATAACAGCTAAAGTACACACTGTAGTCCACAAGCTGCCATGACTCATGCGGTGACTCATGCAGCCGATGCCGCTCTGCAATATTTATTTATTTTTTCCACCTTTATCTATCCAGGTTAGTCAATTGAGAACAAGTTCTCAATTTGCAATGACGACCTGGGCCAGAGGCGACAAACACAGAGAAATACCTATACACATAGGCTGCACAAGTCGTTACAAGATACAAGAAAAAAAAAAAAAGTATAGTGTGTAAGAACATTAAGGCAATTAGAAACGTAAAAGTGGTCATGGACAGTTGAATGCAGCAAATTTGTGAATGGAAAGAGAGATCTGAGTTGTAGGCCCTATTGCAAATGGCTCCAATCATTAGAAGCTGCAAACTGAAATGAGAAACGACCAAAAGAGGTGCGGGGTCTGGGGCTGATTAAGTTAATGTAGTTACTGGAACGTAGGTTGTGTAGAGTTTAAGTCGGGAGCGGAGGTAGACTGGAGGGTTTTGACAGTTATTAACTGAACTGGTATCAGTGAATCCATCTGTGACATTGGAGTACAAGAGTATGAGTTGTAATTATGGGTACCCGGGTACTTCTTCAGAAACAGTTCTGTGTCTCTTACATGAACATCAACATTACATCATCATAATCCAAACTGCTGTTGGAAATCTTAATAACCTTGTACAGGTAAACAATGTTTTTAGCAAACGGAGTCATGCACAAACGACCCGGGGGACTGGAAGTGATGCGGATCCACTGCAATGTTTGATCTGGTATTTAACTGTTTTGGAGACCTACACAATATTAGGAAAGTGGTCTTAATGTTATGCCTGATCGGTGTCATGGCAACAGATGTTCAGATTTGGAACGAACATATAACTGAGTTAACACCTGTGGGCTATGGTTAGTTCTGATGTTGTTTAAGTGTTGTTAAAAAGAAAACATGGAGATGTAGGAGAGAGAAGAAGGAGAAAGAAAGAAAGAAAGAAAGAAAGAAAGAAAGAAAGAAAGAAAGAAAGAAAGAAAGAAAGAAAGCGTTATATAACTTGACAGAGGCACGGCTGCAATGTAATATATCACTGCCTCAGGGTCCTGCGAGCGTTTTTGAGGATGACCCCCTTGACCTTTTGGATACAAAATATTACCACTTCACTGTTTTATCTGTTCATTTTGGACCTGAAATCATGTGATAATTAGTGAATTTATTCTAGAGCTGCAGCAGAGCTTCTCAGACAACTCGAAAACCTCACGCCTCGGGCCAAAGCTGTCCACAGCGCGCAGGGATAAAAATGGAAAATTAAAGTACATGGCTTTCTGGTGGGGGACCAGAAAGGATCTTTATTAATATGCCTATATGATCTCAGGTAAAATCCAAACCCGGCTAGTTATTTATAGCTTGGAAGGAGAGAGTGTGTGTGTGTGTCCCTCACTCACCTCTTCCGGATGACTCTTGCAGTCCTTGCAGACAGGAGGAGAGCAGTAGTGGTGAAACACCGAACCAGAGAGGTTGTCAATCATGTCCCCCTCCAACGAGTCTTTAATCAGCAGTGACACGCTGTCCAACCACTGGCTCTCCTGCAACACAGACACAGCGTTGACCTTTTGTCCTGCACCGTAACTCCGGCCGTGCACTGAGCATCTGCTGTGTGATAATGAGGAAGAATAAGAAACGGACATAATTCAGGAATCAGAAGCATTTAGTTGTAAACCCACTTAACGGCATGTCGCTGCATACAGCCCACGCAAATTTATTTATTTGTTTTTTAATTCCACTTTAGTTTACATAGTTAATTTACATGTCATTTCTACAGTGCACAAGTGTTGTATCACCCAGTGTTACCGTCCCTAAAAGAAAATACAAATAGATAAATAAACAATAAAAAATGAACAAAAAATTACAATAAAAAAAACGTGAACAAATTGAGAAAAACAATGTATGTACAAATAAATAAACAACAACA
The DNA here is from genome assembly GCF_022458985.1 of Mugil cephalus. Classification (NCBI taxonomy): domain Eukaryota; kingdom Metazoa; phylum Chordata; class Actinopteri; order Mugiliformes; family Mugilidae; genus Mugil; species Mugil cephalus. The sequence goes on from NC_061771.1 coordinate 25,764,498, forward strand.
ATAATAATAATAATAATTCATAACTTAGTTTGTGTATGTGAATGAAGATCACACATATATACAGCGACAAATGTACAGGCTTTAAAAAAATAAATTATAGATGTAGTAACACACAGGTGCCACAGGTGGTGGTAGATCTGAAGTGCCACATGAACCCGGCTTATCAATGAAACACTGTCAACAACAGAGAGCTTTAGCAGCACGGGGCAACGAAAAGAATTTACACGAGAACTTCAAAAAGAAGGTTTTGAAATTTCAATATTAACCCGCGAAGATGGCCGACAGCCATTTAAATTGCGTAACTGTTTAAAACCCTGTTTATGCTAAACCCTGCTTATTTTTGAGAGTTCAAACTGATACAACGGTGTCGTTTATTGATCCGTTCTGACCACTCGTGCTTAAGCATTTACTGATTGTGCCCAGCTGTTGTTGTGCGTTTAGTGAACCTGCTAAAGCGAAAAAAAAAAAAAAAAAAAACTACTTTGAGCACATACAGTGGGGGAAATAACTATTTGATCCCCTGCTGAATTTGTAAGTTTGCCCACTTCCATAGAAATGATCAGACTCTGGTTTTTATGGTTGTTTACTGGTTATGGGTATAGACAGAATATCAGTCGAAAATGCATAAAAAACACACAATCTAAAAGTTATAAATTGTTATGTATTTTATTAAGGGAAATAAGTATTTGATCCCCAACAATTCACTTAGAATTCAGGCTCCTACAGATTGGCTGGTGCGCATGTGGCACACAGCTGTGCTCAGTCAACTAATTACCAATACTCCTGATCTTAACTCGTCATGTATATAAAGCACACCTGCTCTAAGAATCAGTTTCTTACATTCCAACTTCTACAGCATCATGGGCAAGACCAAAGAGCTGTCAAAAGATGTCAGGGACAAGATTGTAGACCTGCACAAGGCTGGTATAGGTTACAAAACCATCAGCAAAAGGCTTGGTGAGAAGGTGACAACTATTGGTGCCATTATTCGCAAGTGGAAGACCCATAAAAGGACCATCAACTGTCCTCGGTCTGGAGCTCCCCGCAAAATCTCGCCTCATGGAGTGAGGATGATGATGAGAAAGGTGAGGGAGCAGCCTAAAACAACACGGCAGGAGCTTGTTAATGATCTGGAAGCAGTTGGGACCTCTGTCACCAAGAAAACAGTTGGCAACACACTGCGCCGTTATGGATTGAACTCTTGCAGTGCCCGCAAGGTCCCCCTGCTCAAGAAGGCACATGTACAGGCCCGCCTTAAGTTTTCGTGTGAAGATCTAAATGACTCAGAGAAGGCTTGGGAGAAAGTGCTGTGGTCTGACGAAACCAAAGTTGAGCTATTTGGCATTAACTCGACCCGCCGTGTTTGGAGGATGAAAAAACGTGAGTATGACCCAAAGAACACCATACCCACGGTTAAGCATGGAGGTGGAAACATCATGTTTTGGGGCTGTTTTTCAGCAAAGGGTACAGGGCAACTTCACCGCATTATGGGGCCAATGAATGCAGCCATGTACTGTAACATCTTGGACAAAAACCTTCTTTCCTCAGCAAGAACACTGAAGATGCCTCGTGGGTGGGTTTTCCAACATGACAATGACCCAAAACATACTGCCAGGACAACAAAGGAGTGGCTCAAGAAGAAGCATATTAAGGTCATGGAGTGGCCTAGTCAGTCTCCAGACCTTAACCCGATCGAAAACCTGTGGAGGGAGCTGAAGCTCCGAGTTTCCAAGAGGCAGCCAAGAAACTTGAAGGATTTAGAGACTGTCTGTAAAGATGAATGGGCCAAAATCCCTCCTGCGCTGTGTGCAAACCTGGTGAACAACTACAAGAAACGTCTCATCGCTGTGCTTGCCAACAAAGGTTTCTCTACAAAGTACTGACTTGTGTTGTGCTTGGGGATCAAATACTTATTTCCCTTAATAAAATACATAACAATTTATAACTTTTAGATTGTGTGTTTTTTATGCATTTTCGACTGATATTCTGTCTATACCCATAACCAGTAAACAACCATAAAAACCAGAGTCTGATCATTTCTATGGAAGTGGGCAAACTTACAAATTCAGCAGGGGATCAAATACTTATTTCCCCCACTGTATATCTGTATGTACCGGTATGAAACAAATAGGAACTAGAAATAAAGGCCTCCCTGTAACAAAAGCCTGCCCCCAATACTGGCTGGGTGCTCTGGACAGCTAAAAATTAAGGCCCTGGCCACTATTAGAGGAAATACTGTATCTGAGCGGCAGATCTTTGCCAGAACATAATCAACGTTCTTGTGGACGGCTTCCAGGATATAATATAATTAGGAATCTCATTAAAGTCTGTGTCTTCTACAACGTTTCATTTGTTTCCTACGTTATTTCAGAGTTGCACTGATCTTCTCGTCTCACTTCAGCAAGATCATTTAATTAGTTTCTCAAAAGACTCAGCGAGTACCTACGCCTGTCACTGCTACCGTCACTCTCCGTACAGGAACAGGAACAGGAAAGGAACATCTGTTATTGTTAACGTGGGAAAGGAACCATCAGTCTCATGATAACACGCAGCATCCGTACGCTACATCTGTCTGGTACAAGTAGCATCTGACCACTGGCTCTTTTCTATCACTGTATCAGTTTCCCATTGAAGTTTCTCCAGTTTTCTCAGGATTTGTCACAGGCTCTCGTGTGAATTTACCCCTTTCTCTCACACTGGACACATTTATTATTTTATACAGTAGCTACGTTGCGTGGCAGCACGTGTCGTCCATCTTTGTAACCTGCTGGACACAGATACCGAGATGCGTTGTTTAATTAAGTATCACGCGTCGGAGCTGGTGTTATTTTAAGCTCCTGCTGACAGGTGCTAGACAGAGAATGGTGGCTTTTGCCTGCTTTAAGCTGAGCAAAAGGGTAAGGCAAATGTCGAGGCTGTGAGGCTAATTGTTCACTGATCCCGTTAACAGAACGACGTTAGCCCACGTCTGGTGACCGGTAGGAGCCGAGGCGGCTGTGGCTCAGAACCAGAACCAGAGGGATAGTGGTTGAACTCCGTTACATGCGAAGGTGTCTTCAAGCAAGACACTGAACCCTAGGTCGCTCCCAGAAAGGGCTTTGAGTAGCAATATAGGCCATTTAGTGGCACTGGAGCATCGGTTAAGATTTTAGCATCAGGATCTGATAGGATACCCATGGTTTAAACGTGAAAAATAAATTAAATGTTAATTAACTGCTTTTTTTTTGACGAGTCTTTTAACAACTGCTTCTGAGAAGCAAAGGCAAAATAATGATAATTTCCTCAAGAAGAGAAGTACACATAAATCCATTCTGCAAATCATTAACCAAATAGCGTAATTGCCAAAGTCATGTCTGAACGTTTTTCCCGAAATCAAGAAAAACATAATTTTTAGCAAGCACATTGTTATTTTTATTGATATTGGAACAGTTGTAGGCAAGTATGCTATTAGGATAATGAAATATTTCATCATCAATGTGAACACAAGCCTCAGGTGAATGTTTCGAATTTGACAAGCATCAGGTGTAACTATGATACTAAATGACATTACTTGCTATGGTCGAGACATTACCAATAAGAATGATTAGATGAATGGATGATGGCATACAGTAGACAGACCGAGAGATAGATAGGATCATAATTAAGGAAATTGCGAAGTGGCTCCAAGTGTTATCTTAGCTGTAAGAATATCAGTGGCCAAGATGAGTCAAAGTGGACTCAGGGGACGTAGTTCACTTCATTAGTCTGGTGTGTGTTTGTCACACGATGATGCATCACCAGCAATTAATAAATTTGTGAAGGACTGCCAGAGGAGCAGGGGGCTTTGACCCCAAAATATAAAATACAACGTATCAGGCATAACATTATGATCACCTTCCTAATATCATGTAGGTCTCCCTTGTACCTCCAAGAAAGTGTGTGTGTTTGTGTGCTACAGTATTGCAGAGGCTCTATTTAAATTATAATACCACTATCAGTCCCCTTCTTGCTCAAGTTGCATCTTTTCACTCTGCTCGTCTCCTGCAGCCGTATCTAAAGTCCAGAAGTACTCTTTCCTACTATTTATCTCCATACAAGAGTGACTGCTAAAGGGTGTGAGCTGAAGAGGGCAACTCCAGCCAAACAGCCCGTCCTTGACAGCATCCACCCATGTACTGTGAGCACACACGGTGCGCATTGTTTCAAGTGCTTAGAGACGCACAGCGAGGGGTGAGGCAGCCTGATTGATTGGCCAGGCTGGGGGCCTTGGTTGCGGTAAATAGTGCCCATGACCCTGTTTGATTCGTTGTAGTGCTATCTGGTTTCTCCAACCAAAAGAATTCACTCAGTACCTATTTCACAGACACGCTTTTCACTCAGATCCAATAAACAGATGCAGTTTGAGGTTGTTTCTATTTTCTCAAGTGCTTGCTCAAGGCACCTACGCCACGGACATGAGAGTGGATTCAAACCAGTGATCTTATAACGTCTAAGACTGAAATCCACCTCCCCAGAAATGTTACTGTGCACCATCACCGGCAAGAGCAGTGATTGATCCGCTTGGTACTAGCGTTTTTCCGCTTTAGTATTTCTGGCTACTTCTACATCTCTGCATTTTTTGAATTGATTGTTTTGGATTAATGAAGATAGAACACATCAAGGAAACGTTCACTGAGGTGGTTTGAAGGTACAAGCATTTGTTCGACTCATATTTCGGTAAATGTTTCAATCCAGGGATATCTGTGCTGGAGGGTTTTGATGACTCCTAGTTTGTGTTCCAGGGGGTGTTGGGAATCAAATAATAAATGCCGGTCAGTGTCAGCGGGTTTTCATATATACTTCACTGCTGAGGCTTCAGTCTTCTTCTACGTGCACCAGACAATCCAAGAAGGCTAAACTATGCCCGCTAATGTCCTCCTGAGTGAACTTGATGTTGCTGTCCACTGCATTGACGTGTTGTGTGCAATATTCCACCTCCTCTGTGTTGATCTTAAGACAGAGGAGGAGGAGGAGGAGGAGGATGAGGTGATCTCAGAACTGATGAAGCTACTTGGGTGAGCGGCGAAATGTCTTCAAGGGCCCATGGGACTGTCGGTACGGTGACCAACAGGACCGGGACCCAATCCTCGAGGTTGAGGACATCGGAGTTATTGCGTAGCTGGATGTCGATTGGTAGAGATGTATGGTCCCCACATGAGAACCAACAGCGAACCAGGGCCGACTAGGATGGAGTGGAGTTGACTAGGACCTTAGGTCTGGCTCCAAGCCTTGCCCAGGCTTCATGGGTCGGGACCGCCCGGGAGTCCGGCTGTGCAACGTTGAAGATGATGCTATCCAACAAGCTCTCATCCTCCCGGATCTGGTAGAGCTCGGATATTCTCCTCTCCAGTTCCAATATTTTTTTCACATAGCCGAGACAGCCAGGCGGGGATGGAGAGGTAAGTGGAGCCATTTCTATCCAGTGATGGTGACGACACAGTTAGCTGGAGGACAAGAGTAGCTTATGCTCCGGTTGACAAGCAAGCAACTAAAACTTGGTTAAAAAAACAACAATCTCTCCAAGTCCAGCAGAGCTGCAACAGTAATTCATAGGCACTGGAAATTCTGAATCTTGTTGGTGAGCATAAACTGCACTTTACAGACACTGTAAGACTAACTACTGTCTGTTTTTTGTAATTACAAAACTAATACTGTCTTTCCAGGACAGACAGAAAAGGTAAAATTTGTTCAGCTGGTTACCATTAACTTCCATCCATAAAACCCTTTTCTCTCTTTATGTTGTTTTCTCATTCTCTGAGAACGTGCAATCTTCACGGTAACTAACTAACATAATGTTTGATTAACAAATCCCCTTGATCATCTAGAGCTGGAGTCATTAGCAAAGAGAGTCTGTCTGGGAGCATGAATAATTCAAAGGTGATCTAAATAATGTGTACAGTATTTTGTTGTGAGTTAACAAATACTGCACCTGAATTTATGCAAATATTTTATGAAACTGTTTTCATCATTAGTATAACACCCCAGAGATAGAAGGAAGGAACATTTAGACACTGCATGGTCCCTCTTATGGACTCTGGACCTCCTCGCAGGAGTTGTACATCGATTTTTTATAAAACACCAGACCACTCTCCACAGGGAGCCTCAGAAAATTCTGATCAACTAAATCCAAATGGGATTCTCTGGCTATTTAGTATATTCACAGTAATAAGACTGAACTAAGTTGGTGTTTTTAATGAGAATTGGGTGTCCCTAGGCTTGTTTGCCTTTTTTTTTCATTAGCTCCATCTGTAGGGGAACATGCAGTGAGTTGGTAGGGACTCTACTTTATATCCTCAACATATTTGATTATTATTTGCCAGAACCAAGAAATAAATAGATGTGAATCACTCTGCTACCTCTTCATTGATCAGGTTGATTAAATAAGACTGTTTTTACACTTCTTCACATTTGTTGTGATTGTATTTTTGGATTGAAATAAAACCGTACATAATTAGAGGCCCTGCACTGGGCTTTTATTCTGAAAAGCCCGCTTGCTTGCTCGCTTGCAGATCGGAGCAGAAATTTAAAAATTCTGTGAAACTAGACAGGCACTTTGAAAAGAGTTCCTCCCCTTTCCCGTTCCATCGCTCTCTTCTTTTTCTCTCTCTCTTCCCGGGTTAAAAATAGCCCACCAGTAGGCTGACAGACAATGAGCTACAAGCACAATGAGACTGGTGCTGGTGACTTCCACCCACTCACAATCTCACTGTGTCTTTGGACCGTTCTGCAGTCAGCCTCCCTCGCCGATCCCTGGTTCCTGCTTGCTCATTCAAAGTCATTCTTTAAGATGGGTGACAAAGCTAATTTTCTTGCCTGTTAACCAAAGTACAAAAGATCGCTTAAGCTAATTAAGTTCACACATTGACTGTGTATGGAAGAACCAAGTGGAAGTGAGGATGGTTATTGGCATAATTTATTATTGTCGTTCATTTATCTCATCCGCTGATTCATAAAAAGTCCAATGTTTGTTAAGTAGTGAAAACAATTATACACACATATAGTATACTGTATACATGAATATACAATCAGGCATAACATTATGACCACCTTCCTAATAATGTGCAGGTCTCCGTTGGAAAATGGGCCTTTAGCGTTGCTTATGGGGGCCTTTGGTTCCTATGGGTTGAGTGGAGGGTTCTCTGTGGATCATCCTACAGATGCTTGATCAGTATTGGATCTAGTGAATTTGGAGGGCTGCTCCTGTTGTTCCCGTTAAGGACTGTCATTGCTATGGGGTAGAGGTGACTGTTTTGGTCTAGGTGGGTGGTACATGTCTAAGTAACATGTACCACCCGGAGCCTTCTCCGAGCTTTGCTAACTACATCAGCACATTTTTTTTTTTAGCTCACTGTTAGCCCAAATTTTCTAACTCCTCCTGACAGTGGAGGTGGAGGCCAAAACTGAGCTAAAAGGAGAATGAACATGTATAAAAATGTAACTGTGTAAGACTGTTGTTCTTTTAGATTCTTTATGCTTCTCTTGAGGAGCCAAAAAATCACAGATTAGAAACATTATTCTATTGTTCCTTTTAGTTTTATTACAGGACACAGTCAAAGATTGAACATCAGTAGCGGGTTACCGTTGGAGGGAACTCCTGGTCTTTTCCCAGCTTTGTTTTCATGAATGTATCTGCTGTAAATTCCAAACCACTAAACAGAAATCAACACAAACAATATGTGAGAACAGCTTTGGCTTTGTAGGTTTAGAGCTTAGCCGGCACTCAGAGGCAAACAACCATCTCCTAATCAGTGTTTGTGTTTACGGGTCATTTCTAATGAGCCACAGTGGGGTAAACACTCCACCGTAGACTAGTTTGGTGCAAACACACCTTTAGTCATTCGGGGAGTGAACACAGTCACTGGCTCATTGCGACAACCTCGCATTTTTCCAAACTGCTAAGTGACTGCCTCCTTTCACGCTCTCTGCCTCTTTGGATTGCTCTCAGTTTTTATTTGTTCTATTTTTCTGTTTTCATACTTCCTGATTTCTTTTGTTTTCCTCTCCCCTCTCCTTTGTCCCTACCTTTGGTACATTCTTTCTGCCTCTGCAACTAAAAATACCTCTTCTCATGCGCTATAATTTCACGTTCCTGTGATTATAAATGTAGCTTGTACTCACCTGCTGCGCAGCAATCAGAGACCCAAAGAGTGAGAGCCAGCACAGCCACTGACCCCACTGATGGGATTTTTAGAACAGCGACGCAGGCCATTTAGTATCTTTGGCCGCAAGTGCACGGAGGTCCGCTGCATGTGGCGGCTCGTTGTCTTTTAGCCGCTATTTAGCATGGTCTTTTGCATATGTGTGAAATTCCCCGTGTTTTGCACAAGTAAGGCAGCGGTGTGATCGTGATTAAAAACCAACTCCAGATGCTGTTCAGTCCCACCAAGCCCGGGCTGGATGAGCAGCAGCAACTGTTGCAGCAGGTGAAGTTAATTAAGTCTTAAAATAACCAGAATAAAGTGTCAGTCTTGTACAGGTTAGTTCACAGCCTGTTTAGACAATGCTTTGTAATATGTGTGGTTGCAAATAGGGAAACCAGCAATTTGAAATTATTTTTGTTTTTGTGTGCATGTTTGCTATTTTTAAGTTTAAAGGGATATGTCACCCCTATGTGAATTTTGATCACCCATTTATTCCCCTGAGTCAGATAGTCCCAACAAACAACCAACAAGAAAACACCAGCTAACTAGCCTAGCCAACAGCAGCAGGTAAGAAGTGATGGGATATGCGACTACACTTTCAACCAGCACTCCCCCCTAGGAAGGAAAATACATAATACATAATCTATAACCGTAGAGAAATGGTTATGTAAAATGTTCAGAAGAAAAATAAAATGATTGAATATTAAAAATAAAATGAAATCAGTGTTTCAAATTACATGTCTGATTATTTCTGAAATTCCAGTTACTAAATAGTCACCTTGGTGCTCTGGGAAATGTTACATTGTTTTCTTATGTTTTTTAAACCAACAATTATTCTATTTAACACAATGAAAATATTCAATATATTAACTAACAATAACAAATCTGTATCATCAACCCAGTCTCTATAATTAATTACCTATTCTTTACTCCATATTAATCAAGTGGTTTTTCATCTTTTAGATATTGAAAAACATCTGCACAGAATATTTCACAATTTCGATTAGCCAAGACAAACCGATTAATCTTCAGTGAACCAAGGAACTGGTTTGTTCATTAATTATTTCAGCACCCAGATGCTGTTTTTTTTTTCATTATCTGGGTGAGACAACGAACTATTGGGGGACAAAACAACACACATGGGTTGTCACTATCTGAAGTGGCACTACAGTGTTTTTTATAAAAACGCACCGTCGCAACCTGAAATTAGAGTGGTCATCCTGTAGGTGACTGATGACTCTTCTGCTTGGCACTACTCTATGAAATCAGAAATTAGGGTATCGTTAACCACAACTTAAGCTCCAGGTGAGAAGAGGCCATGACGTGGAATGCCATGCTGCAAACAAATATATCGCCATGCTAATCAGTCTAGCAAGTATTTCTAGGCATCTTGAATATACACTGACCAGCCACAACATCATGACCATTGACCATCTTCTGACAATCCAATGTTCTGCTGGGAAACTTTTGAACCTGGCATTCGTTGTTGGATGTTACTTGTACCACCCACCTAGACCAGACTAGGCACCCCAACCCAGTAGCAATGACACTCCTGAATGGCAGCCGCCATCCCACAAAAGGAAGCCACAAAAACAACTTACAAAACATGAAAAACAGCACAAGGTGTTGACCTGGTATCCAGATTCACTAGATCCCAAACTAACCAAATCAATAATAATAATCCACAGAGGACCCGGCCCTCAACCCAAAGGACCCAAAAGACAAAACAGGACACCCTCAGAAGGCCCATGTCCATTATCTGATGAGTCACAACTGTTTCAGAAGCTGTTACTCTCTTGAATGTCTCCGGTTCACTTTACCTGAGCAGGAGAGTAGAGTCGACATCTGTGGTGTGTGTGTCCTTCATGAGCTGCACTGCCTCCCCCACCGTCTCTCAGAGGCGCCATCAGCCCTCCGCCCTGGCCTCCAACCGTCCCACCCGTGATCACACCGGATGCCCCAGCGCCTACACCCGCCCCGCCCGCAGCTGCCGCGGTGGTGGCCCCGGCAATGGCCCCGATGCCCCCCATCATGCAGCAGAGGCCTCCCTGAGCCAGCTCCAGCTCGATCTCAGCGTCCATCTCTGCGTCCTCCTGGGCCTCCTTGTTGGAGTCGTCCAGATGCTTCATGAGCACTGCGACCACCACGTTTATCAGGACAAACTGAGCCGTGAGCACGAAGGACACGAAATACATCGGGGAGATGAACTGCAGACCGGCGTGGCAGCCGTAGTCACCGCCCGGACGATCTGGTGGGCACTCCCTTAGCGTGTCCTGGTGGATGGAGAGGAAAGCAAATAAAGAAGGGGTTGAAGAGAAACGAAGACGATGAAGACGAGTTGATGGAGAAAATGGAAGAAGGGCATAAGAGATATTGAGAAGTTAGAAGGAAGGGGTGAAAGAGATGGAAGAGATGGGAAGTTGATCTATCAGATGTAGAAGTAGAAGAAACAATTATTCCCTTTGTAATAGAATCCATTGATTATTGACCTGAATGTAATGTCTTTGAATCTCTTGCTATGTCTGACCAATGGCCTAAACACTCGAAACTTGGTTTATAATGATATAAAAAGAAAGAAAAGCACTTTTTTTTAATTGTTTGAAAATTCAACCAATAAACCAAATGATGAACTAATGGTCTGTGGATTATTAAGATAAAATCATGACTTGGTTAAGAATTAAACTTTATTCATCCACAAGGGAAATTGCTTGGTCACAGTGGCTCAGTCGCACATTAAAAACTAGTGGTACTCTTGAAAACCACTAGTTTAATAATAGAAATATACATGATATAAAAATCATAAAAAAACATATAAAAATCATGATAAAAGAATCATAAAAAAACAAATATAAAAATAAAAATTGAGTCAAATAAAATAAAATAAAATCGTATAAGGAAAAAAACAAAAACAAAAAAAAGTACAAATTTCACCTTAAACCGAGCAGGACTAAACCAGTATTGGACTTGCATGTGCACATTACTTTACTGGAACTATTTAATGGAAAAACATGTTTAAGGAGATTAATGTCAGTGCTGAGCACACTGTCAAACTTCCACAGAAAATCAGTTTTATTTTCTTAACAAGTCAGTCATACTTTCTAAGAACCTAATCAGCACTGATTAATGGTCGAGTACGAGCCGTGATAAAATTTTTAACAGCTCCAGGTACTTGGGTGTGTGATTGAAGAGCGAGAGACTTGATTGAGGTGTTAGAGGGAGAATGAAGAAAAAGATCAAATACACACATTTTCAGAATGTAAATTGAAATCTTTATTCATGCTCCGCAGGACTCGAGTGCACATTTACTCTTTCGGTTTCCTCTTTCCTAAAGGACATGGTCATTACTCGCTAATTTCCACCGCCTAAATACGGCCTGGATAAGAGATTGAACTGAAGACCTTCAATTTTCTCTGATTCTTTCTGTGGTGTAACATTGTACAGCTCCTCTCTATTTTTTGGGGATAAAGTTGCAGAGGAAAGTGAAAACCAAAGATCTTCCCAATCTAAATGACCGCCACGGACATCTCAATGCGGCAAAACCGCAATCTGAACTAGTAGAAGAAAGAAAGTACCTTCATGATGCCATTCCAGTTGTCCCCAGTGGAAACCTGGAAGAGCGTAAGGAAGGCCATCCCAAAGTTTTCAAAGGTTGCATGGCGACTCATTCCTTCACAGGGGTAGTCAGCATTGCACACTGGGAAGAAGGATCGTAAGGAAAAAAACAAAAGGGTAAAAATGCTCTTTGGTCAAAATGCTTTTTTGTTGCACCTTTCTGTGTCTGCCCATTAAGCAAGAAATTAGAAAAAGGAGACAGTTTGTTCAGATTAAAAGACTTCAGGGCCAAGGAGGAATCCAAGCAAATCCCTGTACTCTTTTTTTTATCTGGTTCTCCATTGTCATTACAATTTAATTGTGTACTGTAGAGCTGTAGCAAAGCTAAATTTACAGTTTGGACTCATGGCAGAAGGGTTGCCCTGGTGGCTTCTACAAAATACACAAAGGTAAACCCCACCCCGAGTATTTACTGTTGACAACATCTCAAGGGGAATATACTGTCTGACAGACTTACCTAGCTCTCCAAACAGTTCAACCCCAAGGGCGGCATAGATGAAAAACAGCAACATGAAGAGTAGGCCCAAGTTTCCCACCTGTCACACCAAAAGGAAAGATTAGATGTTATATACCGGGATTAAATCATGTGTTATCTCTAGAGTTAGGTGAGGGGATTTCTACTCCTACTGCTGTATAGGGTGTAAATCAAAATGCTGGATAAACAGTGCCTTCGGTGCAACTACAACACATCGGAATACACTGATCAGGCATAACATTATGACCATCTTCCTAATATTGTGTAGGTCTCTGTTGTGCCTCCAAAACAGTTTTGAGGCTCTAGAGGCCATGGGCCTTCTGAGGGTGTCTGGTAACACAATGTTGTTGGTGTGTTGATGGGTGGATGTGAGGGGCCTAGGTGGATACCGGTGGATACTTGCTCAGTTTGGGATCTAGTAAAATTTGTTTTTCGTGTCTTTTTGAGTTGTTTCTAAACCGTTTGGCTGCTGCCATCAAGGAGTGTCATTGCTTTGGGGTTGGGGTGCCTGGTCTGGTCTAGGTGGGTGCTACATGTCTAAGTAACATCCACGCGAATGCCAGGTCCGCAGGTTATTTCTCCTGTCAGTTACTCTTGTTTCTGTACTTAAGATTCAACAGCAAAGCTGATATATGTCAGGATTTCTGCACACACGACTATTCCTCACAAAACAGGACTGGCATCTTGTAAACGAAACCCATACATTTCATAATATATATCTGAAAGGGGGCTTCATTTACTGATAGTTTGTGCATTTTGTGAATGCAGCACGCTCTGGAAATGTCATTAAACCAAACAGGCACATCCTGGAGAGTCATTCTGTTCCACAGTCGTCGGAAATCTTCTGTGCTGACTTCTCTTAAAAGGCGAGAATGCGCGCGTCTTAAAGCGTCCGCAAATGGTGAGGCAATGCAAATGTGTAAGGAACCCCCAGGGGTGTAACGGCAGATGCTAGCAGCATACCATTAACTAAGTCACTGCACGGTGGAAGGCAGTGGGGTGCTTTCAAATATGTGATTGTAGAGATTTATTAGAAAGGCAAATAAACTGAGACCGTCCGCAGACAGAATAAGATGTATAGTTTTTTATGGGAGGAGAAGGCGACTGGAGGAAGGAAGTCGAGAAATAATGAGGGCAGTAGCTGGTGAGGTTAGGCGAAGCCTGGGGAGAGCTCTCTTTGCCTCCCCAGTTGTGCATGTTGATGTTGCTGGTGGATATTAAAAGCCGTGACTTGGCCCGAGGCGGCTTGCAGCATGTAACTAAAACCCATTCGATGTCTTTAGATCCCTCGAGCTGAGAATGAAAGTGCACCGCTGGGATGAGGACGCCGCGCTGTGTGGAACAGATTGCATGAATCATTGAAGCATTAAAGATTGCTACCAGGTAGCCGAAGGTCATGAGAAACACATAGAGCAAACTTAGTTACTTTTTGGTTTCCATAGCAAACGGATCTCATCTGCAAACTTTTGAAACTGTTTACTGAAAATGCTTTTAGTTACACATTTAGATTCGTTAGATCTGACTCAGACATCTGCGCCATGCTGGGACATGTGTTCTGTTGCTACTGAGTGAAGGTTTTGTGCCTAATGTCAAACATGTCACGCTGACATACTTGAATAAAACGCAATTTAACCCACTTCGAACTCAAGAGAAAGAACGCCTCTCAGATAAAATAGTTAAAATGTTCTGTAAAAAAAAAAAAAGTTCAGTGGAAAAGGTTTTTAATTGATTATATTTATTTAGAAACAGATCCATCACAACAGACACACCATGACATTTGTTAATTATCCAGCCGAGAAGGGAGCAAGAAAGAGAAAATACAACAGTGGATGTGTGGATGTGTGGATGTCATTTAGACCACCTACTTAGACCAGAGCAGGCACCCCCACCCCACAAAAATTACACTCCTTGATGGCGGCAGCCATCCTCAGCAGGATGCAGCCTCACGCTGACACACACATGGTTTATAAGCAACTAAAGAATATGCGTAAAACAGCACAAGTTGTTGACCTGGCCCCTACCCCTTCAACCCATAGCACCCAAAGACCCCCAGTAACAACATCCTATTACCAGACACCACAGGACACCTTCAGAAGGCCCATGTCCATTCTCTGATGAGTCTCAACTTGTTTTGGAAGCACAAGGTATACCTACACAATATTAGGAAGGTGGTCATAATGTTATGCCGGATAGGTGTACTCAACTTACTCTAACATCAGTGTGACACAAAACCTCCCCGTAGGGTTCAGACAGAGCACTGATTAGGCAGCAGTGAACAAAATAAAAGCATCCTTTACAAATACATCTAATAAGGAGCCATTTAGAAGAGAGCAGACAGTCCACATCCATTAGTGCAAGAGCTGAGTGTGAGAGCTTCATGAAGTGAGAAATGTCAAACAGTGACTGAACTTTCGTTGCCCCCCCACCCCCCCTCTCCATCTCTTTCTTTTTGAGACGGCAAAAGACGAATTACACCCTCGAGAAGATGCAGAAGGTGAATAATGACATGTCAGTTTATCTTGGCGCTGTGAGATGAAAAGAAGTAACTTTTTTGTACATTTGGTTCTGTGACCTTGTGAGCTCATTTTGAAAATCTAATATATTTCAACTCTGCATGCATCGGGTTTGAACACTCACTCCACTGTCAGAATACATACAGAATTAATAAAGCTTTCCTGGTTACACCTCTGCTTAGATGTTGACAAGCACAATGGAAAGATTCATTTTTTCATGACTCCTGGTGTCAGATTTCATACCTTGTTCCTTACGTGTGTGAACAATATTCAACTGAAGTGATCATAGGGTCCAAGTAACCAGCAACAATGCGGCACAGAAGTGACGCATAAACAGCCTCCTGTTTGAGAGCTGCTCTTTCAATTGTACCTTTTTTTTGCGAACATAGACTGTATATAAACATGGAAAAAACGCATCCCCACTTCCTTGCATTGGCAAAGCAGAGTCTACGGGCGGCGCCATCCTGTGAATTTGCAGCCAGGATCTGCGCAGAGCAGAGCCAAACGGAGCTGCGTTATCGATGACCCGCCCACACTTCCTCCAGACTCACTCGCGTTTCCGTTTCAATTAACACTACGCTCTGCTCTACTTCCGCCACTTACAAGAAAATGTTGGGTTAAACACTGTGCTTATTTAATTATCTAATTTTTTCTCTCACGTTCCCATTTTCCGATGGGTATGCTTCACGGAGTGGTTGGCATGGCAACTTGTAATGATCTTGATGTCACGCCCTGTTTCTATAGCATCAAATAATTATCTAAAACTAAACTTATTGCAAAAATTAAATGCTTGAGTACACATCAGTATTATAGTAACTACCTAACTAATGACTGAAATCATCCTTGAAATACATTTATTTGAGTGTATTTTAGTGTTTTAGTTTGCCCCAAGTCCCATTCACTAAATGGAGGGGGGGGAGCTTATATGACCTATACTGCAGCCTGTCACCAGGGGGAGCTCTACTTGGTTTGGCTTCACATATGAGGAGCTTTTACCAATTCCCCTTCATTGTCTTTGTTTTCATGCTGACTTACGTTTTATTTATTGTTACAAGCCTTCACTACTATCTATGGCACTTTCGGGCAACATTTGCTGTTTTTAAATGTGGGAATAAATTGACACTGACAAATTCAGTGTATACACAAAATACAGGACAGATGACACATTTTTGGCTTGTGATGCCAGACTGTGCCCTCCAATTTTGTGTAGTGGAGGACATGTTCAAAATAGTGTTGGTGCTAACCCTGGAAACAGAAGCTTTTACACTTAAACACACAATTACTCTCGTAGTACTGAGGAACAGAGGCTTGAAAATGGCTTTATTGTTACAGTGTGTCTGTTTTATATGCTTGTGATATGGATTTAGCTTAAAAACAGTGCAGAATGGATTCTTTTTGAGAATGCCAAAGGAAACCTGCACTGTGTAAACTCCTGCGTAGGTGTGAACTTGGCAGAAGTTTGTGATCTTCTCTTTCAGATACCATTTCATTCACATCTGTAAAATCCTTCTGCATCTATCTAATGGAGGTAAAGATTATAACCGGCCATAGAAGGTATTGTGGTGCTCCTGCTCCACAGAGCGTGTCCATATTTGAAAAATCTTGCGGCATTTCCCCCGAGTTCCTCTAGAGAGTTATTAAACTTTCTTGAATCCCCTGGACATAAAAGCAGTTCTGAAAAAAAATCCCAGGTATTCCACAAATTAGAGGGGAGGCAAAAACTTTATTAAACATTAATTTAAGCAAAGACTTCAGACCAGAAGACCAGAAAGTCTTCGGTGTACCAAGGGAGCCAAACATTTTAGCTGCTCTTGTCTCATTAACAGTTTTGGGAATAAAAAAAAAAAAGAAAAAACTTAAAGCAGTAAAGGTCCTTTTCTGAATTAATGAGTAGGGGCAGCACAAAGTTAGCGAGGTTCTGTGACATTGGCGGCAAAAACTTAGTCCAGCCTCGACTCCCTTAAAAAGGTCGTAATTCTCAGGGAGCGATTACTGACGCCGGTCGTTTATCATCCCACAAGTGTTAATTAACTCCTGGGTGATAAGCCTGGGGAGGACGCATGTGCATGTGTGTGTGTTTGTGTGTGTGTGTGTGTGTGTGTGATGGTACATACCTGAGGCAGCGCCTGAACCACCGTGTCAAGTAGGGCTCTCATCCCGGTTGCCATTTTCAACAACTTCAAAACTGGAGAGAGATAACAGAGGGTGAGACAGCTGCACACAGATTATATACTTGGAAATACACGAGTGTGCGATGATGTGGACGTGTGTGTTGGGGGTGATAAACAAACACACACACCCTACACATAGTGAGAACATAAGGGACAGAAAACACAAGCGACACCTCGGGGGAAAGGGCGGAACACTAGGGTACGAGATAAGAGGTACGCGACTGAAAGATAAGAGACGATCAATAGATGGAATGGATTTCCAAACCCTTCATAAGTGACCCCCACCCACAGTTCCCAGCGGTTCGATATCTGGAGGACCAAGGCTGAGGATGCGGACGGTTACACGGAAAAGAAAGAAAACATAAGCTTTTTTTCTGATATAACCTCCTGGGAGGGGAATTTTTCAGACGACTGATTGTAGGAGTACGTGTTTGTGGGAAAAAGAGAAGGTTGGAGCAGCCCTTAACCAACACTAGAGCCTTAGAAATCATACTATCTGTCCAAAACACCAGGAGAAAGTCAGCACAGTATCTGTATTTTCCTGGAACCATTTAGAGAACTTTCTGATGACACCATCTGGTTGCATTTAAGTTTCTGGCTTGTACTTAAGCATTCACTTTACGTGGCCTTAACATCTGTTTGCTGCTACCCATTTACTGTTGCTACACCCGTGAGTCTTTTCGATTTGAAACGGCATTTGAGGCAGATTAAAGGGCAGCAAAGTGGAAAATCAGTGGATTTTTGAATATGTAATTGACGTCTGAAGTAAAAACCAAGCTCCTTATCTGATCTGGATCAGGGTTAGGGATGTAGATGGCCTACCCTATGAGGTGATAAAGACATTGTCCTATAACTGTTTAATGTGTATTAGGGAAGGGTTAGGGTTAGGGTTAGGGATCAGCAAGAAGACAAGTTCTTAAATATGCCCTTGATGGCTACACAGATGAAAATCCTCCGAAGCTAATGATCCAAGCAGAAGACAGTTCATTGTATTTTTCGGGGGGAGAGTATTGCACTACTTTAACAATATCCGACCGGCATGTCCGAGTCGATCGCTTTGTTAAAGGTATGTTTAAAATTCAAGCTACACTGAGGAAGATCGGATGATGCAACGCTTTTTAATTTTTCTTTTGACATTCATAACATCCGTACAGAGTGGCAAAAAGTGTCACGAGAGGGGAGCGAAACCAAAAAGCGAACAGTAGCCTTCACACTCGTCATCAGATGCCTCACTTGATTCCTAATTACCACTAGCTGCCTTTTAATTAGCATATTACCCATGGGTCCACTCAGCGGTCCCTGAGAGGTGTTACAGAGGGCACAGGGTGATGGTATGAAGGTGAGGATTAAGTGAGATTGATGTAATTAGCCTTTATCCTCCTCAGTGTGAAGTTAAGAGGAATCGGTGCGACCCAAAGAGCCAGTCCTGTAATTTTTCTATGAATAACAAGAACCTGGGTGCCATTTGAGAAGCATATTCACAGGGCGAGCAACAGGAATGTTTTAAAAAGATGTGTGTGAGGGTTATAGAAAAGCTGCTCCAAAACAAATTATCACTACTAATACTACATCTAACAGAAAATACAAACATTATGATTAAAGTTAATGCTAAAGGCCAACAGTAAAGCTCCTGCATAGTCTCAAATAAAATCAGGAGTCTCTGTTAAATGTCAGCTCACATTGAAGCTAAAATGTCCCCAATTTTAGCTTTTTATGAGTGGGAAAAAAAAATGTTGCAGACTACAGTTATTATGGTAGCCAGTAGCGCTGCTATTGACATTACAGACATAGCAGTTTAAATATGTTTAAATGTGAATTAATATGTCAAAATAAACGCAACAGTTATTGTCCCTGTTCTTCATTTCATCTTGACAACATTTATGTTTTATTTTTTGTCTCTGAGCTGTAAATGTCCCCAGATTTCCACATCAGTAGGCAGTCCGTACCCGGGGTCATGCAAACCCGTTTTACTACTAGTGTGGGATTATTCCACAATATTTACTCATCATCACAGTAAAATAGTCCATCCTTAACATTAATTCCAATAAACTTTGTTCTTGTTCACCTCGAGAACACATTTCTCCCGGAATATGTAACAAACTTCCTGCTTGCGCTAGAACTGCAAATTAATCATCTACAGCAAATTAAAACATCATCAGGTTAGAGGATAAAGATTCAAATTTAGAAGAAAATCTATCATGCATGTTTAAATACAATCCTGGATGCATCTGCATATGAGGCTATTAAATAATTAAAAATGTGCTACATATAATCTTGATTGGACCTCCCTTCTCTCAGAAAATGTGTACATGTGTGTGTGTGCACCTCGTGCTATCCTGAGCACCCTCATGATCCTGATGATGGTGGGGTTGATGGGGAGGGAGGCGTTGATCTCGATCTCCTCCAGGGTGATGCCCATCACCGACAGCAGCACAATGGCCAAGTCCAGCTGATTCCACCTACGAACACACACAGAGTCAGGTGCAATGAATTTTCAATGTGCAAGAATCTATGGAAGTTTGCCACAGTGATGAAGGATGATCATGAATTTGGAGTTTCAACTGGAAGTGTGGCTCTGGGCTTGGTGGCTGCACACACCAGGGTCTGTGTTATGTTAATTTTCCAATGAATATTAATGGTCTACATCAACTTGGTGCATAATTTGCCTCAGTCTCCCACAACTGACTTGGCAGGAGAATGGGTAACTGCCCACCATTACCTGGAGGTCTGCTTCTGTCATGAATATTTATATCAACACTAGAATAAGCGTTTGAGTAGCATGTAAAAAAAATAACAGTCTCAGTTTTATGGCTTGCTGTATGTGTTATGTTGTCGTCTTAGCGGTGATTTGCAAGCTGTTTGTTGAATGTGACCTTGGCACCAGAGGCATGCATTGATCAGTGTCAAGTCATTGTAAACCACAAGTTTTACTTAACTGTTGAAGTGTTTAAGATCAACAAGAAGCTAGGTCGAGGGTGAGATTTATTTGTGACTCATTAGAAAATTGACATGGACCTTCTGAGGGTGTCTTGCGGTGTCTGGTAACACAATGTTGTTAGTGGAAGCCTTGGTTTGAGGGAAGAGGCCTTGATCAGTTCAGGATCTAGTGAATTTAGAGGCCAGGTCAACAGCTTGTGCTGTTTTTCATGTTTGTTAGAGATGTTTCTTAACCCTAACCCTAATCCTAATCCCGGGCATCAAGCTGACTTAAACCCTCCATACAACCACACACACACACACCACCACCACACACAACCCTCACCCATCACCAGATCTAGTTCCATTCATCTCCACATTCTCATACCACATTACAGGTATCCATCGCACCATCAAACACAACCCACCAGTTTTCGGCCCCAACACCCAGCCTTCGAACACCATAGAATCATTTCAGCCTACAGAAGAAACAAGAACCTGAAATCCATCCTCATCTTTACTTTAACACAGACATCGTTACAAAAAATATGCTCTCCTTCCACCCTTCCAGCCTCCCACTTTCATTTGCAGATCAGTAGGCCTGTGCACAATCATTTTCATCAAAAACCCATAACCTCAACCCTAACCCTAACCGCCTGTTGGGAATAGCTGTTACCATCAAGGAATGTCATTACTATGGGGTGGGGGTGGTACATGTCTAAGTACCATCCACACCAATGCCAGGTCCAAGGTTTCCCAGCAGAACATTGAATTATCACAAGATGGTCAATAATGTTATGGCTACCCTCTTTTGATTTCAATTCATTAAATACACATTCTCCATTGTTTTAGTTTTGCAGACTTTCTTTAATATTAAGTAATTTCATTGTAGAAATCCCAGTCTGGGACGCGCTCCTCCACAGCGTCTCGTCCTAGATAATATCAGAGCCCCAGAATAACGAGAACTGGCACACACCAGGCTCACAGTGTAAACACACTCAAAGCGGAGTTCCCTAATAAAGCCAGCGGTTTCCAAAAACACACAAGAGGATGAAGAAAGGAAATGACAAAGGAGAGAGAGAGAGACAAAGAGAGAGATTAATTCAAATGCAGGATAGAAGGAACGGAAAGACTAAACACGTTTGTGTTTACAGAAAAAAAAAATACAAAGAGGACGAGACAGACGGACACGGGAATTAAAATAGGCTGGAAGAAGTCATTTTGAGAAGAAAGGGGCAGAAATAACCAACAGCTATTTCCTCCGGCACTCCTGTAATTCTGGGATCGGAAGCTGCAATAATAAATCTTACATAGTACAGTCAAATAATATTTCCCTGTCACCCTCCCAGCTGCTCCACAGGCTTGTATAAACAGCTGAGAGAAGAGTTGCTGCTGGGTTGTTAAGGTGTTGGGTGTAGATACTGAAATCTGTTGAAATTCAAAGGAGGACCTGAGAACCCTTAAAAGGAGTCACTTACTTACACAACATCATGACCACTGACAGGACTGACGTTGATCATCTTGTGACAGACAATGTCCTCAGAAGGTCCATGTCCATTCTCTGATGAGTCACAACTGTTTTATTGATGAGACTCTAAGGAGACTTATACAATATTTGGCAAGTGGTCATAATGTTATGCATGATGGGGATATATTTCAATGATTCAACAGTTTGCTTATGGATGTCTTTTGTAATCACTTACTTGACTATAGTTTTGCATTCATGTCATAAATCGTCCATTGACTTAAGCGATACAATTCGTCCAGCAATATAATATTTGCTCATGGTGACTGAAGCACGACTGAACAGTGGACAAGTCACCAATGAATGAATGAAAGCTTGGAACAAGACCTGCTTTTGTCACTAAACTCATAAATTCAAATGCTTTCAACTTCACACAAAAATACATCCTTGCTCGGTTGTATCCAGGGAGTCCTGTGCTTTATAGGCCCACCATCCACCCTGACAGCCTCCCTAGAATATCAATGTTACATACATGCGGGAGGAAAATAGGCCTGTAAGCATAATCCAGCCAGCAATTACTTTTTTTTTCTCCCCAAAAAGAAACGGCCATAAAAGTCATTAGAAACATAATTTCTTGGAGACAAGGCTGAAGGAACAGCAGTTCTACTCGAGCGGTTGGACGTCTTTACTCACCCTAAAGAGCCGGGACGGATTTAAGTTTTGCCCTTGAATCTCAAATCTTATAGATATGGAGGCTGTAACATACATCTGAAATAACCATTCAATGTAATGTTTAAAGGTTGCAAACCTTACACTCAAAAAAGGTGTGACTCACTTTTATTTACTTTGTTTACTCATGTCACATGACAGGATGTGTTAGTATTGAATTTAGGAGTCCCCCTTTTCTGGAAAAATGTATTACCTTTCATAGGGGTTTAACATTTACTGTTATTTTTCTTTGCCAATTAAAGATCTGTATTCAAAGCAGGTGTGATTTGCGATCCAGTGATGGAGATGTTATCCAGTGAGTGTACTGCAGTTTAAAGCATAAAGCAAGCAATTACAGCCCCATTAGGAAAACCTAACCACTGCTACTGTATTAGAAATAAAACTGCATTAAATGTAAATACTATCGAAAACGCAGCCTGTCCATACCTGTCCTTGAAGAAGCGCCGAAAGCCAAAGGCGACCAGCTTGAGAGAGGCCTCGATCACAAAGGTGGACGTGAAGAAGTAGTTGCAGTACTTCAGAGCGGTCTCCAGAGACTGAGTGTAAGAGGAGGTTAAAGAGGGACACGGGTGAGAAAGACAAGACTGGAGGCACTAACGGACACTGGGGTCCTTATTTTAACAACTATAAATGAAATATGTTCCCTATGTTCTGCAGTTCACAGCCAAAAGAAAAAAAGTAAACAGTAAGATATTGCAAACACATTTATTACTTTTCATTTTAAAACGTAACCTTTCTATTAGATTAGAAGAGTTCAATTGAGACATATAACTAAATTATGTCAGACTCTAGGGAACATTTGTTTTTCTACTAGACTGGCAATAATGAGTTTGATAAAACTGGGGCGACCTCCTTATTTTATTTCTTCTACATCTTCATCCCTTTCTCTCAGTCGACCAATATTCTACTATATTTTATTTAATTACTTATTTATTATCTGTCATAGCCACACTGATGACAACCCACACTGTTTTACCTTTCCCCTACCATAAAAAAGGGACCACATGACTCATGATCTTGTCACATTGAACATAAATACAGCTATTCTCTTAGCCATGTACAAAAGAACTTTAAATGTATATGTCATGAATGAGCCCTCGCTGTCCCATCGCTGCTTTGTAAAGGTATCTTAGAAGCTGTTTGGTATTCAAATAGTTTCACAATCTTGCACAGGCTCGTTATTAGAGCCATCTAGTATCTGAAGACAATCTGAAGACTTTCAAAAACCCCAGTCAAGTAACACTGACAGGCATTTTGAAGAAGGCCATTATCTCAGAAATGGGTTGAGGCGTCAATATTACATATGTTAAATATAATCATAATAACATTCATGGTGGATAATCCAAAGTATTTACGCAGTATATAAATAATTTGGGGAATTTTTATATTTTTTTTACAAAATTTCAGTAGGCTACTGAGAAGGACTTTCAACGTCTGTGACATGAGCCTCTATCAGTTCCATCAGGTCAGCAGACAGCTAGTTGAAAAGATCTTATTCTTAGATACAAGCTTCAAAGAAAAAAGGTTGAGAGCCCCTGACATAGATTATTCTATTTCATCTGGCGATCATCTGCTTTTGTTGGGGGGTGAGGGGGGTACATTTGTCATAAGCTAATGAAATCTGCCATAGCAAGGGATAGAAGGGGCGGCTGAGAGGGATTTTGTGTAGTATCGTCAATGCACTTTCAGAGGGTTTGAGGCTGTTACATACTCCCCTAGAAGACTGCGAGAAACAAAATGACGTCCCTCGTTTGGGAGTTCTTGCAGCTTGTTCTTCAGCCTTTCTTTGGCACTTGAGTTTCTCGCAAAGTATAAATTACCTGGTTAGAACTAACGATTTTTCTTGTTCTCGCAGTCCTAGGAGCAAGAACAAATTTCTTGCTTCTTGCAGAGTATGTAACTAGCTTTTTTGTTGTCATTGCCAAAAACGCCAAAAGGTGAGCAATGTCTGGGATGCCTTCCCATTTTTCCTCCCGGGGAACCCCTAAAAGTTCTTAGGTTTGCATGCTCCAGTGATGCACCGGTGCAGGAGGGGAACAAGAAATTTATCCAGCACAGGAGTACAATTCACGAAGTAGCTGAGCAGACTTTCAACAAAGGTCTAATGAATGAAAGAATTAATGAATAAAGGCACTCGATTTGTTTCCACTCCTTCTGAGGATCACTTAAACATTTCAGACGTCGGATAAATGTTTAGGTGTTTGCTGAACATTTTGTTGCTGATTCAGAGCAGCAACTTTTAACCACCACAGCCACCGATGCCTCTGCCTCAATCCCTCCATCCTTCCATCCCTCCATCCTCATCAATAAGCATGATCACCTGCGGCTGGCTGTAGTGCTCCAGGGACATGGTGATGACATTGATGCAGATAATAAAGGTGATGACCAGGTCCAGGTAGTGGCTGGTACACAGAGTGTGGATTGCCAGGCGGGCACGGCCGTAGGACGAATAGTACGGCAGCTTCTGGGCCTCTGGGCAGAGGAAAAAAAGGGACATAAGGAAGTAGAAAAACAGTAACAGGAGGAGTTTAGGATCAGTCAGAGAACAGGAAAAATGACTGATGCAGAGGAGAGGCATGAGTTCGATGAAGAAAGAATCCAAAAGGCATTGAATAAAGGCACTTGTATAATTTCTTGAAGATGTTTCACCACTCATCCGTGTAGCTTCTTCAGTTCTGAGAGACTAGTGGGAAATTGAGGTTTAAATGGGAAAACTCTGTGGGTAAAACCCACCAGAAACTTGCTTGACCAGAAACTCTCAGAACTGAAGAGGCTTTTCGGATGAGCAGCGAAACGTCTTCAAGAAATTCTACATGTCCAGTTGCCTTTATTAAACGCCTTTTGGATCACCACGACCTGGGTGACTGAGAACCTTCACAGACATGATTAAGAAAAAAGAGAAGGAGTATGGGAAAACGTGACGCAAGGTGCAAACAGAATGATTTATTTATGTCACCGGGGGTGAAATGTGACGGGTGAAATTAAGAAGAAGGCAGAGAGTGAGATAGAACTGCTGGCTGATATGAAGAGAAAGTTTGATAAGTGCCCAAGAGAGGTTAAGTAGGTTTAAATGAGTTGAAATAATGACTCATCCAAAGGCTTATTATTACGTGTAATAAAATATGTCATATTTGAAGCCATTTGGATCATACCCAAAGAGGCGCAGTCTGTCAAAGAAATGTCAAACTCCAGTTTATTAACTTAATATTATCTTACATCTCAGTGAGGCACTTTTTAAGAGCGGACGTTAGTAATTTAGGTTAGTAATCTTTATTGTGACATTTGCTCCCTTGAATTATTGTTCCTCTTTTCTAATATTACTCCGGTGATCCCTCTATCATCTGTACTTCTGTCCACTTCCCGGGAGGATTAAATGCCCCTTCCTCCTCCCTCACATCTATTCCACAGTCCCATGACTCCCACTTTCTTACTCCTCCCCAGTGCCCTTACTTCTCCTCTTCTTCTCCATGCGACGCTGGCGTTTTTCCTCCCGCCGCCTGGCCTCCTCCACCTCCTGGTGCTGCCGGCATTTGTGGAAGTTCTCCACCACCACGCCCACGAACATGTTGAGGACGAAGAAGCTGACGATCAAGAGGAAGGAGATGAAGTAGAGCAGCATCCACGGGTTGTTGTTTGTTGTCGGCTGGGCGGGGAAGAGGAAGGGAGGAGAGGGGAGGGAAAAGAGGAAGTGAGGAAAGGCAGGAGTTGTTCTGAAAGTAAAATGAAGATAGATCCAGGAATTCCAGGAACAGAACAGTAGAGTACAGGGAGTACAGTACAGAAGAGTGTTAGGGCCACCTTTCATGCACTTTGAGAAAAAGTTGAAATTTCAAGTAAAAAGTCAAAATTTAGAGAAAGTGGAAATTTTGAGAATAAAAAAAGTCCAAATTCTGAGAAAAAAATTTGAAATACAATTTCGAGACAAATTTTGAAATGTTGAGAAAAAAAGTTGAAGTATGTTGTCATGAAGTAGATCTTCAAACTACCAGTACCATATTTTGGCGTATTTTTTAAATTTAGCCTTTTTGGTCAAAATTGTATTTCAACTTTTTTTTTTGCAAATTTTCATCTTTTTTTCCCCCACAAATTTTCATCTTCTTTTCTAGAAATTTCGACTTATTTCTCGACATTTCTATTGTTTTCTCAAAGTGCATGATGGAAATAAAATCCTCCTCATTTCAAATTTCTCATGGGTCTAATACGGCCCTAATACTCTTCAGTAATTATGAGACAAGATACTGAGTGAAACATCGGCTAAAAAGAGGTTAGCCGAGGTCCCAGAGGCCCTCACTAACAACATTGTGTTTCCAGACACCACAGGACGCCCTCATTTAAAAAATAAATGTAATAAGCAGTGAATGATGTCTTCTCGGCTACGTTGTCCATTCTGAGAAACATTAGACACTTGCTTCCAACCATGTCACTACAGACAGGTCTCCAATTACTCCAGCCGCTCCACACCACAGCTCCCAAAACTCCTGGAGCTGCCACCACTCAGGAAAGATGACAGAAAATAAAAGAATAGTCAGAGCGGGGAGACAATGTTCGTGATGACTGGGTATGGAGGTAGGTATTGTTGGGGTTGTCGTTTATAAAACAAAACAAACAAAAAAAAAAAAATCGAGTTCAGGTGCAATAAAACCGGAGATGAGAGTCAGATTTTCAATTTGGAGGAGTGTTGAAAGTGCCGGCTGGAGTGTAGATGGGATTAGTCATTCAGCGTGTTGGACTGCAGCGAGGCTTCTCCCTGAGGCAGTGAATCTGAATCATCCAGAATAATGCCCACTCTTTAGCAGAGTCTCTAATAGATTTTCAAATAAACTAATCTAAACGTACCGTGTTCACAGAAGACTAATCCACATTATGCTAGTGGGCTTCCACGTCGTGTGTAGATCACACAACCCATTCATTTTTCCCCACACGTTATGGGTAAGTTAATGCTTGGCAGTACAACCATCAGCCAGGCAGACTGCAGTATCTGTAGTGGTGTCAGAACTGCTCCAAGAAAAGGAATCTAAAGATATGTATCCATATTTCTTTAGATATAAAATGTGATGGCACACGTTTTGCATTGAACCCCAATGACAAAGCTTTTGATTTAAGTGCCACTTTATTACGGACTACGTTTAAGAATTGATGTTAAGTGCAAGCAGCAAACAGAAAGTTCCTTGAAGGGAGGCTGGGTTTCTTCTTTTTCTTTATATAATTATACATATTGTATAGATATAGTGTTTATTTAGTTCTATTTACATTCCTGATAGATTCGATTCAAATCTGCTGATATTATTGTACTGTATTTCATAATACTTTTACTACTATTATCATTACTACTACTATTATTATTAACAATTTATTTATTTAACTGTTATTTAACTGCAACTAAGCACAGTGACCAAGTCATTTCCCTTATGGATCAATAAGTTTAAGTCTAAAATCTTATATTCAATTGCTGAGAGAAAGCATAGAAAATAAAAGTTAAACCCTTAAAGCCAAGGCCTTTTACCTGGAATTACATGTTATGTGTTTTACTAGCTAATCTCGTTTTAACGATGAACTGAGAGGGTGGCTATGTCGGAGAAAGCTCCAGGAGAAGGTAGTGCTCCTGTGCTGCCATGGGAGACGTCTGAAGCGATTCTGTCATCTGTTCAGGATGCCTCCAAGATGTGTCACTGCGTAGGAGTTCTGGGGACGTCCAAACTGACAGACATTCAGAGGAGCAGAAGGAGGGGTTTTATGTCCCATCTGGCATAAGAAAGCGTGGGATTCCCCGAAAGGAGCCAGAGGATGAGCTGGAAGTTTTTCTGCAGGCATGGAGCTACAATCTGCTCGGTCTGCTGCCACAGCTAGGTGGACCCAGATAAGTGTTTGGATAAATAGATATAAATTATAAATTAAATGGCGAGATGGACATCAAAGAAGACTGTACTACTTCACAAACTGCACAAAAAAATACCACTGGGCAGAAGAAGAGTTGGGTCTGATTGAGGTTGCATTACATTCCAGTGTTTGTTTGAACTAGCCTTGATTAGGGTTAGGGTTACTGTTAGGGTTAGGGTTGGGGTTAGGGTTGTGCATGCCATCGGATACTCCTACAACCTATCAGAGCCATTTTGTTGTAAACAAACTGAACCTCATGGTGCTCAGACAAGGTGAATGACTGCATTGATGTTACCCTTTTGTCTATAACCGTATAAAGCCAGCTCAAAATATTTGGTTGGCGGCAATCCTTTGCCAGACCAAGGTGTCGCCCTTTCCCTGTTTTGTGGGAGGGTGACGTTAGGATGGTTCTACGCTAGCTTGGAACCAGAACAAGACAGTCCCTTCTTGGTGTTTTGGTCCACACCAGAGTGTGACAACTTCATTCGCATCTTCTCAAATGTGATCAAACACACGGGACCAAACGCTCCACAGGTTAGAACTGGAGTCCGTCTATGTCTGCAGTATGTATTTGTTATTACCTGCTGGTCAATTCCCACTGCGTCCAGTCCATGGTACATGATGTTGACCCAGCCATCTTTGGACGCCAGCACAAACAGGGACATCAGAGCCTAGAGGGATTCAAAGGTTAACCATTAGCTTACTTACTCGGTTTTGTTTTTTATGTTCCTGTTGTTGCGTGTGCTGTTAATATGACACATTATGTGGTGTTATACCAATCAGCCACAACATTATGACAGGGGAAGTAAATAACATTTGCCATCTTGTGATAATAAAATGTTCTGCCGGGACACTTTTGGTGATCAACTGTATCCATTGTATCCATTGGAGCAGGCCTGATAAACAGAGGTCCCTACTTTTAATCCATAGGAACTGACAAGTAGCTATATTAAAAGATATGGATACTAATGTGTCAAGTTTTATTGTTGTGATGTTGTGGTAATTAACACTCTGCTTTGATTAGGACTCCTTTTTCTAATAGCCTATACATGCAATGTACAGAAGCAATAGAGATTGTCATATACCCAGTACTGATTACCATTGTGTGTGCATGCATCCAGATTAATATGTTGAAAACAACACTGACGGGATGCCATGTGTTGTTGTTATTTTTTTTTCAATCTCTCCTGTACCTGCCCAAGGTTGTCAAAGTTGTATTTGTGGTGAACCCATCGATAGTTGGCAGCCAGACAGTCAGATTTATTCGTGATGTTCTTCACGTCGAAACCCACACAGTAGTAGAATTTGCCTTTGAAGAGCTAGGAAAGAAAACATGCACACACACATAGAGGAAAATGAGAGACTGAGGCACACAAAGATGAATTCTGATGAATCTAAGACAAGCCATTGTGCGCACAGCCGTTGCTTACCCGCTGCTTTTGAAGTAATTTCATAATTAGTGTCTGCGACTGGTGTGTCGATGAAGCTTAACTGAGCACTCAAAGAGCACTTGATCTCAACAGTGTGGTTTCTCCGGAGAAAAGATCTTTTTAATTCTCAGTCGCATCAAAGATAAGATAGGAGTGAGTGAAGTGTTGCAATGCAGCAACAGTGGATCCAGAGGCAGTAACAACATGAAATGTAGTTAGGAAGAACAAGGAGGGATTGAGTGACAGCTGTGCAGTGATATAGCTCTATATGATGTAGCCCTGATATAATGGTTTGATAAAAAAAAAAAAAATGTAAATATCCCTACAATGCATTGTGAGAATTGGTTTATCTTTTTCTTTATTTTTGTGTACAATACAATGAACACTTTACCCTCTTTGTTTGGATCCGTCATGCAAAAGTGATTTTTTTTCTGGTACAGGACTGATATTGTGGTGAATCATTTTATGACGATGTGTGCACAAGGATATGTGGAGAGCAACACTCTGAGTCTGGTCATAGTTTTATCCCCAAATTAAAGTGAGCTGTAAGGTTTATGCTTAAGGACATGATATATTTTTACTTCTGCCTTTACTATTTGGCTTTCCCCTTCCAACACTCCCTGTGATTTGAGAACATGGAATCAATGGAGTCCTCATTGTCGAGAGCATTACTGGTGCCCAAGAAGCCCCCTCTGACCATCACGTCATCCGTCAGGTCATATTATGCTTGTATTACTTCCAGGGCCAGTTACTTAAAAGAAAAAAAAAAAAAGAAGAGCGGGAATTAGATTGGGAGTACACTGAAGATTTTTACCTGAACACCAAGAATGCCAAAGATGATGAAAAAAGCGCAGCAGATCAGGACGATGTTTCCGATGGGTTTGAGGGATGTGATGAGGGTCTCTACCACCAGCTTCAGCCCTGGAGCTCGACTGATGACCCTGGAAAACAGAGACAGAGAAAGACAAGGTGAAGTGGGACGGAGAGTACTACAAGTTTGTCACAAACTCCGCAAAGACAGAAATCTTTCTCACTCCACAGACTGGTATCGGCAATACCGATCCAATACCGATACTTTGTGTAAATACATCCTAATGTGTCCGGTTAATCTAAAAAAAGTATTGTATTTCAATTCATAGTTTCATAAAGAATATAAGACATCAGAGTAATTTATTTATGTATTTTAAACTCGCATTTAATATATAGCCGAGCTAATATAGCAACAGAAAAAACTTATATGCGAAAATGGTGTTTCAAAGACTAAAAAAAAAAAAAAAAACGATAAGTAAACGATAAGTAAAATAATACCATCATTAAAATAAATTATTGTGTTGCCACAACTCAATAGTTTAGTTACTTTCCACTGTGTTCCTACATCACCTGAGATGACTGAAGTATCGAAAAGACCTGGTATCGGAAGTATCGATATTTCAGTATCAACATTTCAGAACAAAGTTCTTTCTGACCAAGTTATTTATACTCAAATGTCGAACTCTGGAGAAGTCCTCATAGGGCCCTTCCACTGCAGCATACGCCGCACGTGCTAAGCATTGTGGGAGATGGTGGAGGTTTACGACAAGAGGCACTTTTCTTATTATTTTCAGACGTCATTTTGACGGCCGCGTTCATCAGATCACGCTGCTCATCCAGCATGCACCGACACACAGTATGCAGATCTCTACCCAGGAGAGATTAGCAGTCACCCTGTTTATATTAGCATCCGGGCGCTCGCAGAGTGGCTGCTAGCATATGCAGTCTGCTTTTCTGCATTAACCGCACCCACTTCCAATTTCTGACCAATCTGTGTATCCTAGTGCATCTACCACTCAGTGAGGTAATGTCAAACCAGAGGACTGAGGGCACCCAATCGATGTTGTGAGATAAATTTTAATGACAAGTAAAATGAAATTAATCCACTTCACACAAATTGTGTTTATTTTTTCCATACATATCTCTTCCTCCTCCAGTTGATGGAATGTAAATTCATGACTGGAAATCCACATTGTAGTTGAGAACTCATTAACAGTCGCCGTTAGTTCTGAGCCAGTGACCTCGGGGAGCACTTGTACTGAGCGCCAATTAAACATATAGAATACCGTTATTAAATCAAAACAAATGACTGTGAAAGAAATATGTACATTTCCTCACTACAAAGTAATTAGGAGGTTTTTGCTCTCCTCAATTCACTAAGCAGAAGACTGGGGCTCTTTAGAGAAACTACATTTTGACAGTTTTGAAAATAATAAGTGTAATTGCTTTCTGGGGTAGTCTATAATTAGAAGATCAGTTGCACTCACACAAAGCTGGAGCAACCAGCCGTTTAGCTTAGCAGAGCAAACATGACTTGAATCTAATGCAGCGAAATCTAAAGCTCACTAATTAATGTGTTATGTCTTGCTGTTGTGAAATGTAAAAGTATAAATTCCCTGTCTGACTGTGGGTTATGTCCCAGACTATTTCTTGCTTGGCTGGGACCAGTAGCTGTGGACTCAGCATGTTGCCTGGCAACTGCTCAGAGAGCCGGGGTGCAGTTTTGATGTTTTTTTGTTGTATTAACTTTGAATAGAGTCAGGTTAGGTGTCATGCTAAGCTGACTTTCTTCTTGTTGTAGCCTTGTATTTAACGGAGATATGAGAGAGTTCATTGATCTTCTGATCCAACCCTGTGGTGAATATTACCCAGATTACTCAGCTATTCATTTAGGAAATGATCCACAGTGATGTGCTGGAAACAAATTAAGTCAGGTCGTCCATCGTCTCACCTGAGAGGGCGCAGCGTCCTGAGCAACCTGAGAACCCGAAGAACCCCCAGGATCTTGGCCCCCCCTGCCATGGACACCACAATGTCGATCAGAGACACAAAGACCAGGAAGCCATCTAGGATGTTCCAGCTGCTCCTCAGGTAGGCCGTCTCCCCCAGGTACAGACCCATCGACACCACCTGGGGGATGAAGGGGAAAAGACGTTAGAGACGGGATTTTAGGCTCTTTTGAAGGGACGTTATGGGTCCGTTGCTTTCGACGAGCCATACAGAAGCTGATTTTTAAATTTGTTTATTTTTTAAGATGCCAGGCTGGGGTTAGGGTTGGGGTTGGGGTTGGTAAAAAAATCATTGGGAGGACTGTTTGGGTAAGATTTGAGTCAGAATAACTCAAAGTTAGACGTCTCACAATATATTTGTGGGTACATCTGAGCTTGACTTATTGATTCTAGCTAGATACTTTATTGTGTTTGTTCTGCTTTTTGGCTGCCTGCTCTCTGTGTCTGTATCTACTTCATGGGTAATTCGGTAAAAACCGCCTCCTTCCCCTTCTTGAGGCTGATGCGTACTGAGGTACTCATGCAAAGACAATGTGGAAATCTCAGACAGCGTCATGTGATATTTTGATGTCAAATAAGCACCAATGGAAATGAGGATACTGTGTGTGCATGTGACTCGTTTCCAATCGTTCGTTTTGAAGAGCCGGTTGGTAAATGCGGTTCATTCACGAACCTCACAACTCTGACGCACTGAATCCCACACATGCAATGCAGCAATGGCCAGATGCGCACATGCACACGCACACACGCAAGTATACTTTGATATTCAGATTCTCATTTAGCCTCCCGAACGGGTATTTTCATTTGATAGCGGATACTTTCTAGCAGAGGGGAGAGGAGAGAGGATGAAAGGGATGGAAGGACGGTTAGGATGACACGGGATTAGAACCAAATTACGTCTACTACAACTCAGCAGTGGGAGTCTACACCCTAGGACTGTGTTGTAATGCATCCTGTGGTCAAAATACCAAGGTATTATCATTTGAAAGACGGTGGAATCAAACCCGTACTGGTTTATTTGTATAGTTACTTTGAGCATTGAGTTTTGTTTTGCAGAATATACTGTAACTAAAGTTCAGAAGGAGTATTTTGGACTGCTGGGAAATGCACCACTTCAGCTGTCTTCCCAAAAATCCTCTTACATCAGGCCCTTCTAAACTGTGAACTCGCAAGAGACGGAGGCCAAACTATTAATACGGAGCGCATTGTGACTGGAGCTGCAAACTCTGAAGGCATCGCGTATTTTTCATTTCTCCGCTTTAATGGTCCGTCATCTTCTAGTTGCAGCAGGATGGGAGGTGCCACTCACTAGGCGAGCTCCAGCGGGGAGCGAGTAAGAGAGGAACAAGCAGAAATTTCTATGAGCAAAGAAGGGTACGGTGGGAAGAGGGGCGGCAGATGTGGTAGATAAACTAATTTGAGGAAATGGTGAGAAAAGAAATCAAAAGTTGGAGGAGGCTCAAAGGGGAAAAATAAACCGAAAGTTTTTGAGATCAAAAAGGGTTGGAGAAGAAGGAAACACTCGCTTGACAGATGTTTGTGGCCGCGGCATCATTTGACACCTGCTGGGTGCTTTCATGGCGCGAACGAGCTGGAGGGGCTGTCGTGTCGCAACAGAACTTTGCCGCGGAGTCGGCTCATCTGTCTTGTTTTGCAACAACATGAGAGAAAGAGAGAGAGATGGGGCCATTCAAGAAAACTTGTGTAAATGCAGGTGGATGCTTTTAGGAAGGCAGCGCTTTAGGTGACACGCTTTTGAAAAATCCATTCGTGCTTAGTTGTGGCTGGCTTTAGCTGAATTGTGAAAAAATGTAAGAAACACATATTAAAAAAAAATATTAAAAATTAAAAAAAAAATAAAAAATTCTTCAGCAGGGACGTTTAGGCTTTCTGGTAACCTCGTACAGTGGCTGACACCTCACAGCAAGAAGGGTTCTAGGTTCAAAACTGTCGGCCAAATGGGGCTTTCATTGGTTTGCATGTTTTTCTGAGCTTGCATGTTCTTCCTGTAGGTTTTCTGCAGGTGCTCCAGGGATTTTAATTGACCATAGGTTTGCATGTGAGTGTACTACGCCTTTAAACCAATGATGACCGGAAAGGCTCTACAGGCTTCTCTAGGGAATAATAGGTAAAAAAAAAAAGAAAAAAAGAAAAAAGAAAAGCACAATATTAATTTTGCAATTCAAAACTATGCAGCAGATGAGACTAAAAGTGGAAAAGGCTATGAACAGTTTTCAGGTGTCTATTCCTTTAATGGACTGAGTGAAGTCTGTGACCTATGGCTATGATCTGTTCATACACCGACCAGGCATAACATTATGACCAATACCTAATATTGTGTAGGTCTTCAAAACTGTTGTGACTCATCAGAGAGTGGACATGGGCTTTATTACCCTGTGGTGTCTGGCAACAGAAAGTTGTTAGTTGGGGGTCTTTGGGTCCTATAGGTTGAGGGGAGTGGCCTCTGTGGATCATCCTGCAGATATGTGATCGGTCTGGGAGGCCAGGTCAATGCCTTGTGCTGTTTTTCATGTCATGCCTGCATCTAGCTGGGGATGACTGCTGCCATCAAGGAGTGTCATTGCTCTGGGGTGGGGGTGCCTGGTCTGGTCTAGATGGGTGGCACATGCCTAAGTAACATCCATATGAATGCCTGGTTGGTGTAAATTACTGTGAGATAACATATTTGCAACATGTTTCTTATGAGACTACAAACGACTAAAGACTTTGTCCCTGCCACCAGGGAATGCTTTGTTGTTTATGAAACTCCTGTGTGCAGTACTGACAGTACGTCCCACCCCTTAACAATCACCAGCACCGTCATCACAGTAACGCAAAGATAGTGACGCCAGCAGCACGGTACCAGACACTTCCATGTCAGCTGTTGCCACGGCGTCCTAACTCTGCAGGAATAATGCATAGAGAAGCTGGGAGTCAAATGGTGACAGAAGAAACATACATTTAAACAATGCATTAAAGAAAATGTGGAATAAACACAAAGTGGCAAAGGCTTCTATCAGAACAGTGACTGAAGTAATCCCTACGGTGTTCTACGTGTTTGACGGCTAACAAAAAAAACTCAGTGAGAAGACATTTCAACTGTCACACTCCATACGGCAGACCTTTTGTCATCTTTTGGCAAACCGGTTATAATAGGTCACTTCTGTTATTAATAGCAGCTGCCTCTCCTGCAGCTCCCCTCAGGACTACCGGAATGCCGTGAGGCATCCATTAAGCAGATCAAATATCACCATGAGAAAACATGATGCATGGGAAATCTATAACACGTCCGTGTCGCCGCTATTGTCAGAGCCGGCCTTTCTCCCCTCCCACTACCAGCTTTCACTTGGCTGAAAGGAATGCTATGTAATGAGAAATGGAAATTTAAATTACTCCCACCACAAAAACATGGGTGCTGAGCGCCGGGTCAGGTTGGCCCACAGCGGTGACGGTTCTGTTGTACAGTAATGTGTAAAGACAAATAAAGCACTTTACTTTACAGTCAATTTGATCGTAATTTGATTTTGCAGGTGGGACAGTAATTATAGTTTCTGTTGCTGCAGGTTTTTTTTTTTTTTTTTTTTTGAGGAAATTTGGATTTTAGAAGCACAGCCGCACTTTAAAAAAGGAAATGAAGAACCTACAATGTAAGAATGGTGCAGTGCATGCCACTTTATGCATTCACAATGACCGATTTATGCAAATTTATGTACAATTATTTTAAAAGTCCAGAACAAAGACAAATGCTCCTGTCCTGGTCTCCAGCCTGGAATATTCTCCAGAATTGCTACAAAGGTACCGCAGGCCCAGAGGACTTGCTGCATCTGCAATGCAGGTTGTCTTGTGGCGAGTGGTGGAGGAGGAGGAGAAGGAGGAGGA
The DNA here is from genome assembly GCF_022458985.1 of Mugil cephalus. Lineage (NCBI taxonomy): Eukaryota > Metazoa > Chordata > Actinopteri > Mugiliformes > Mugilidae > Mugil > Mugil cephalus. The sequence continues at coordinate 25,800,543 of NC_061771.1, forward strand.
GGCTCTCTTCACTGGATGTCGGGGCAGCAGGTAGGTGGCGTTTGTTACTTGAGCGCTCTGAGATGTTCCTGATTTCCCAAACTGTGAGTGGTGCTTAAAGTCATGCATATATGCATGTGCTAATCTCGCCTCCAAAAAAAAAAAGGTAACTTTAACTCTGACTGCAATAATACTGATACATTAAAGCTTTTTCAAACACTGGTAAGTCCTCCCATAAAATCTGACCCGAAATGTGTGCGTTTGTGGACAAAGCTTATTGCTTCATTTAATTGTCTTAATGGTTGTAGTAATTATACTGTGAGCAAAGGAGTTATAATGACACTAATTCTACATTGGTTGGAGGTTGGAGTGAATGCATGTAGAGGTGCATTAATGCACCAACATAATCATGGTCTCAACAGGCACATTTGAGTGTTGGAGTATGTACGTTGATGAAGTTCATCCCTGGCTGTGCTGCTATTACTCTTGTTCCTGTCTAAGGCTTCTTCTTTTTTACCTTTGGAACTACCTCACAAGCACTTACCGATAGCATCTACTCGGTGCATTTGGTGCGAGCGAGTCTGGCACCTTGCTTTCGAGCTCTGAGTACCATTACTCCTCACCATGCACCATGTGTGCCTCTGTAACAAGTGTAGCGACTATGAAGGCCACTTACTAAAGTGCACACCAGAACTCTCACGGCCAGTGTTACTTTGATAGATTTTATTTATTTATTTCTTCCCATTAAGACCGCATTTAGACCTTTCCAGTAGCAGCAGACTAATACCAGACGTCCCTCAAAGTTTGACAGATGGACTGTGAAAAATACAGACACGGAAACATGAATTAATACCTTTCAGCCAGATGCACTATTTTCTAACTTTTCCATCTGGAGCAAGTATTTAAATTATTGATGCTTGATAATTAATTAGTAAGTCTAAAGGTGAAGTACTCTGGTTTATATTAAAGAGGTGCAACACTTTATACCTACTGTAGCGATTAGTCAAAAACAGTTTGAGCAAACGGTGGCCTAAATCCTGCTTCCCTGTATTCAGACAAATGATGGATGATGACCATAATAGCTCCAATTACATGTTTTTGTAGACTAATCTGCAATGGAAAAATGGATTTTTTTAATTTTTTTTTATTCTTGTCTGGCCTCGTTACAGCCAATATAATGTGGGTAGACTTTTAAAGAGACATTCAGTTTTCATACATCATGTCTATTTACATCTTATTTGAATTTCAAGGTAAGAGATAATGCGAGATAAGTTTCGGCGATGCGTGTTCATCGATCGGGCGTAGCATTACGACCACTTTCCTAACATCGTGTAGGTTTCCCTTGCGCCAACAAAACAGATGTGACTCATTAGAAAAAGGACACGGACTCTCCGAGGGTGTGTGGCGGGTCTTTGGGTCCTGCATGTTGAGGGAGGGTGACTCCGGGGACTCTGTGGATCAGGCTTGTTTCGCAGATGCTTTATCAGTTTGGGATGTGGGGAATTTTGGAGGCCAGGTCAACACCTTGTGCTGTTTTTCACATTTATTTGAGGCGTTCCTAAACCATTTTGGTGTCAGGCTGCACCCTGCTGTGGATGGCTGCTGCCGTCAAGGAGTGTCATTGCTATGGGGTGAGGGGTGCCTGGTCTGGTCTAGGTGGGTGCTACATGTCTAAGAAACATCCACACAAATGCGAGGTTTAAACGTTTCCCAGCAGGACACTGAATGATTATGTACTTCCAGTGTCAATGTTCATAATGTTATGCCTGATTGGTGTATATGTTTCTGTTATTTACACAGTGCAACGGTGGAACACGACACAAGACCATAGTGCTACAAACCACATGCCACAAATGCTGAAAACCATGACCTTTATGAGGCTAAGATTTGGTGCAGGGCTGTTTTATTAGAATGCATTCTTTTCCATTAGTGTGCCTAATGAACTGGAACGCGTGAGCACTGACATTACGTCAATGTGTGTAAGTGTGATAAGCGATAAGATCGTCCTTATCAATTTATTTAACATGCTCCCCCTTTTGTTATCTCTGGCGCCACCCTGAGGACTCGGAGGTCAGGTTAGAAACCACGGGGCTACGGGATATAATGTAGAAGCACCTTAAGACCCATCTTTAGTGCTTGGCTTTCAGTAGCATTAGATCTGTTTGCATCATCCTTAATAATGGACGATGCATGGTCACCATGGGTGTTAATGGCTTGTCATTTGTTGATACGTTGATGTTGATCTGTATTTTCTGTTTTATATGACATGTTGAATGTGAAGCACTTTGGTGCAAAGGTTCCTTAGAGAGCTACATGAATGAAATAAACTTCAGCTTAATGCATGCTGCCACAAGTACATTAAGATAGATACGTGTGCCAGTTCATGTAGAACTGAAGGCGTGCAAATCTACAAAAGCTAAGTTTACTGATAAGTGACGGTTCCGTGAACAGTCGGACCTTTTGGTTTGACGGCGGAGGCCGGTCGGCAGCAGAACAGCCACTGATTCATCTACGAGTGACTGAATGACTGATCGGAGGGAAAGCGAGTAAATAAAGACTGAAAGAGAACGGATAGAGATGTAAAGGAAATTAATAAAGTCAAGTTCAACCTGGGGCCAGCTGCGTACTTGCAGCATGTGAACTGTGCACCACCGCAGCAGCCGAGGCGATCTACATATCACTGCCTTCATTATCTCTAGGTCATAAATAAATCACTATAGGATTTCCACCAATGCGGAAAAAGGCCTGAAGACACAAGGGCCTTAATAATGGATGATGCATGTCTTGTGGGTAGCAGATTAGTGGATTAGAGAAAGGGACGTGTGTGTTTGTGTGCACGCGCGTTCGACGATGGGAAGTCCAGGAGTAGCTAAAGGCCAGCCGAAGAGTGATAGCCTTCTAATTAACTCCATTATCTGGCCGCCCATCGCTAATGGGACACATGCGGCTGATTAAGCTGCCGACAAGTTGCAAACTTGTGGAGAAAAAGGACAGAACTCAGATGAGAAATGGGAAGAAAAAATGGCGAAAATGGAGAAAAGGAACGGACTGTTAATGTGCAAGAGATCGACAAAAGTTTTAAAGTGTGGGGGGGAGCGACACTGCGGGGCTGAGGAACGAAGAGTAGATATTGAGGTGAAGATGGGAAGAGACGCGGGGTCAAGGCGAGACTGACGGGGGAACGAGGAGCGGAACAATAAAGAGGAGAGATGGATGTGAGAGGGAAAGGGTTTTACCTTGACGGTCATCTCTGCAACGAAGATGGCAGTAAAGATGTAGTTGGAAATGGTGAGAAACACTCTCTCCTGTAACAAAGGGGCAGAGGGACGCAAGCGGTTAATGACTAATTTAGCTTAACAGTGGCAAAAGAGGAAGGAGACAAAGGGCCGAAAGAGAGAAAGTTTTAACGGCACTTGAGGGCTGTGACAATCAAATTTAATCAGCTGCGCAAAAAAGTTGGCCGACCACAGTTCTTAGTGTTTTGCTGTTAAATTACAATTAGCTGCTAAATTAAAATCCTCAAAAGAACGACTTGCTGCGCTTTAATTTGAACTAATTCATTTTACTCGATCACTTGCTTTGAAAAGCGCTTAGCATTCAGAATTTTGGGTGCAGCAAGATCGCAGGGATTTGGCTTAAGGCCAGAACACAGTGAAAACATGAAGCAAACAGGATTCATAAAGTTTGCATTGACTGTGTCCGGGATGAGGAATGCATCTGATTCTGCGTTAACAACAGTAAATATAAGTGAAATGAACATTTAATTGACAGCACAGTGTGTCCAACACATGCAAGTAGTAACTATGGGCAGTGCATGCTCTAAGTGATCAGTGTCTTTTATTTATTTATTTAATTAATTAATTAGTTAACTATCTTACACCTATTTTTTTTTTTTTTTTTTTTTTTTACTAGTGGTTTTCAGGAGTCAACAGTACATGCTCTAAGTGATACGTGTCTGTATTTTATTTTATTTGTTCCATTATTCTGTTCTATTATGCTATACTCTTTTTTTATTTATATGTTTTTGTGCTTAGTGTCTTTATTTTATTTTATTTTATTTTATTTCATTTGACTTTTATTCTATTCTATACTTCTTTTTTATTGATGTTTTTCTGTTTTAAAAATTTATTTATTTATTTTTTATTTAACTAGTTCCTTTTATTCCACTATTTTTTTGCTCATGTTTTTATTTAATTACTTTTACATTTTATTTAATTAATTAATTTATTTTGAACTATTCTACACCTTTCTCCACTTTACACGATTTTTTACTAGTGGTTTTCAATACTCAACAATACATGATCTAAGTGCTCACTGTCTTTTAATTATTTTATTTACTTCTTCATATTAATTTTCTATTTTTATTTATTTAATTAATTTTTATAAGTCTCACACATATTTTTATTTTTACTAGTGGTCTTCTGAATTTTTTCGTATGTGCAAATGAGCTAATGTGACCAAGCCGTCTAAGTCTACTGAATGATTTCCTAACATGGGGCGATACTTCTTCTTACCAGGCTGCCTTGCAGGATCTTCGGCCTCTCCAGGGCCACTGTGATGCAGTTGAGGAAGATGAAGACCAGGACCACGTAGTCAAAGAGTTTATGAGCGATAATGGACTGGCAGAGCAGCCTGAACCTGACGGGAGACAAACAAAAGAGGAAGAGACATACGTGAGGAAAACCAGTTCAACAACTGTCTTTAAGCGTGTGTCTTCATACCCTCAAAGTTCTTGCTCAGAACAAGAACAAATGTCTTGCTTCTCACAGATGATGTAACAAGCTTCAGAATCCATGCAGGTAGGAACAGGACTGTATTTTGACTGGCACTGAATGTGAAATTGCTTACCAACACACAAACCGTTCATCATGGCTAAATTAGGGTAAAATAGAAGATTACAGTGAAACGAAATGAAGAGCAACTTGGGAGCAGTTTGGAAGCCAAACGAGCTAAGTAACTGTAAAAGACTCTTCCCATTGCCAGTGGAAAGCCTTCTCCTTTAAAACAACCCCAACACATGGCCTCACATGTTCTCTGTTGAGATTAGATATTCTGCTGTAATTCTTTGGTTCAATTAATTAATTGGTGGTCACATATGGGATGCGTACAGTACTCCATTACACTTAGCAAACATTTTGTCTCATTGGTAGTCAATGGAGGGCCACAAATAGCTTGAACCGTGCAGAACTTAAAATAAATAAATGAAAATCTGCCCAATTATCAGGCATCTTGTTAGGCAGAGTAGCTTCTGTCTATGTGATGTAATGAACTTATAATTAGGAAACTTGGAATAAAAATGCTAAATCCTTTCAACCAAAGTACATGATCTGTGGAGGGGAAAAGAAAATATATGAACGGCTTTCCAAATTTGCTCTGGCTGGTTTGCTCTCTGCTCGTTTATTTTTTATTTACTTTGGCCTTCTCTCTTGATATTGCCTTCCTTGGCGAAAACTGTTGCTCAAATTAAGCAGCCGGAAAAGTTTCGCCGCTGCGTTTCGCTCACACTGCGCAGACCTTCGCAGCCAAGGGGTCACTAATAGAGATTTTGTCACAGAGAGCAGTTTCACAACAACAACAACAACGACGACAACGACGGCAAAATAACTGGGAATGGGCCAGTGTGTGCGCACTCTCTGAATAGACTTTAACACCCATTGGCATCTGCAGTGTTGTCAAATTGTCAGCTCCAGAGACAGCGGAGACAGCGAGCAGCTTCCCTCGCACATCTCATCTCATCTACAAAGGCAGCCGAATATACCTACTGCAGCACCTGCTCTCCGGGTGAGGAAATCAATTCGCTAATCCGACTGCTTTTCCTTCCAGACCTGGCAACTCGGCACCTTTTATCTATCGATTCAAATCTGGCAAACCCTGTCCCCCGATATTGATCGTGGCCGGCGGCGGTGCCACTTATCCCACATGAGACACAACTTCTGATGTTGGCGCGTATCTCCTTCGGTTTGTTTGCCTGCCTTCCTTTCCCTCGCTTTAGTGCACTTGCGAGAGCGAACGCCAGCTAACACATACCCAGGCGTACGTAGCAGGCCGAGGCATAAACAAGGCAAAGATGGGCATATGCTCACACACACCCACTCACACGCGGGCACATATGCAAAGTCATCCAAACACATGTACGAGCGAGCGACATGATATTGCCAGGGATAAGGCCTAAAACTAGTATGCACACTTGCGCATACAGACACAGGCACAGCCCTGGCTTGACAGATGGCACCTGCCAGGATGCCAAAACACAGCCCTGGGGCCTGGCTTCCCTTAAGTGGCTATGAGCACACAGAGAGTTGGGTGAGTGAGCGAGCGGATGACTGAGTGATTTTTCTTCCAGAGGCGTCTTCTACAAGCAATGAATTTAAGGCTGCCGGAAAACATAACAAGGGCTCGGTGGCTCTGTCCGGAGAGAAGAAGTGCCACGCAAGAAACTTCACTTTGCTGAACAAAGATTAACCGTGGAAACAGTTTCAGAAACACATTGAGATGCTTCTGGCTGAAACGTTACGTTATATACTACATTTAGAGATGTAAGACCTCCAGAGAACAGGGAGAATCATACATTTTCTGTGACCACTTGTCCTCTGGAGGGTTGAGGGAGGGGGTTGGCAAACTGTAACCCTAACTGTAACCCTAACCCTAACCCTAACCCTAACCATACCTCTCGCAGGGCTAACACAAAGAGACAGACAACCATTCACACTCACACCTACAGCCAATTTAGCATCACCAGTAAACCTAACGAACATCTTTGGACAGTGGGAGGAAGCCGGAGTATTCAAACGGAACCCACGCAGACCCAGAAAGGCCCCTGTCGGCTGATGGATTCGTACCGAGAATCGTGTTACTGTGAGGCATCAGTGTGAACCACCACCACATCGCTGTGCTGCCCAATTTGCCGGATCATACCGTGTAAAATTGAACCACACAGTGTGAATATGCTGCAATGAAGACTGAGGGCATCGACATTTGCATATCTTACCCAAGAAATGCTACTGAAAAGTCTATTTTGTTTCACTATTTTCACTATAAGTCTCACTATTAAATTAGCCACAAATTAAGTTAAAACATACTTGTGTTTTATTTGCCAGTAAAAACTCAACTACTATTCTTCATGCCGTCATTAGTGCTTTTTGATCAGATTTGACTTAATATAGTCTGACAACATGCCGACATGCTGATCGGGCATAACATTAAACCACAGACGGGAGAAGTAATACCATTCACCGTCTTCTGACACTTCAAGATGGCTGCCGCTGCTTTTGCCTCCTTTGGGCCCATCTGCAATCCTTCTAAAATCACCAAAATGTTGTTTTCTAAAACATTATTAGCTTGGTGATTTTGAATAAGGACATGCAATTCATTTTTTGGTTTGCGATGTTATTTTTGAGAGCTACAAATGTGAATGATTTATTTATTTGAAAGGTTATCTTAAAGTGTTGCGGTCACTCACTTGTTCTGAGGGGAGAACATGTAGACAGACCACTCCTCTCTGGATTCACACCAGTCGGGCTTGTAGACCTCCATCATCTTCTGGATACGGAAGCACAAACTCTTCATGGGGGAAAATGGAAAAGGTGTGAGAAGAAGGAGCAGCATCCAAACTACTTTATTTCATTTTCTTCAAGTAAAAAATATACTTGAGCCCTTTTCCACATAAACCCTAAAATAACTGAGTATGTTGACTACGACGGATTCGCAGGGATCTCTGGAGTTGACAGGGTAGAAAGCAGCTGTATTTCTACTCCCATAACAATAATGATTTTATTTTATTGATTTATTTTTTATTTTTTATTTATTTGAGAAAGAAGAATTCCGACTAGCTGTATCCCTGACTGAATCCCTAAAGCTCCTCTCTCATTTTCTGACAGAACATTCAGTTTCTCCTCTAAACCTTTATTTTCAGAATGGAGTGCCATCACATCAACTCCGTTCGTGACCAGAGTCTAGAAGTGACGATAACTGACCTACAGAAAGCTACAAGTGCACCACTCACATAGTCTGTTTCTTCATCAAGGTCGGCTCGGTCCTTGCGTGCGTTGACTTGTGGGAAAACCTCAGCCATCAGCTGAGCGTGGTGAACCGGTGCCTTGCCGTTGCAGTCTCGGTGGCCCGTTCCTAAACCGCTACCGGCCCCAGACCCTCCTGTGAGGGACCCCGCCGCCCCTGACCCGCTCCTCCTCCCCCCAGGATCTGGGTGGCTAGGGGGCGGGTACTGGGGCTGTCCACCAGCCTGAAACAGCTCCGGGAGCTCCAAGGAGAGCGCCCGGCGATCCCTCCGTGCACCGAAATGCCTGGAGAGCAGCAGCGGGGGCGGAGGCGGATGATGAGGGGGCAGAGGGTGATGGGAGTGGTGTTGGTGAGACAGGAGGGACTCCTGCTCTGCAGCGTAAGTGTAGGAATGTGGGGAGCGGGTGCTGCGCACACGGAGGCTGCCTCCCACTGGAGGGGCCCCGCCGTACCCGTAGCTCCTCCGACCCAGACTGTTTGAGCTAGACCTGCAGAGCACAAGAGATTAAAGATACAAAAGGCGATGAATATTCATGGGCAATTAAAAGCAGACTCAACGCTGTCCTTTATATAAAGAATTTAGGCGTGAAACTAATGAGAGCATGAAACAACAGCAGAGGCCTGATGTTTCCGTGGCGATAATTCTGGCTTAATGAAGGTATTAAATATTCATTACGGCTGAAATCAATAGCTGAAAGTAAATCTAATTCCCTACCTGCGACTCCACGCAGACTGTGGGTGGAAAGGGCGCCCCCAGTTGTGGTAGTGGGAACTGCGTCCGTGGCGCTAGAATAGGAGGAGTGATTACTGAACCACGGCCGAGCATCAGGAACCCAGGGAACCAAAATCAGTACTTAACACAGTAAATAAATAAGTAAAAAGTAAAATCATGGAAGCTGCGGAAATGCCACCAGCATCTTTACTGAAAATGCAGCACAGAAACCTTTTTATTACACAGACTTGTTTTTTTTTTTTAATTATTATTAAATTGTTCAATCAATGTAATACAATTGTGTCTTGTTTTGTGACTCTTATACATTACTGGGTTTTAAAAACAAGTTCCAGTTTTGCAGTTATTTCTACTGCCCATAAAGCTAAAGCAAAGGAAAAACACAGTGATTCTGGACAATTGATGACCATTGTCTGTATATATTATGGATAAACCTATTGTGATGTCATCTATTGGATTCTGAACCTCAAAAATGAAGCCTGAAGTGGGTGGATCCCACGGTCGCCATATTGGATGAGCGTCACTCCGCCCACACTCAAATACTCCAAATATGGACATCACGTTGGGGTGGAGCTAAAGCAAGTTGGTTGTTGAGACCCACCCATTGAACTCTCTGCTAACTGTTAGCTCAGGCTACCACCTGTCACTCAAAGCAGGAACGCCCTTAATTATGCAGAATTTTAAACCTTAAAAAATAAACAAATGAGTCAGAAAAAAATAAAAAATTCCCACCCCCATGCAGTTGTCATGAGGTTTGAAATAATCTACTGAGACCAGTAGTTTGGAGCCTCAAGTGGCTACTCGATGAACTGCAGTTTTTTGCACGTCCACATGGGCTTCATTGCTCAGACCTGGAGGTTTCCGCCTGGTGATGACACATATGCATCTGACACATTGACGTTGTGGTCTAAAATTGGTACAGTGTGTTAATGTGTTGCTATACGGTTCTGAAACTGGAACTGCTACCGTATGCCACTCGTTAACAACAACATATGAGAGCATGTCTGAACGAATAGTATACTGAATCTGTAGTGCATTGTTAGGTTTGATATGCAGCCCTGCGAGTGTCAGTTCCACTTCCAGCTCTGTTTGTTTCCGTGTGTCTAAACCCCCTGAGCCCGACAGACCTAATTATATATTTTACTCATGAAAACGTTGAAATGTCTTGAAGTGTCACCTGTTAAAGCTTAAAGTCGTGCCATGTACAGGAGAATTTATGGATCCGTTTCTATAGAAACTGCAGGGGAGCGTGTAAGCTTAATGTTAAATAGCACTTGAGTCAACGCAGCACTGCCCTGCAGATCACTCAGCAGGAAAGAAGAGTGTTCGTGCGCCTGTTTTCAGCAAATGTTACTGTCGGTTCAGATGTGTTCTTCATCATAGAGTGTAAATGAATTAGTTAATTCAAGTAATTTGAATTGAAGCTGCGGTGTAGTGGTTAGAGAGGCTGAAGACACCCACCACCCCCCGTATTCCATGACTGAGGAGAACTTAACCCACAAATTGCTCCTCAGGCACTACCCAAGTGCCAGTCCACTGCTCTAAGTAGACTTTGTGGATGAATGAATGGGCCAAATCCCTGAGGGATCAATAAAGGAGTACTTTTATTCCATTTCTATTTTATATACCCCGATCAGCCACAACATTAAGACCACTGACAGCAGATGCAACCATCTGGTGACTATCCAATTTCCTCCTGGGAAATTCTTATACCTGGCGTTCGTGTGGATGATACTTAGACATGTACCACCGACCTAGACCAGGCCAGGCACCCCCACCCCATAGCAATGACCCTCCTTGATGCCAGCAGCTGTATCCAGCAGGAGGCAGCCTGACACAGAAGCACACACAAAAACAGTTTAGCAACAACTCAAAAAAATGGCACAAGGTGTTGACCTGACCTCCAAATTCACTAGATCCCAACCTGATCAAGTATCAGTGGGATGTTCCACAGAGGCCCCTCCCCTCAACTCATACGACCCAAAGACCCCCAATAACAACCTCCTGTCCTCACAGGACACCCTCAGAAGGTCCATGTCCATTCTCTGATGAGTCAGAACTGTTAAGGAGACACAAGGGCGACCTACTCAGTATTACGAAGGTGGTCATAATGTTATGCCTGATTGGTGAGCTCACAGTATTTATCCAAAATGCGCAAACTGTGAGTGATAAAAATGTATATGAATAATTTTGAAAGAAAAACAGGGGGACTGGTTGGTTGAGCCGTGAATGTCTTCTCAAAAAGTTTCTCTCCTGTTGACAGCTTGAGTCTAGTAAGGATTGTTTCTGGCCATTAATGGTACATTAAAGAAACATTACACGTGGAAAAACAGGATGTCGGCCAGTTTATGCCAAACTGTCTATTTCGTATTTGACCGACCTTAGTCTGTGTTTCATTTAGAACTTAAGATCTTACCTAAATGAGTGGTGAAAGTACAGTTACCTTTTGTTTTAAATGTGATGAATGTCGTCTATGGTAAGCTTATCAATGAATGCTTGGTTTATGACTATAATCTAAATATTAGCATACTTCTTTTTCTGTCTGACCAACCAGACCCATGGACAAATAACCCCAACAGAGAAGCACCATCCAGTAGACTGATGAGTGCTGATTGTACTGCGGCAATCTAGAGCAATGCATCAAATCCCAATTTGCAGCTGCGTCCAACTAACAGCGTCTGAGTGAAACTGAATGAAAAACCTATTAAAATGAAATAACACACCCGGCAAACAGATGGAACGGAATCAGAGCCTGAAATATGATTTCAGACAGAGAAAAGGGCTGCTCACGGTCCAAACAAAATACACGTGAATCATGAAATACTTCCTAAACGGCTCTCTTGAATGGTTATTACTGCAGTGCTTTAGTTGAGTGAGTGATGTAACTGGTGCCTTCTCATATCAGTAAACTTGTCCAAGTGCTCAGAGAGAAGAGGATGAGGCTTCACGGTGAAGCGGATCCCCTACACCCACTGCATGTAACACTGTAACCTCAGCGCTTCACCTCTCCACCGTTTTCACTCTCCTCCTGTCGTCCTGTTGCTGCCTCTCTCCATCAGCAACTTTCTCCGTTCAGTTCTCCTTCTCCCTCAGCTTTTCTATGAAATTAATAGAAGTTGCCATGGCAACTGTATGCCAAGCCAAAGGCTCGCAGAACTGTTTTAGTTTCTCTCCCTCCCATGGTCTTGGTTTAATTTAAAACCTGCACATATACTGCATGTATTTGTTATGGCGACTCCAGGGTGCAATTATCTGATTTGAATATGGAAGTGAGGGGTTCGCTGTGCGGCAGTTGTAATAAATGGAACATATGCAAGAAAAAAGTGCTCTTTAAGAGCGATCAGTGCAGCTGAGTTCTGTGCCACCCTCTGGTTTCCAGGAATAAACCTCCTGTTAGCCATAGGGGAGAAGCTACAGGTCAATAGGACGTATAGATGCATTCATTTCAAGTATGGTACAACATGTATCGTCCAAGTATCTTTGGTCATGAGAGGTACTTTGCAGGTTTTGCTTTTCTACTTCTACTGCATCTTTAGTACATACATGCAATGATGCTGGATGCTTTGGTGGCTACTAAAAAACGTCAGCCACAACATTAAAACCACTGACAGGCGAAGTAAATACCATGACCATGTGACAATCCAACGTAGCACCCACCTAGACCAGACCAGGCCCTAGATCCCAAACCAATCAAGTATCGATGGGATGCACAGAGGCCTCTTTCCTCAACCCATAGGACCCAAAGGCCCCCAACTAACAACATCCTGTTAGCAGACACCACAGAACCCCCTCAGAAGACCCATGTCCATTCTCTGATGAGTCCCAAATGTTTTGGAGGAACAAGGGAGACCTACACAATATTAGGAAGGTGGTCATAATGTTATGCCAGATCAGTGTAATCAGCTGTTGGTACAGTATCCATTAAGTAATTAGAATCATTTTATTTATGATCCTAATATGTTTTATTACCCTTCAGTCCATTATTTGTCTCTGTGTAAATATGGAGCCACATTTTAAATCAAAACCTTAATCACATCATCTCATTTATCCGTCCTCTGTGCTTGTTTTTGTTTATCTCCTGGGTTGGGTTTTTTTTTCTTCGTGTTATCAAATTAAGTGAATGTAAAACACATTACGCTTTCATCTGACAAACATAATTGCACTGAATTAAATTGCACTTCCACCGCGGCAGGATACACATCTCGAGCCGGTTTATTTATAGTCAATGCACACGTGTGTGTGTGTGTGTGTGTGTGTTTGAGTGGCTGCGAACGATTCCGGTGCGTCGACGTACCAGGGAGAGGGAGCGTCTTTCCAGGCTGTTCTTGCCCAGACTCATCACGCTGCTCTTTCTGGACTCGAAGGTGAAGCTCCGTCTCTCTGAGGAGTAGGATCCCCTGGGCCCAGAAAGGGCGCCAAGCTCCAGGTGTCCATTTGGTGTCAGGGTGCAGATCCTCGGGTCTGGAGGGAATTGAGCAGAGTGACTTGTCAAAAGTATGTTTGTTCTCCTCGTTTTTTCTTCATGTCATCTATTCAGCATATCATAACCTCCCATCAAGTCACTGGGGAGGTACTCCTGTCACAAGATGGCAATTCTTTATAACTCACAGATTATCTATCAAGCTCTCTTGTCTATCTCTATATTTTTATCCAATGACAACCATTGGAACCATTGACAACCTCCAGGTAACCGGCTTCAATCTGCTATGAGTTACGTAAGGTGGAGACAGCCGTCATGGCAGTAACCAGGCGAGATCTCCTTATTAAACTGAGAAAAGGAGGAAAAATGTCAACAGAAATACATTTAGAAACCTCAGAAAGCTTAAGACGAGCTTTAGATATTGAGGGTTAAACAAAAAAGTGCCTTTGTACCTTCTAAAGGGATCACAAGAGGATGATGACAACTTTTGCATCATGTACAAATGTATTCTTTTGTAACATTTTCCTAACATTCATAATACTGTACATGACAATCATTATCTGTGTGATTTAATATTTTAATACTTTTAATACTTTTATTTACTATTTTTCATCCTCATTATTTTTCTGCCCCATACAGTGAGCTCAATCCAAACAGCTTTTGGACGCTACACGTTAGGGGTGGGTATTGGCAAGGACTTCGCGATATGATACATATCACGATACTTCAGTCCAGAACCGATACATTATTGCGATATATTGCGATATTCTACACAGTTCACAGAGAAACTTCAAATGCAGCTAAAAACACAAAACAAGTGAGTCGAAAAGTGAGTGAGTCAAAAAACAACATTAATCCAAATGATCCATTTCCAATTTATTGCACTTGTACAGAAAAAGCAGTGGTGGAGGTGCGGAAGTCGTTCACGATCGGCCCAAAATATGACTTCGGTATCAGTAGAAACAATATTGTGATAAATTGCCATGGCGCTATTTTGTCACATATGTTTTTTCCACCCCTACTACACGTATCATCATCAAAATGGGTCTCGCTAACAGCCACCAATGGCCATAAACAGCAGCGCTGCTAGAGATGCAATGCATGACAGGATAACACCACCCATTGAGTGACCATCAGATGGTCACTACTTTTGCATTTTATGGGAAATTTTGAGTCCCCTGTGTAGGGCACAGAATTTGATTTATGGTTCCCTATATAGTGGTGTAGGGGTTATATATATATATATATATATGTATATACATATATATGTGTGTGTGTGTGTGTGTGTGTGTATATATATGGGTATAAGGGTATAGGGGTATAGGGGTATACAGTATACAGCACTATATACAGTATATAACACCTATATAGTGCCATATATTGTGGGGTTATAAGGCACACAGCCTTTGACTCTTATTCTCCCCAAAACAAGAGAGATGAATAAAAGAAATGCACAAAGAGCAGAAGCAAACATCCAGGGGGTTTGTCGACGCTGTGTAAGGAGGCAGATTGGACCTTGTTGTCTTTGCATACCAACAAACAGGCTGCTGGGTTTCATCTTCTGCTGACACTGCACTGCAGGGATCACTCAGACTGTTTTCAAGTGATTCCTCCAGTCTCTGAACTCGTGTTTAATCCTATCTGAGCCGCTTCGACTGCTCGGTCTATTGAGGAAGACTACTGTATGTGGCCAGAGCAGTTCATTGCAGGCTCTGGTTAAAGAGAGAGTTGATCACTGATGTTTGAAGACTGCTCGCTGACACCACTCGGGTGTTTGTGAGTTTATGAGATTCTGACATGTACTCCTGTCCCACTTTGAATTTTAGCTTTTGAGTACATCAGTTCTGCCTTTGAATAAGCCTCGGGGGAACACGGAGACTTCTGGCTGAGATGTGAATCTTGAGAATGTCTTTCTGCTTTGAAATAAATGGGAAAAATCACGGCAAAAATATAACAGGAATTTATGGGATTGGATGACCAGCCCATTTCTGTTCTAGAGAACACAAGAGCTTCTGGAGCCAAGGAACAAGCCACCCTCTCAATGAAAATGAATCTCCTGGGGAGGAAATTTGTTCAACCTAAGATCAGAGCAGTACTCGTATTTGGCCAATACTGAATATGAAAAGATCAGATCAGATAATACACTGATCAGGCATAACATTATGACCACCCACCAAAGAGTTGTGTAGGTCTCCCTTGTGCCTAATCAGAGAACAAACATTGACCTTCTCAGGGTGTCCTTTGGTGTCTGGCAACAGGATATGGTTAGTGGGGGTCCTATGGGTTGAGGGGAGAGGCCTCTGTGGATCATCCCACAAAAACCTTGTGAATTTGGACACCAGGTCGATACTGTGTGTCCCCCAGCTGGGGATGGCTGCTGCCATCGAGGAGTGTCATTTCTATAGGGTGGGGTGATCGGCCTGGTTTAGGTGGGTGCTACATGTCTAAGTAACGTCCACATTAATGCAAGGTCTAAAAGAACACTGAATTGTCACAAGATGGTGAAGTTATTTACTTCATCTGTCAGTGGTCATAATGTTATGCCTGATCGGGGAGAGGTGAGCGTGGTCAAAGACAGCTTTTCAATGAATCTCACCTTCATGATGGCTACGCTTTTTCTATCATTAGAGGTTAAAGTAGTCGACCATCCACCTTTGGATTTAACAGTGGCACATCCAAGCACCCAAACTGACAATAAAGTTAAATCAGCACCTAAAACATTCGCTGTCTATTATACATTTCACAAAAACTGAAACATGCTGCTCTCGTGAAATTTTATGGAGGACCTGTTGCGACTGCTTTGTTTCAGCGACTGTAAGTGAAGCAAATAAACTGAGTGTTGTTATAACGTCGTCCTTACCAGACAGCTTTATGGAGTCGTGTTTCTCGCTCTCGTCAAAGTTGGAAGAGGAGTGGTCTTCGTCGGAATAGGAACAATTTGCATCACCCTGGAGACGAGGAAAAGAAAAAGGCCTATGACAGATGACACTGTAAGTGTTACACTTAAGTCTCTGAATTGACCAGTCCAATAATGCACTTCCTCCCACCATCTATCAACTATATTTGATATTATATTTATTATATGCGTCCTGTCTGCAGAGCAAATCAGTAGAACCTTAAAACAACAAACTACTCCAGAAACCCCTCACGGCTTAAAATTGGCTTCAACTATCCCTCTTGTGAAGCTGTAGACGGCCCCGAGAAAGGAAAGACACCGAGAGGTAAGGAGGCAGACTGAAAGACTGATGGCTGTGTTTTCCTTTGGCATTTCCGAAAGATCAATCAAAGGCCTTTGCGATGTGTGTCAGTGCTTCCCCTCCAACTCCCCTCCAACATATCATAGCGACGTGCCACAAATATGGTAATGCTTTGATCCGTGCATGAAAACACAAACGGGTTAGTGAGCCACTCGACAATTTTCCCAATGATGTCGTCTGTGTGTCTGACAGATTGACAGCATAATTTCTGCACATTTGCCCACTGAGAGTGATGGCTTCAGAAATTATTCTGTATTTATTACAGCATTATTATGTTTGGACTGCCGCTGATAAATATAATAATCCTCGGCTGTTTTTGCAGGGGTTTTTCTTTCGGTGACAGTATTCAGGGACTTAGAGTCATAGTCATTACATGTCAGGCCTGACACGCAATTTATTATTTACACAAAAACAGGTTAAGTAGCAATAACCACACATCCACAGCCTTTTTTTTGACACATTTCTTTATTTTATTTCTATTAAAGTGGATTTGGGTTGCTGTACACAACTACACCGATCAGGCATAACATTATGACCACCTTCCTAATATTGTGTCTGTGGTGTTAGTGGCCTTCGGGTCCTATGGGTTGAGGGGAGGTGGCTGCTGCCATCCATTGTATATATCTACTTCTGCCCTTCCTCTAAATTCTTTATTCTGATAGTCTAATGTTATACAGTTTTGTTATACAGTTTTTCTGTTCTTTACACTTTTATTTTTATGTGCTTTATCACTGAGTCCTGTATCAATGAGCAAAATGACCATAGTAAAATTCCTTGTACGTGCACTCATACTTGGTCAATAAAGCTGATTCTGATCAAGGAAATTCATTGTTATAAGGTGGAGGTGCCTGGTCTGTTCTAGCTGGGTGCTACATGAATGAATGCCAGGTCAAAGAGTTTCCAGGCAGAACATTGTATTGTCACAGGATGTTATTTACTTCTCCTGTCAGTGGTCGTAATGTTATGCCTGGTTTAAATTACTGTGAAATAACGTATATGCAACATGTTTCTTACTACATTAATGTCTAAAGACTATGTCCCCGCCAGCTTTTATAAAATCCTTCTGTTGTATTATATTGTCAGAAGATGGTCAGTGTTACTTTACTTCTCCCGTCATAATGTTATGGCGAATTGGTTTACGGCCTATTTCTTTCTTGATTTAGCCTAAATGTTGTATTGCTGCATGTTGTTTTCTGTTATGCAAAACAAAAGGACCAATTATTCCAATGGCCAGCAAGCTATTACCTCTGTAGAGGGGTCCTATTAGAGGTGCCAGTGCAAACAGGGGAAAAAAAACCTCTGCTGTATTCTAGATCACCCTGAGTGTGTAGTCCCCAAACCATTTACTCTGAAAGCACATACTTCTCTCTCTCTCTCTCTCTCTCTCTCTGATATATTGCCAGTTTCACTGTAACCATGAAATTACAAATTGTGAAATAAGCTTCAAATGTAAGTTTAATTATCAATACCATCACTTTATTGGTGTGGGAGGCACATGTTACGAAAAAAGAAAAAGATCACCGTGTAACAGAAGAACAGTGCTGTACTACATTTAAGGCTTAGTTAGAGGTTTGGTTTGTCACATCAGCGTGGGCAGTACGTTAGGAGAGCCGTGATGGCAGTTTCCTTCTCTTTCAAAACAGGATGCTTTCAGGCACGTAATTTTAACAGGAGGCAGAGAATTGACTTGAAGCATAAACATGGGCTGTGTTTAAATGCACACGGTGTAAAATGTGAGACATTATGCAGCCCACGTAGAAGGCTGGACTGATTAAAAATGGTAGCGCAACCATTTCTTTTAGATGCCATGAGACGGCAGACCAAAAATGCAGTTCAAAGCGTGTCAATCTGCTTGGTTCCGTCATTATAAAAATCAGCAGGCGCAAATGAAGCTGGGGCTTATTTCAGTTGAAAAGGTCTCCGTCAAAGGTTAAAGTCTACATTTTGAGAGCCACTGACAGATGGACGTCAGCTGCTCATAGGAGAGGAACGAGAAGACGCCATGCGGGGAATGACAGGAAGACAAACTAAAGATGGAAGAACTGCCAGAGCACACCAACATTTTCCATTTTACAGCCCTTGTCAAGTAATTATTCAGTTTCTAAAGTGCACATGTAGTGAATAACTAACTGCAGGCCAAAATCTTTGGCTGATTATACATTTTTATATATTTTAAAGTTTTTCCCCTACAAATTTAAATTTCTTTGAATACACATTAACAAGAATCCAATATATTTTAGTAAAGGGATAGGGGATATCTTAATACTGAATGCAAAATGACAATAATAATGTATATTTATAAATAGCACTAGGTCGAGTTTAATATAGAATACATATAATAGGTAGGGGGTCCGTGGATCCGTGGCCAGAAAAACGACCAGAAAGACCGCTATACTAAATTACTGTGTGGAATGACTTTCCTTACCTCTGCCTGAAAGCCTTCAACCAAAATGGCAACCAGCAGGTTGAAGAGGACATAGTTTCCAAAGGTCATGAGGGCAACAAAGTAAAGAGCGGCAAGTGGAGAGGTGGCTGCCATACCATTGTATAAAACCACATTCCAGTCCTCCTGGGTTAGAATCTAAGATAATTAAATACAAAAGAAAAATTAACAGCACAATTGAGTGAATATGCCTACAGATTATTACTAAGTTTCATTGTATTTGTATTTGTTGTTGAATACAGCTTTTACTACCAGAGTTGTGTTTTGGTCAAAATTTTGATTCAAGCAACAAAAATTCATCATTATCAGTCATCGATTCCCAACAGATATGACTGTGTCATCTGCGTATGTATAGAGAAATGTACACCATGATAACTACCTGGAAAACTGTGACAATGGCCCAGAGCAGTGAATCAAAGTTTTTCCTGTCTGGTACTGTGTCTCCGGTCTCCGTCTTAAGGCTGAATTTGCAGCCAAAGATGTGCATCCCAAGGATACTGCAAAACAATATAAAATATAAAATAAATGAATCATCTGCTGTGTGCCTCTGTGTGTCTGTGTGTTATTTTTGTTTCAGAAACCATGATTATAACTCCTTGTTTTGGGAGTTTTTCATAGAGAGGCATTGGATAATTAAGACTTTTTCTCTCAGCCACCTTTATATGCAGCTCTTTGTGCAATTGTTGCTACTGTAACAGTTTCTTGGCATCTTAACTAAAGATAAATTTAAATGTCTAAATGCAATGGAACCCTGGAAACTGTTACATAAGATTGCACCTGCACCTGCTTGTCATTGTACAGCACCACACTCAACATTTACAAGCAAAGGCACAATTGCACACAATTACCTTTCGCAATTACTATTTCAAGAAGCAGTAGTAACTGCCAGAAAACAACATCGGCATAAAAATGGTGTCTAAAGGTTATCAACATGAAAATAAATTAAATTACCAAAGCGAAGGCACATATGTCATCCCTGAACATACGTAGGTTTATTATAACTTTGACTTGACATATACAGTAGATTCACTAACTACTTCCTTTTTTCATCAAAACGGATTAACACAATACATTGTGCAAACCTATAGTGGAAATTGGGAATGGAAAGTGTATGTGTATGTATGTGTTTGAACACACAGACTCCAGTTCGGAGTATGTATTGGGATTAACTCAGGGACATCTTTCTTCGCCTTACGAAACAAAATTACAAGAATTGCCTCGAGTGGCAAGTGAAGCAAAGACAAAGACACCAAGCGCCATGGACATTGATCATCCACGAAAAGACCTTTTAGACTTTCAAAGTGTTTCTGTGTCAGTGCTTGAGCGTTTACAGACGTGCCCTTGTTACGTTGCTCTACGTCTTTAAGTGTGTGCTTGTTAAAATCTAACCAATTTGTCAAGTATCCGCTTGTTATTTTGCACTCAGGGTTAATAGCTGCTCCGGAATACTGTGACCTTTTGCAAATCAATGGCAGCTCTTAAGCAGGTGTACATAACTTAAAAGACAGAAAAACAGAATCCGGCACGTACGAACAGTTAAAAACATTAGCATAAGAAAGAGACATGTACAATGGAAGGTGTGGCACACATAAATGTTTGTGCCACCTTACCTAAAGATGAAGATGAAGAGCATGAGCAGCATGCAGAAGGTGGCCACGTTGTCCATGGTCTTCATTAGAACCACCAGCTGCCTCCTGAGAGCTGGCATGAACCTCACCAACTTCAGTACCCTGAGCAGCCTGAAGGTCCTCAACACGGACAAGCCGCCGTCGGACTGGCCGACAATCTCACATACACTGAGGGGAAAAACAGAGACCAAAGGGAACTTTAGAGGAGCATGACTAAATTCTGACTACACGATTTACATCAAATAGTGAATCAAAAGAGGTTTTCATCTGCCGTCCTAAATCCCAGGTGGAAGTTAAGCCCGGAAATATACCAGTACCAGTACTAATATTTCTGAGAATGGGAAGAAAATGTGTGAATGGAAGCTGTTGCACATTATACTGTATGTAGATAAGGCAAGGACAAGAACCAGTGTATAACTCTGTGACGGTTCTATCATAGTAATCTAAAAGGTGTTTGAAGAAAGGCATCTGGACGTGCAGAGTTTCTTGAAGACGATTCGCCACTCATTCGAGTAGCTTCTTCAGTTCTTCCCACCAATCACTCAGAACTGAAGAAGCTATTTGAATGAGTGGCAAAACGTCTTCAAGAAAGTCTACAAGTCGAGCTGCTTTTCTTTAACCAAGTTTTGGACTGGTGTATGAAATTTAGATATCTGAAATAGACTTTTTGTTTACTGTAACTTCAAATGTCAGTGTTTCTGCTTAGAATTAGCCCTTTATATCTCCACAGGGACTGTGTCCTAGCTCATTGAGACTGCTGTGTTGCTCTCCCGTGTTTCTGCAGAAGCCCATAATAGATAAACCCAACACTTGTTCAAGTCAAGGCTGTGTCATAGGTTATACTACATCTTAAAGATTTGAGACTTGCAGTAGGGGTATTCAGGAGGTTTTCAATTAAAAAAAAAAATGCAAAAAACTGTAGACAGTTATGTGGGTAGATTGAACCAGAATGAAAGAAAGAGTACCGTCAATCAAAAATTTCAACATACACCAATCAAGCATAACATTATGACCACTGATAGGAGAAGTAAATATCAAATCATCAAACTTTGGACCTGGCATTTGTGACATTCCAGAGCAGGCGCCCCCCACCCCATAGCAATGACGAGCAACCCTTGATGGCAGCAATCATCCCCAGCTGGATGCAGCCAGACACAGGCACACACACAAAAAGTGTTTAGGAACAACTAAAAAAAAACGAAAGGAAAAAAAACCACAAAGAACAGCACAAGGTGTTGTCCTGGCTAGATCCCAAACTGATCAAGTATCTGTGGGATGATCCACAGATGCCCTGCCCCTCAGCCAATAGGACCCCAATATGTCCCCCATTGTGGTGTCTGTCAAACACCACAAGACACCTTCAGGAGACTCGTGTCCATTATCTAATGAGTGACAATTGCTTTGAAGCAGCAAGAGATACCTACATAATATTAGGAAGGTGGTCATAATGTTATGCCAGATTAGTGTGCAATCAAACACAACAGCAAATTCACAAAAACATCCTAAGTAAAATGTATTTATACTGTAATTGCTTGTCATGGCACTCATTCAAATACATACTGGAAGGTCAATATGTATTCATGTTCACTCAGACTTTATTGAGTCAACCTGTTTCAACACTGAACAATGCAAGATGTATATATTAATAAATCTGGGGAAATACTTGGATTAATTAATGCATCCAGTTAGTAGCCTCGTTTGGGCATTGAAAAACCTGAAATGAAATGTTTAAATTTAATTGCCGTTTGCTGCAGCAGTGCAACCACAGAAAGTTTCACCTTATGGTTGCTTTGTGTTTTCGTGGGTGTTTATCATGAAGGCTTTAAAGAAATTTGTCTTCTAATGGTGGTAGCCATCAAAGGCTCCACTCGGCAGATCAAAATAGCGTCGGCTCCGAATTGGCAAAGACTGAATAGGGGCACTTTTACCTTGCAGCCCTGTATGAATAGCTGAGGACATTCAGATAGATGAAGAGAGGGAAATTGGTAGGGGAGTAAGAGATAAGAAGACAGATGTAGATATGTTCAATCAACATGTATCTTCTGTGATGGGCTGTACATTTGATCTTGTTCAGTTTCAGCTGCTTTGATGTGTATTTGATCTCTGGGTTATAATGGGGATCACAGACAAAGGCGCCTAACCAGATGAATTGGGGAGAAAAAAACAGCAGCAGATCAAAGGCATAACCACTCACCTGAAGCTCCAGGCAAACACAACAAAAGACAAAATCTGTTTTCTACTGTCTGACGCTTTGGCATCCAAATCCATACAGGTAGTACATTTCACCCAGGTAGACCGCAGATGACAATCTGACAAAGCATGAATTATTTATCAGGAGGATCTCTTTCCATAACTGTCGGGCAAAACCAAAAAAAATGGTATGATAGCCGAATTACACCAGTCAATATTTGAGAGAATAATACCTCTGTCCTCCAAAAGCCACTTCCCTTTTGTTGATTTTCTTTTCCAAAGCACACACTGCATACCCATAATATCAAATTCAGATTGTATCAACTCATACTGCACATTTAGGCCTACAAATATAAGAACTATACATATGTAATCCGTTTCAGTTGTACCTTATGATTACGATGACTCCATCAAAGACGTTGTAGGGGTTTCTCAGGTAGTTGAACGAGCCGAAAGCTGTGAGCTTGAGGATCATCTCCAAGGAGAACATGCTGGTGAAGACGATGTTGCAGATCTCCAGAACGTTAGTGAGCTCGTCTGGCTGGCGGAGACAAATAAAAACAGACAAGTACAAGAAGAGAACAAACACAGGAAAAGATGAGAAGTGAAACATAGTGAGTCGATAGTCTAACATAGGCACAGTGGCACAAAATCAAATGTTGCAGGTGGATCATGTGACAGAAATACCAGTATATCTGCTAATTTTACTATTTCCAGTAAAAGTAAAGTTCTTTTATTACTTTCACTAATCCTTTAGGTCCAATTGAAGTTTAAAGAGAAATTCAACACAGCTGCTGAGACTCCAACTCCAATGGTGCCTTTCCAGAACAGCGCCACTACACCACCAGCACACAGGTATAAATGCTTGGTTGGTTACGACATGGGCCCCAGGTAGACCAGGTGAAAGGGCTATCAATCTAACTTAAGTTTAATGAAGAGCTTTTTGAATTGTGGTGATTCTGTAGATTTTCATCTCGGAAGATTATGACTCTGCCCAGCTGTCAACTACTCAAAGATAGGCAAAGAGGTAGATGCTGAGGTTGGCACTAAAAGCTGTAGCACACTTAGCTACAAGTCCATTTGCCTTTCTTTGGCCCTTTTGGAAACACCCTTAACTATAACTTAATATCCAGGGTTCTAAATTAACCTTTTTAATCACCAGCCAAACAGAATTTCCACTAGCCATTTTTTTATT
This sequence comes from Mugil cephalus, assembly GCF_022458985.1. NCBI lineage: Eukaryota > Metazoa > Chordata > Actinopteri > Mugiliformes > Mugilidae > Mugil > Mugil cephalus. The sequence goes on from NC_061771.1 coordinate 25,824,401, forward strand.
ACTTTACTTACTTTACTGTTTAGTTAGTGTCAAAGAGTCCATTTTCTTTTTTTTTTGTTTGTTTGTTTGTTTTTTCTTCTTTGTGTTTTCTGGTGGACACTGTTCATTTCCATGGTTTCTTGAACTGGTTGCACTGCAGACTGTAATGTGCGCTCAGCCACTGGGTGTCTAATACGTCATTAAGTAGTATTACGGCAGTGTTCATGGGAAATGTAGGAAGTACTGCCAAGGGGACGTATAAACGACCGAGAACAGTAGAGAGGCTCTGATAGACATGATTGCCTCATGCAACACTATCCAAACTGGCTAGTACGCTTTTATTAACACCTGCCAAAATGAATTTTAACCCGCAATTTTAACCCATAATATCAATGGGTGAGTTATCTCAAGATTCACCCCATGCTTACAACAGAGGAAATCATATATAGAGAGAAAAACTGTTTTGATATCAAACTTGTACACTTGGTTGTTCAGGTTGTTCATGGTTGTAAAATATAGATTTATTGTTGCAAAGCATTACTTTTTATTGTGTTATTAGTTACAATACTCAATACTACTCAGTACATGCAACACAGAAAAAGTCTAGCTCATTTTTTCTACATTTGTGGAAACAAATGGGGGAAAAAAGACCACCCTGCTTTTATGGCATCTTGCTCTTTCTCCATTGTTCCAACCTTTCATCTTTCTTTTGTCTATTTGTGAATCATTTTTGCTCATAGTCATACGCCATCCTCAAATGCACAAATCCGATTGGCAAAGAGAAATTATTTTTTTTTAACAATTTGAGTAATTTATCCTCACAGCTGCTCCAATTCAACACAGCAGCAGGTATTGAACTAACACAATTTGTCCTCACCGGTCCACCTTGAAAACAAGCTGGAGGAATAGATTTCTGTTCTTTTGTCTAGGAGAGCCGGTTTTAATGTAGCCATTTAGCCCTGGAAGTTACACCATCAAACTGGCTGGTAATTAACCGTGAGAGCAATAATTAGCACTTGATCACGCTGCCAGTCCACTCAATCTTGTTAACACTTGAAAAGTTGGCAGGGACGTTTGGTAGTATTTAAGAGTATTTAAGCCTTTGCAGTATTTCGGGTAATTTCGCATGCTGTCGTGTTGCTAATATGCATCTGTCTTTCCTTTTCAGTTGGCAAAATTTGAGTTGATCTCTCTGGCTTTGCTCAATATGTGAAAGAACACACACACATACCAAAGGGCTAGGTTTGGCAGAGTCGTGATTTCCAGCGCATCACTGTTCCACAGAGTTCCTCTGTAACTTCTGTAGCGACAATTCTGACATTTTCCCCGTCCCAGAATCAATAAGCACTGTGTGTGTGTTGCGTTTACATGTCTATGTGCGTATGTCTGTTTGTAATGCTACATTGTAATGTGTGTGTGTTTTGTCTCTCCTAATGAGTGTTTAGCAGTGTGAAAACATGGGCTAATGATGCGTGCCCACCACTGTCCAGACCAGCCAAACAGTGTCGGCAGCCCCTGGAGATCCATTACTGCTCTCATTACTGCAGACCTGGGAACAGATCTAAAGGCTGGTGTTTTCCGCTCGGCTGATGTTTGGGATAAAATGAGAAATTTAAATCTCACTGAAGACGTGAAGTTGACTAACAAGAGAACAGTACAGTGATTTTTTGTTTTTGTTTTGTTTTTAAAAAAGGTACGATATCAAGAAAATAACAGGGAACATCAGATACATTTTAGATTATAATGAAAAAATAATTTAGTAAAAAAGAAAAGTATATAGGAGGTCACATGTGTTGCTTGTTTATTTTAGACGTCTGTTTCTTTCAGTTGAACACCAACCAAATTGTTGATTTTTGAGTCACCACCAGAAAAATAACGACATTCATCTTATTTTCAGTGCATTTCAGGTTATCTAGTGTATGGCAGTTCCAATTACACAGCGATCGCACATATGCAAGTCTGAAGTTTTTGTACCTGGTATTTATAAAAGTCCAATGAAAAACAACCATCCACCCAGGTTGATGCCATCACACCTGCAGAGTTTAAAAGGCTGCAGACATGACTAATCTAAGGACATGACTTCCCAACTGTCAGAAAAACACGAGTATTTTATTTCTTGTTCTATCAGTCTAAGTGGAAAGTAATGAGAAACCTTTTATTAATGCTTTTAGCAGTCAATACACAGTGACTATCATCCCTGTTGTGCAACACCTTTTTATCTGTTCCATGCAGTATTCCTGTCATAGTATTTAATCAAAACCACCTGCAGAGGTTGCAGCTGCTTTGTGAAGGCCACATTACCAAGGAGTTTAACCCTGTAGGGATTTCCAACAATCCTCAGGTAACAGAGGAATGATATATTTATTAACAACTTCTATATTCGCTGCAGATGCTTAGGAACTGACAAATCTAGATCTTGTGTATAGTTCAGATTTGCTATTCTTGATTTCTTGTCTTCCACAACCTAGTTAACTGATTCTGTAATTGTGAGGCCTATGAACGCCAAATATAACTGGGATCTGCCTCTAAATCATTTCATTTTGAACATGAGCCAAATTGTATCCGAGTATCAGATGAGACAGTGACGACGTCGGCTCTCATCAGTTCGGTCATTTCCTTTCGTGTTTCAGTCTTGACATCATGGCACAGAGACACAAGCGTTTAGCCGTGTTGTTTGATCTCCATCCAGCCCTGTCTAATCTCCAAAGTTCCCGTCATGCTGTTTGCATTATTAATTCCCAAACAGCTGTTGAATTCTCTGGAGAGTCTTCTCAGTTGAGCAGTTCATCACATCCAACGGGAGATGCGATGTGGGAAGAAATCTACAGAATCTGTAAAATCTCACATTACCCGATAGTTTGGGCTGAACATTAATGCAGAGGAAGGTCAAGGCCAGTTATTGAGAGGGATATATTAAAGTACAAGCCAAAGAGCTATTCTTCATTTCAAAAATAAAATAAAGTCATCAGATGTATCTGTGAACCTTGCCTTCCCATAAAGATTTTTTTTTTTTTTTTTTTTTTTTTTTAAATTGCATACATTTAGAAAAGATAATAAGATTATAAAATAGCCATTAAAACTCTCATCTAGTTTGAGGCTATTGTTCCCAAATGGGTCTGATCATTTTCCTTGCCAGGTTATGAAAAAACAGAAGTAATACATATGCTAATATTTGGCCTGTCTCTAATTGGGCCACTGATAACACATGTATTTGCTTGATGAAGGTAAAAAAAAAAAAAATTCCCACCTGCAGCTGGTGTTCAGGAAAAAAAAAGCTCAAAAAGGTTTCACTCTGTAATGGAAGTGAAAGGGAATCAATGTGTCAAGAGTACAGTATTTGTTCACTAAATACTGTTTCCGATACATAATTTATCCAGAATGATGTAAGTATTATATTATGACCACCTTCCTAATATTGTGTAGGTCTCCCTTGTGCCTTCAAAACAGTTATGACTCATCACAGAATGGACATGGGTCTTCTGAGGGTGTCCTGTGGGGTCTGGTAACAGGATGTTGTTAGTTGGGGCCTTTGGGTCTTTTTGAGGGGAGGAGCCTCTGTGTGATCATTCCACAGATACTTGATCAGTTTGGGACCAATTTGGAAGCCAGGCCAACACTTTTTACTGTTCTTAATGTTTTTCTTTTTTTGTTGTTGTTGTTGTTCCTAACCACTTTTTGTGTGTGTCTGTTTTTCATGTTTTGGCTGCAACCCGCTGGGGATGGCTGCTGCCATCAAGGAGGTGGTGGTGTCTGGTCTGGTCTGGTCTAGGTGGGTGTCTAAGTAACATTCAAGTGAATGCCAGGTCGAAAAGTTTCCCAGCAGAACACTGAATTGTCAAAATGGCCAATGTTATTCATTTCTCCATAAAGTTGTGGCTGATTGGTGTAGAGGCGTGTTTCTAATACTCTAGCCCTGCGAAAATGGACATTAAAAATCCATGTGCTTGTGTTCATTTTATTTATTCACTCTCCAAATTATGTCTGCTTGGCTGCCAATGTAGCTGGAAGCTGAAATCATACATGCTGATACTCTGAAAGCTAAAGAATCCTAAAGTGTCAAAGGTTATGTGTAAGCACTTCTCTCCAGGAAGAGGATCACAGCGCTGAGCCAGATTAAGTCTCTGATACCGCTGTTCAAACAGAGGGAGGCATTATTCCAGTTTGCTAAACAGGCAGTGGATCCACAGACATTGCAGCTCACTAGTTCCTCCCCATTAAGGCAGCAAAGTTTCTCTCTCTTGTTCTGTCTCCCTCTATTTTTAGCCACCCCTGAGATGAGAGACGACCCACCACTGCGGCGGTGGCAGGCGTGAGTGGGCGATGGTATAGCGAGAGCAAGAAATATTGATAGAAAGACAAAGAGTTCACAAAGCAGAGTGGCAGAAAGAGACAGGAAACAGGAAGAACAAAAAAGGGGGAAAAAATGAGAAAAATTAAAGGAGGACACGGAGGATCACTTTTATTGCTTGGAAAGCTTGAGGAAAATGATCTGAACCAAAGTTCACATTCACAAAATGGATTCATTTTCTCATCACCCAGCTTACAACATGCCTCCTAGCCGGGGTGCAGACATGCTGTCCTCTAGGCTACGGAATAACACTTTACAGGCATTATAAAGGCAAAAGGTGGAAAAGGAACTTGAGGAAGAGAACATAGAGAGCTTTAGTCTGCGGAGGAGTGTGGACATAGAGTGACAGGGAGAGAAACTCAAAGAGACTGTGGATGTACACTGCAAGCATCATGGTTGTCGCTTCACTCCATAAAAACTGCAGGCACAGAGAGAGGTGGCAGCTCATTCGTCCAATCCTTCATTTTTAACTGCGATGGATGGCCTCATTCATAAATGTAGATGGAGAGTTTCCTAATAGACGTAAGTAGACTGATCAGTCACAACATCAAAAACCAAATAACACTGACCATCTTGTGACAATACAATGTTCTGCTGGCAAATGTTTGGACCTGGCATTCATTTGGATGTTACCAGACCCCACCACCACCTCATAGCAATGTCACTCCTTGATGGCAGCCGTCATCCCCAGCAGGAGGCAGCCTGACACAGGCAGACACAAAAACGGTTTAGAAATGACTCATGAAAAAACACGAAGAACGGCACAAGGTGTTGACCTGCCTCAAAATTCACTTGATCCCAAACTGACAAAGTAAAGGTTGTATAACCATTTATAAAGCTTTGGGATTCCAAACCACTGCAAGACCCATTATCCACAATTGGCCAACAGTGGTGAACCTTCTCGGGAGTGGCTGGCCGACCAAAATTACCCCAAGAGTGCAGTGATGTGTCATCCAAGAGGTCACAAAAGATCCCACAACAACATCCAAAGTACTGCAGGCCTCACTTGCCTCAGTTAAGGTCAGTGTTCGTGGCCATAAGAAAGAGACTGGTAGCAAAAAGAACATAAAGGCTCATCTCAGTTTTACCAGAAAACATCCTGATGATCGCCAAGACTTTTTCGAAAATACTCTGTGGACGGACTTTACATCTGGTGTAAAAGTGTTTTGCCCGGCCTAGGGATACCTAAACATAACATAAAAAACAACTCTCCCTCTTCCACTCTTATGAAAAGGAAACAAAGAACACGGAGTGATGCAGTCCAAAATGAAGGGATTTATTTATCCAAGCGAACATAAAGTCTTTGGGGTGAGCATTACCTAAAACAATAAACAAAACAAGCTGGATTGAAAACTGACTTGCCTAAACCAAAAGAAAAAAGGAGTCAACACAAAAACAGGTTTCTAACCTCACTCTCTACCAACAAAACAAGAGAAAAGAAGGACCAAAGTAAAAAGGCTATTCACCCCTACTAATATGGGACTGCGAACTATTACTACTATTTACAATATTTACAGGACAGATAAAACATCTAATCTGTACATAACCGAGTCAACACGGGTAACAAGAAGGCCAGATCGGGTTGGCGTCGGAGAAGATCGCGATGCGGGGGATGCAAGGCAGCCAAGGCGAGCAAGCGAGAGAGACCTGTGTCTGTTGCCAGCTCCACTTTTGAAACCGCAGCCACAGCATTTCAGAAAAAGAACATCATAGCAAATCTGGTGGTGGTAACGTGATAGTCTGTGCTGTTTTGCTGCTTCAGGACCTGGAAGACATTTTTTTTTAAATGGAACCATAAAATCTTCTGTCTACCAAAAATTCCTGAAAGAGAATGTTGGTCCATCAGCTGAAGAGAACTTGGGTTCTGTAGCAGAACAATTATTCAAAACACACCAGCCAGTCCACCTCTGAATGGATGGAGAAATCCAAATGAAGACTTTGGAGTGACCTAGTGACAGTCCTGACCTGAATCCTATTGAGATGCTGTGGCATGACCTTAAAAAGGAGGTTCATACTCGCAAACCCTCCAATGTGACTGGATTACAATGAGTGGGTCAAAATTCCTCCACAGCACTTTAAAAAGACTCATTGAAAGTTAACACAAATGTTTGATTGCAGTTGTTGCTGCCAATCGTGGCCCAACCAGTTATTAGATGTAAGGGTTTGGATTTTGTTTTCCTTTTATTATGAAATTCTTAATTTAAAAACTGCATTTAAAAACTTTGTATTTTCCATTGACTAACATAAACATTTAGGTGTGACACACTTGCACAAAAAAAAGACAGAAAAAGAAATCAGGAAGGGAGCCGACACTTTTTCACACTGCTGTATTCAGTTTGAGAACCTTCTCTTATAGGATACCTTATGATTGTTTGTTCAAGTCATTTTCTCACCATGTAACCATAGAAACAACTGAAAAATAATTTCCTAAAAGAAGATACATGAGGATAGGTTCTGAAACTGAAAATTGAGTTCTCCATTAATTAATAAATATGAAGTTGTTTCCATCGAAGTGAGTGCACAAAATATGAAAAAATGTAACGTTCTGAGTCTCATGTTTAAGGCCACTCACGCATTACATGGGGCAATGAGTTAGCATGGTGAACAACAGCTGCTGAGGTCTTGTACAGTTTTAAAAAGACCAACACTAAGACAAGAGACAATATATAGAGAGAGACGATATAGAGATATACAGTTCATAGAGTCACACAAATACAGATAGAAGATGGTTAGGGAGGCTAAGGTTGGTGACAGAAGCATTTGAAACAGAATAAATTTAACATTTAAGTCTAGCTGTACCTGCTCGTGGTGCTCGATGCCCATGCTGACGGTGTTGATGAGGATGGCGATCATGATGCCTCGGTTGAAGTACTTGCTCTCCACGATGCTCCATAACTTCATCCTAATCTCATACCATAGGTCCTTGCATCGCTTCTTGGGATTACAACCCACATGGTTCCCTGAACTATGGCGGCCTTTATTCGCCTTCTCTTTATCACCAGACTGTACGCCCTCCCGGTCTGTTTCCTCCAAGGCTCCCTCTTCTGTTTCATCATTGGCTGCACTGTGAACTGGTCCCATACCGTCACTGAGCATCAGTGCCGCGGCACACTGAGGGCAACCATCTGTGGCAGAGGCAGCGGTCAGGGCCACAGGCCCAGCGGGCGAGGAGTTCTCTGGTTTATTGTGATGCCGACAGGGAGGACCTGATGGGATGCAAAAAGATGGATGGTGTTAAAGAGTGAGCGTGTGAAGCATCTGTATACTACTTTCTTTAAAGATCTTTACAGCTACACACCGTGTCTCAACACTGCTCTCCTCTCACGCCCTCCACGTCCATTGGCTTTCCTCTCCCTGCCTTCCCGCCCCCCTCTCCCTCTACCGACACCCCGAAAGCCACGAGGTTTCCCCCGCAGAGTGTTAAAAAGGGCAACAGTCTGTCTCCGGGCCTTGCGGAGGATGTGGCAGACCAGCTGGAAGAGCTCTTCGTAGCAGTCCCCGGGTTCACTGGCCAGAGTGGAGGAGGACGAACACCGAGCTCGCTGCTCCTGCATCAGCTGATGCTCCCGCTGCTTGGTCTCTGAGAACTGGGTGGCGATGACCACGAGGCACAGGTTGATCATGAAGAAGGAACCGATCTGGAGAGACGAGAGCATGAATACAATATAAAGGGTCTACAGGTCGAAGTAGACTACTCCATGCAATGATCACTTCTAAGCAAGTGCTTCTGACTATTCTCTGAAATTACAGACTGATTAGATTTATTTGTTTATCCAGAGCAGTTAGGCTACTGCTACCGCTCCACTGTTGGTCTACTGGGCTGAACAGTTACACACATAATACAATCCACTCAAGAATTTGAAGACATTGAACTGGGGCTCTTGTCCAGTTTCTTGTGAGTATATTCCAGAAATGTCACATTACAACCTGCAAATACTGATCTGAACTACCGGGAGAGACGACCTCTTCTTTCATGATGGTGTTGTAAGTCCAACAGTTTCTCTTCCTTTATAACCTGATGCCAGGAAGTCATCAGGGGATTCAGTTTGAAAAGGACACCTTCACAAAAATACTTGGGAGGTGAATGAACGAACCAGGACAGCAACAGGTTTAACCATTGTCACTGGGTGTCATTGCAAGTGCAGTGTTTGGACTTTGACAAGATGTATTCTCCTAAGTGTTGCAGGGATGTACCTGCCTCACAATCTTTTTGACGTCATGAGTGATAAGTCTTTAAGTCACATAAAACTTGATAGAGACATGATGAAGTATCATTGATACTTAATATACTGAAATCAAGTGTAAAGCCATTAACAGCCAAAGTTAAGTATCGTAATGTAAAAGTTTGCAATTGCTTTCCATGGACAACGATCAGTGACTTCCATTTGTAGTATCAGTACATAGTGCAGTACATATGTGTCCTGTGATAGAAAGCTGAGAAGCTGAAGACCTGTTAACTCAACATGAAGCTTGGAGTCAGTCAGGCTTTTGGTCTAGTGAACTTTCAGCCTGTTCGTGCACACAAAAGAAAATTAAAAGTTATGTAGTTGTTCTAAATGTTTTCTTTCACGTTGCCCTTCTTTGACATGGGCACGAACGTCAAACAATCCATGCCAAAAACCAAACCAATGCACCGCTGAGCTCATGCATTATTTAAAATGCTTGAGGGTAGGACTGGGTCTGTTTGAATAAGACTGAGAGACGATAACATGAGCAACCAGAAAACTGGACTTGCGCACTGCTATCAACCCCCTCATGATTAATCAAGGATAACAAAGAAAATGGTGAGATCTAAGTATAGACTGAGAAATAAAGACAGATGCAAGTGTCAGAAGAAGAAAAAGAATATATCACAGTCTCCCATTTCTTAAGTCATGAAATAATCACACTTAATGGCTAGTTGGAAAAAAAAAAAGTTTTGAAGCAACCATTGCTTAAACATTTGGTTACATTATTTCAGATGTACACCAATCAGGCGTAACATTATGACCACTTTCTAATATTATGTCGGTCTCGCCTGTGTCTCTAAAAATGTTGTGACTCATCAGGGAATGGACATGGGTCTATTTGATCTTGTGGGTTGAGGGGAGGGGCCTCTGTGAATCAACCTACAGATATTTAATCAGTTTGGGATCTAGTGAATTTGGAGGTCAGGGGTCTGTTTCACAAAGCAGTTTTAACAAACTCTGACAACTATAAAAAGGCAGCATCAATGGAGCCCCGATTCAACAAATCCCCATGGCAACAGGGAAGCGGAGGGCTATGTTTTTCACCAACCTCGAAGTGGAAATCCTAATGCGCTCATATGGTGACTTTCAACACGTTTTTAGAAAGAAGTCTAACACCGCTCCAACTGTAAAAAAGAGGGAGACGGCGTGGGAGAACCTTGCTGCTCGGTTCAGTGTGTAAGTTTAAATGTGGTCCTTTACAATCACAATAATATTACAGGGGAAAACTGCTTGAATTGTAGCCTATTCATTTATTTTATGGGTGCAATCCCGAGGGGGAGAAGTGCACTTGGCAGCAGCTTAAGATGAACTATAAAAGCATTGTTCAAACAGGTCAGACCTCGGCATGGAGGTACCTCATTCTGATCGTGTTTTACACTGTACAGTAAATATTAAGTGGCTATGTGACCGCGCAGCTTTATCCCCAACATAATGCTGTTTTCACACACATAAATGTCTTCTCATCTATATCATGTTCTGTTAAATACTTAAGCCTGTTTAAACTAACACAGACTTCTACTCAGTTTAACAGAAAGAAGGCAGGTGCCCGTAGTGTGCCTAATGGACGCCTGAGTCATTTCAGGGTTAATGAACTCAGAGTTTTCACTAAACCTGCTTTGTGAAACAGACCTCAGGTCAAGACCTTGTGTTGTTCTTCATGTTTTTTTGAGTTGTTCCTAAACCTGTGTGTGTGTCAGTCTGCATTCTGCTTTGGATGGTTGCTGCCATCAAGGTGTGTCATTGCTATGGGGTCTGGGTGTCTGGTCTGGTCTAGGTGGGTGCTACATATCTTAGTAATATCTACATGAATGATTACCAGGTCCAAAAGTCTCCCAGCAGAACACTGTGTTGTCACAAGATGGCCAATGTTATTTACTTCTCCTGTGAGGGGTTTTTATGTTGTGGCTGATCAGCGTATGTGAGGAAACTGTAATGCAGACTTGCAGTTCTACATGTTTTAAGCTCCATTCTTGCGAGAGTCAGCAGGTGAAACATTAAAAAGGAGAGAAGGAAAAAACGAAGAAAAAGGGCAAGGCCACCCAGAGAAGCCAAGACGATGTGGAAGAAAGGGGAGAGAGAGGCGAAGGGATTTGGAGGGTAAAATCTATGACTCTCTAGGCCGTGATCAATGGTCGTGAGCCTGATAACCCCATTCTGCTCCGTCTGAACCACTGGGGCAGAGCCGATGTGTGTGTGTCTGTGTATGCCAGTGTGTATAAGAGTGTGACTCGTGTGTGTGTGTGTGTGAGACTGATCTTCATCGATTGATGATTGAGATTTGCGGTCAGAGCGACTAGATGAATTTTTTTTCTTTTTTGTTATGACAGCTCACAGGACTCGTGGACAGAACGGGAAGCATTGGGTCCCAGCACCCGTTGGACATCTTCACTGATCCCATCAAATATTTATACTCACACTCTACTGGAGCTGCTGCAATACAATTAGATTAGCGTGTGTGTTAGTGTTAGTGCAGCAGTGACTATGTGTTGGAAACCCCCGGTACGTGTGAATGACAGTGAAGGCATGTACTGCATGATTGTGACTGAGCCACAATGTGAATGAGTGGCAGAGATTTATGAGCCTAAAACCATTAAAGCTGCATTGATTGGTATATTTATAAAGAAGCAGGCTCATTTAAGGTGGCAGCTGAGCGAGAAATCGAGAGATATAATACCTGCACTGCTATTCCACAGAGACTTTAAGACTCTGTTAGCTCATTGTTGCGACTGCATGACACATTTAGTGTTTGCTTTTTTAACAAATACTGTAGGTCCAAAGTACACAAAGCAGAAACCATAACCACAACCCAAGACATGTACATGTTGGTATATTCAGTAATGTACCAAATGAATCTGAATCTGTCAAGACCATAGACTGTATATAAAAACTGGCGTGAAGCCAAAGCAAGTAGAGCTCCTCCTTGTGACCATCTGCGTATAGGTTATAAGCTCCACCACCTCCATGTTAGTGGATGGGACTTGGGACAATGCTGGTACATACTTGAGTAACTAAAATGCAACTTCTCAGAAAAAATGTGCACTTATTTAACGCAGCAAACTCGCAAACTCAGTTTGGCCGATGCAATGAAGTGGGTAGTAGTAGTAAAAAGTTAATTACTCAGCACAGCCACGAAATAATAAGTAGAATAATGAACTGACATGTGTACACTAGAATTCAAAACTAAGACAAGCTAGCTAGGGTAACTATAGACTAGTGATGGGCACGAAAAGATTTAATTGATACCGATGCCATTGTTGATTCTGCTTATCGATCCGATTCTCTTATCAATTCCTGCTGGGAATTTTTGGTCTAGAGAAGATAGGAGTTTGTGGTTTTGTGTAAACAACAGAAATTTTATCGCATTTCTAAACAAGAGATAAGAGCTTGTGTAAGAAAACAAATTGGTCACTGGATCTTCACTAGCACTGCTCTGCTGAGACTTAGCGATAGCTGCACTCATTGACCAGAGACTGTCGAAAACATGGCACTCTCGGTATTTAATGCCATATATTGTCATCAAATGAAGTGAAGCCACACTTTTAGCAGTTTCAGTCTCTCCACCATTCCATCTTTCTTGTCGTCATGTGAGCGTCGCTTGATGTGAATGACGTGCTTCGACATAAAGAGGATTCTTCTTCTTCTTCTTACATTTTATGGTGGTTAGTGAACAACTTTTAGGTGCATTACTGCCACCATCTGGGCTGGGATCTTTTTATAAAGATTCATAAACAGAATCACTAAGGGGGATCGATGAACATGAAGGCTAATGATATCGATGAACTGAACCAGTTGGAACCGGTTCTTTTACAGAATCGAGGTGTAAGGAGCAGTCAGGTCAATGTCTGGAAACATTCCTGTTGTTGTTCTCACTACTCTACCAGCGTTTCTGTAATTGCTGGTGTTGTATGTTGAGTATTCACAGCGAATGTGTCAAACTCAAGCAGACATTTTCTTCCCTTGTGTTTTGTCTATTTGCATGTTGCGGTGAGTTGAGCTCTCTTGGCAAACAAACAAATCAGCGCATGGGCTGCACCCTGATACCAGGTATGAGCGAGTTCATGGGGAAGATTAAATGGTGGCAAATCTGGAGGCTGGCTACTCTGACCGTGCAACTAAACAGGCCCAGGGTGGCATTTCTGAGAGCTACACTCCACATGGCTGAGCCATTTCCTGCACAAAGCCTTTAATTCCGCTGATTGTTTTTGGATAAACCGCTGTACATGATGGTAATCACCATCTCCAACTCTCTCCATCTTTATCTCGCTTTTTTTCATCTGTCTCTCCATCTGTCACTTCTATCTCCCTCTCCAAAAGCTTTCGTCCCTGTTTTCATCTAGGTCCCTTCTAGCAGCCAGCCACTCACTCTTCATCCCACTCTGCCTCCGTCAGTCTCAATTCAACACACTTAATCTGCATGGAAGTCGTGTGAGTAAATTGCCAACGCATCTCCCTCTTGGTTCTGCTTGCCGCCTTCCATCTTTGAGTACTCGGCGTCACGCAGCATTAAAGAAAACATAATTAAAAGTCTCCTCATCAGTCAGTGAGACGAGGACAAGCTGAGATATATTCGCAGAAGTTTTTACCCAGAGAACAGCGGCGGTTAAATCACTTTCCTCCACCGAGTCTCTTTGTGAGACAAGCCTTGAAATGTGCCGTAACGAAGACGACAAGAGCATGACTGTGAAATCTTTCTGCTGTGGGGAAACAAAGACAGGCAAGCAACAACTGCAGGGAACAAAATCCAGCTATACGGCTTGGTCTATCACATGGTGAATTACTGTATAACAGATTAATCTTTTATTAGTGTAGATTTGCCTCCTCCTTTAGATAATGTGTCAGACATTTCTGCTTGGGGATACAAGAGGGACCATTTCTGTTTGAGTTCCACCGTAATGGAGGTGAAATTGATACAGAAATTGATGGATGGTTCAAGTTATAAGACGCTGAGACAAAGCTAAAACCAAGTGAACTTGTTCTTGCTCTTCATTCATTGATATACTTCATGTGTTGAAGCAAACATGAAGACAGACCATACAACCTTCGTGAAGGAGGGAAGGTTACTGGACTGGGCTGCATTTGTTTTAACCAGCGTAGTCTGATTATCTGGAAACACTTAAAGACTGGTGGAAAGTTAAGGTTTATTTTAGGAAGATAAGTCTGTGAAAGTTCTCAGTCATCCAGGTCAATATATCTCCTAAAACACTGGTCTTGTAGAGTTTCTTGAAGAAGCATCTAAGAAGCATCTTCAGCTCTAAAGAACTGGTGGGGAGTTGAGTTTTAAAAAATCAGACACTGACAGTTTTTGGACATTAACAGACAGTGGTTAAGCAAGTTTCGCATGGGCTACACCCACAGAAGCTAGTTAGATGAAACATTTTCAAGAAACTCTCGAGATAGTCCACTTGCCTTTCTCAAAGGTTTTGGGATATTCATTTTAGGAACATCTGTGGGTGGTGGCCACCTGAAACTATCATGACTAGGGTCTGTGGATGGCACAATGTCTGGATTTATGGGATATTGTCCAAATTAATTTAGGTTGTATCGTCTTTTCCTTATTAGTGGTTCTTTAATGCCCCATTCACGGCCGGAAAGACTCCAGACTTAAGGTTCAGTTCAGACTGATGCCTCCCAACGAGAAGGTCCGGGTTCGAGTCAGGCTCGGGCCTTTCTTGGTGGAGTGTCCATGTTCTCCCTATGTCTGCATGGGTTTTCTCCGGCTACTCTGGTTTCCTCCCTCCAAAGACATGCTTGTTAGGTGATTGTATATTGACTCGAGCCATGACTGTGAATGGTTGTTTGTCTCTGTGTTAAAACTTTGGTAGGCTGGAGACCTGTCCAGGGTGTACCCCATCTCTCGCCTAATGACAGCAGCAACCCCCTGTGACCCTAGTGAAGATAAGGTAGTAGAAGATGTGCCTGTCTTGTCCTGTTTAGTACTTTCTGCATAAGCTTGCACACTTTATGCACAGTCTCTTGTACGCTTTCACACTCTAATGTCACTATGTACTGCACCTATTTGACCCCTTTGTAAAGTAGCTAAAACTGTGTCACAATCCACCTCTCCAATTTAGAGAAGGGGTTTCTGATTTAATTGTGATTTTAATACTCTTATGTACATATTTCATAGCCTGGAAGTTTGACCAATTTCTGTGTAAATGGCTATTAATGTGGCGGAAAACTGGTCTGGAATCACTGCTTTCCACAATGACACCTACGCAGTGATACATGTCATCTGAGCTCTATTTAGTTGCATTTATATACAACAAAATGGCTCCGATTGGTTGTAGGACTATCCAGTTACATGCAGAAGTTATTTTGTTCTCAGTATTGGCTGAAACACGCCCCATAATGGGAGGATGTGTTACCATACTCATATTCTAATAAACACTGAGCTCTGCTACATAAGGTTAGATATTTTACAGTTAACCAGATCTCCTTTGACCTGTTGTTTTTTTTTTTATTAAATACATTATTTTTTTTATCAGTGTTGTTTTTGCTTTAATTTAATTTAATTTGCACTGCAGTCCATCACCACCTCCTGGTTTCTCCTTTTTCATCGATCCATCCCTTTCATATCACTACTTTCTCTTTCTCACTCTTTTAAGATCACTCATCTTTTCCCACTTTACACATCTCATTTCCATATATAAATCTCCCCATTCCCTCCTTTTTTCCCCTCCAATTTCATCTTCTTGATTCAATTTATTCAATAGTCCCCACCAACCCTTACTCTTGCCTTCAGTTATTCCCCCCCATTTTATTCTCCTGTCTCCATCCTTCCTCAGCGATGCTTTCACATCAAAAGGCGACACCATTATATCCCAAATTGTCTGCAGCGAAGCAGTTTTAGGGGCTTGATGAGGAAGATAATGTCCAACAAAAGCAAATTTGGTATGGATGTGCCCTTCAATGTGTGTGCGGAAAAAGAAGTGTGAACGCGTGTGCGGGTTTCTGCGTGACTGAGAATAATGAGCAGAGTGACAGATACATGAATGATGCTCAGTGTACGGCTCAGCGAGAAGGAGGAGATGAAATGAAGGCAGCAGGGGAGGGCACAAGGGGGGGCCGGGAGGTGGCAGAGATAAAGGGAAAGGAGGGACGGGAGAAGGTTTAGGAAAAGAGGGTGAGACTCGGAGGGGAACGGGTGAGGCGAAAGATGAAGGAGGGGGAGTTTGGAGGGTGGAAACGTAGATTTAGCTGAGAGTCGAAGATTGATCGACGGTGGGAAAGAGTGAGGAAAGCATGGTGCAGAGAGTGATGGATTCGAGGAGATATGAGGATGTTGTGAAAGATGACGGGGTAAAGGATGAAAGAAGTGTTCTTGGGGAAAGAGTAAAAGAGGCAAAGCTCGTGTCTGAATCTGAAGGCAGGCAATTAAAAGCGTAATAAAAAAAAAAAGACAAGACAGCCCCTGGGTTGGTGAAGAAGCTGGGACCGGCAGTCACGGCGCGTTATGAGAACACTTTTACACACATATGCATGCGCTCAGTGACAGTGACGGGCTAAAAGAGAAATATATTGAGGAAAACATGCGCCAGTGCTCACGCACAATAGCATATATGCATACATCCACTGAGGCGCACATACATATAGAGAGAAGCTAAAGGAGTGGAATTAAAAAGTGTTTCATCAGAACAAAGGGGGATTCTTCAGGGACTTCTGCTCAGATTTCATTGTGACACTGACAGATGAGTGTGTGTCTAAGGGGTATGTGTGTGCATGCATAGGTCCACTTGTGGGTGACAGAGAGAGAGTAATTGTGCATCATTATTCTTTCTTTGTCTGTTTTCCAGCTTTGAAAGGCATTCCATCAAGCTCGTGTGTCTTAAACCACCTCTTTACCACTAAACCACCATCTTAAAATGTTAAAATTTAAGATTTTACTCTTAGTAAACTTCACACATATAGTTTAACAAAATAAAATGTTATCCGAGATTTGGTTCGCATTGACCTCCTGAGACCTGAGTTTTGTTTGGTATGCATTTTCTTCTTCATCATGTCATTAAGAACTATAAAAACTAAGCATCGTCTTTGAACCAGAAGTCGTTTTCAGAAATAAAAATTATGTCCTCATGTGTGGACACGAGGATTATTTCACTGAGTATTAGAATATAGTCACCGATATGTAACAAAATATAGAAGCAGCTTTCCTGGCCAAGTGTGTTTGCACATACAAGGAATTTGATTCACTTTGCTCAGTGTTACAAAAAAAAAAGAAAAAAAAAACACTTAAATAAGCATAACAATAAAAGTGTAAGAAAAACTGTACAACATAAATTGCACTTTCAGAATAAATTTCATGTCTGAACTCAGCTGTGCAAAAGCTAAAGGCTAAAAGCTAAAAGCTTAAGTTCCAATGTCCTCAATCGAGTAATTGCTAATTAGCAACGTTATGGATTCTCACTACTATTGATAGAAATTGCATATTAAACTAGAAAAGTTTCAACTGTAACATTGGATGAGGTTTTGTTCCTTGTCCACTTTTGTTACGTGATCAGCTGCAGAATGAATCCACTGAAATGTCCGCTATCGTGTTATTACACACACTAGTATCTAGTTATGACCATAAAAGTTTTAAAGAAGCAGAATAAGCTGCTACAAATCTTAAAATTCAATGTACCCATATGAGGACGCAGGGTCCCAGGGAGGTTAGGTATCTACTTGATTTTCTTCATTTACCATATGCTGTTAAACTGAGATGATACTCAGGGGCATGTGTAAATGTGTACGTTCCAGTGGAACCACGTGTAACTCACAATTATAAGCAGGATGAAGTAGATGAAGTTATAGAAGGAGTGAGCATCCATCACATAGTACATGATCTCCACCCAGCCCTCCAGAGTGATCACCTAAAGGCAGGGGAACAAGTGACAGTAAGTTAAATTTCACAGGAAATCTGTTCTGAGGGTTGAAAGCACAAGTGTTCAATGAATACTTTCCATTCATGGATATTAGCTTAGTCACTTTTTGCCAAACAGTCAGATGAGAAGAGTTTACTAAAAGGCTACAGCCGCAGCTTTGCTTGCGATCGCACTGAAAACTATTGGAAACGGCTCTCCTTTCTCCAATCTCCAAAGTTATACCGATACTATATGTCATGTTTGTAATTCCTATTAAAGAAAACTAAGGTGTAACAATTATTATTTGCGAGGCGTCAAGACTGGAAATAGCAACTTGGTGGAGCGCGCGCTGGTTGCCTAGCAACTGTCTCTGGCTAGTAACAAGGTGTCAAGGTGCACAACCTGCTGTAAAACGTCAAAGTTAAATATATTTTTTATACGTAAAGTCTGTTCGGGTGAGCTCTGATTATGTGTTGCTATCTTTGGAAGGAGCCATACTAGGCATTTGCCTTTGTTTCCCAACTTTTGTGCTAAGCTAAGCTGTGGCTAGCTGCAGGCGGAAAAATTTAAATGGAAAATTATTCCATTCAGGACTATTGAATGGACTCCTTTTTAACGAGCTAATGAAAATCTCACATGTTCACGGAATGTCCTTTCACGATTTAGACCGTAATACAGCGCATATTGTTCTTTGCTATTGTGCGGGTATCTTCCAGGTTTAAGCCATGTCCCAAATGCATTCAGTGTTGACAGCACTGACAAAGACATGAATGGGTGTGGGAGAGACGCCGAACTTTATCTCTGAAGGATTATTTCACTTGTAAATCCAGGAAGAACTACAGCACAGATACCGTCTTAGCTATGTGTATGATCATATTTGAAACAGTTCTTCTAATGCTTGAGCCCATTTGAAGCATTGAAATCTAATTTATACCTTATTAGCTGCCCCGAGATTGAACAGAATATAAACCAGCAGGTGGATAAAAAGTCAGGTCAGGATAATGCTTTGCTTCTAAGTTAATAAAAAAAAAAATAATACCCACCTGAAAAATGACAATCCAGGCATACGCGATGTTGTCGAAGTTGATGGCACCTTTGTGGGGGTTGCTGTACCCAGTATGACACCTGGTGTAGTACTGGTTCCAGTTGACACACAGCCCCGCTACACTGACGCTACCGTTGGCCAGAGGCTCGGGGCTCAGGCCGAGCGACTGACGGTACAGGACGTCCTCTTTGTCCAGGCAGCACGTCCTGCCTCCCTCGCGGCGGGCCGGGACATCGGAGCAGGACATGATGCCGTTGTCGATGGGCAGGGAGCAGATGAAGGGACGCTCGTCATCCTCATCAGCCATGTAGTAGGGCCGAGGAAGACTCATACCGGCAGTGCTGGAAACATTGCGGAAGATGACAATGAGTACAACACTTGTTATCGAGTTTGGGATGTAGTGAATCATGGGTTGTTGAATCTTCTTCATGGGTTCTTTCTGAACTGTGTCTGTGTTAGGCTGCATCCTGCTGGGGATGGCTGCTGCCAACAAGGAGTGTCTGGTCTGGCCTATGTGGGTGCTACGAATCAATGCCGTGTCCAAAAGTTTCCCAGAAGAACACTGTATTGCTGTATTATTGGTCATAATCTTATGCCTGACCAGTACATATTGTGATTAGGAATAGTCTCTGACTGTGCTTCATCTGAAAATCAGTTTCGCTTTTATTATGTTTAACAGACGTCAGGGCATTGGAAGTGATAGTTTACAGGCATTAACATGATTATCAAATAGATCCATATACAGTAATTTCCTTGGGAATTTCCCATACGTGGCAGTCTAACATAGACATACTACACTCTAGAAACAAACCAGACCAGACAAATGTATCTGTACATGTTTAAGTACGCATCTAAGCCACTATGCCACCGAGCAAAACTGACTGACCTTCACGGCTATTTCAAGCTTTCCGTACGGTGTGAAATTGGAACTGAAAGCATGATGATCACAGAGGGATGAGTGGATGAAAGGTTAGAGAGACAGAGAGGGTGGAAAGACATGCACATACAGAAAGATTATATTTGTGAAGTTTCACTGACAGAAGAAGGATAGTAGCAATGGAGAACAGTCAGATGTTTGACGCTGATCCACAGCCATTGTGCTTCTGTGCCTGATCATTTCCTGATTTTTTGTTTTGTTGAGTACTCAACAGTGTCGGCTGTATTCTAAAAAAAAATGTATTGCCATCAGTTTGGTCATGTTGCACTGGCAACGAAGGCAGCCCAAGAGCGAGCTGTCGGACCGGCTGTTTGGTCTTGCAAATCGCCGATTTCACCCACTTTGTGTGAACTTTTTCCTTCTGTCCCTCCTTTTTTTCTTCTTTCACAAGTAGCAGAAAGACAAACACAGGCTGTCAAACATATTGGGGGCTGGGAACTGCCAATGCCAACCAAAAAAAAATTAAAAAAAATACCACACAAATGAGAGCAGCTAGAACAAAATCTACAGCAGCGTGGATTTGTGTTGTTCTTTTTAAAATGTACTCCTGATTTGATTTGACATGTTGTTGTTGACTTCTTGTGAAATTCTTGGAGTATTATTAAGTAAAGAATATGGACATACAGAGAACCAGTACAGAGTACCAGTGTTAGACTTAGGTTTAGACTTAGACTTAGACAAACGAGGGAAAATAATTGATCATAGTAACTTAATTAACATGAAAAGATGAGCTGTTATACAGCTGGATAGAATAAGGAGTAAAGAAAGTTCTGTAGCGAGACACAAAGTACATAGTATATTTTTGTGTTCAGCATGAAGTAAATGAATGTAACGGTTCCTGCAAAGCCACAACTAGATCGGTTTAATAGCTTCCCACAAGAGCTGCAAGTTAAACTAAAGTTTCTGAAAGAGAGACAAAAGAGGCAAGCAATATCAGGACCGATGGATGATGAATGAATTTTTATAGGAAAGTCGGGGACCAAACTGAAATAAAAAAAACAGATAATGAGGGTAAACGTAAATCTTAGATGAACAGGTTCATGAAGAAGTGGAAGCCATTGAGAAAAAACACAACCAAAGAAGAAGAGAGTGATATTGACTCTAAGAAAAAAAGGAAGGTAGCGGTTAAAGACCGAGAACAGCAATCTGAGAGTGGGTTGCTATTTAAAGGGCAAACTGGAGAATGAGATACGATTGAAATGTGGCGTTGGGCGGCAATTACATCTGACCTGGTATTTGAGGAGGCTTGATAGAAAAACAGCATTGTGCTACCGTGCCTCTCACTTATTCTGTGTATTTGTCATGCTCTGTGTGCCTCTGTCATCGACAGTATCTCTGTATTGTGCTGCAATGAATGGTAGCTATTATTGAGCCAACTGACCTGATCTGTATTTTATTCCGTTTTGCACGATATCTTTCAACAGGCAAATGATTCCTTGCATTTCTCCCCATAGTACCAATGGGCCATGGCCAAAAAACTGTGTTAGTTAGTTTGCCTACTTCAGATAATGCACTCATATAATTTGTAGATGTTAGGTGGAGGGTGAAGTGGTGTTCAGCCACTAAGAGACATGGAAGGAAATGTATTTCAGACCAATCACATTGGTTGAGTTCTGCATTATCGTGACGAGGTGCACATTTTAAGGCTACGTCATAGGGTATGCCGTAAGGTACACAGCTTCACGGCACCTATGTACCATGCAGAAGCATAAATCTGGCCTAAGCTTATCTCGGGCAAAAGCATGAAAGGAAAATTTACTGACAAGCTCCTCTCACTGTATCATATTGATACAAGCAGAACTGGCTCTAGACGTAGGTGATATAGACAGTGTTCGAGGGTGCAAAGTGCTGGACCAGGCCCTGCCACAATCCCTCAAACATGAACAAATGAATGAATGAATGAATCCACCGTGCAGTGTGGCAGAGTGTGTGGGGTGATGGGATTGCTCTATCGGAGCTCATCTTAGATAGCGATCTCATAGTCTTACTGACAGACGCCAACAAGGAAAAGAAGACGATATTGTCGTCATGAAAAGGCTGTCCAAGCCCTCAGGGGCGGATTTCAGGAAGTTGAGAAAAGAAGAGGCGGAAAAGAGGTCCCAGTGGAGACATATGTTGTCTTTTCTAACATTAAAAATGCTGTTTGATGAGGGCATAATTCACCCAAGGCACCAAAGTGGCTAATGCCTACTCTGGCTACACATATGGTACATTACGGTCATTTTGTCAAAGTATCTTGGATATACTTGGTTTAGACGGCAGTAATAGATGCCGAGAGTCAACAATACACTGACACAGTGATAATAAGTAGAGGCGTAGGACACAGGGCCTTCACCCAGGCCTAATGTGCCATTAGTTCAGGTTTATGCATGACGCTATTTAGTTAGGTTAAGAAAAAAGATCCTGATTTCAGGTTAAAATAGATAAAATGATGAAAAAGAGTGAAAGCAATCAGAGCAGCACAGGACATTTGGCTATCTTCAAAT
The DNA here is from genome assembly GCF_022458985.1 of Mugil cephalus. Lineage (NCBI taxonomy): Eukaryota > Metazoa > Chordata > Actinopteri > Mugiliformes > Mugilidae > Mugil > Mugil cephalus. The sequence continues at coordinate 25,846,265 of NC_061771.1, forward strand.
GGTGCCTATTGTTGTTGTGGTTGGGTTAACAATGGAGGCAACCGCAAACCTGACGCATCACTGTGTTGACGCTAAATGATATGTTGTTCATATGTCTGCAACCCCCGGCAGTTTTGACAAAATGCCAGTATTTGAGCCGCTGGACACAAAAGAGGGTGCTAGGTTTTAGATAGGTTTGTTTTATTTATATGATCAAATTTCCGTCGGCCCAGTTTCTACCTGCAGGAAGTCTTCAGTAATAAATAGTGTATATAAGTCTCTTTTTAAACATAGGTCTTTTTTTCCACCGAGTGTAAACATACTGTCATAGTGTTTCATTAAATGTAGACACAATTGTTTCTGTCTGATTACTTTGAATTTGTTTTATAGCTCCTTAGTCCAGAGGGTCCAATCTAATGATGGTTACAGGCCAAGCAAAGCTGGCTATCTGCATCAAACAAAATGCTACAGCAACCATTAGAAATTGAAGGACAAACAACTCTCCCTTGAAGACATTTTAGCCAGAGAAGGCAGATGGTTTGAATAAAATTAAAAGGCCACATCTATGTCACATTGGAAAATCCTTCTTTGAACAGGAGAGGTGGACTCGGATGTAATTTGCCATCAATCGACAACACAGTCTTATCATCTCTCCTCAAGAAGTTTCACCTCTATTCACACCTGGACACTGGAGCCTTTGACTAACAATGGGTCATTAGAGTATCATTCATTGGAGAAAAGGGACAGGGTCAAAAAAAAAAAAAACTACAAGTGAGTATCTGGTCATTAACAGACACTAGTCAAGAGAGTATCTAATGGGTAACAGCGCCAATCAATCCTTTAGAACCGAAAATGCTACTTGTATGAAACGTCTTCATGAAACTCTCCAATTGCCTTTTTTTCCCCTTTTTTGGAAATAGTGTCATCAGTTTGCATTGATTTGTGCCACTAATTAAAATCTGTGTGTTTCAGTGTGACACACATCCAGAGATTTCCTGTTGCGTCACATAGATCACACATTGCTCATTAAACTGTCAAAACTTTCACAAACTCCCTAAAACAAGATATATATGTTTTCCCAAGAAGATCCTTTTAGACGGTGGAAAATGTACCTCAACCAGAAACCAGTATAGTGAAAAGACAGAAGCAGGAGCTTAACGTTTGACTGGATGTTATTTGAGACTTATATGAGTGTAGCATTAATAAAATGAGAAATGTCAAGTGCCCCTCTATTCCTCTCTCTATTCTTAGCGCTGTTTGCCTGTCAGGAACACCGGCTCAGCACTCTCATTTCAGAGCTCTGCAAATTTCTGGTTTCACTGTTGTGCGTCTGCATGGATGTATCGACCCCCCATATCGCCCGTTTGTATTTTTGTTGCAACACCAAAACAAAGTTGTCCATCCACTCAGTCCACTCTCATGCATGTGACTGAGCCAACATCCAGCCACTGCAGATATCACAGCCTGCCTCATTACCAGGTCAGATATCGACTGCGTGTCCTTGTAAGCCGAGGTGATTACGTTTGCCACCAGACGGCGTCAGACGGACAGACAGCAGTCATTTCACACCTGAAGGGACGTTGGACTCCTGACAGCGGAGGCACCGGCCAAAAGCCGTACGTTCCTGCTCTGGTTCCTTGAAACTCCGCAGCCTGATTTACATCAATCATGCACTGTTTGCATCAGCACCGTGGTTAAAAAAAAAAACAAAAACGCTTGTGATCATGCTTTACCATCATTTGATGAGATTACTGAATTAACTCAGGTGGATGTCAGTGCATCCCATGATTACGTCCCCTCCTCATCTCGGTTTTTGAACTGGTTACTATGGTGATAGGCTACCCCAATCTCATCAGATCATTATTTTCCTCTCTCTGGACTCTGCAGTGCAAACCGTCGTCCAGCCCACTCTTCCGTGCAGCCAAGCCGGCCTAATCAAACACTCGGCCAAGGATTTGGTCTCCCTGGGTGCAGACAGAATCCCACTTATTGTCTGAGCTCTGTGTTTTTATTTTTTTTTTCTCACAGTGGTATTAGCTGTACTCTTAATCGTGTCACATATGGGAACAAACCTGTTGAGCTACTGGCGCCTAATTCCGACTTGCTATTTTCCTCCGGCGGTTACCAGGGAACATAAAAACATAATTCACGACTGATTGTTCATCACTGACAATTTATAGTTTGCCTCATTTTCTCAAATGTCAAAGTCAGTCACGGAAATCGCCTCGGCGTCTTTACAGCTGAACAAACAAGAGAGAATTATAGCTTGTTTTCACTTCTTGGTCGATCTACTTCAGCGTCCGCTGCATGGAAGTCAAAAGTTGCTGACATCTGACAGACAGCTGAGACTATGGGTGCAGGGCAGAAACATATGCCGCCCACAATCTAACACACGGAAATACAAAAAAAAAAAAAAAAAAAAATACTAGCACTGTGCCTCTGAAGAACACAAGCAGAGAGTGAGCCTAAATCAACAACAAAGCTTTTGCACACCTCTGTCTTTGAAGCGACATGACAGCAGAGAAATTGAATTTCTGATACTTCGGCCAAAATAAATAGCCTCCAGCCGCTGAGATAGAGAAACGAAAAATACCAAGACATGTATATAAAAAAGTGATGTAACTGTAAAGGTTACAGATGGGAGGAAACAAAAGACACAGTACAGCGGTGTACCTCCCAATCTCCCCATATTACCACCTAATTTCTATTTTTTTTTTACCCCGCCCTTTTTTTTCAGAAACGATACTCTAGAAGCATTTAATAGAGCTTGTCTATAAAATAACATTTATAGTACGCACATATAGTTGTGCATCATTCGGTCAAGAAAAAACCCTTTCCCTGTTATGAATAAGCCCTGTAAGAGATGTCGATATATCATGTCCTTGTAGTTAACTTACAATTACACAAATTTAAGGAAAAAACATATATTCATGTGGTTAAACAGCCGAGGATGTTTGCAAAGTTTCCATGTAGGGTAAAGTTTTTCATATTTCCTGCTCAGAGAGATATGCGGGCGGTCATATTCTGAAGTTTGCTCATGACACAGCAGTGGTCAGATGCATCAGCAGTAGCGATGAGTTACCGAACAACCTCTGCACGAATGTGAAGAAGTCAAAGGACACGACTGTGGGCTTCCAACGTCCCCCTCCCCTTGTCCCTGCACGCATCGGAGGATCTGCGGTGGAAGTGGCGTATTGCTCAAATACTTGGGTGTCCACCTGAGTAACGACCTGAGCTGGAGTAATAACACCTCCAGTCTGGTCAGGAACACGCCCCAGCGCCCCTGCTTCCTCAGATGGCTGAGACGTGGCGGAGTCGGGAGCTCAGTCCTCACCTCGTTCTACAGGTGCGTGGTGGATCACTGCGTGGCATGGCAGCTGCTCAGCTGCAGAGAAGAAAGCTCAGCGTGGGGCAGTGAAGGACATTTACACCTCCAGATGCAGGAAGAGGGCAGAAAGGACCCCAATCATCCAGCACACGCACCCTTTGTCCCCCTCCCCTCAGGCAGGAGGCTACGGAGCATAAAGAGCAGGACCACCACACTGAAGAACAGCTTCCTCCCAGAAGCTCTAAGACTGTGTGAACTGCACAACCCACTATGTTGCACAGATGTACTTCTGCTGTTTTGTTACTTCTGTTTTGTTGTTATTTATCATTATTTATCACTCATCACTTTCTTTCTTTTATTTATCTTTATTCTTAACTATACTGTTTATTTCCATCTATACTATTTTACTTAGTATCTACACATTATAGTTACTGCAGGAAATAATCCAGGACCTGAGTGCATGATTTCACTCATGCTTCTTCATGGTTGCGAACGACAAATAAATATCCTTGAATAATGACCATCATCTTTATTTACTGCACCTTCATGCACTGCTGCAAACAATACGCCGGTGGCATCACTCCACATGTTACCTGCAACGTTAGGGAGGGGACAAATAAATAAATGAATAATTCATTTAACATGCGTGCTCTGACTGAATACGTGCCGTCTCCCCAAGACTTCAAGTCACGGCCCAGGAAATGACAAACAGCAGCTGTAGCGCACCCCAAGTGTCGTCGGTGTTTACTTGACACACACAGCACTCTAAAGCGACTGGACCTTAAGATGCCGACAGAGGAGTGGTGGATTTTTTTTTCAGGTTCTAAGCCCTTATACCTTATTGCATCTACTCTGAAATAAAGTTAGGTTGTTTAACAACAGAGTAGCAGAGTCTGAAGGGAGCGAAGAAGAAGAGCGCCAGTTCATAATTAAGAAGCAGATTTGATTCGGAGATCATCATATTTGCTTTGTGGAAATTTGCGATAAGCATCATTATATTAGAACCGGAGCGGCAGAGGATAGAGGGGGCCTTCATTTCACTGTAAATTGAGGAGATGATGTAATTAATGTTCACACAGCAAGATGGTAGACGAGAGAGGAGAGGTGACAGACACATGTATATATGTAAGTACTTATATACATAGCTGCAGCTGCAGCTGCAGTTTGTTTTATGCATGTTAGTACTTCCACAAGCTAAAAAGTGTACATTTATACCATAGATCATAGGTGTTCAACAGGGGGTCCACAACCCCTAAGGGGTCCGTGGAGGTACTGCAAGGTGGTCGCAAAATCTTTGGTTGATTAGACATTTTTTATATATATCTTTTCATTTTCACCACAATTTCCCCCCACAAATTTTTATTTCTTTAAATACATGTTAACACGAATCCAACATATTTCAGTAAAGGGATAAATGGAGGCAGAAGACGTTATCTTTCAGTCAGCACTTCACTTATTCAGCGATACAGCTGCTTCGACAGCACCATTTCACACAGACCTCCGCGCTAGCTGAGACCTGTCAGTCTAAGCCTCCTGTACACAGTAAGCTCCGCCTCTATCGCTGCTGAGCCAACCACAAGGCCGCATATCACACGCTGACTCTGTCAGGTTCCCTGCAATTGCCGAGAGCCTATTCAGTCCCCAGGAGAAATCCCAGATGCACGCTGCAATGTTAGCAGAAGAGAAGCTAACAGTGCAGCTCGCTCCCATCAGTCAACTACTGAGGCCAAAATGGTCAGTCACTGTCCCTACTACATTTAGCTATGTCCAAAGTTATAACTTCACCATACTGTTGCACATGTTTGAAGTAAAATATATATATATATATGTTTGAAACTGTGTATTATTTGAACATTGAATGCAAAATGATAATAATGTATATTTATAAAAAGCACTAGACCTAGCATAATATGGAACACATAGTAGGTAGCTGGTCCCTACTGCAAGTAGAGCTCCCCCTGGTGGTTGACTGTAGTATAGGTCGTAAGCTCCGCCCTCAGTGTTAGTGTAAGTGACTGTGCCCAACACTAAATCAAGGATAGTTTCTGTCATCTTATATTCAAATGTGAATCTTTCTGATACGAGAAACAAGATGTGACATCATGATGACTACAGTTGCCCTGCGAACCACAAATTATGATATGCAGACATCACACACACACACTCTGACAAGTGGAAAAACACCCAGCGAGACAGACTAACATGCCGTGGATCTCTGAGCGTCACGTCGTCTCCCACTCCTTCCCACAGACTGACGCATGGACCAGAATTGTGACTCACAGTGTGAAGTTCTCCTCTGGGTAGCAGCGGTTCCTCAGCAGCCCCGCCCACAGCTGCACCCCGATGATGCCGAAAATGAAGAAGACAAAAAAGCAGAGGAGGAGGACGTTGCCCAGCATGGGCAGAGTGTCGAGCAGCAGGTTGACCAGGATGCGCATGCCTGAAGAGAGAGACAAAACACTTCTGTGATGACACATCCCGCGATGGCCTTCAACACTAAACTAAAGGTGACACATCTCTAATGAAACAGCGCAGCGCATTCGCAGTTTGCGGCATTTTTTCAGAGGTCATGGTCCAAACAAATGTAGCTTTTAACTGAAGGTCGCTAATCTATACACTGTTTACCTGTGTGTGAAATGGTTTACTTTGGCGTTTAGCCGGCAAAGCACCTGGATTCACACAAGCTTTGTGAGCTCAAAAATAATCCATCTTGCTGATCCATAAAGGTTTGGACCCATCAGCATCATATGAGGAATTACTGGCTGCTACAGGTGTATTTTATTACTACATCACCATCTGTGGTGGTGACAGAGAAGAGGAAGCTAGTCCAGCAACCGAGTGTTATAGAAGGTTTATCCTCAGACCTGCCAGGCATGATTTTGGAAATTGCCAGTCCTTTGCTTAAAATTCACAAGATTACTTCAGAGATTGTTCTGTGTAACAAACAATCACCAGTACACCAGTCAGCCACAAAATTATGACCACTGACAGGAGAAGTAAATAACATTGACCATCTTGTCACAATTCAGTGTTCTGCTGGGAAACTTTTCATCCCGGCATTCATTCATGTGGGTGTTACATAGACTTGCACCACCCACCTAGACCAGACCAGACACCCCCCATCCCATAGCAATGACACTCCTTGACGGCAGCAACCCTTAGGACCCAAAGGCCCCACCACAGGACACCCTCATGTCCGTTGTCTGATGAGTCATAATTGTTTGGGACGCACAAGGGAAATCATTTGAGTACAAAAACCAAACCCAGACTTCTTTTTTTTTTTTTTTTTTAAACTAAACTAATCTCCATGTGGTTGACTAGCCCGTTGGTTGTCATGGAGCCGTGCTGCTACTTTAAATCCACACAGCCCCCCCCCCCCCCCCTTCCACTCCCATGCAGAAATGTAATGCTTATGCTTCCATTTCCATATAAGCAGCCGGATTATCATAATTGGCTAATCAATCACTAATCCCCGCATTAATTGTGATCCCATGGCCCATTACTTTGGATCCGAGCTCTATGAAGGAACCAAACCAGGGGTTAAATTCTGTCTGTAAAATGACTGAGGATTGATGGAGCAGTTAGCCGGCTAATCAGGGTTAAGTGGGCAGGCGTCTTTAGGGGGTCTCTCCACATCGCGTAATAAGGACGTTCTGAAGATGCAGAGGACAAGAGAAACCCAAACATCGTCTTTAAACAGTGACATTTTTGTGAAAAAAAAAAAAAAAACAATAAAAAAAACTTCTTATTAAATTGAATTTATAAATTCTCTCTGGACGTTAAGGGAACGGCCCCATTAGGGACACAAGAAATGGTTTAATTCGCCATCTTCACACTGCACATTTCTCACGATAATTTAAATCTCCCTTTTGGGGGAAATGATTTAGTTTCATTTATTAAAATATAAGCACTTTTTCCTCTTTCATCCAATTTGATATAGAACACATGACCTTGCGTGAACAGTTTGATGAACAGAGTTTGCTTTTTTGACTTTAATGATGAATAAGTCGTTGGTGCTGAATTCCTAAAAGTGCAACCCACATGCTAAAAACATTCTTCATTTTATTATTATTATTTTTTTTTCTAGTGCATTTCTGTTAATAGACTTGGTTCAGCCTTTAAACATTTAAATCGCATGATTGGCTTTAACCCCGCTCTCTAAATTGAATCACACCTACTTTTGCGATAATTGACTTTAACAGTCTAACCCTTGCAGTGCTGAGGGCAGATATTAAGCATCAGAGAACCTGATTTCCTTTGAGAAAGTTGAAACAGACGTCTCTTTTCATCACGCTGATTAAGTCTGTTTGAAGTCAGTGGGCAGGGAAAAATAAATCAAGCTATGGGAAAATATTATCATCACAAGTTATTCATCAAAAAAAAACTAGACAAATGCTAACAATGGGCTTTTAAAAATAGAACAGGAATACAACACAGGATAAAAGGATCACATATAACAGATTTGTTTGATTAAAAATGGTTCTGATCAAGAGAAAATAATTAAATCTATTGGAATAAAAGAATTGGCCTGATTAATGGGTCGTGGTATGTAACTGATGCTAAACTGCAAAGCAAAGGTTTGTTTTATATAAACTTCAATTATTTAAAATAACTCGGAGTAGAATATGGGAGCAGGTGCAGGTGGATGGAACGAAATGTTGGGAGTAAAAAGAAAAGAGAGGAGAGGTATGTTAGAATAAAAGTAACGTAAAAGAAAAAGGAGACACAACGAGGGAGCTAATGACTTTTTTTTTGTGGTAAACATGTCCAGCCTTTTAACCGGTGGCCACTGGGAACCGGACATGGATAATTTCCATTAGCGACATTAACCGACTTTCAGATTCGCCAATGAGCATGTGCGCAGTCATTTGGGAATTACGTGCCTCCGCATGTGCGAGTGCTTGTGGTTTCGTGTCACGTCACATTTCACCTGCAGAGTGTTTATTGGTGTATTTATGGGGCGCATGCACAAGTGTGTCTCTCCCACGGCATGGAGATTGAATTATCCCTTGAGATGAGCCCTGTGGTAAATTGTCTTTAATAAAGAAGAAAATTGCTTCTTTACTCATCAGCCAAATAAAGTTGAGTGAACCTTTTGGCAGCTGGTGCCACCGCAACGCACAACGATGTTTGTTATAAATTGACCTTTTCATCCTAGGGCCTCTGTGGCTGGCGCTGGTGCAAGATAAGTTGACAGGTTTGTATTTATGTTGGTAATTGTCTTGTCGATACTTGATAAAGCTTAAGTGACTCATTGAGTTCCAGTTGAAGGGAGATTTCAATGCTTCCCTGAGCCAAATCCTGTCATCAGAGAAAAAACTAATATGATTTATGGCCAGGCCTTTTCAGCATTTAAAAGTTTAAGGATTTAACTCCAAAATCAGAATTCTGGTATATTTTGCATGTACATGACAACTACTGCGTAGAATAGTTATGTTTATAGAGAGATTGTGGTTATTGTTGAGACAGAGGTCCTTTTTCATTGTTGTCGCAAGCTTGACTAGGACACCTGCGCTTCACTGACTGTGACAAAACAAGATGACTACTGCGAAAATGCAGTGTTGGGGACAGGTTGTCGTACAGTACACTAACAATAAACCATACTCTAAGTATATTGTGCTTTTTGGGTGTTGTGATGCTTAAGCAAAAGCCTACTGGCATGTTAAGGTATTTAACATATTCAAGATGTTAACATGTGCCCATGCGCACTCACTACTTAGCAAAAAAACATAAAATGTCACCTTAAGCTGATGGAAATGTCAGTTTTGCAGATATATATATATATATATCAACATATTATACCCATCAGACATAACATTATGACCACTAATGTTGTGTAGGTCTCCCTCTAGTTGTGACTCATCAGAGAATGGACATGGACCTTCTGTCCTGTGGTGTCTGGTAACAGGATGTTAGTGGGGGGTCTTTGGGTCCTATGGGTTGAGGGGAGGGGCCTCTGTGGATCACCCCACAGATACTTGATCAGTTTGAGATCTAGGGTTAGCCTTATTGTTAGGAGCCATGGTTAAGGTTAGGGTTAGGGTTAGAACCTTGTGCAGTTTTTCAAGTTTTTGAAGTTGTTCCTAAACTCCTGCTGCCATCAAGGAGTCTGGGGGTGCCTGGTCTGGTCTAGGTGGGTGCTACATGTCTAAGTAACATCCACACGAAAGCCACATCACAAAGTTTCCCAGCAGAACACAGAATTGTCACAAGACGGTCAATTCACTTTCCCTGTCAGTGGTCGTAATTTTATGGCTGATCGGTGCATTTAACCAATGGTACTTTAAAGTAAAATAAGTAAATAAATAAATCTAAGAAAAATATCAATCAAAAATACCTCTTGTGAAAATGATTTCCATGAGCCATTGTCAAAAACCACTATATTTCCATTAACCGCCAATGTTTTCATTCACGTCTAATGAAGAAATTAATGATTTAAAAAAAATAGTTGTTGTTGCATAATTGAAAAGAATAAATAAAAAAGAAGCTGTTTTCATTTTGCCAAACGTGGCTCACACCCACAAACAACCATTCCTTGTGGCCCAATAAAGACCAAATACTCCGTATTACATCCTCCAATATCTGAGTTACGGGAAGTGTTGCATTTCATTCAGTTTCAATAAAAAGCTACAAGAGATTTTGGCTGGTGACATGAAACAATAACCACAGGCAACTAAAATATACCATTACGTGTTGCCAAAATACAGTCCCAAATGTGACATCTGTCTGCATGCTGAAACTACCCAACTAGCTTAAGTGTCTAGGAAACAGAGAAGCCCATGATGGTGCCAAGTGCTTTTTTTTATATTTTATTTCTTTTTTGTTATTACCTTTAGATTCAAGGTCTGAGGAAAATAACGACGCTCTGATTTATGCCCCATTCTGAGGCACTTCCCTTAAAAACTATTTATTACACTTGTGTGTGAGTGAGCGCTTTCTTGCTTGTCAAGCCATCTGCATATTATTAAGACGTTTAAAAAATGAGCGCGATGGTTACATGACCCCTCTTCCTTTTCTTCTAATATCTAATCACCCCCCCGCTTCTCGTCATATCTCCCTCACTCCAGAGTCCTCAGTCCTCTCCGTCCCTCTCCCCTTTTATCTCTATTCATCCGACGACTCCCTCCATCCCTTGCACTTCCTCGCCTCTATCTATCATCGTAATAGCCTGCTCATCTGAGTTCCCCCGCATCTCTCTCCTCTCATCATCCTGCTCTTCCTCTCATCCGTCTTCGCCTATCCTTCACGGGCCCGGATAATCCCCTCCTCCCCCACTTCATTTATTTCTCTTGCCGCCTTTTTTCCCCCTCCTGTCTCACCTTATTTTTCTTTTCTTTCTTTTTTTTATCCTTCCTTAACCCAAATGCAATGTCCTTATTGAAAGGATGCTGAAAGAACTACAAAGAGAGCATCAGCCCTTTGTGTCTATTTTTCTGTCGTCCTCGGGATTATTAAAAGGGTTTGGTGACTTTCTTACAGCGCCTCTTTTCTTTCTTTTTTTTTTCTTTAAAAAAAAAAAGCGAAGCATTTCTCCGTCGGCCTCAATTACTGACAAACCAACAAGAGACATTTGCTTGTGGTGTTAGGAAGGGAGCTCTGCGAATAGAAACGTCCCCTCTGCGCACCGAACTGCCAGATTAAAGCCGTGAACATGGTTCAGACTGAAATATGACTCACCGTTGCTGGTGTTCTTTCCTCCTAACAGAGATGCACTGAAAACAACCAACTCATCAGCAAATTATGTCCAACCAGCACAAAAAAAAAAAGGCGCAAGCGATTAGGGACGTAATAGAGGTTAAACGCTTACAACTTTTGTAATGCCGAACTCAACATTTGCTTTGTTGCATGAGCTTTAAAAGCTAGTAAGTAAGCAGTTTTGCTATGGCATGTCTGTAGGACACTGGTATTCAACAGGGGGTCTGCGGAGGTACTGCAAAATCTTTGGTTGATTAGACATTTTCCAGCACAATTTTAAATTTCTTTAAATACATGTTAGTATGACTCTATGCGGAAGACGTTATCTTTCAGTCGGCACTTCACTCATTCAGTGATACAGGAGCTGTCTCAACAGCGAACAGTTTTACACAGAGGGCCACACTAGACCTGTCAATCTAAGCCTCCTGTACACAGTAGGCCCTGCCCCTATCGCTGCTGAGCCAATCACAAGGCTGCATATCACATGCTGACTCTGTCAGGTTTGGCCCTGAGCCAATTCTTTAAGGCAAATATTATTTGAATAGTTTAATATTGAATGCAAAATGCTAATAATAACATATAAACAGCACTAGGCTGAGTTTGATATATAGTAGGTAGGGGGGTCCCTACTTAACCTCTCCATCAGTTTGGGGGTTCCTGGACCTGAAAAATGTTAAAGACCTCTAACGTAGACTGTCCTAGCCTTCTCTGTTCGGATAACTGGGTGGTTTAATTCAGAGTTTTGTTTGAGGGTAAAAATTGAGTTCCACGGGTGAACGAAATAAAAGCAAGGGCTCTTCCCATGACAGTATCCAAAACGTTAAAGAAAGTCAAACGCAGGGTTGTAGAGGTTCTTGGAGACGTTTCATCCAAGTATCTTCTTCAGTTCTAAAGGGCTGGTGGGGAGCTGAGGTTGAAACAAATGGAAAATCCTTCTCTGAGATTTAATCTGCCATCAATCCGTAACACAGTCTTAAGGCCTGTTCAGATGTTGTGTTATGATGCCATGTGGGCGGTCCGATCACATAAAAGACAAGGGTGAACACCCCCAGGATGCACTGAGACCACATTTTAGAGATCTGATCTTTGACCACGTTTGGCCCTTAACATCTGTCCTCAAGAAGTTTCACACCTCGAGACTGGAGCCTGGAGACTTAAACCCCAACTCCTCACCAGTCCTATAGAACTGAAGAAGCTCCTTCAATTGCTGCATTTCCATTAACTCCAGAAATGCACCTAAATGTCGCAATAAAACACTGGTAAGAGAAACATTAAAAAAAATAAATAAATAAAAAATCAAATATCACTAAAAAACTTTTGCGCTCTCCTGACGTGGTTTCTCAGACGTGGCAAAAGTGCTACGGAAACACTTTTTTTCACATTTCCCCATCACCAGAGATGACGCAGGGGGTCATGTGACCAGTTCTGACGTCCATCTTCCTGGATGGTAGTAAAGTCTCTCACGACAAGAATTTAGGAGAATTATGAGATATGAGAGCAGTGTACCTTTCAATGGAAACACGTACAAAGCACAACTGTACTTCATTCAGATATATTGCTTTTATTTAGCAAATTACTGTAATGGAAACACAGCCTTCTTTAACGATTTTTTTTTGGATACACCATGACCTGGATGACTAGAACCATCACAGACATATTCACATGACTGCCTTGTAAAGAGTGGAGATGCGTTCCACCTGCAAGTGGACCATGCAACATCAACAAAAGGCTTCACAGTGGCCAGATGTGATTACTTGTGGTGGTCGGCTGCTGGATGATCTCTCGCAAAACAAAATATCGATCTTTAATGTGACACATAAGCTTTCCTCAGAGGAACGCTGTGGATCTGTCATAGACCTTATCTCACTAAAACCCATTTGCTCATCTCAAGATCAAGAAAAATACGTTTTTACAAGGCACGGCTGATTCTCAACATCACCATTTCCAGCAAGCTAGGATGAGCCTACTGGGAAATCTAACCTCTTCAAGACAACAAGTACAAATGTTTTCAAGGCTTAAATTGTAATTCCACATTCTTGCTGAAGGGACTAATCTAAGCAGAATTACGAAAGGTTTTAAATCCAGCGTCCTCTAACCAAACCAAACCATTGACCAACCATATTGCAACCACAACATGAACACACACAGAGAACGCACATAAATACATGATGAGGATGAGTGGTTGCGATCAAGCTGTTGCAACTGATGGACTCCACCTCCCTGACTCTACCATTCAGAATTCAAAAGAGGAGACCTTGAGGGTAGTCTATTCCTCCCTTTGAATACAAAATAAATCACTCTCCAGAGAGAAGAAGATGAAGAGAGCAGAGAGGGAGTGGACGCAATGGGGAGGAATCGACATTTGTGGGCTGACCCTGCCTGAACCGAGCATTGGCAAGCGTAAACTGTATGAAAAATAAAGTCGCTATAGTGATAGAGAGGGTTTGAGTGGGGGGACATGACAGACGGGTTGCTTAGAAAAAGAGATGTAAAGAAAACAAATGGACAGGAGGTGGGAAAACACTGGGACAAAAATGAGATAAAGCAAAACAGAGTGAGGGAAAAGAGACTGACGGACGACTGCTGTAGCAGAAAAAAGTCAGTGGCTGATGCATGTTCATGTATGTTCTGTGTCAAATACAGAAATCAAGCAGCGCTTCTCCGTGACCAATCAAATTGGCTTCACTCGCTTTCAGAGAAGAAGAAAAAAGAAAAGCTGAGTTTATTATGATGCAGATTTACGAGCTGTGGGAGGTTCGGCAATTATAAAGGAAGCAAAACAACGTTAACTTCAAGCACCGCCATATCCGACTCAGAGAGCACTCGTAGCTTCTTAAAATGATTGCCTGCTAGGTACAATTTAGGCACATAAAGCACAACAGCAAGCAGTGGCAGGCTCTGATTATTCTCATCAGAAAGGACAGCGGCGGAGCGGCACTCTCAGAGTGGAAGTGGAGGAAGAAGCTGGAGAGCTCCCGACAGTTCAGCGACACCTGATCGTTTCAGCGATGGGGGCTTCGTTGCCGGGGAGAATTTGCGTGGACTGGAAACTGCTCGCTGTGGATGAAATTACTTTTTAGGAATTTAAATAGCCCCTTACACTCAGGGAGGCATCTGAAACAAAGGCTGAACAGAAATTAGGCGTGACCTCCCTCAGAGTATGTGCCAACATCGTAATCCAACACGGCAGAAATGTTATCAAAAACGAAACACGTTTTTTAGGTTTATCAGACACATTAGGGGGCTTTTACACAAAGTATCAGTATCGGATTGGTATCGCCGATACCAGCTTGAATTTTTACTCAGTATCGGATTGGTGACTTTCTACTGTCTTCCTGTTCATGTTATATATTACTCCAATGACTCAAGTATCATAAAGATTGGGTGTCGTTATCGATATATATATCGACCTGCACATCACTAACATGAACAACATACGGGACTTACGTTGCATGTGAAGCCATTTGTATGGTTCACTAATAAAAATTTACATTATTGCCCCTTTTTAAAAAACTCATGTTGGTGCTCTTTGTTTTTTAGACCACAGTTATTCAGATTTACAATTATTTAAAAGCAGTTAAACCCAGATCAAAACACGCCAGATGTAACATGAGCTAGCTTAACTTTGTAAGCGCTAGCTAGTATTTATTCGCTGAAACTTTACCTTACATACATTTGCCCAAGTAACATCACAACAGCCTTTTGTGTCATATTTCAATATATGAACTGCATAGGCCGCTGCTATCTCATGAAATTTCGTGGGAAACACTGCATTCCTTCCATTTATTTTTTTTAATTAAGTGCATAAGACTCAATGGCGTAACTGCACCTGTAAACCACCAGTCCTGCTCATGAAGGGAAAACAGCTGGTGCACAATCAAAACGGCATAATTACAGCCAGGACAACGAGGCGCTCGGGTTCCTGTTGCATGTGTGGTGCCGCAGTTACAAAAGGTGCTGGTTTCATGTGGCCCATTTTCTCCAGTATGAATAATGGCGTGGCGTGCTGTTGGTGTGGTACGCATTTGTTGTGTACACCAACAATAAAACCAGGAATCTGTTAGCAACAAGGAGCTCTGAAAACCCAGACTGAGGCACACAATATCAAAATACAGAGGATTATTATTCCATTTTTGACACATTCAGGGCAGTCTTTACTGAAAATGTACGATAAAGGATAAAAAGATGGCAGGGTAAACTAACGAGAACAAAAACAAACTAACAACTGAGTGTCTTTTTATATCTATACTGTATAAACTCGAATTTGACAATTGCGCCAGTTTTTCTTATGTTAATATAGGAACTAAAAACCACACTTTCTCTAAATTCTATCTAAATATCCACAAAACCTCACACCACACTACACCTGGATCAAGGATCTGGAACAGGGGTGTTAAACAAGTGTGAAAATTACATAGAAGACTGAAATTTTCTTTTATTCTAAAGTAGCTGCTATTTTCTCCTAATTTGTCCTAGTTGAACACACATTTTAGAGTAGTGCAACACTTAGACTAAACTGTGGATGGCAGCAATTCACCGAAATTTGCATACATTTTTCTTAAAAGATTTCATGCATAGGTAATTAAATGTAAACATCATGCAGTTGCCATTTGGAGATGTTATTATTTACAGGTTTTTATGTGATTATTTATTGGCCCAGCCAGCTTGAGTTCAGCTTGGGCAGTATGTGGCCTCTGGAGTAAAATGAATTTTACACCCCCTACCTGGGACCTGAACTCCTCTCCTAAAGAAAGTCCAGCTGATGAAAATAAATGTGCCGCATTGTTAAAGGTGAACTGTCTGTTTTGGCCGCTGTTGACGGATGACGTGTTTCCACTTGTCAGTGCCTTAATCTGAATGATGCTTGTAAAATAAAAAGCAGCTGTGATGCATGATCTCAGATCCCTCCGTCTCTAATTAGTGAAGTCGCTTGTGAAACGCACTGTCTTTTGTCACTTTATCTCTTGTTATCACTTGCAGGCATTCGAAGTGACTGTTTTATTTCTAACCAGCCTGAAGATATTTCTGCAGAAATCCGGTGTCTTGTGATGTGCCTTTTTTGTGTTTTAAATTACTTAAAAGACAAAGAAAATAATCCCACGCCTTTTATGTCAACTGGTATGACCATGCACCAGTCCACAGTACCAACCACATCATTTCCTTGTGACTGGTGGTGGTAGAGCCTCAGTGTTAATTAAATGAAAACGTCCAGACGTCTTATCCCTTTGCTCTTATCCAAAGTTCTGTCTAATGCCATGCAGTAATCACTGCATATAGATGTAGAACAGTGATTCCCAACCTGTGGGCCAGGTGATGCAAGTGGGCCACCAAATCATTTCCAAATGATGACGCCCTTTTTGCCTTCAGAACTGCCTTAATTCTTTGTGGCATACTTTCAACAAGGTGTTGGAAACATTCCACAGAGATTTTGGTCCATATTGACATGAAAACATCACACAGTTGCTGGAGATTTGTCGGCAGCAACTCTATGATGAGAATCTCCCGTTCCACCACATCCCAAAGGTGAAGGTCTATTGGACTGAGATCTGGTGACTGTGGAGGCCATTGGAGTACAGTGAACTCATTGCCACGTTCCAGAAACCAGTTTGAGATGATATGAGCTTTGTGACATGGTGCATTATCCTGCTGAAAGTAGCTGTCAGAAGATGGTCCACTGTGGTCATAAAGGGATGGACATGG
The DNA here is from genome assembly GCF_022458985.1 of Mugil cephalus. NCBI lineage: Eukaryota > Metazoa > Chordata > Actinopteri > Mugiliformes > Mugilidae > Mugil > Mugil cephalus. The sequence goes on from NC_061771.1 coordinate 25,862,967, forward strand.
TCAGCAACAATACTCAGGTAGGCTGTGGCATTTAAACCATGTTCAGTTTGTACTAAGGGGCCCAAAGTGTGGCAAGAAAATATCCCCCACACCATTACACCGCCACCATCAGCCTGAACCGTTGATACAAGGCAGGATGGATCCATGCTTTCATGTTGTTTACGCCAAATTCTGACCCTGATATCTGAATGTCGCAGCTGAAATCGAGACTCATCAGACCAGGCAATGTTTTTCCAATCTTCTATTGTCCAGTGTTGATGAGCCTGTGTGAACTGTAGTCTCAGTTTCCTGTTCTTAGCTGACAGGAGTGGCCCCCGGTGTGGTCTTCTGCTGCTGTAGCTCATCTTAAGGTTCTCAAGGTTCAACGTGTTGTGCATTCAGAGATGGTATTCTACATTCCTTGGTTGTAACGACTGGTTATTTGAGTTACTGTTGTGTCTCTATCATCTCCAACCAGTCGGCCCATTCTCCTCTGAGAATCAACATCAACAAGACATTTTCGCTCACTGGATACTTTCTCTTTTTCCGACCCTTCTCTGTAAACCCTAGAGATGGTTGTGTGTGAAAATCCCAGTAGATCAGCAGTTTCTGAAACACTCAGACCATCAGCCCGTCTGGCACCAACAACCATACTACGTTCAAAGTCACTTAAATCCCCTTTCTTCCCCATTCTGATGGTCGGTTTAAAATTCAGGGAGTTGTCTTGATCACCTCTACGTGACTAAATGCATTGAATTGCAGTCATGTGATTGGTCATGACATCTTAATATGATTCACTAATGTTTTAATTTAGTTTCTTTGACCACTGATGTACAGTCATCTTGGATTGTCTCTGCTCTGCTGTTACATGATGAAGGCTGAAGTCATTTCCAGCTCCCAGGTTCAAAACTACACACAAAGAATCCACATTCAGCTTTCATGAGCCACAATGTGGAAAAAAGTAAACAATGCATTTCTGATGAGTTCTTTTGAGTAAAACCAAAGGGCAGCTTTTTTTTTTTTTTTTTTTTAGCACTGGCAGTTGTGTATTTGGGTGTAACATAACACAGAGTGACCTCAGTACACCTGGAAAACCCACAAAAATGCCACAATGCAAACCAGCAGTACGGCTCCTTGCTGTGACATCACATAAACTGCGAGTGACAGTCTGAGCTGTGTCTGACAACATTGTGAAACATTTCCAATTTCTGGCAATAAATAAATAAATATCACGCAACACTCTGCAAACTTTTCAGACTGTCTTACGGGGACAGAGACCCCTGAGCTTGCAGTGAAATAGGAGACGAAATCCCACAATAGAGCATTTTTTTTCCCCCAGGCCAGGTAATAAACCGTGGAGGTAAAGGTAAAGGCTACAAGCTAAAGTTATTTTGCTGACCTGACCTCAGTGGGCAGGAATACAGATAACGCAGTTGTATGTAAAGTGTCAACTGAGTCAATATCTGACCAAAAGCAGTGGTTTCAGTTGGCGTTACCCGGTATCTATAACTAGCTGCCCTACAGGAATGTATTGAGGCAGGTTTGCAGTTTCAAGTTAAATTATTCTAGCAATTTTTCTTCTTTCTATCAGTCATTTACACCTAAATACATGTGAAAAAAATGTATCATTTAAGTCAAGTTACATTTAAACAGTTTGCGTATCAGATAAATTATCTTCCTTTGTGTCCTGAAGCGACTGAATATAATCACAGCTTTCGTCAGTGTAAATCCTATTGAAAGGAGCAGGTGTAGCAGCAGTGGTAAGTTGCTCTCTTTCACAGTGAAGGTATTTAAATAAAATGAGTGTCAAGGATAGCTCTCTGCAGCTTAGCTCAGTGACGAACATACACCATTCAGCCACAACAACAGGAGAAGTGAAAACCATTGCAGCAGTCATATATACAATAACGATACGATAAACAAGCCTGAAGTGCTGCTGTGACCAAGCGACAATTGAGTGGCGGGGTCTCAATGCCCGACACCACCCCCCACGCCCATATTTGGAATATCCGCATGTGGGTGGAGTAAAGCTCATCCAACATGGCAAACCGCTGGCCATGCCCACTTCAGGCTTCGCTTTCAATGTTCAGGATGTAGTGGGTGACGTCACAATGGGTTTGTCCACAGTATATATAGAGTCAGTGGCTGTGACTTACTTGGCACCCTGTTAATGGCTTTGAGGGGCCGCAGTACCCTCACTGTTCTGATGGCGGTGAAGTTGACGTTCTGCAGGTCCAGAGAGTATTCAACCATCCTGGGGGAAAAAAAAACGAACACAAAACATACAGAGACAAGTTAACCTCATGGGGAATGATGGGGAATTCAGAAAAGAATTAAGAGAGAGGCCGATGCAAATCGCCACAACCTATGCGATCATCATAGAGGAGCAATTAACTGTGACCGTCTGACTTCGGTCCATTTAATGACGTCCTCCCTTCAAGTTTGCTCCTATTAATGAGCATAAAACGAAATTGCACACACTCTTGCGCAGTTGGGGTCCCGCTGTGCCAAGTCTAATATGAATTAATGGGGCGGAATGTGTGCACCAGTGACGTGGGACATCAAAAAAAAAAGTCAGGTGAGGACTGTAACATTAGTTTTATCTGCGTTGGAAGGAAGAAAGCTTTGACGTCTTTGAAAACGCCGAGACATTGATTAGTTTGCAGCTCGGCATGAACATTAACGGACGAGGGCGTGTTGCTTTACATGGCTTTACAAGTTACAGTGTGCTGCTGTGGCAGTAAAATAAATAAATAAAGATACTCAGGTCGAGGAAGATGTCAAAATACAAGCGAATGAGTGGAAAAAAACTCCCGTCTATGGCTTTTAGCACGTGTGGGGTGCAGCATCAAAGTGTGTCCTGTTCGTGAGATTAAACGTGCGACCATCCGAGATGAAAGCGGAGCCTAGTGGAGGAGGGAAAGGCTGGAGGTGGAGAGAGTAAACACGCCAGGAGAAAGACTAGGTGTGTGATAATGGAGACAGAAGGGAAGCTCGGGCATATTGCTGTCTGACCTATTTTGACAAACTTATCAGCGGGAAAACATACCTCGCCTGAAGAATGTCAGAAAGACAGAGGGAGTCAGGAAAGCCGTGGGAAAGAGTTATAAAAGACAATAGAGAGGGGAGGGAAAAAAAATGACAGGCAAGGGTGAAGGCACGAGACGAGGACGGATAGATCAGAAACCAGAGTGAGTAAAGCGCAGAGAGTTGATTAAGTGCAATATAATGAAGGCAATAAAGCAAAGTTGAGAGCGAGACAGAGAGAGCCTGAGGGTTTTATCAAGTGTTGGAGATAATTACGTTAGAAACACAGAGACGTGAGAAATATGCATATACCTGGCTGAACAAAGGAAAGCTGCTCTCAAGCAGAGATGGAGGGGGCATGGTCGTCAGGATGTGGAGAAAAAAAAAGAAATTCAGGCAGGTTTCAGGTATTTGACACAAATATTCCTCACCTAATTAAAGGTATTTGGCAGCAGTGATGTTCGATATCACTGATTTCCTTTTCAATGCTGAGTAAAATTCAGGCTGGTATCGGCGATACCGATCCGATACTAATACCATGTGTAAATACACACTAATGTGTCTGGTAAACCTAAATAAAACTCATAGTTTCATTAAGAATACAAGACATCGCAAGTTATATTGAGGTAGTGTCCTCATTTACTATATAGCCGAGCTATATACAACAACAGAAAAAACTAACAGAGACACAATCATACAACATATGTGAAAATGTATAACTAAAAAGAATAAGTGAAATAATAAGACCATTAAAATACATTATTGTTCAACTATTAAGTACTACTTTAAAATGAAAACTTGACCATCTAGTGGTAGCTATGGTTAAAACATATTTGTTTATGCTCATTAACGTTTCTAGTTTGATATAATGCAGAAATTTAACAAATTTTATCAATGGCAACGAGCTACAACGTCGCTAATTAGCAAGTTTGAGGATGTTGGAACTTAATTGTTCGCAATTCTGTCTTTGCACAGCCATGTTAAGGTATGGCGTGACTTTATTATAATGTAAATAATAAAAAAAAATCCCAGTGTCCACATAAGAGGACATCATTTTTTTTCTTTTTTCAAACTACTTTCTGTTGAAAGATGATGCTTAGTTTTAATACATCTTAGGTTCTACTGATCCCAAATACCTTGGAGAAATTAAAAATGCAGGCAAATAAAAGCTCAGGTCTCAAGAGGTTAAGCTGCACTGACAGCACCAACCTTTCCGCTCAAAGTTTAAACTCGTGGAGCGTTTGTTTTATTCTCTTCAGTCCAGAAACCAAACCTCTGCAGCTCTGCCTCAGCATCTACAGCATATTACTGTAACCTTGCAGGTGACAGGACCAATGTCCCAAATAGATTACACGAGAAAAATAAACAAATAAACAAAAAAAATCAACGCACTGGCAAAACATGTTGAGTACAAAAAAGTTGAGGTCAGAGTTCATCGAGTAGCTGGATGTATCAGTGTGTGACCACACGTTTGGCCGTGATCTGATTTGACAGGTGTTGTTTTTCAGTGGAGGGAGCAGAAACCAGCGTGAACACATCATCCACTGGGTACAGTAAGATGAAGGGAAAGCTCCTTTCATCTGGGGGTTTACGCTTTTCAGCCACAGTGCATATTGCGAGAGCAGGACAACAGCAGTAAGTCTGTGTAACTTGTTTGCTTTCCACAGTCGAGGTAGCAAATAACTGTGTAAAAATCGTCCTGTAACCTACGTTATATATAAAGACATGATTGTAGGTGGGTCTGTGTTCTTTGTGGGTTACTAACAGTTAGTGGTTGAGGCTCCAGTGAGGTCAGTCGTCAGAGCATGCGGTCATTTTGCATATGATTCCATTTGTAGAGCAGGACAAAAAAAGTTAAAAGCCCTATTCACACGGGACTAGTTTTACCTTGGGACCTCCGGTAGTTTGTAATAATCACACAGGACGTACACCGCAAATTACCTGCCGTAATTCTCGTAACACAGAGGTCCTCTGATAAAACTAATCCAGTGCGAATCAACATCACTGTGATTTAAGGGCGAGTTTTTACTTTTTTGAGACTTGTTTGATTTGCGGAATCAAATCTGCCTCTTGCCTCTAAGGACTCATGAAGGATGTGCTATAATTCAAAGTCTGGACAGATGTTAAAGCACAAAGTCGAGATGTGGCTGAGCTATTCGCCCGTTTACACAGATGGAAGCGTTAATGCAACCATTAATGTGTTCATCGGTAAAGGTGGGCCTGGTTTAAACACTGATAAGTCGCTATTCCCGTGTGAATGCGCTACATGGAACACAGACAGAGTGGGTAATATCTAGAGATGTGATGTTCAGGAACGGACCGAATCTATGGACCACCTCTTTAAAACCAAAGGTGGGAACCGAGTTGCAAGTTGTCCCTTTCGTTCCTCTTTTTTTGCTGTGCTTCACACACAAACACTGAGTACCTCAGTACACCCTGTTTTTTTTTGCTGTTTTTTTTTTTTTTTTTGTTTTAACACACCAGGTAGAGGTAGTCCTGCGTCCAAGTACAATCTCACACACACTCTGACACACACTAAGTAGAGAAAGTGCTCGGGCCAGACTTGGGGCTCTCAGAAAGCTGCGTCAAATCACAAGGCCGAGGCCACACACACTTTGACGACTGACACTCCTGAAGTATGTAGTTATGTAAACCGTGAACACACACATACACACACACACTGACTCTCAGTCACTCTCAGACACACAAGGCTAGCTAAATTTAGTGTAAGACTTCTCTGTGTTTGAGTTACGACTGCCTTCGGACCAAATAGCTTCATGAATAATTGAACAGAGTAACTCAATTACGTTTGTTTCTAAGAGCCCTCAGACAGATTCCTAAACATCTTTCATATCTTCTTTGCCTCTGTTTTTTTTCTATCTCTAGTTTCTCTTTTATTTTCCAGGTCTGAATCGGGTCAGACTTGGCTTTACTCCAGTTAGTGAATCTAACTAATAAGTTAAATATTGCAATAAACAAGTGGTTAAACACATGTTCATTTGTTATGTAGCTGATATATTTCATGCACATGCTATGATGACGTTTTGCATTTTTATTTAGCATTTCTAACTAATATTTATACAAGAACACGATTGCAATAGTTTGAATGTCTTAATATGTCAGGGGCGTCATTTTGCAACGCAATTGTGTACACATGGGAAGATGTCATAATGCACCCCCCAAAAATGATCCAACATGAGTTCTGCAGTAACATTTTTACTCAAATTGCAAATGTCCATTGTCAATATCTCCATATTCATTTTCAGGATGCTGCAAAATGAAACAGTAAAGCACACTAGAGTTGTTGATTTTTTTTATTTATTTATTTTAATTCTCATTTAAACATGTGGGTCCAATTCTCACTGGGGGTAAACTGCAGAATGTTGACGAGAATATTGGAGTTGCAAATTAAATTCTGCGAATTGGACGGGGCCTGCTTGGAGCCACTCTTCACAGCGTTCTCACTTTATTTCCCTGATTTGAATCGAATGAACATGATGTTCCCAGCAGCGGTAATTATGTTGCCATTGCGCAAGTGATCTTCAGTAGTCACATTCACAGCGGTCAGTGTCAAACAATGAATACACATTCTCAGGAAAGCCTGTTGATAAGTAAGCGCAGAGGTGAAATTACAGAAGTGCTTTGAAAATAGGAAATCGCATGGAAAATAGCCTCAGAGTGGCAGGTTTTTAAAAAACAAATATTACAGGTCCTTGGTCTCAAGTTCCTGTTTTCATCGTTGTCGGCATCTGAAGAGTTGCTTATTAACCTTTTATGGGGAGAGGGACCATATTTGCTAACATATTTTAAATTGCATCCCAGTGCCTCTCAGCAAAGACCAAGGCACCATTCTTAGGTCAAATGTGGTCTGCAAGGTCCACCTCAGGTCGTGATGTCTGATGTCTGCACAAAGATCTTGGGTCCATTGGCCAACCGGGACCTTTTTATTTGGGGTTAGTATGTTCTCCATGTGACTGCGTGGGTTCTCTATGGGTACTCCAGTTTCCCCTCACCATCCAAAGACATGCTCGTTAGGTTAAACGACCCTCCAGAGAACAACAAGGCGACAAGAAGTGGCCAAATGTTGTCCATTGTGATTTGGTGTATGCTGACGTGTTTCTGAATCAACACTTATGTTCTCTTGGTCTAAATAATGGGTCATGAAGGGCAAGGAACTATATATGGTAACTTAATTGACCTTGATTTTCTATATGAAAACAGTCTTGTTATCTTATCCTAACCTTATCTAACCCAGTCCTTATCCAACCCTAAACCAAACACTAACCCTAACCCTATCTAACCCTAACGCTACAATTACACTCTAGGGTGGAGATTTAGAATTTCATCGTATTTCAATATTTCATTGAGTGTCCTATAAAGGGTTAAGGGGCCTACACAAAAGAAGAGACTGGAAATGAAATTCAGCGTGTCATAGTGGTAACAAGTCAGCTAATCTTAACTTTGAAATTACACAATTGAGTTAATGAGCAACTGGAGCAACAGTTGATACAGTTGCTTGAGGTGGCAGTAGCTCAGGAGGTAGAAGGGTCGTCCAATAACCGATTACTAACAAAGAAGAGAAGATATTAAAAGAAAACATCGATGCTCAGCACTTTGTAAGTATTTTGTATTCTCTTCAGCAATGAGAAGAACAAGGAGGAGTTTTGCAACAGATGGTCTGGCCCCCACTGGGTCTTGATGTCAACATTGTGGAGTCTGTCTGGGATTACACAGAGACACGAATGAAGGAGCCTAAATCCTCTGTGGAACTGTGGCAAGTTCTCCAATATGCTGTGGAAATCCTCTGCACAGAGCTTGCCGTATACATTTTATACATGGGTGGACCTGAAGTCTGAATGAAGCTTTGACCCTGTCTGTGTGCGCTTCCAGTCAAAGTGCATCCACCATCAATGTGAACGCATGACAGCCAGTGTGTTCATTTAAATAAAAGTGAAATATTCAGTACTCAGGGGTGCAGCCTGTGAGTCGTCATCCACAGCATTTTCCAACAAATACGTTTTATTCTGCCTATGCATTTGTTTCCTCCTCACTGGAAAAAAAAACAAAAGAACATAATAAAGTCTTTTTGACCACAGAAATGAAGGTCTACAGACACTGGATTGAACTAACTAATGGTCTCAGTGCTGACCAAACTACAAAAGAAAACTACCACTACTGGCATGTATGCACTGTATATTCCAGTTGAATGCCACTGTGACAGAGAGCAGACGTAAATTACCAGTATATGTTCTGCTTGTGTCAATCGGAAAAATTTAGGGCAGGAAATAATAACATAAATAATAGTACATTTTATTTGCGGACACGGCCCCAGCAGAGGACGCTGCTGTGCAGGGGAGGATTATCAGCTTTCATTTATAAGTTTTCCTGTGTCCAAAATGTTGTTGTACATAAGTTAATAAATAATACATTTTGTCCCCACTGAAACACAGTTTTCATTTCCTCCTCTTTTGTAGTGTAGTTGTGTGTGGATAGTTCATTGTTTGGGACCTGACGTTTAGGGCCCCAGAGCACTTCTTATTGGCTGATTCTCACTGGCTAACATAGCTAATACACGTTTCATTCATTCACTGCATCATGAACCGAGCTCACCACCTGGGTAGTGAGCGATTTAAGACTTTGCCAGTTGAGCGGAAGTTGGAGATAAAAGGTTGGGGAACACATTAAAACTAGGTCATTCAACCAGGAGTGGTTTAAGCAGAAAGGGTGAAGGTATTGCTTATGGTATTTCTGGACTGCATTGCAAGATTTCCTGCATGGCCCTATCAGAATTTCCAAACTAAAACCATCACTGGTCACCTTACACCTTAGTACATAGAAATGAGATAAGAGGGACAATGGGTTAAATGAAATGAGCTATTTTTTTAGTCTGGATTTGAAACATGACAGAGTTTTTCGGATGTCAGGTGGGCTAATGTACCAGCAAAGGACAGCTGGGCAGGTGGTACAATAAGTCGGAGTAAGTACGGGAAGGTGTGTATAATTAGCGAAGTTCAAACAGATATGATGGAGCCTGGTTTTGAAGTGCCTTGAAGGTCAATGCGGGATTTTATTAGAAGACAATGGAGCCGCTGAAGAACTGGAGTGATGTGGTCCATAGAGGAAATTTGGGTGATGATAGAAGCTGCAGCAGTCTGGACCAGTTAAAGTTTAAGGAGAGTAGACTAAAAAGACTGGAGCTGCAGTAGCCGATGCATGAGGTGACGAGGGCGTAGAAACCAAATTTTGTTTGGGCTGTCAGTGAATATGAAGCCTAATCATCAGGAAAAAGCTGCCGATAGAGTGTACTGAAGTATAAGTTGTAATTAACATTGCAGCATTAGCTTATGCATGGAATCCTACATGTAATTGGTGCTAAGACTAGCCGTATATCTGCTGCATTGACTGACAGATGCAAAACTAACAAGCAAAGCACACAGATAACAGTTCACCAGCAACATTTTAAGTGCAACATATACTGGTGAAGTAATATATAATTGGTGATGCAGCCAGTGGATGTCCTCAGAAGGGGCCACGATGCAACTAAATAGACATTGTACGTTTAAGCCATTCTACTCCCAGGACGCCGGTCTAATAGGCAACAATAAACTAATGCGGCAATTACCAGAGAGCACTAAATGTCTCATTTTATGCCAGCAGTCCGGGCTAAACTCCTTCTGGAGAAGATGGCATCAATTATTAAAATGAGATGAATGGAGGCAGTGGATTTTCTGTCCCAGAAGTGGTTTGCAAGGCTGAGAAGATGGAGGAGGGAGACACACACATTGACATGGGCACAAAACCGACACACAATCATTTACAAAATGATTGCTTTTTATGCTTTTTTACTAACTTTATACCTCGCAAACTCTTCAGTCACTCCCTCCTGCCTCATTTTTTTATTTCAGGCCGAGATTTTTTATTTTTTTTATCCTCTGTGAGAGTGTTTGTGTTACTTTCCATTCTGACTTTCCTACAGCGTGTCATGCGGTGTCAGAGCTCTAATGAGCTATTGTTACATCTCCTGAGTGGGGGAGGGCTAGGATTGGGGGGTGGTTACAGATGCTCATACACATGTCCCAGTGTGTGTGTGTGTGTGTGTGTGTGTGTGTGTGTGTGTGTGTGTGTGTGTGTGTACGTGTTATATGTGAATATCTCGTCACAGGCGAAAGCCAATTGTCTACTGGAGCTTTTTGTGGTCACATTAACCATCTGTCGCATGAATATCCATTTCTTCCTGTGAGACTAAATATAAAAGATTAAGTGGGTGAGTGAATTGTTGGCTACAACTCTCTGCCACAAAAGTGCTACATCATAATCTAGCACAACAGACTAAAACGACTGCACCAGGTTTAAAGAAGTCTAGGGGATCTGTCACGCTCAATGAAGACATCGGTAATAGTTTCACCTCCATCTTTGTAAAGAACTCTCTTCAGCAACAAGAAGAACAAGGAGTTTTGCAACAGATGGTCTGGCCCCCACAGGGTCTTGATGTCAACGCTGTCGAGTCAGTCTGGGATTACAAGGAGACGCAAAGGCAACTGAAGGAGCCTAAATCCTCTGGGGAACTTTAGCAAGTTCTTCAGTATGCTCACTGTATACATTTTATACATGGGTGACCTGAAGTCTGAAGGAAGCTTCGACGCTGCCTGTGTGCACTTCCAGCCAAAGCGCATCCACCATCAAAGTGAACACATGACAGCCAGGGAGTCAATTTAAATAAAAGTGACATATTCAGCATTCTCATACAAATACCTGGTGATGTATAGGACACCTACTTTACAATGTTTTACTTTACAATACTTGACAATCCACAGACTACCGGCTAAAGATCAAAGTATCGACCAAACTGCTAAAAGAAATAGAAATTACTACTGACGCGTAATCTGTTTACATTCCATTGTGGCTTTATCTGCCACAAATGTACTCAAATCTAGTCAAATTAGCTTCTCTGTGATACCAGACTGGTTCCCATGCTTCATTTACTTAGCGCCAAAGCAACTGAGAACCATTTACTCAGTAACCTCGTTCATCATCTTCCCCTTAAGCTAATTAAAGAATGTCATGTTCAACAACGGCTGCAGTAACTGAGCAGTGGAAACAGGAAAGTATAAGGCATGTATGGATAGAATAAAAAAAACATATACACATACTTTAACTGCACACACTATTAACCAACAAGTTACGGTAAAGGATGTCACTGGTTATTCACATTTTGTAGTGTACTGATTTAAATTGAGAGATAAGTTGAGATATGAGTTTTTGGATGCCATCATTTGCTTTATCATCTATTTTAGTCCAAAACTGTCCAAATACAGTTTGTCTATGCAGTGTCACTTCTTTTGGTAACCTGGGAAGTCACTGGTCATGAGATATATTGCTCTGTAAGACACCAATCACCCAAAACATTATGACAACCTTCCTAATATTGTGTAGGTCTCCCTTGTGCCTCCAAAGCAGTTGTGACTCATCAGAGAATGGACATGGACCTTCTGAGGGTGTTTGGTAACAGGATGCTGTTAGTGGGTGGGTATTTTGATCTTATGGGTTGAGGGGAGGGGGCCTGTGTGGATCATCCCAAAGATAGGTGATCAGTTTGGTCAGCAAAAACATCCTCACGGCATTCTACTTCTATTTCACAGAGAGCATCATCACCTTCTCCTTCACTGGTTCCATTCCGTCACTTCCAAGATAGAAACCAGCTGCTTGGTGCAGTGAAGATCTGCTCCAGAATCATTGGACACCCTGTAAGATCCATACTCTGTGAGCAACAGACTGTAAGGAAAGCCAGCAGGATCCTTCAGGACCCATCACACTTGCTCTTTTAACATTCGAGCGGCTTCCCTCTGGATGTCGTCTTCGCTGCTAAGGGTGTAGGACTCGGAGGAGGAGGGCAACCTTTGCCCTCAGACCTGTCCTCCAACCTTAAACCTTCCTCTCTTGGGAATCTTGACCCAGAGGAAAGCTGGACAGGACTCCAATGCACTGCACTTGAACGTATTCATGTTTTTATTCTTGTCTTTGACTGCTCAGTCTGCTTTTTAATTGCCCCTCTGGGATAAATAAAGTCATATGAATTGAATTGAGTTGCTATGGGGTGGGGGTGTCTGGTCTGATCTGGGTGGGTGTTACATGTCTAAGAAACATCCATAGTAATGAATGCCGGGTCCAAAAGTTTCCCACCAGAACGCTGTATTGTCACAAGATGGCTATTGTTCTTTACTTCTCCCATCAGTGGTCATAATGTTGTGGCTGATCAGTGTGCATTGGTGTAAGACATTCCCCGCTGGCTTTGCTTTTAATACCCTAAGGCTGCACCCATTTATTTATTTACAATCTGATGAAAAGAAAGACATCTGAAACCATACAGCTCCAGTGAGTGTTTTTTTTTTTCTAACATATGAAATATTGATACCGAGATATTGTCATCCTGTTTGAAAGCCTCAGCCTACTTTTTTTTTTTTCAGCTGTTTTGGCAGCGGATTACATGGCCTGAACAAAGTGTGAGAGACTGCTTGTCAAAACAACAAACCAGCCTTCTCCCTTAATTCTCAGCGAGGTTGCAGAGTGTTCTGTTTTATTGAGTAATTACAACATGATGGAGCGCCTGATGCAGCGCTACGGCAGCACGCGCTGTTTGTCTTCATAGCTGAGCTGCCTGGGTGGCAGGTTCACTGAAAGCAGCGAGGTAGCAACAACAGTGGAGCAGTGAGTCACAGGTTCTGCATATGTCTCGCTCACCCAGAGGTTAATCGTCTTCCATGTCTGATGCAAACCCTTTTAACTACCAATAGTATTTCCATCTATTAAATCAGTAGCCTTCTTGGTCCCAACAACAGGAGAAAACATTGATTTTGATAATGGGACGTTTAAGTCGTATTGAATTAGAAAGGACACCACTGAAGTACAGCGGCAGCTGAAGGTCAAAACTACACAAAAGAAAACGAACTGAGTCGGACGCCACAGTCAGACCACACAGTGGTTAGAATTCCCCTTTGGGCAGAAAAACCTGTGGTTGAGCTTTCTCACCTCCTAGTAGATGACAATCTATTATCAAATGATTATAAATCTATAATAACATAAACTGATCTGCCACAACACTATGACCACAAATGAAGAATATATTGATCAGATCGTGACCACGGACAGGAGAAGCAAATAACATTGACCATCTTATGACAATTCAGTGTTCTCCTGGGAAACTTCTGGACCTGGCATTCATTCATGTGGATGTTACTACTTAAGTCAGTGGGAGATGAATTTTTGATTTTTTTTTTTTTTTGGACACTCCAGATTCAGCTGAATTATCTGCAAATTTGAAAAGTAATAATAATAATAATAATAATTAAATAAAATTAGAACCGGGAGGATAATTCAGACTATGGAAGGACAGAAATCATAATCAGTAGATTTTTTTTTAAATAGTGAGGAAGAGTGTCATTTTGCAGCAGAAACAGAAAAAAAATTAATTGAATAAAATCCCATTAATTTACATCACCACCAGTTCTGACCCTTGAAATCTAAGAATGGATTTTTCAGTCTGAGAAGAACAATCGTTTTTGTAGTAATTCTCTTAGCAGCTGAAGTTCCGTGCAGCCCTTAGCCACCAGTTGCCAGTCACGAAAGCTGTACCTATAGCTTCAACAATAGGGGCAACACTGTAAGTAATTAGCTGGCTGAGATAGCACAGTGAAGAGTCGCGCGATTCGGCTCAGATGGGTAATTCTCTGAGCAGCGGTCGAGTAAGCGCGCAACAGCCTGAGCATCGGAGGACAAATTCCCAGTTGTCACTCTCACAATGGGTTCGATAAGAATGCATTTAGAGTGTAAAATATGTAAATTTGTGAGCCCTGACATTACGTTTTGATGTCCCTGCCTTTATGAGCCGGATCGCTTGGATTTTTCATTCACAGCAGTCAAACACACACACACACACACACACACACACACACACACACACAGATCCCGTGTTCGCCTCCTCTGCTGCAGAGAGCTGGAGACAGATAGAGGGCGTGAAGGGAGAGGGAGCAGAGAGATTAAACGGATCCTGGGGGAGGAGGCGCGGAGCTCAGCCTGCACTCACAGATAGCCTTTCTAACACGATCCCCAGTGGCACGCACACATTTAAATGCACAGTAAACACAATTATTACATCTCACACACACGCAAACACAAACAGGAACATGAGAGGGCAGATTCTCTACTTTTTTTTTTTTTTTTTTTTTTGAAGTGGAGGGACATTAATAAATCATTTTAGCCACATACTCAAGCTCAAAGAGAAATAAAGCTAAGAAAACTCTGGGGTGAACAACAGCAGCCTCAGTAACGTACATTCGTCCACACAAGAGTAAAACATATCTCCCCACGTGTCACGTGTGACCACTTGTGATCGGATCCGTTCCGCTCTCCGTGCGCAAACAGACACCTACGCGATCCGGGGTGCAGCAGGAAATTGAGCAAACAGCTGCTGACTAACATGATTGCTCCCGGTGCCGCTGTTTCAGAACGATGAACGGCTCCATTTGTTTTCCGTATGAGCTTCTGCCGACGTGAAGCTAAATGAGTTCTGCTGTAATGTGCGATGAGCTGCGAAGTTCCTCCGTCACTAAAGCGCAACCATTAGGCTATTATTATTACTAATGTGTCTCAACCACCCGTCATGTTAGTTCTTTGGAGGACCAAAGATTGAATAAAAAATAAATAAATAAATACTTAAAGTGTCCATATGAACAGTAATGTCACTGCTGTGCTGTTTGAATCAGTAAATAGGGAAAAGCTCTGTTAAAAGGCAACAGAAGAGTCCCCAGTAGAACTTGTAGGGTGCTGTTTCAGAGTTCACATAAGATATTTGAATTAGAGGCCAGATGTGTGTTCACTTTGCTGAAAGAATGTAGTCACATCAAAAGCCCTATTCACACACCAGGGGACCTCCGGCAAGTTGTAATGAGGGGCATGCCCGTAATTAGTACAGTAAAAATTACACAAATTTTTTGTTTTCCATTTAGATGGATGACATCATTAAATCAAGCAGTAATGTGTTCATCTGCAAAGGTGTTACTGATTTAAGGCCTAAATACAGCCAGGTCGTTGATAAAAACTATCAGAAATAAATTTTTAATATCCATTATAATTTGCAAAGTAACTAAAGCTGTCTCTGTGAGGCAGAAAGTAGCAGAGCCATAACAACGAAATGTGAATTTGAGTAAAACACAGAGTTTGTTTATCCTAGTGCAAATGCACCTACAAAGATGTACGGGTTAATCACAGGACGTTCCAGCTAAAACTAGTTCCATGCGAACAGGGCTATAGACTGTATAAAGATGGGCGATGGAAAGCTCCTCAAAAAGTGAAGATAAGCAAGTAGAGCTCCCCCTGGTGGCTGGCTGCAGTATAGGTCATGAGCTCCACCCCCTCCATGTTAGTGGATGGGGCGTGGGACTAAAACTAAAATATACATCCAATAGATTTTCTGCAAGGATGGTTTCAGACACTTTGTGTAGTTAATATGATATGGATACATGATACTGATACATGATAAAGTATCGTTTTTTGATAAATTAAGTTAGTTATTTGATGCTAGAAAAACCGGATGTGGCATCATGATGAATGATGTTTCCATGCCAACCACTCCATGTAACGGTGCACTAGGACCATTGAGTTAAAAAAATTACATTTGCTTGTAAGTGGTGGGTATAAAGCACGTGGGTGGGTCATCGACACCTGATCCGTACTGTACTGAACCGTACTGCTCATACTCTCCCCGAGAAAATACCATCACATTCCCCAATGCAAGTAAATGGGGACATATTTATATACAGACTTTAAGGGCGTATTCACACCAGGAAAGTCCGATAGTTCGGGTGCTTTGGTCCGGACCTTTTTTAAAAAAAAAAAAAAAAAAAAAAACTTGGTTCGGTTTGTATTCACATTGCATTTTTTGACAAGCGGACCAATCTTATAAACAAACCCATAGTGTCCCATAGCTGCTCAATCACTGGATAAAAATTATTAGCAGGATCTTTGGCAAAGTTTTTTCACTATAACGCGACACTGCGTCTGAGTCCAGGTAAAGCCTGCCTCGCACATTCTCTCATGATTTGGCCTAGACGTCGGCATTTTTGTGCGTCGAGCAGCTGATATATGCTCTCCTCCGACCATATATCGAGGAGGCAGTACGTCTCTTCTGTGCCCCATTTGACCCACGGCTCATTCTTGGTATAAAATAGAAATGAATGAATGAATGAATGAAACGACTTATGACCGATCACAACATTGTAACTTATTTGCTCCTATACCAGTTAGCGATCGATTGGGTATTTAACCCTGCACTCTGAAACGCTTTGGTCACACAAACTTTACACCAAGAAAAAGCGTGTTTGTGCCTTTCAGCGCTCTTGTGTTCTTAACCAAACCTACTGTAAGCAAAGACCAAAGAAAGGCCCATACCTATCTATCTATGGGGAGATAGACATCATATTGCAATGATTTTCTTGTGGAAGGAGAGTTCACACAAAAATCGAGCTTTCAAAGTTGACACAAAATCATTGCGCTCACATATTGTTTTATACAATCTATGCACACGGCCCCGTTCGGCTGCAAAGGAAAGCTAAGCGGATACTGGTGTGGAACTCACGCTGCTCCTAATCCCTCTCCTGCGGCTCGCCTACCGTTAGTGTTCACAGCACACTCGTTCCCAGGGGAGAAGTGTTTTATCGCACACCCCCCCACCCTCCAACCCCTCCCACACGCCGCATGCGGTGGATGTAAGACTGGGGAGTAATTTGGTGGTGATGGTGGAGGAACCTCTCTGCCGTGCAGTCACTGAGACTTGGGATGCGGAGCGTAGAGATGAGGTGAAAGGTCTCTGGCTGCTGCTTAAAGGATGATCACTGAAGGCAAAAGGAGAAGAAGGAAAGGTGCTGGAACACATATGACGCAGAGGGACTGGAGTGGGGGGAAAAATGAAGGAAACCATTGAAGAAATGGGATAAAAAAGAAAAATAAGCATTTTGCTTTAAGAAAAAAAACAACAGCCATCCTCAGCAAGGATGCAACCTGACACAAAAATGGTTTAGAAACAATTAAAAAAAAAAGCATGAAGAACACCACAAGGTGTTGACCTGGCCTCTAAATTCACTAAATCCCAGACTGATCAATTATCTGTGTGGGATGATCCCCAGAGGACCCCCCTCCCAACCAATAGGACCCAAACGCCCGAAATAGACAATGTCTATTCTCTGATGAGTTACACCTGCTTGGGAAACACAAGGGTGACCAACACAATACTAGGAAGATGGTCATAATGTTATGTATGATCTGTGTGTAAGCCTTAGGTATAAAAGCTTTTTAACACCAACAATTGTTTGATTTTCCTTCATTTGTGATGTGGAATTCTTTCAAGCATGTCTGTGTTTGTGACTTATCCTGTACAGATATTTAAAGTATGGTATTCCAAAGATTTCATTGGAAACTATCACTGTGTAGAAGCATTGTTACAATGACGTAATAAGTGGCATTGTGACTTAGAGTACAACCATATCCAAGCTAGTTTACAAACTCAAAGAGTTTAAGATCCTATTTAAATATTATTACTGGAATGTAAGATCCAATTTATCTGCAGCTTGATCCTGTTGTCCGTGGCTGGTCATTTATTTGGACGCACGACGTCACGCTCAGTCGTGTTATTTGGAGATTCTTCAACACGACGCCTCTTTAGAAAAACCTGAATGAGATATTTTTACACAGCCTTCCCCAGACGTCCTGCTGGTGTCTTCGCCTCTAAAGGGGGATCTGTTTACTGATCACAGGGGGTGCTGCTCTGCATGCTAATGATCTATTTAAAAATCTAGGGGACATAATAACGATAGGACGCAATTTGATTGTTTTGAGCAATCAAATCACTTTAATTACTTCAACTCTTATGTGCCAAGAGATAATGTGCTGCTAGAAAATGGGAGGTTTTTTAACGCTGTGTTCTTTATTCTGGCCTCCATTGCTGTGTCAAATTATATCAAGTAGGAGACTTTTGTAAAAAAAAAAAAAAAAAATAGTCTCTGGCAGATGTTCAGTTCAGCCTGGTGGAGTCTTTTCCTTAGAGTCTCGAAAAAATCATCAGGAGTCAGCAGCATCCCAGTGCACAAAGGTCACCACAACCCCAGTCTGAAGTATAAGGGCTACTGTTCTTATCTTTTATACTTTTGGGACTTCACAGGTCACACCTTTTGACCACCCCCTACATTTGGGGTACGCCCTGATACCAGCCCCTCATTTTAAC
Organism: Mugil cephalus; assembly: GCF_022458985.1. Lineage (NCBI taxonomy): Eukaryota > Metazoa > Chordata > Actinopteri > Mugiliformes > Mugilidae > Mugil > Mugil cephalus. Next base: position 25,881,244 of record NC_061771.1, read on the forward strand.
CAATTACACCATTAGAAGTTGTCTTGTCACCGTTGCTGAGCCACGTGACCTTGGGTGCCAGGTGTTCTTACTGTGTTGTGCACCATCGGCGGGAGCATGTGGCCCTGGGAGCCTAGTGCCTCACTCCTTAATGCACCCTTATTTTCTAGTCCACTCTTAAGCTGATTTTTTTTATTTTTTAAATAATAAAGTTTTTTGCAAACAAACTGTGAATTTTACCAAGTGTAATAAGTGAAACCATCTTCTACATACACACATGCTCTTGAGAGGAATACAGTAGATATACTTTATATATACATATATATTTCAGGGCTCCCCCTTTGTGTTCTAGTAGCATATACCTGGTGAAGGCCCATCACATCAAACATCATATTGTAATCAAACTAATGACACTATGATCAGGCATGTCACTGTAATTCAACTATATCATTATAATCAAACATAATCAAACTAAAGACATTATAATCAGATATATCATTGTAATCAATACAACCTCATAATCAAACATGACGTTATGGTCATTATGTTGCGTCTTTTTCATTTATCTTCTTTTTCGCACGTCACAGGCTTTAAGATTATACTACACCCTCTAATATCTCACTATCGCGTACAATTGCTAGATGCACTGAAAGTGAACTTGAAGTACGCACCCAAGAAGTGAAGTGTGTTAAGGAGCTTAAACAGCAAATGGACTGGGCACAATCCATTTTGGGTGTGACAGAAAAACGGGGCGACCATACAATTTTATAGCCTTATATGTGACTTTAAAAGGAATGCGAGAGGAAAAAAGGAATGCGACAAACACAAAAAAGCAATCGCCTGAGTGGACACATGTAGATGCGTCATTTGGCAACCACTGTGTATGGTTGTCAGGATGAGCATTATTTATTGTATTGCTGTTACCTTGAGAGCTTTGAAAAGCACCCACAAATAAAATGTAGCAGTGGGTAGAGCAGCCTAAATTTGGACTCAGGTGAGAGTAGTGTTACTTTAAGATAATATCACCAATAATAATGAGTCTTCACAAGTACTTATGTCTGATTTATTTTTCTAGAAATTGTGTAATCAGACAGACAAAAGCACGCTCTGTACATGAGGCGTATCTATATATATAAGAACATTTGTAGGGGGAAATTATATATATATAAATGTGTAATCAATTGAAGATTTTTGAAGATCCTTGAAGATCTATGAGCTACCGCACTGAGCCATAATATTCATCACCAGTGTTTCCTGAGTGAGCTTTTCGTCTGTGTTTACGTGAAACAGAACGTTGGCATGGAACAAATGAAACAGGTGTGAGAGCACCCTTAATACATTTCGACAGACTGCTACTTTCAAACCATTTTTACCCTCTATCTTAAGCAAAGCTAAAACAAAGGCATCTGTACTTGTTTTTCTTCTTTGTTGATTTATATCATATTTTTAGTAACAATCTGCAGTGTAATAATTATAGCGTTAAACAAGAACTACCTCACATCCACAAGACACAATGGAAGGAGGACATTTGGAGGAAACTTAGAAGCTATGTTCAAATGAAAGAGGATTATTATACAGAACCTTATCTAATACTAAACTTCAGGTCAGAGGTCCTTGTGTGCACAATAAATCTATTAAGATCTGGTATATTGCCCCTGGTAATTGAAGTAGGTAGGTATAAGGGTATAATCTCTGAAGAGCAGCATATATACATTTGTAATGTTTGTGTGTACGTTTGTGTAATTTTGATGTTGTTGAAGTTGAGGGGAAGAATTCGGATTTATATCTGAGTATGATAAGTTAAGTTGGTTCTTCAAGGGGATTTATGTTTAAGCCATATTTATTGAAAAAGCACGGACATTAAGACAGTATCCCAGATAAGTGTATAATTTTATATTATGCTTTTGTACACTCACCGGCCACTTTACAAGTTACACCTTGCTAGTAAAATGTTGGACCCCCTTTTGCCTTCAGAACTGCCTTAATTCTTTAACAAGGTGTCAGAGACATTCCACAGAGATTTTGGTCCATATTGACATGAAAACATCACACAGTTGCTGCAGATTTGTCGGCTGCACATCTATGATGAGAATCTCCCGTTCCACCACATCCCAAAGGTGATGGTCTATTGGACTGAGCTCTGGTGACTGTGGAGGCCATTGGAGTACAGTGAACTCATTGTCATGTTCAAGAAACCAGTTTGAGATGATATGAGCTTTGTGACATGGTGCATTATCCTGCTGGAAGTAGCCGTTAGAAGATGGTCCACTGTGGTCATAAAGGGATGGACATGGTCAGCAACAACACTCAGGTAGGCTGTGGCATTTAAACCATGTTCAGATTGTACTAAGGGGAAATAAGTGTGGCAAGAAAATATCCCCCACATCATTACACCACCAGCAGCAGCCTGAACCGTTGATACAAGGCAGGATGGATCCATGCTTTCATGTTGTCATGTTGTTCCAAATTCTGACCCTGATATCTGAATGTCACAGCTGAAATCGAGACTCGTCAAGCCAGGCAATGTTTTTACAATCTTCTATTGTCCAGTGTTGATGAGCCTGTGTGAACTGTAGTCTCAGTTTCCTGTTCTAAGCTGACAGGAGTGACACTTGCTTCTGCTGGTGTAGCCCATCTTTTTCAAGGTTGGACGTGTTGTGCGTTCAGAGATGGTATTCTGCATTCCTTGGTTGTAACGAGTGGTTATTTGAGTTACTGTTACCTTTCTATCATCTCCAACCAGTGTGCCCATGCTCCTCTGACATCTGCATCAACAAGGCATTTTCGTCCACACAACTGCCACTCACTGGATATTTTCTCTTTTTCGGACTATTCTCTGCAAACCCTGGAGATGGTTGTGTGTGAAAATCCCAGTAGATGAGCAGTTTCTGAAATACTCAAACCAGCCCATCTGGCACCAACAGCCATATCACGTTCAAAGTCACTTAAATCCTCTTTGTTTCCCCATTCTGATGCTCAGTTTAAACTTCAGCGAGTTGTTTTGATCACCTTTATGTATCAAAATGTATTGAATTGCAGACATGTGATTGGCTGATTAGCTATTTGTGTTAATAAGCAATTGAACAGGTGTACCTAATAAAATGGCAAGTAAGTGTATATTGTACAGTGTCTTGAAAGAATGTAGGCTGGGCAATATAATATATAACAATATACAATAATAAATAAACAAATCAATCAATCAGAAGTCTTCCTCAGTTTAAAGTGACTGGTCAGGAGTTTGTATCTATCCTTGTCTAGTCTATTAGCATTGAAAGAAGACGTTCAAAGGAACCCAGAAAGAGCAACTCTGCCACTGCCATCAAGGCAGATTGCAACAGCTGCCCATAACAAGCGCTCTGAGCAAAATATAAGCTACCGACCACAAGGGAACAAAATAACATATCAGGCGTATTGTTTCAGGGTCAGGAGCCTGGTTACGTTCTTTTAATAGGGCAGTAACGGCTGAACTAAATAATTAAACAAAACTATACATACATTTTGCGGTAAAAGAGAATGTACCAACATTTCCCCCTTAAAGAGTCATTCAGAATAAGCGATTTTCTCCCGTCAGCCAAAGGTTTTGGCCCATTTTCATTCAAGTCATCAGTAACGGTGTGAACCCATGCAATATTTATAGCAGGGAAATTTCAGCTGATTCACCCAATTTCGTTGGTGTGATTAGCTCAGCTGAATTGCATCATTACTGATTTCGTCAGCCGTGTCCCAGGTGAGAGTCGGGGGACTGTCAACTTGTTAATATTTAACACTGCGCTACATATTTAACACTGACATGAGCTACCGGGAAGACAGAGAAAGCCGAGCCAAAAAAAGGAGATCTGGAGCCTTTAAATAGACCTACAATAGATCATAATTAAATGCTTGAACTACCAAATAATTCAAACATGCTGTAAGAGAAAGCTACAGTTTCGATGAAAACGTGTGTTCAAATTCATGTGGAATTAAACACTGATAGTATCCGGTATTAGGCCCATGAATAGCTAAGTAGACTTAAGAATATATAAAAATACGAGTGGTATCCCGTTATGTAGACACAACAGCTTTCATAGACTAACCGCTTGGGAGTACGTGAAGTTGCAAATGCAGTCTCTTCAATACTCTTCTTTTACAGAAATTAGACCAAATGAAGTTAAACGGGAGGTCCTCACCCAGCCATGACGATAAAGAAGTCCAGCCGGTTCCACGTGTCTCCGAGGTAACAGCGTCGGCCAAAGATTCCCAGAGCCACCATCTTTATAACCATCTCCAGAGCAAAGAAGATGTAGATGAATGCGTCAAAGGCCTGACAGAAAGACACAACAAGGAAAAGTCATATACAAATATGAATTCAACTCCAATTGAAGTAGGAAAAGACATAATACCTATAAGTGAATCTATTAGTTAACCTTAGTAAAAGTGATATAAAGTGAGTTTATACTCATCCATAGTACAGGGTACTGTATGATATTATAGAAGAGTGTGCTATTCAATGGCCCCAAATAGAGTACAATTAAACTAGATCAGTCTGGGAAAGAGATCTGCTGAAGGTATATCTCCAGTCTTATAGGGTACAAATAGACGGAGCTTTGCATTATTGTACTGCAAGAAAATGGCACTGGTGAAATGAAATATGTGATGCTGGAAAGTGGTCCAGTATATCAAGCCAAAACAAAATTAAGCATCTTGTCAAATCCTTGGCACCTAGCCTAGGTTCACTACAACATTCCTGCCAGTTGCCAGCAACATAGACTGGTGTCTACTGGGGGGAACTGTCATGTTTGATTGACTCATCTTTACCAAATGGGTGGTGTTGTGTTTGGGTGCCAAGATATTCACTCTTCAAGATTTCTCCAGCCATATTGTTGAACTTGGTTGAACTCAAATCCTTCCAGCCAATACAATAGATACACTCCATTGTTGCTGATGAATGCACTTCAAGGTAAAATCATTTAATTTACATGTGTTATCTCATCTCATCTCATCTTCACCTAATCTTCTACTACCGCCTATCCTCACTAGGATCACGGGGGTTGCTGGAGTCTATCCCAGCTCTCATCAGGCGAGAAGCGGGGTACACCCTGGACAGGTCGCCAGTCCATTACAGCAACCATTCGCACTCACATCTAGGGGCAATTTAGAATCACCAATCAGCCGAACGAGCATGTCCTGGGAGATGGAAGGAAACCGGGGTACCCGTGAGGGTTAGGGATAAGGGACTTCGGATGCAAATTAGCATTGTTGTTCATAACTGTGCACGGTCCCTACCCAATTAAAATTTAGGGTCAGGGTTTGGGTAAGTGTTCAAGTCTGGAAAACAAAGAGCAGGAAGTTAGAACCGAGTTTGTATCAGTCCTCTCCAAGAACGGGTTCACAGCAGTCCGTTAAACTGCTTTAACTAAGCAAGAAGGATCTTTTTTCTTCTTGTTCATTCTCTGGGCATCCAGAAGTCAGTATCATAGGATTACTCTGGTGGTTCTCAATCACGTTTCTTTCGTTTCTTGAAGACGTTTCATCCAAGTAGCTTCTTCAGTTCTGAAGTTCTGTCATTTTTGGACAGTCCGCTGGGTGGATGTTCGTACGCTGCCGTTGATTTCTGCTCGGTCCCCATGATGTTATCTTGGAGATGAGCTGCCTGGCCATTCTGGAGTGCTTCCATCACAAATTAAGGTAAGATGAAGGTAAACTGGGACAGAATCCAGCATAAGTGTGCCCACCAAATGGATACTAAGCCAAGACAAGTAACTTCCTATCTGAACCTGCACCTCTGCCAAATTCTCCTCCTTCAACTATTCTATCTTATTTTTATTCTCTCTCCCTGCCAATTCCATATCGCCACCTCCCATCTCAATCTTCTCTCTATTAAACCTCTATTTCTTTCCGCCTCCCTTCACCCACCACCCTCTCTCCATCTGAGCAGTTTGCCCTAAACGGTGGGGTAATGGAAAATAATTTGTTTCAGCAATAATCAGAAATAAGCCACAATCAACATCCCCCCACCTCACTCCCAGCTTTAATCAAGCGGCTAATTAAAAGAAGAGCGAGAGAGAAAGAGGGGGAGAGGGAGAAAATCTAAATAAATCAAAAGATCCCCGCTTGCTAATGCATGTTATTGCTGTTGTGAGCAAAACGCCTAGATTAGCTGGTGTTCTTTTCTGTGTATACAGGGGGATTAGAGATGAACTGACACGCTTGCTGTTGCCTGTAATTTGATTACAGTGGGAAGCACTGTAGGCAACACGATCGGAATCTGAACCATTGATGTGGATCTTCGGTTTGTCGGTCGCTCACCGCTGAAAATAAGCAATGTGTTCAGTGGTCCTGGAGGAGTCACGGCACCAGACCGGCCTACAAATGCGGATGAAGAGTTAACGTTTGCAACCTTGACCTTTGGCACAACAGAAAGATGGATGAGTCGCTACCTTCTCTAAAATTTGCCAACCCAGGGGAACTGAAAATGCCAAAAAACACTGTGACATTTCTGAAGTCACACTGTACACTTATTTTCTGTCTCATCATGTATTTTCACTTATACCCTTCTATATCTTCATACAAGTGGAAAGGCAGAATAATGCGGGGATCACTAAAGTTAGCAGGATCCAGCCTCCAGGGACCATGAAACCAAACCAAAAATGTGTCGTTGTTGTTGTTTTTGTTTCTGTCTTGAAATGTGAGTAATTTCACAAATAATAACAATGACAAAGCACAAGCAAAATTATGAATTATAGATTTAGAGTTGTCTTTTATCCTACACAGACAGGCCAACACATCAAAGAGAGAAATATGAGACACTAATGAGTGAACAGCTCTGTTTGTATGGATAATTTATCATCCACTGATGTAGCCCTCAATATTGGTTTATAACAAGTATGTTAGCATTAGCATTTTGAGATAACCCCCCCAATAAAAAAAAGAAAACACAAATCCCATTCATGTTTTTTAGAAAAAATAATATTGTGTGAAGATGGAGTTGTTCATAAAACATTTTTGTGTGTGTGTGCCTGTTTCAGGCTGCATCCTGCTGGTGTCAGCGCTATGGGGTGGGGCTGCCTGGTCTGGTCTGGTCTGGTCTGGTCTGGTCTGGTGTGTTCTAGGTGGGTGGTACATGCCTAAGTAACATCCATATGAATGCCAGGTCCAAAGTTTCCCATCAGAACATTGTATTGTCACAAGCTGTCTTACTTTTCCCGTTAGTGGTCATAATGTTGCAGCTGAAGCCCTGACATCTTTAAACTCAAATCAGAAGTCACAATATTGAATAATTCTGCTTTTAGAATGTGGGTTTCAGACGTGGTGGATTCTGTCAAAGATTGTAACTGTAATTGTCTTGTCGTTCTCAAGGTTTGGAACTGATAATCCTGCATTTCCTACTTGGAACACTACCTGTGATGGTAATGGAACAAAATGGAACTGCTATTTGGTTTTTGATAATATTTCAGAATACAATCTGAAACAACATACAAAAGGCACGGAAACTGAAACAGAAAGCCTTCAGGGTGAGTCTTCAAGCCCATCTAAAGCTTGATTTGGCGCCTGATTCCAATATTGTAGTGAAAACTGAAATTTCAGTCACCATTTAAACCACTTTTTTTCCATTTCAGCTTTTCATCCATGCAGCAACACATTCTAGTCGACTCCTTACTAAGCCTTGAGGGGTCTTCAGTCCACATTTGTTAGAGCTTATAGATTTTGCTGGTGAGGCAGCATTGAAATCATGGCATTGAACAACGGATTTTCTGAGAGGAAAGTATCGACTGTGGGGCTGTAGCCCACTAAATCCATGCTGATATTGAATAGGGTCTATATAGATACTTGGAGGAGAAATTCTATTAGGTCCAACTCAACAGCCACCTCCCCCAGTGAGCTCAATCAATCCACTGTGTGTGTGTGTGTTTGGTGTTGTATGTGTTCGTGTGAAAATGTGAAGAACTGGGTGATTCAGCGAGTGCTTTACACCACCAGGCTGGAGACATACGTGCACACGCTTGAGCACAGATGTTACACCCACTCAGGCCACATTTGACACCGGCGAGGAGGGATTCTGCACCTTGCCAGATGACGGGAAAAGCTGCCAAGATGCCGTACGTGAGAAAGTCATGCTCGCGGCACCATAAAGACCACATGCTAGCAGTGAGTCAGTGCGTGGAGTTACCCTGCAGGCTCCGGCACTGGAGCCGCACCCCGAGGAGAAAGTGAGACGAGATTGAGACGAGGAAATACAGATAGTCAATTGGCGTGTCCCATAGGTGCTGGCGTGAGTAAGTTAGAATGAAGGGATACATGTGCACACCATCTAGAACTGCATTCATGTCTCCTTTCCTACACTTTGTGGAGAAAAAAAAATCTTGTTTCACACATGCAAGTTTAGAATATATGCATTCCTACGTAGACTATATAAATTAGTTATGAATCATTGTAAACGTGCAAGGTCCAGTGTGCACATTTGTTTATGTGAAAACACTCAAATATATATGTCACAGGGATCCAAGAAAACAAAAAATGTTATGATGTTAGTGGCTGCAGCCTGGTGCGGTGAAACAATCATTTCGGATAAATCCTAATGTCTGAGTCACTGAGACTCCCAGCATCCTGCAGATTTACATTTGGCTTTTCGATATTCTTGAGAAAGGGAGAAGTTCGGTGGTCATCAAAGTCATTAGGGTCTGCGCTCTGGGGAACATGAACTTGGCAACACAGCAAGCTGCAAAATGAGATATTTTACTCTTGTGCCAAGTACTATCCAAAGCATAGACTGTATATAAAGATGGAAGTCAAAGCAAGTAGAGCTCCCCCTGGTGTCTGGCTGCAGTATAGGTCATAAGCTCCACTTCCTACATGGCAGCGTATGGGACTTGGGCCGAACTAAAACACTAAAAAAGTTCAAAAATGGGTTATGTAATTTTAGGTAGTTAATGTCATATTTAATGTCATATTCATGTGTTTCAGATAATTTTTGTTTTAGTTACTTATTTGATGCTATACATACAGGATGTGACATCATGATTACTACCAGTTGTCATGCCAAACACTCGGTCCCGTAAGTTTTAATTAAATGAAAACGCAAGTGAGTCTGGTGGAAGTGCAGGGGGGTCATGGATAACGCAACGCTGCGTTGCCCCACTCTCAGACTGTACTGCACAGACCCTGGTTCCAAACTCACAAAGTGGCGCCACCCATATCCCAGGGAAAATAGTGTCAGGTTGTAGAAATCAGAAATCAGGGCTGGATGCCATATAATTTGCAGTCAATAGTCCAAAGGAAGTCTAAACCCATTATTTCAAATCTGTACAAAAAAAAAAAAAAAAAAACTATCGGAAAAATTATGTACAGTTGAGTTGAGACATATACACAAGGTTACATACATGCTCTGAATCTTGGGAGTTGCATGAATGGCAAATTTCTTATTAAAAATGGATGCATGTATTTGTGTGTACCTGTAATATTTGGCATCGGTCTGAGGAGCAGTCGATGTTCTCGCAGGGCTGGTACATTCCCAGGGTGACGCAGTTCAACAGGATCACCATCATGCTGACACGCTCGAACCACGTGGAAACACATCAGGTTAAGGAAGAGCAAAACAAAGAGTGAAACTGAATCTAATATCAGCCAGACATTAATAAAGATCACTGACAGAGTTGAGAATTAACAAAAAAATGTACAAATCATCAAGATAACTGATAAATGCAGGGGCTGGTACTCCAAATAATATACACAAGGTTTTAACATACAGGGTGCTAATTATAATACTCCACATCTTTTATTGCCACAGTCACTCTTAAAGCCTGGTACTCGTTTGCACCAGAGTGGTTTTTTAACCCTAAAATAAAGTCATAATTTGAACTGATTTAAAATCAGTTTTGGTCAATCAAGTTTTTGTCGATGAAGAAGACAATGATTTGTGAAAGACATGAATTGTTTTCAGATGTACTTTTAGACTTTGTGACACAAGTGTTTGCCTTCTGAATGTGGAGAAACTCCAGATTTATTTAGTGCTGCTGTAATGGCACACACCTGTGAGAGTCGTGCACAAGTAAATTCCACATGTAGACAAATTTCGGTGTTGCTGCACATTTATCCATGAAATAAAAGTATATTTATTTATTTTCATTTTTGGATTAAAAAATAAAAATATAACAAATAAAAACCTTTTTCGTTTCTGGTTTTAAATGCAAATTTAAAATACCAAAAGAAAACAAAATGCACGACTGCAACAAAACCAGAGAAGTGAAAGATAAAATCTAAAACGGTCAAATTTTAAGGCCCAAAATAGCTTTTTTTTCAATCTCTCATGTCTAAACTGCCTCTGTCTGCAGCAGCAATGGCAACTATAAAGGCAATGAGCAATTTCCCATTTAGCTTTATATCGCCAATAATATGCATGGATACGCAGGAGAATAAAGAGTAAATTATAACGATAAAGTCGTAATAGACGACATAAACATGTTTTACATAAATAAAGATCACATTCCACTGCGACTACCCACGCTGCACGCTGCTTGACAAACGACAGCTAATATGTGTGATGATGTCGAGTAGCTGGAGAGTACCAGGGCACGAGCGGCGCTCTAGTTTCAAGGGACGGTTAACGGAGCGAGGAGAACATGAACAACCACGCTGGCACGAGGGAAAACGACAAGAGCCATGTGGGGCGATTCAGTATGCATTAACTGTTTATACAGAGAGGGGAGTTCGCTGCTTGGCTAACAAGCGTGTCAAGGGGGATGGGCTGTAATAGCCCAGGAGGTCCGACTCCTTCCCCGAGGCTGTACGGCGCAGGATGCTGAAGAGCTCCCCCAGCAGCCTACAACACACAGCCTGCAGAGAAATCAGAGTCAGAAGAACGGGGAATAGGGAGGACACTGTTGTTCTCCGAGCGCACTACGCTGCAGAACAGACAGAATCCCCAGAAAGGATCAAAAACGTCAACATGTTTTTTTTTCTTGGCCTCGCGTGAACCTTTTCCACAAAGAGGCGGGCTACTGAAGATGCCACGGCGCAGATAAAGATAGGCCGTGAGTGGGCAAAAACACATGCGTGCATGTAAACACACAGACGGAGGCGTCCGCGCAAACGCCCACCGCGCGCACGTGAAAAACAACCAACAAGTTCAAAGAAACAAACGCTCGCATTCGCCCGCCCACACTTGAGCACACAGTCGCTCGCTGCCTTCGCGCAGGCACCATCATTCACGGAAAGAGACGCGTTCGGCGCGACGGGGAGCCGCGATTAATATTGATGTCCCGTGGGCTAATATATGTAAAGCAGATATGCGAGACAATGTTAGGAGGGGAGATTTGTCACATAATACTCGTTGGTTCCAACCTCACACACTACAGCTGTCAAACCCAATGTCACACGCGGCACTTAACACACCGGTGAGGTTGTTCTTTAATTGGGTTACACCGACTAAATATTGCTCACAAAATCGCTGACTGCCACATTCTGGTTATTAAATAAATAGTCGGGGGCACACAGGAAGCACCTTCCTAAGAGAGATGCATATTGTACATACACACACACACAAAAAAGATCCATATCTACAAATGCAAAACCTGCAATATTATTCTTCCACTTCACAATTTACAGACTATGTGCTGAATTTGTTCAGTTGTGGGTTTTTTTTTTATGCAATGCTCTGTATGTTATACTGTACCCTGCACGCAGCTGTCACCATACTCACTTCTATACATGGCTAGCAATCGGGCAGAACATTATGACCACCTTCCTAATATTGTGTACGTCTCCCTTGTGTCTCCAAAACAGTTGTGACTCATCAGAGGATGGACATGGACCTTTGGAGGGTGTCCTGTGGTGTCTGGGAACAGGATGTTGTTAGTGGGGAACCTTTGAGGTGGAGGGTCCTCTGTGGATCATCCCACAGATACTTGATCAGTTTGGGATCTAGTGAATGTGAACGCCTTGTTCTGTTTTTCTTTGAGTTGTTTCTAAAGTATTTTTGTGGCTGTGCCCATGCGTCAGGCTGCATCCTGCTGGGGGCGGCTGCCGCCATCAAGGAGTGCCACTGCTATGAGGTGGGGGTGTCTGGTGTCGTCACACAAATGCCAGGTCCAAACATTTCCCAGCAGAACACTGGATTGATGCTATTCACATATCCTGTTGGTGGTTTTAATGTTGTGGCTGATGGGTGCATATTCTAATACAGCACTGAGCTGAAGCAACAGAATTTCAATCTGTGTATATTTACTGTGTGAACGTGAATGACAATAAAATCTGTCTAACTGTAATATTTTTGGTCATTAGAGTGGAAATAAAATTAAAACTATGCAGCTGACTGAATCAAATACGCTATTTACTGTGAGACAAAGGTGTTGGGCAATTATGTGCCTTAATCATTTAGAGTTTCTGTTTCTAATTTTATCGAACTGTTGGTAGCGACATGTGGCAACATAATAACAGACAACAAAACAATTTGGATAGAATAGAAAAAAGGAAATGTAAAGTGCTATTAATGAGAATTAATGTACGCAGGAAGTGTTGTAAAGATCTTTGACCTGCACAGATCAGTCATTATGTTCTGTATCCATTTAACAATGACGCTGATCACGTCTAAAGCATTACCTCACCTCGCTTCAAAGCATATATCAAACATTTATCGAGGAATTTCCTTAGATTTAGTCGTGGATGTAGCTGCTGGTTAATCCTAAATCTCGGCTGATGATCAAACGTGACATTCAAACCGTTTGATCTCTGTGCATGTTGTATATTCCACAGTGACTGACAGGCCACATCCTCCTTTTAAATTCCTTCCTTAAATATTGGGATATTCCTTCTTGTGAAACAATATGTTGCTGATATTCGTAACAGTGTTGTTTGATGTTGATGTTTTTCTTCTTTTATACTTAGTCATCTTTGGAGTTTTTTTCCTCCTTTTTGTAAAGTGGTTAAGCATGGTGCTTTGTGAGCAGAGTGGATTAATTCTGTTGTTAGTTTGATGCATTAGTCACATATCTGGATGTGTAATCCCAGTGAGTCAGATTTCCTGAATGTGTGGGCAAAATAAATCTGACCCTGATGCTGACACAGAGTACCCTGTGTGCGCAATTTTGCACATAATATACTGTAATTTGTCATGGTGTGCTAAATTCATTTTGATATTAGTTTGAAATATTATGATCTTTTCACGATTACACAGATGGATGCGTTCTCTTTGCAAGGACATCCGCTGACACAACGCATTCCCTAGAGCCTCACCATCTGAGCTAAGTCCTTAACATTAACCCATACCCTAATACTAACCACAACGTATTGTAACCTTCACCTTAAAGCCACGTCTTCACCCTCAAACAGTCTTGTAAAGAAGGGAAACCATGGCCAAAAACGTCCTCACTTTGCACAATGTCCTCGCTTCAAAGGTGGAAAAACTCGAATAGTCCTCAGAAAGATAGTTGCACAAGAACACTCACATGAACACCTTTGCCACTTTGATTTTTTTTCTAGTCCTTCTTAATGAGGACGGAGATACCATCCGCAGGTGTCACAGAGCTTGTGTGAGACCCTCCAGACCATGCTTGTGAACACACCATATTTTGCGCACACACACACACACACACACACACACACACACACACACACACACACACACACACACACACACACACACACACACACACACACACACACACACACACACACACACACCCCTGTGAGTAGCATGGCTTGATAAAACTGCAGGTCAGCTCTTTCTCATTGCGCCCGTCTAAGTAATAATGACAGCCTTTGCAGCTAATGTTATGAGGATTATCTCAAGGTTATTCTCTCTGCCAAATGCATTCTGTAAAATCAGCCCCGACAAGTTTCAAGAGCGCCGGGCTTTCGAGTTGCTCTCTCATGCACCCCGTTCTATACATAAGCTGCCTTTAACAACGCGCAACTGCCTGTCTGTCTCTCGCCACTTCTGAAAAATGAGTCAATTAGTGTAGAAGCCTTGGAGGAGGTCTTTTTTTTTCTCTCCCTCTCACACACAGACAAATCTGCGCGTACTGCGCATCAACACTGGAAGGAAAACGAGATGGGATTCAAAGCCCAGTGCTCTATTACAGGCAGGGTGTTCGAAGATGATTAACTCAGAAATTGTTTTATAGAGTTGTTGCAAATCCAGATATTTTTCAACCCTCCCTTCGTTCGACCGAGGAGCTGTTGCAGAGTAGCAAACTGCTTCATATTCATCCAGCGGCTGTCACTAACTACCACAAGCTCCTACAGTACGAAAGTATGCAACTCTGGATAGCACCATTAAAATATTCTGTATGACACGACCACACACTTTTGCACTATACACCAATCAGGCATAATATTATGACCACTGAAAGGTGGTGGTGATGTTTGGATCTGGCATTTGTGTGGATGTACCTTAGATACGTAGCGCCCACCTAGACCAGACCAGACCAGGCACCCCCCATCCCATAGCAGTGACGCTCATTGATGGCAGCAGCCATCCCCAGCAGGATGCAGCCTGACACAGGTACACACACAAAAGCAGTTTAGGAACAACTCAACAAACCTCCAAATTAGGACCCAGAGGCCCCCACTAACAATGTTCTGTTGCCAGACACCCCAGAAGGTCCATGTCCATCTCTAATTAGTCACAACTGTTTTGGAGGCACAAGGGAGACCTGCACAATATTAGGAAGATGGTCATAATGTTATGCCTGGTGTATATCATCATAGTATTGTATGCATTATTGTCTGCAATGCATATATTTGAAGGTATTCAATTTATTGTCGCAATAAATGCACCTTGCAAACAATTGTTTTCTTCTTAAAACCTTTTTTACGTTGACTCTAGAGCAGAGGTCCAAAACACAGTTTGAACCGAAGCTCCAAGACGAGATGCGAACTTGGGTACATCAAAGAACGAGCATGAAACAACTTCAGAGATCATAAAAGGCCAGATAAACTCCAGTGACAGTGGAGACCATTACCCAGAAGATTTGGATGGTGCAGAAAGCACCAGCGTGACAGAGCTGGAAGGAGCTGGGAGGCTGAAAGTGAGCAGCAGCAGGGGCTAAATGAATTCTTAATACCTCACTGCGTGGCGTCACTCGTTCCAAACCCTCTCTCGGTGTCTCTTGGCCATTCTCGTTCCCCTTTTCTCTCTCTCTAGCCTTCCCTCTCTTTGTTTTTTATTGTTTCCAAAGAGACACGCAAGAGGCAAACGACCTCCGGTTTCCGTGGCAACCGATCGACTATCAAATGAAGTAAATCGTCACAGCATAGAGAGAGAGGGAAAGGGACGGCAGGGGTTATTTTAGTTTGCAGCTCAACGTCGTCAACTTAGGTTCTGTGATGTCTTGAAGCGTCACTTTCCTTCTGGAATATTCTGCCGCCGCTAATGAAGCAGCGGAAGCTGTGTTTACACTTCAAGGCAATGCATTTAGAAATTTTGATAATCAGGCACGGACAAATAAAGAAAAAGCGGAGCGCCTCAAATTCAGGTAAGTAGGGAGGAGGTACGTCCTTAAATGCCTGTTGAGACAGTTGAGATAGACCCGAGAGAAAGTGTGAGAGAAAGACGGCACGAATGTGAAAGGATTTACTGTTAAAGTTTAGTTCGGATCTTGTATCCTTCAACCAGTCCAAATCAAATGATTTACACTTGGGTATAATTACATGTGCAGTAGTACTCAAAAAAGTGACCCAGTCTTGTGCCTAAGACTGGGCCTTAGGCACAACACAAGATCTAAGTTTTATTTGTGAAGGACTAAAGGTCGTGGCCCCAGCTGGAAGTCTCTCAGGTTTAAAATGGTTTTGTATACAGGTTAACATTTGACCATGCAAAGAATGGTCACCTAACAAGGCTTTAGATCAGTTTTAGAGATTTACTTTTAGCCAAGACTGACTATTAACCACTCAAATGCGATTGACCTAGATCTTCTCATCTTAAGGACCTGATCCAAGTAGTCTGAAGTGATATAAACTGGTAAGAAGCAGTCATGAATAAACCAAAGAAGCTCCTCAGATCTTCAAGAAACTCTACAAGTCTAGTTGCTTTTTTAAAAATTAGAAAATAAACAAAAATAAACAAAATAAAAAAGGGTGGTTACTTTACTGCAAAAAGAGCCATAACCATCCCCAAAATTGTTTACACTGGCACTCGTCCACATGAAATCGTTGTCTGTTTTGCAAGGCGCACGGTGTGGAGTTTCAAATATCAGACGGGTTGACTAAGACAGTTGAGGTAAACCTGGGAGTGGCTGTGAAATAAAAGGCATGAATGTGAAGGAGGACATCATATCTAGGATTTGCTGTTCAAGTTTAATCAGTGGAAAAACAGAAAAGTAGAAACCTGCAATTTGTGATGCCCACGAATGTTAAATAGCCACCTCAGAATTTTTTTCAGATCTTTTATCCTTCAGCCACGATGAGTCCGCATCAAATTATATTACACTTGGGCAACTTTCTAAAATTCTCATATATGCAGTAGTACTCCAAAAAGTCTGATGAATTTTTATATGTTAAGAACTCAAATTCTTTTCCACAAATGTAACTATCGGGTTTAAAATGGTTCTGTGTACAGTTTTATATTTCTGACCATACAAACATTAGAGAAACAAGATTATCCACCTAACAGGGGTTTAGATGAGCATTTAGAGTTTTACTTTTAGCCACGATTGACTAAAGTAAGTAGTTTAAGGTGACATAGACCAGCCATAAGAAGAACCAGTCAGGCATATGAACATACAGAAGAGAATTAGGTGGAAAGAGATGCAAAAATAAACCAATATAAAAAAGGGTGGTTGGCACATCATAGGACAGGAAATTAATAAGCTTCTGTCAACCAATAGAAACAATAACCAATTATATTTGCTACTTGGCATGATTTGTCAATCATTGGCAAATATAAAAGAAAACTTCACCAAACACTTGCTTTGCTGCGTTAGAAAGTGGATTCTTCTGAACTGGATAATGGATTAAGCTCCTTCTAAGGCTCAGTGGCAAAGAGTGACACTTGAATGCGTTGCATTAGACTGACATGTAAACTACACAGAAAACATGTTCCTGACATATATTGGTTTGAATATTTCCACCAGAGTGTATTTTCAGTGTTTTGCAAGAGTGATATCCCTTTTGGATTGCTTTCTAACCCAGAGGTAAAAGGTAAGATATCTGTGATTTGTTTTTCTTTCAGTGCTGCTCCAACAACCAGTTATTTGGATTTACAGTTACCACTGTAGTTGTTTTCTTTTTGCACACATTTACATGACCTCAAACTGCCTTTCACTCATAGTTTACCCGTGCCTTCTCTACTCTATCCTCTCCCCCACTATTGTGCAATGTTCAGAGAGGTTGGCAGGTCTTTTCTTTCCTGGAATTTTCCATCAGGGGGTCTTCGATCCAGTGCAGCTGACTGGATAAAGGGAAGATGGAGTGTATTTGTGGGGCATGGGTGTGTGTGTGTGTGTGTGTGTGTGTGTGTGTGTGTGTGTGTGTGTTGGACAGCAGTAAATGTCATGGGATATCACACAGTAATGCTTCACAGCATCTCGCGTCAGCTCGCCTTTTTCCTAAGCTGTCATGTCCGGGGAGTGCGCGTGGTCAGACACGTGGAGGGTAAAGGTTGTTTGGATAATTGCCAGAATGACAGCGACAACAGAAGCTATTACTTGTTCTGCGGTTCGCTGATTGCTCATCAGCCTGCTGCCTTCTGCGCCTTAAGTCATTTCAGACTTTTGTCTTCAGCCTAAATTATGGTTAAAAAAAAAAAAAAAAAAAAATGTTTAAGGGTAAAAAATGGAATATGAAGTATATGAAACCATCCCTCAAAAGCATAGACTGGGCAGAACAGCTCCTCAAAAGTGAAGCCAAAGCAAGTAGAGCTCCCCCTGGTGGCCTGCTGACTGCGGTATAGGTCATCACCTCCATCCCCCTCCATGATAGTGGATGGGACAGAGACCAAATTATAACATGAAAAGCCACTCTGGGACTTAAATCTCACATTAGTTAAATAGCAGGAAGACTTGGCTTAAAAATAAGGTTATATTGTTACAAAGATATCATCTCTATATGCTAGAATGTCACTACACCGAAGCGTTTACCAGCACAGGCTGACTGCCAGAGAGGCCTACAGGGGTGGGGGAGTGAAGGAGAGAGGGGCCACCACCACCAGCTACCCGAAGGGAGATCACACACACACACACACACACACACACACACACGTACTGCAAAGCAAAATACACACAAATTAGAGCACAATAAATATTAAACATGCAAATAAAACTGAAGGAAATCACCTGCACACCTACGACCAGTCCACCTGTACTGGCATTGACAGAACCCCGGAATAGGACTAACTCAAAGTTGGTTTACAAAAACAAAGAAAACAAGAAGGAAGGAACAAAGATACAATCACTTCCCTGTTTCTGGGAGTTGCACATTATACATCCATATGCAATTTCCCTTCGGGGATGAATAAAGTAATCTATCACACATGACGAGCGCTGCACAGACGAGGGGAGTGAGCGCGGTGACTGGTCCCCTTTAGTGCTCAGCCCTGCACCTATACAGATGCAAGAGAAGTACTAAGCGCATGTGCTAGAAACATCTTTAACAGAAAAACAGAGAGCATACCTTCACTGGACATGGTCATTCACGGAGCAAATGCAGGGTCGAGAGCGCGGAAAATCTACCGCTGGCTGCAGCTACATTTAAATAGGACCAGGAGGTGATAGCCTCACCTGTAGGGAATCACTGATTTGAGGGGGCGTGGCCAAACAGGTAGAGAAGGGAGGGGGGGTTCCACCCATCAAACATTCATGAATAGAAGTTGTCAAATTACTTTACCATTACGGCCTCTTGTCGATTATTGTTTCCTAACTGAGTGCGATTTTGTCTTGGGATGTATGCCTTACTAATATATATATTTGTTTCCCACGGGGGGCCTTTGGGTCCTGTGGGTTGAGGGGAGGGGCCTCTGTGGATAGGGCTCATTCCAGTGTGACCACTAGATGTGAATGCCAGGTCCAAATGTTTCGTATCATCCCCACTCACTTTTCCTCTCAGTGGTTTTAATGTTGTGGCTGATCGGTATCATGTAAATTTTCTCTCTGTATATATATATATATTACTCAACTCTCCACTCACATCTCTGACTTGTCTTCCTGTCACTCTCCCCCTCTTCTCTTTTCCCAGATGGTCAGTGTGCACAGCTGCCATAGGATTCTTTGAGACAAACTTTGCCCTGTTGCTGTGGTAACCAGTGCTGATCATATATGTGTGTGTGTGTGTGTGTGTTAGGACTCCTGTGTATCATATGTGCATTTGCTGTGTTTGGTTTTGTATGCGTGTACTTACACTATATTGTCAACAATGCACATTTTGACCAATCAAATCTTGAGTTCATCATGTCACATCTTAATTGTAGAGACTAAACTTAGATAAAGTGTTAGTTAGCTGCCATCCATCCATCCAACCAGACAACAGTTACCAGATACCACTTTTTTTTATCAGTGTACTGTGAGTTCATCTATCACTTCCTGGAAATGGAAAGAGTTCGATAAACTGCAGTGACATGGAGTTCTGAAGGCATGGGAAAGGATAGATAAAGTCCCAATAGTTTACTAACAGCTGCCATCTGAGGTGTCTTTTAAGCAGTGTCGGTGAGATATGGGGAATGGAAGCCACAGGTAAAAAAAAAAATAAATAAATACCCAGTGGACAATTACAGATAGGGCCCAGACAGGAAACGACACAAACAAGCAAACAGAATCTTTCTTGAGACCATCTGGTGAGATTTTCTGTGCTTTCCGTTTTGCTTTCTTTTTGTCCCTTTTATTCTCTCTTCGTGTGATAGCACAGTGGTAATATGACACCGATTAAGTGTGTAGGTTTTCCTCTCATGCCCACAACCACTGTTATGTGCTATTTTTGCCATCAAGTGTTGACAGTCTTATGAAACTCATGTCGTCTTCTACTACCGTTCATCCTCACTAGGGACGCGGAGGTTGCTGGAGTCTATCGGAGCTGCCATCGGGTGAGAGGCGGGGTACATCCCGGACAGGAGACCAGTCTATCGCAGGGCTAACACATCATAAACAACCATTCACACTCACTCTCACACCTAGGGTCGATTTAGAATCGGCAAGTTATCCAACGAGCATGTCTTCGGAGGGCGGGAGGAAACCGGGGTACCCAGAGAAAACCCACACAAACACATGAAGAACATGCAAACTCCACCCAAAAAGGCCCAAATCAGTGCTAACCACAGGGCCAAAGTGCCGCCCCTACAGACTACAGACTGAGGTCATGGTCAAAAAAGTCTTCGCATCATTAGAAACAGGCATAAGATAAAGAAAAAGCATTTCATTAGTTGAATTATTACAATTAAGGCATTATTTATGATTTACCAAAGTTAAGAAGAGGTTCAAACCAAGGATCACCTTTAACTAATATCTAGTACTAGTACTAAATTGGTCATCCTTAGGCTGAGTGGGACCCAGCACAACCTTTAAAAACAGTGATTTGGATTTTCTGGACCAAGGCGCTTGCTTCTCTCTTAGCTCCACCGTCTATTCCTTCAAGCTCAAGTTAGCGAGTCACTCTGGAAACCTTCCGGCGTTATTCCCACCACCAAACAAGCCAACACCTTTGAAAAGGTTACAGATGAAGCTAAAGTTAACATTAACAAGGTAAATGTGGGAGTCCCACCATATTTCTGCATGCGAAACATTTGACAGCTCATCTAAATGTTTTGTTAAGATTCCAAACAGACACAAAAAAAAGAAGACAATTTGTCTGGAGGCTGTTCTTTTTGGTCCAGATGTGCCCTTGTCATCTGCAGTCGTGGCCACAGCATATCAAGATGGCACGTTCAACAAATGCTGACCAAAGTCACAGATGCCGCCAACAATGTCTCCGAAGGTGCTTTTATGGACTAATCCTTGAAACACCTGTGAAGGAAGGAGGCCACCTGATGACTAACAATGAAGCTCTTAACGCCCTTTCCCACCCCATAACGGTCTCCTGGACACCCTCGGCTGGCACATACCTGTGCATCCCCACTCATGTCGTCACCAGTATACATACCGATTATGAGTGCATAACCCCTACCATCTTGTGGCAATACTATGTTCTTCTGGGAAACTTTTGGGTTTGGCCTTCATTCGTATGGATACCGACCCATGTAGACCAGACCGGGCACCAACACCCCATAGCAACGACACTCCTTGATGGCAGCAGCCATCCCCCAGCAGGATACAAACACACAAAAACAACTTAGGAACAAGTCCAAAAAAAAAAAAAAAAAATTTAAAATTAAAAACAGCACAAGGTGTTGACCTGGCCTCCAAATTCACCCCAAACCGATCAAGTATGTGTGAGGTGTGCTGGAACAAGCCTGATCCACAGAGGTTCCTCCCCTCGACCCAGCAGTCTGCTGCCAGACAATATCCATAAAAAGCACCACAGTGCTAATGAATATTGAAACTGAAAGCACTGCTGATAGCAGTATTGATTGAATCTCAACAATATCCACCATTCTGTCTGCGTTGCAAAAAAATATGTATATATAAAAAAAACGACTTAAAGTTCAGGAGAAAAGATAAGTTCTCCATCCTCAAAAAGTCTGTGAACACACATACACGTTGTTTGGCTCTACGAAACAATCCCTCATGGCACAGGAAAACGGTATGTGTAAATATATCCCCGGCGTAAGTGTTTCAAAGTCCTGCATATTTTTCCGCCGCTTGGCATCATTAGAATCTGACTGAGGCGTAACAAGGTGACACATTAATATTTATTATTTGACTAAGAGGAACAAAGAGTGCTATCTGTAGGGACAAGTGTCACTATCAGCGGGGATGAGAGGCTTCCTAGATTGAGACGCCAATTTCGATTCGCAGTACAACACAACAACACACACAGACACACACACATTAACGCATTAAAACATGCCACTCAGCTGTTCCCTGGATAGCGTCACGCAGACAGAAATCATTGGAGGCGAGTGTTAATGACAGACTAATGAGTGTCATTTACCAAACTTGGGAAAATGACTTCATTTGAGTCTATCTCAGTTTAACAGCCTTTGCTTATCACCAAAATACTCATGTACACTTTTATGTGTGCGCTAGATTATTTCTGAAAAAAAAACTTCTGAAGCAAAGGCAATACATAAAATTCTGTCTAAACTCGTGTTCTTTTCTTACCATATGGTTGGTTTTCAATCTACATATTGTATGATCTGTCTAAAAGGACTTCTTTTATTTTTTTTTACATTTCTCAGTGCAGATTATTACAATACTGTATTATCAAAGTGTGAAATGTAGCTGCGTGACATCTAAACTATACCTTCTGCTCAGAATCCTGAAAGGCAATGTTGCACATCTGACGAGCCTGTCAGGGAATCACGGCTGCCAACATCTGGCTTCAGCCGCCGCGCTGACGAACGGCGGCCCACGCCGCAAGTCTTTTTTTTCTGCACACGCAGACTTTGGCACGGATGTGATGCCGTTTGTCGTTTCAGCTAAATGCTGACAGTAAACGGATGAAAAAGTTGGAGTTAATTTGTCTGTGCTTTCAGTTAAAAGGCTGCGAGCAGAAGAATATTTCTATAGTTTCCAATGTGGGATGTTGGATTGGCATGCTCAGCAGTAAGGGATCTATAAATTATAACCCGATGACACTTCCCCTTATGAAAAATTATTTAATTCATCATTTATGTAGGTTCAAATGTGCAAAATTTTGTTCTGATTCTGAAGTACATCCTAAAGCAGATGCAATTATATTTGGCCAATGAGATAATATCAAATGTCTATTAGAGAACAGCCAGTATATAGCAGTATGAAGCCTAGGATATAGCACCAGTACTATAAATCCCAGAATGCTTTGCAAGGGCATTGCCACGTCAGTCAAGACCTCCAAGTGTCCCCTACTCAGTGATGCCATTTCTATGATAATTATCGTATTTATATGATAGTTTCAGGAGTTATACGATATAAAAGGGCAAATACGCGACAGTTTGCCATTTGACTGACGCTGAATGTAACAGTTGTTTCATTCAAATGGCCAATACTCCATGTTAAACCCTTAGCTTTGATTTTAAGTGCACAGTCCTAGGCCGACATTCATAAACAGTTGTTTTAGTAGCTACAATGGTTTAGGTTAAAATACGATCATTTTAAAGCGACAGTACGATATTTCTTTTTTTTTTTTTGCCGTCGTTGGCCTGTGAAAAGGTTTCCATTAAAAATGAACAAATGAATGAAAAGGCTACATATACACAGAGACGCAAAATTTTATTTGATTAATTTAAATCAAATAACGTGTTTATAATGTTTAGCTTGGCTTGTTCCAGATTCAATGTTTAAGCAAAACTCGAGTTTGCTTCCATAAAGAAAAGTGCACTACCGGTCAAAATTTTTTTGGACACATCTTCTCATTGAAGTCAATGAGAAGGTGCATGAAAGATTTTGACTGTACAGTAATAAGAGTATATACAGTATAGTATACAGGATATACAGTACAGCATATCTGGTCAGAAAGGGGAAACATGCATGTTTGCAGTCAATATTTCGATAAATACCAGGTCCTGTGACTTTGTGCCAGTTTGACTACAATACTAGTAATACTACTAGTAAAGAAGGACCTGATTCCTCTCTCTTGTTTTGGTATTTGCTGTTCAAAATTAAATTAATACTAGGAACTAGTGACATGCAGATCGATACTGAAATATCGATACTTCTGATACCAGGTCTTTATGCTCTAAAATCGACTCTCAAATCAAAATATCGATACATTTGATACTTTAGTCATTCAAGGTAATGTAGGAAAACAGTGGAAAGTAACTAAACTACTGAGTTGTGGCAACACAATAAACCTTGTGAAACACCTCAGATTAAACTACAACACAGAATATGATGCATTTATGATGAGGAGGACAGAAGAGGAGAGAACAGAGTCAGAATTAAGATACAAGTTTTCATTTTATAACGGTTCTTAATAGGAAAACAATAATTTATTAAATGGTCTTATGTCACTTAACTCATTTCTTTCGTGTTCGAAACACGATTGTATCATTTGTATCATTGTGTCCTCTGTTTTTTCTGTTGTTGTATTAGCTCGACTGTACAGTAAATGAGGCCACTACCTCAATATACTTCACAGCTTAAAATTAATAAATAAATAAATTACTCTGATGTCTTGTATTCTTTATGAAGCTATGATTTGAAAGACACCACTTTTTTAGGTCGGAATTTTACTTGCGTCGGAAAGGAAATCGGTGGCATCGAACACCTCTACTAGTAACATTTAGTTCATTCATCCATCCTCTACAACTGCTTATCCGAGGGTCAGGGGTTGTGGAGGCTGCAGTCGATCCCAGCTGGCACTGGGCGTGTGGTGGGATGCACACACACTGGCACAAACACGGTTCACACTCACATGCACACCCATGGAACATTTGGAATCGCCAATTAACCCAACCGGGGCACCTGGAGAAAATAAATGCAGACACAGGCTCCAGATGGCCGACGGGTTCAAAGTCTTCTTGCTGCAAACAGAAGTACGACACGCGAATCAAATGAGAAATGATGCCACGCTGCTTTTTAATACCTCCTCCTTGTTATTCTGCCCTAATCAA
Organism: Mugil cephalus; assembly: GCF_022458985.1. Taxonomy (NCBI): domain Eukaryota; kingdom Metazoa; phylum Chordata; class Actinopteri; order Mugiliformes; family Mugilidae; genus Mugil; species Mugil cephalus. The sequence continues at coordinate 25,905,812 of NC_061771.1, forward strand.
ATCAAATTAAAATAGCTCTACGCCACCGTCGTGTCCTTTGGGGGATAGAGGTAAACAGGAGAAAGTCGGAACGAACTCATAACCTGCATGGGGTCAGACCACCCGACTTCCATACATCACCATGGCGACACAGACGGCACAGAGGCAAAAGCGAGGGATGAAAGGATGAAAGGAGAAACAAAAACAAGAGAGGATACACTCACGAAAAACACAAAGGCGCCCACATACGCATCCGAACCCTACATTCAGAAACCCGCCATGCTAATTACTGAGTCTGCACGTTCTTTAAAGGCTCCCGCTCACCTTGCACGACCCCTCACCTGTTCACACACAAACACACACACGTGCGCGCCCGCTGTTGCACACCCTTGCGCTACGGGAGCCAGTGTGTTATGTCAGCACCTGCAGGCTCGGTGGGCGATGCCATGCTGACGGTAATGTGTATTGGCAGCAACCAGCGTGAAGGCAGAGCGGTGATACGTGACATCAGTGGCGTGGTGCTGTCTGGACCGGAGGGGGTCAATGCGAAGAGGACGAGACACGTAGCGGCCAGGTAAAAATTAAATTTCCGCGGTCGGATTTTGTGCGTGATTAATTCAAAGAAACTTTCTGAGCTCAGCTGGTGAACTAAATAACTGCACGTTTCAAGGCGTCAGCGCAAATGCAATTAGTTCGAGATCATCCTTGAGTCTTGCTCCGCACGTTTACTTCCAAAGTGAGATTAACGGTCACTTTTTGTGGAACCGGTAGGACTTCTATTGCCTTGACCTTCCACCACCTCCTCTTTTCTAGTTTTGGTGTTTCTTTCTTCTCATTTTCCACAAACTTAGTTTCAAATTTTGACTTTTTCTTTGTGCAACACTTTTGTTTTATTTATAGACATATGATATTTCTGCCTTTCCTGTAAATCCCTGGTGCTGCTGCTGCTATGTCACATTTGAAGTTCCCCTTTTGGGAATTGATAAAGGTACATCTTGTCTTAACTTGCATGCAGTGGCACCATATCCAAGGGACTGAAAGTTAAAAAAAAAAAAAAAAAAAAAGAGACAGAAACTTATGAAACCATCATCGTATAAAATATTATTTTGTAATATAATAATAAAATACAGTAGAAAAATAAAAGTTAGGCAGGAAAAGTTAAATATCCGCTAATCAAAAGGTAAATAATACAGAACAATTGAAACAATTGAAATTAAATTCAAATGAGCGAATGGTACATGGACCGACCCTTCAGCTGTTACAATGAGGGGGTGAGGCCCAATGTGATTTTTTTCATGGGGCCCAAAATTCCTGGTGCCGCCCTTGCTTGCGTGTACCTGTTCTCCAGTCAAACCAGTATTGTATAAAACTAGGTTATCAGGTTCTTCCACCATCCGTCAAACTTAAAGCGTTGGTTTCACTGACGGTCAAAGGACAGTGATGTTTTTATAGTCCCATTAAACGTATTTCTCACTATCGCGAACCCATTGACATGAACAATAAAATGCAGCGCAGAGGTCATTACGACCGCCATCAAAATTAATGTAACAATCGAAAGGGAAAAGGCAGCGCCATTGACTTGAAATAAATCACAGAGTGTACAAGCTACCACTTTGGGTAACTGATTCCAGATTAATTTGATATCTCTGCCTCTCTCTAGTCCACTCTTACATACGTTCCCTCCCACACACACACACACACACACACGCACACACACACACACACACACACACGCCACTAAGAACTGAATTCATTAAACTAAAAAAGTACTTTTGCTCTTGTTCCACGGCCCTCGGACGTTTCATTAGGCCATCTCGTTTGTACGTGTCATCTGCAGCGGTGGCTCTAAGTGAGAGTTAGAGATGTAAGAAAATGATTAACTACCACTCAAATGAAGGGTTGCTTCTACCCTGTGGAATGAAATGGGTTCTGCCAGAGAAATGATAACAGACTGTGCATAGCGTATGGGCTAAAGGTTTCAAGCTAACTGAAACTTTTCATGAACCAACAGAAAGATTCTGACCCCGAACACACAACGTTTAGTGACACATAACTTTGATCATTTTGCAGATTAATACGCGTTTAAGAGATGATTTGATCCTACAAGTGTCTAATCGAACCAAAATGAGCTGGAATCTGTCAGCAGAAATCAGTTCAACACATGTCCCCTCCTTCTGTGGCACACTTACATACATAAACACAAAAAAAGAGCATACGAGCATTCACAAACATATGCCTGCGCACTTAGCTGCTTCTATAATCTCCATCTAACACACGCCTTGAACAAAACCGTGAGCATAAAGAAATAGCTTTTGGCACATAATCCGGTTCAGATCATATTTTTCTGCCTCAAACACACCATGAGAGTGATTTCCTTGTGGGTGCTTAGTAGGTGGACAAACCTGCAAACCAAGAGAATTGGGTGTATAAATGAGTAAACGAGTTCATGAAACCAGGACGCTCTGGTACGGTGGCGAATTAAGCAATTTTAGCTGGTGAATGGCATCGCTAATGTTATTTCTCTTCCATTATGTGGTAACAACAGGAACAGAAGAGGGACGAATAAAGAGAACAGCAGCATTTAACGGTCCAGCAGCAGAGAGGAGGAAAATGGAAATGAAGCAGTGATTAGGGTGGGGAGAAAGAATATTCACAGGAAACAAATAATATAAAAACCGAATATGTAAAGATTCAAGGTGAGAAGGAGAGCAAAAGAAAAGAGGAAATGACAGATCCTTGTTAGGAGCCTTTCCACCTGTTTGATGGGTAGGTACAGTTATATTAGCATAATGATTAACAGCCATATTAGCATAATAATTAATACCAGTATTAGCATAAGCACCACGACTGGGAGAGGTAGGGGGGGAACCAAAGAGACAGCAAGACAATGAGAGAGGAAAAAGATGTAGAGGAACTGGAGAGGATGGGAAGAGTAATTATGAACTCCTGATGAACGTAATTCCCATCACAACTATTGACAGCTTTGGCATTGTGCATTTTAGCATGTCTTAATAAATATGCTTATTCTTCATCCACGCAGCATCTCCACTGATAAGACAGGCGCGTCGCAAAGAGGGAGACAAGCTGTCAGTTTTATTCCCATCCGGCTCCATAAGTGGAAGCACTGACCACTGCACACAAACTGGCAAACAAAGAAAACCATTTTTTCCAAACCTGTAAATTAAACATAGCCTAGCGTAACCAGTAATACGATTGTCAGGTCTGAACAGAAAGTGAAGCGAATTCAAATCATTTTAACCTAAAACTGGGTTGTCAGTGTGAGCTGGATAAGAAGGAAAATAGAAATGAAATTTACAGGATTGGAAATGGTTGATATATCTAGCAACACCATTATAAAGGGAAACTCATTTTCCAGGCCATGTCACTATTACAAAAAGGCAAGAGAAATTATTGTCACCACTTGTGACCCATAAATAGAAGATGTGAAACTAAGAAGAAGTCGTCTGACTGGTGATCCTCACATTGGTAGGATGAACACCATGCCAACACGCAGTGTGTCTATACAATCTGATTTCATCTGGCAACAATAAAAGTTGCTACCCAACAGATATGCTGTTGTAAATACGCCGATCAACCACAGCATCTGAACCACCTTTCTAATATTGTGTTGGTCTCCCTCGTTGCCTCCAAAACAGTTGTGCTTCATCAGAGAATGGACATGGACCTTCTGAGGGCATCCTGTGTCCTGTTTTTGTGTGCTGTATACCACTCGGGATATCTGTTGCCACCAAGGAGTGTCATTGCAATAGGGTGGGGGTCTCTGGTCTGATCTAGGTGGGTGGTACATGTCTAAGTAACATCGACATTAATGAACGCCGGGTCCAAAGGTCTCAATGGTCAATGTGATCTACTTCTCCTGTCAGTGGTTATAATGTTGTGTCTGATCTGTGTATGTCTCCCTTCTTATTCTGTTACAATGACTAAATAACCTTTCCAATACCTCAGTAAGGTCTTATTTTGAAAGAAACACAAAGACTATATATGTATATATATATAAACACTTGTAGACGGTTCAGTAGGACTTAAGGCCATAAGCATGCCGACTCCTCTAACTGATGGAAATTTCATTAGGGTCAATCAATATCAAATGCAGTATTTAGTTTGGGGCATCAATTGCAGTTTCCCCCTTGGGAATCGAAACAGTGCAATATTAATTGCATCATCCTTCAAACCTTCAGCAAAAAATAACATTAACTTAAGACATTAAGTGTTGCTGGTTAGGGGTAAGATGTTGAAAATGAATGATAGCAGACCAACTAACATTGCTGTGCTTCTATGTGAAATTATTTACAATAAACTGTGTGATTTGTGACTGTTTTAGTTGGTTTAAGTTGGTTCTAATGGTTGGTGAACATTTAACCAACCCTAGACAATTATACAGAGTCAGGTAGTGGGTTTCATCCTCAACATCCCAATGTGAATTAAAAAAAATATGGTTCTCCAAAGTCAAAGAAGTCAAGCCATTGGATGGAGGGCACTCAGTTCCATGGCAAAAGCTGGTCTAGTCACACATGTTAAGGTATCTGATTTATGGGCCTATGTTGAATAAAAGAAGTGGAAAAAGAAACAGCTTTTACCATCTCCAGAAGTTCCCTTGTGGTTAAACCAGTGTTGCCATCAATCTTTCAAATGAACCATCCATCCATTATCTGCAACCGTATATCATGTAGAGGGGGTTTGCGAGTGCCTGGAGACCATCCCAGCTGGCTTTGGGAAAGTGCCCAGAGTACCTCCTCATCACAGCCTTCACAAAGACACAGAGCACCTAGACAGGACCTATGGAGGCTGCAGAACATGTAAATCTTCTTGCCGCAAGGTGACAATGCGCCACAATACTGTCGTGTCCTCTTTGTTGCGCTATAGTAACACTATAATAAAGAATGACGGTATGCAAGACGACCTTGTTTCTACCTCTGATGTTACGACCATCTATGACCAAACCAAAACTGGGAGATGCATTGCCACCAAAGCATTTTTCAAATTGGATAGAATTTGTTGAGCAGGCACCTTGAACAAGCCAGTCCAGTTTAGCTGCATTATCATGCAGCTATCATTAGGCTGCATCAGGATATTTCACATCTATCCCAGAATCTGCACTGAATCTAAATAATAATGCGTGACACAGAAAAAAGGGCAAACATGAGGGGTTATTAATTACACAACCTGATGCATATGGCTACCCCTCCACCCAGACACTCATTAATTAAAATGTAATTACCTGGATGGAAGCTACACTTGGAGCTCAAATCAATTTTTAGAGGCAGAAGTCTTGTCCAAACAGCCAGTTACAGACATCAGCGGCCATTAAACTGCTGCTAATAGCCAAACCATTCAACGTGCCTGGCTATCTCATGGTTTGAAGTGAACCCCCTTCTGATCAATACAGTTAAAACCAAGGAGATGGTAGTGGACCTGCAGCCCGTAACCATCATCAGGGAGTTTGTAGAGGGGTGGTTCAGACCTATAAATACATGGGTCTACAGCTGGATCACTGAGCTGCCTCCATTTCCTCAGGATGCTGTGGTCATTTAACATCTGCCGTAAGCTGCTGGACATGTTCTACCAGGCTATCATTGCCTGTGGCCTCTTCTACGTTGTGGTGTGCTGGGGAGGCAGCACTAAGAAGGAGGACACCACACGGCTGGGTGAAATGATACAGACAGAAGAAAGGACCTTGAACACACTCTGGACCTGTCCGAAACGGACAAGTTGAGAAAATTGTTTGTCCCTCAGGACGAACTACTCTACAGCACCTCCTGTTTCTATGTGATGAAGCTTCCGGACACAGAGTTTCCACAGGATAAATAAGGAATCAATCAATCCATCCATCTTACCCACTCACTTACCTACCTACCTACCTACCTACTTACCTGCTCACCCACACAACTATCTACCTGCCTACCTACTTGTCTACAGAGGTGTGGACAGGTTTGTTGTTCTGTTTTTACAGGAACCAAATGTTAAATTCAAAAATGACCTTGTGAAAAAACAATCTCACGCCCAAACTTTATCCAGTTATATTAACATACTGAACGCAGGTGTGTGTGGAGATGTCTATGAATGAGGGAGTTTGTGTGCGTGCAATACTGCCGGTGGCACAGGGGGCCACATGTGTTAGTCCAGAGGAGATTGAAAGCGAATTGGAAACTATTAATCTGACCTTCCCTTCCTATCAGACTTGGTTTGGAGCAGAATATATATTGACTCTGCATGCTCTGTTTCTCTTGGAGCAGCTTCATTCTCTTCTCTCCATGTCTTTATCTTTCCTCGCATCTCCCACCTTCGTTTGTTTTTATTATTATTATCATTATTTTTTTCCCAATTGGCAAGTACCAGGTTTAGAGTCACATTTTACATCTCAGCTTTGGAAATGGTCTCTATTATTCCCTTTTCCGCATGCTGCTCTGATTATTCTCTCTCTGTGTGAATGAACTCAGCTGTGTGTCTGCCCGAGAGCTGGTTAACATGATATTCACAGCTCCGCACTCACAGTTCTATTCCCACTTTCAGCCCAGCATCGGTGGAATCACGCAGATGTGGATACAATGACAGTACTCCCCGGTGGAAACGGCTTTGTTGTACAAAGCAGGGATGAGAAAACCCGCCGACCATGACGCGTTTGCTTTGACGTTTCCATTTCTTTTGCAACGCTGCGGCCCATTCAGCATGGGAAATGTACACTTTAAGAAAAACAAATAGCAATTTCAGAGAATTTAAGACTGCTGACAGAAGTATGAATAAGTTACATATCGTGGAACCAGAAAACTGGTTTAAAACTGGAAAAAAAAGCCTTAACTAAAGCATGTGCTGTCAAGCTTGTGGCCCATAGGCCAAAATGAGCCCATCAGAGGGTCAAATCTGGCCCAAAGAATTAATCTGCAAAGGAGGAGTAGAAGAAGAAGAAGAAAGAAGGAAGGATGAAGGGAGGATGAGGAGAAGGGTGAGAATGAGGAACCGAAGGTGGTGAATGAGGAGGAGGAGAGAGGGGAAGATGGAAATGAAGAGGATAAAAATGAGAAGGAATGAACAAGAAGAAGAAGGAGGAGTGGGCGGAGGAGAAGCAGAACTGAAAATCAGAAAGGAAGAAGGAGAAAGACGAGCGGGAAGGTGAGAAGAATGAGAAAGAAGAAGAAAGGGAAGAGGAGGAGTGGAAGAAGAAGAAGGAGAATTGGGAATCAGAAAGGAAGAAGAAGAAAGACGAGCGGGAAGGTGAGAAGAATGACAAAGAAGAAGAAAGTGGAGGAAGATAAAAAAAAAAGGAGGAAGTGCATCTTAATTGAAATGCTTCACAATGTTCTTACTTGCACTAAACCAAAGGAAGAAACTTATTATGCCATTTTGTTACTGGCTCAGCCCCCTTGAGAGCAAATTGGGCTGAATATTGCCTCCAAAATAAAATAAGTTTGACACCTCTGGTCAAAGTTATTCCCTCACCATTGTCTCAGTACTTCAAGTCAAACTTTACCTCTCCAACCACAACAGCACTGACATAATACAGCAGGACTCAAATCAAATGAATCCCCATAGTGTGCGAGGTTTGGTAGCACTGCAGATACCACTGAAAATCTGATTGAGAAATTCTACACTGTTTGTTCGTTACTGCATTAATTATGTCTCTGTAATTTGCATTTTGTCATTTGCTAAATTAACATTGCGCTGGAAGCCTGCCACGCCCGGACGTCCCCTGCCCACAATTGTTTTGTTAGGGATAGTCTGTTTGGAGATGCTCCATCTGGATTTGCCAATGATGACAAAGATCGGTCCAGCCAATCAAAGTGTTTGGACGGGATTTATGCTGTGATAGAGGAATAGTAACACCAAGATGAAACACGTCATTGTTTCTGTACGCATTAGTTAAAATACACCCGGTGATGAAACCCAATTGACCAGAATTGACTGTTATGTTAAAAGAAGCTGCTATAAAACACATTTTTTATCACCTGTTACTTGTGAAAACATCATTAGCGAACCAGTAGTTGTGATGTAAAACAAAAGAGCTGCAGGCCTGTTTGTTGATATTCAGCAGGCTCAGCAAAACTCTGGCAACTCCTCCACATGACAGAGACATTTGAGTTCAGCGCAGAGTTAAAAATATCTTAATTATTATTCTTTTGCACAGCCTTAACAACAGTCTTTTTTGAAGGGCACAGGATACCATTATTCCCCTATTTGATAATTAGATTTTTGTAAGCAGCCCAGACGTGTTGCTCGCTTAAGCTATTCATAGCCTCGTTGTTGCAGCCACACTGATTGTGCAGCCACCTAATTGCGAGAGCTGTTGTTTCATAAATTGGCGAAGAGGCGCTATGTGAGAAGTATTCTTATGTGTAAATATAATTAATGTTCATATCAGCATACAGTACTTATGCTCAAGTGCTTGAGATAAATTATATCTCTAGGGTTGGCAAAAGACTGTTTCAAGTATATACACTTGAAATCTCCAAATCCACGGCATGAAGCGCACTCAAAAGGATGTGGATCCAAGCGATTCTGATTAGAAAAGTGGATTTATGACAGGAATGTTGACATCTGGACATATTAAAGTAAACTTATCAGATATAACTTTATGACCAGTGTGCCTGGTCTGGTCTAGGTGGGTGTATACCTACATACAATCAATGCAGAATAATATCCTCTATCCGGTACGTGATTCAACATTAACCATGACAAATATAACCTTCACTAAGGTGAATCAGTTGAAGAGAGGAGCTGATTCAACTTTGTGTTACGTTGCACTGTTTCCCCAGGCATCTCTAAAAATGTGGCTACTAGAGCTTGAATCGACTTCTGATTTTTCAACTAATATGAGGTGAAACTCAGCGTCGACCAGTCGTGACATAACACATAAAAACAAAGTAGAAAGTAATGCATACATATTGTAGCGTCTCACACAAAGGAAGCTACGGAGGCGTCTCTGAAGCTTGAATAGGGGCTACTGCCGGGCGTAGATGACATCGACACCATAAACCCAGTCAGTCTGACACTTTTAATATGCGGCTCTCACTCTTGGAACTCTCACATGGTGCGTTCACTGACATCAAGGACAAAAACAAAAGCTCTACAACCACAGCAACAATGTCAACTAATTGAACACAACAGAACTGAACATAAACACATGAGGTTATAAATACTTTGCGCCGGAGATCTATATAAATCAACACCATCAATAGCACTTAATAGTACTCCACAGTGTATTGTCAGAAAGGATAATGTGGCAGGGTTTTTTTTTTTAAAAAAGAAGGAACAAAAAGCGTTCCATCTCCAAAGCCATGTATAGCAGCTAAAGGTCTAATAACTTCGACACAGAAATTCACCAACACCTTGTTGGTGATGTCATCGCAGGGAATTTGGTGAAGTTATTCATTGACTGCTGTCAAGAACATTTGGATAGTTCCTCTGCTAACGTTACTAGGATGCCTTTCCAGATGATTGTATAATGCCGTAATACTTCTGCTGTATTTCAGGACTGACTTAAATATTCTGGATGTCACAGTAAAATATTCCCACACACTTGATGAACCTTGATGCTGCTTTGCTGCAAAGACCCACTGGGCTTAAAGCGTTATGGCACAGCAGTGAAGATGGTGCAACTCCCAGTGGCTGCACATATCGATGTACTGCAAATGGTCTTTTAAATTAGTACCAGTTAAATCACTAGTTTGTTTGTCTTTGCCTTCTCAAAGGACACATACATTTTTTTTTGGTTGAAGGCAGACAGATGAAATGAGCCTGGCAGATCTGCTTAAATGAGCAGATGAGTCTACTAGCCACGGTTATCACCAAACTAAAGTGATGGGGAAATGAAAGACAGGAGGTAATTGCAAAAATTATGTCCGACAGCGATTTGGAATAAGTGCAGAGCGACAAAAGTTTGATCTGCCTATTACTGCGGATTGCCAGAGGCGGCCGTTCTTTAATGTCGACTGCCAACTATTCGCCTCTGTGCACTGACAGCCTCCCTCTTCCTCTGCAAAATGACTTAACACAAGGAAAACTCTAAAAGATTTACTGTTCAGAAGTGAACACAAATGATTGAGGCGGAGGAGAAAGTGGAGGGAGGGGTAAGTGGGCAAGCAGCTTCCACCCAACTCCTTAAGCCATAATGACACAAATTCGCTACAGCTATAAAACTCTGATGCAGTCCATTCAGACCCATTCCTTAACCACATTCTCTCTTTCATTTTCTATTAGTTCTTCAACTTGAAACCTTGAAATGTGAGTGATAGGGATACCTTTCTTACTATAAGAACTCCCTTTTTCAAGTTCTACCTCGCTCCTTGATTTTGTTTGACTGCCCTCAAATCTTGCACACAGGTCACTGCGGTGCACTCAGCTGAGTCAATTTTTCCATTCCCATCCATATCACTGGAGCTTCACTGACCCATCTCATCCCCCCCTGTCTGACTGTTAGTGATTTGATGCTGGAGAGAGATGGGGACTTGCAAAAATTATATATATAAAAGCATGTCTGAATGGAGAAGAGCTTTAACTAGTAGCACTGTGTGTTAAAACAACCGTTTACATATTTTCAACCTTATCTCTATAAGCCGAATTATAGAGATAATTTCTGGATGAAACCGGATATAAAGGAATATCAATGGAACAACATTTTTTTTAATGTTCTGCATGTTTCTGGTGCTTAAAAATCTGTTGTTTTATGGAAAAAGTGCATGTTCATGACAAGTTCAGAGGATGTTATGGATGACAAGTCATTTTACAGTATATTGTCTGATATAGATAGACAGCCAGGGTATTTACTTTATGCAGTAGAAAGAAGCAATTCATCAGAGACAAGTCAAGGCTGCAGCTGCACCAACCTCGTAAAAATTACATAGCCGACGGGAATCATCCAGAAACAGAGACTCATGGTACATGAGCTCTAGTTTCTCTTAGATGTCAATAGAAATTGAATCATTCCACTGCTGTGAGTTTCGGCGTGGGAATTTTTTTATTGGACATCTGATATCAACCTTGTAGGAGTGTGTGTGTAGGTTTAATATATAATGTGTTAGTATTCGATTTATGTTGTTGTTTTTGTCCAGTTTTAAAAATCAATCAATAAGTGACAGTTGCCACTGTCCAACTGGCAATTTTTTTCAAAAAAAAAGGAAAATTGCTGCTTTCTTTTAAGTACTTATTAAGTAGTGGACATGCAACTAACAAACTTCAAAATGTACCATATACTGTGGTTAACTATACGTTTGATAAGATACAGTATGGGGAACATTTATATTTTAAAAACTTGTGCATAATAACTACAGCAGACTACATAACTAATACCAATCATGGGAAAAACTCTGAAAGTGACGCCCAGGCTTGAGATATCTGATTTAACAGGACTTGGTTATACATCCTCCATCCAGGCAAACAAACCACCCCATAAGAAATAATTAATGTAAAACTTTAGTCTTTCAAACTGATGATAATACATGCACTTCTCAGCTAACTGCAAATTGAAAAATACTAAACTGAACACTATAATTGTAATTACTGGGAGACAGGCACGTACTTTGTCAATATCCCTGCTAAGTACACACACACACACACACACACACACACACACACACACACAAGGACAAGGAATGAACCCGGCGCATTCGTATACACAAAGAGGACTTCACTTTCAGATCAATACACCGCACCGCTCGATGTGAACACACTATGTGAGAAAGTGGACCTGGTCAATACCAGCCCTTTCACTTTAAGGGCGTTACGTGGACACACACATTTCTGCACACGAGTACACAAGTACACGAACCCTGTATTCACTCATATTTCCCTCCCACCGAGTTGCAGTGATTGGATTGAACGCTGAGTGATGGTGAAGTAAAAATCCAGCTGCTGTGGGGAAGACAAACTGGACAAATTGTTCTCACTAAAACTAATCTCCATTAGCAGCACGACTAAGCAAAGGAGTCATAACTGCAAAAGAATTATGACAGTCCCCTTTCTTGGACCTACTCCTACCCCTACCCCATAACTGGGATGACTTAGCCTGCAAAGCAGAAGCTAAACTGGCATTGAATGCTACGGATATCACACCCCAGGTTTAATTTCTGGGCTCTTATAAGCTTGCTATATTCAGTGTTTGGCAGTGAGTGTTCTTTACAGAAGATCAGCCTGCTGTACATGCAAAGGGTTCACCTAAATACCTGTAGTTCTCTCACATAAAAGTGTGACTTTCATGCATAATTATGCAACTTTTATGATTATGCAATCATTATTTAACAATACCTGTTTTTAGTTTTTTTTTTTTTTTACTGGCTGTCTATCTAAGCATGACATAAAATCTCAGTGTAGTGGAGAGAAAATTACACGTAGTTCACTTGTGAGCTTCTCAAGGAAAAACAGGAGATGAGTGGAATACTTGTAACAGAGACATGGAAAAAGAAAGACCGAAATAGGCCAAATTCAAGACACACTATCAAAGAACAGACTCTCTTCTCAGATTCTCCTTAAGAGAAAGTTTCATTTAGGCCCAAATGAATGACACGACTACTTTGCTATGCCTTCTTTCTCTCCGTTTTGTGTTAAAGTCACGTCACACGCAGTCAGAAACTAAAATAAGAAGCCAGATCTACAAAGAGAATACTTCTGACACCACCATTTTTGTCAGTGTCACAGAAAAAAACATAATATCAGCTGTGATACTAATAAAGGTGAAAAAAAATTGCAAATGTAAATAAAAAATACTCCATTCTAAATACCGGCTGAAAACAGAGACTTTATGTCTTCCTATAAGTCTACTTTTATACCTGTTTTCCTTTACTTTTTTCCATCCTTTCATTTTTGAGAAGCAGGCCTAGAAATATTTCATGTTAAATCAATAATATCGTGTTTGTGTGCACACGAATGGATAGGTTAAATGCAAGTGAGGTAAGGCATACGGATTTCTATCTCCCCCCCACCCCGTCCCTTCTTTTTCCCCCCTCCATCTGTCTCTGCTTCACTGCTTTTTAAATAGTCAGTCATTTATCTGCGTTTCCACACTGTCATTCTCAGGTTTCACACTCGGCACTCCTACTACGGGTTTTGCGCGTGAGTCACACATCAGCAAACTGTAAGTGTTTCTCTTGAGAAGCTTGATAAGTTGCTCCACCTGGGGGGAAGCTAACACAGCGGACTGCCTGTACTGTACTTTTGCACTCCTGTTATTACCTACACAGGAACAGCTATAGTCTGAGTGTGTTTCTAACCTAATAAGTGAAGTAATATGAGCATGGAAAAGTCTGAACCATCTAAATTAAGGTCTAGCCATTCATTTTAATTACGTCAAACTTTCTTTTGGCTTGCTAGATCTAAATTACAGTCTATCTATCTGAATTAACCTAATTTAATCAATAAGTCCGTGCACGTGCACAATTTTTCAGCTATCAGGACAGAGGAGCACCTCCGTCCAGCCTGGTACTCCTGTTTGGTAAGTATAGCATGTTTCTTTGTGAGGTCTGCTGTGGAAGTACAAGTGCAAGAGTTGGCCTTGACTCTGCTCCAACATCTCATGCACGCTGCTCCACCATGGGAGGCAAGATCAATGAAATAATAACACAACCGAGCCGACTTTTCGGCCAGAGACCATTCGGCTCAGATGTGGGGCTGCTGCAAACTTATCAGTTGAGTTGAAATACCCAAAAGCCAATGTCTGTTTCAGCGCACAGCCAAATCCATCACTTATTAATGGAAAAATGCACTTTGATAGAGGTTATAGCTTTCTTAATGGCTTCATTATAGCCGTGAAATGGAAGGATGGTGAATGATCACATGGCAATGGAATATGATGAGAGAGGAGAGCGCTCCGGGAGGCACTTTCATCGTACACTGAAAAGGATATGGGCTGGAGACCATGCGGATGCACAAGCTTCGGGGACACGTTGTCTGCTTGAGGCAGAAGAAGACCACAGGTACCAGCTCGGGATAGGGCACCACTAAGACACTGGTATCACTGCTGCCATCATCGTCATCATCCTCCTCACACTCCACCTCCTCCACCTCCTTCTCCATCCGCTCCTCCTCAACTATCCCCTCCTCTTCTATTTCCATCTCTTTCGCCTCCTTTTCCACGGGACGTGGCCGGCGGTACGGAGAGGGCCCGCGGGGGGACGAGGTAGAGACGGCATCGCCACTGACGCCTCTGACTATGGCGGCCGTCACCCTGGAGATCGTCGCCGCAGTCGTCGGTGTCGCTGCTGTCGGTGTCGCAATGCCGGAGCCCTCCTCCTCCTCGCTCGTCATGGCCACCCAACGGTCTTGGATGAGAGAAACAGAAGAGACGGAGGAAGAAGAGTTTTAATTCAAACTCACGGATCACGATTAGTAGCAGTGGGCTTACATTTTCCCCGACGAATAAAAAAAAAAAAGATTATTAGAAAGTCCAACACTGAGTCATCCTATCAACATTTACAGTAGGAAGAGGTGAAATTCATGCAGAGAAAGGATGCCAACATACTTCATTTCCATGGATTAATCATTCGAAGAAACAAAACGTGGGTGTCGGTGCAAGCCGAAGGTCCTCATCAAGTGTTAAAGTGATAAACACATTTACATTCTACCTTTAGATGCATACATACTCATTTTAAAATAAAATAAAAATAAAAAATATGCAAAAACAACTGTATCTTTTCAAAACAAAACGCTGTTAAGAAGATTGTTGTCACTCCTTGGGCTGTGAGAACAAAATTACATCATTTTGTTGGGAGCTCTCGCAGCTTGTTCTCAAAATATCAACTGAGCTTTTTTCTCGTGTCATGTCCGGCAACTATTCTGTGATTGGTCAGAAACCGGAGTGGATATGGTTAATGGGGAAAAGCGGAAATGCTGATCCCTCCTGGGTAGAGATCAGCATCGGGTGGGTGGATGGTGAATGAACGCTGTAATCCAACGGGCATGGTCGTCAAAACGACTAGCTGACATCTGAAAATAATAAGAAAATTGCCTCTCATCGTGTATCTCCGGCATTGCCAGCAACGGCCCTGTAAGGACTTCCCCAGAGTTCGACACTTGACTTTCTCGTGAAGTGTCAAATACCTGGCCAGAGCAGACAACTTTCTTTCTTGTAGTCCCTAGGAGCGACAACAAACGTCTCGCTTCTTGCAGAGCACGTAACGAGCTTAAATCTCAGCATCGCAATCAAAATGTGATAGGGGATTTGTGGGACCCAAAATTCAACTCCTCCCCACTGTCAACATTTAAAATGAGAAAAAGTCTGAGACAGAAAGTTGTCTTCAAGCTCAGACCCCCAAACCGTACTGTAATTTTGTTGTATTCCCAGTGTAGTTGATGTCATTTATTGTCAGACAATGAAACAAGTGTGAAATACTGATTTAACTGTGTCTCATAAATACTACAGGGTAACAAGGATTCATCCTGAAGCCTTGTATTTGGCTATATTGACAATTTTAACTTGCGGAAAAGGTTTATGGTGGTGGAAATGTGGCTTATATCATTGTTTTTAAAGCTAATCTGTTCCCCCAGGCACAGAAACACTAAACTAATGTTTCAGGATTTCTACACTGAAAAACGGCAGAGAAAATCACTGTATAAGATTAAAAGGAGTGTCGCAATGAAGAAAAAGACTGCGTTGAATGCGGCTGTAAACAGTAAAGAGGAGTAAATGCCAGAGTGGTCCAATAAATGAAAGCAGCTTTTTTGTTTTTGTGACAATAACATTTTACAAGCCACGTCTATGTGCCTCTGTTCTGAAATATATCTGAAAGTCTGATGAGACAAAGAAAGATGAGACAGAGAAAAAAGAGCAGAGATGAGAGCGTAAGGGCGGAAAAGCTGAAGCTGAAAGGTTGGCAGGAGGAATAACTGAGTGAGGAAAGTCGGAGTGAGTAAGAAGAGTTCAGTGGTTTAGTCGGAGCCTTACAGCCGAGAGGAATCAATACTGTGCAGCTGGAGAAAGAATAGAGGGAGCAGGACTCCTGATATGACTGAGTGGCACCTGCCCATGGATTTCCAATGAGCAAGAAGAGTGTACCACTCTTGGTAAAAGCTACAGGAAGCACCAGTTCAGTCACGGACAAGAATTGCCGGAGGTCCTTAAAGTGGAACGTGTTGATCTGAGTAGAGGTTGGACGACAAAAGAGAGGCCTCACACAAAAGACTGTCCAACGCCCGCATTGCAATATGCAACTACAATCAACTCTGGCAAAGCTTGTAGGATCACCACAACAGAGAGAAGGTGGAAAGTTAATCATAGCAGAGAAGAATACGATACTGGAACAATAAAAGTCGCTGAACTGAGGAATGCCAGAATTCTGAGTTTTCAGCATCTTAAATGGGCTGATTGTCTTGTCTCTGGTAAGATGGCATAAAAAGTGTATTGAATCCCGTTGGGGAATTAAATGTTGCAACAGAGTAATAGCATCCCTGAAAGAGAAGGGAAAAGATGCACATGACGAGAATCTAAAAAGAAAAGCAATTAACATACTGTGGGAACTAAAACAAATATGTGCAAAAGAAACAGTTGTGGCAGCCATATGTTGCTGAAAATGAAAGCGAGTTAAGTGTTAATTAATATGCGACATACTGAATTTAGAGCGTAATGTATTCACAACTTCATTCATGTTGTAAGGCTTTGTTCTGTCGTCGTTCTGAAGAGATGTTTGTCTGTTAAATATGTGGAATGTGTTATCTTTGATGTCAGATTAGGTGATTTGTCAGGGTGATGCAGCATTGGAACAGGTAGCTCTTTGGGGTATGGATGGCTACCGAGTCAGGAATCAGAGTTAGACAAATAAAGAAAACACAAAACCGCCAGAGTCAATAAACCTTGAAAGTCCATCAAAAACAGGAAGCATGTTGCCCCTGATTCCCGGGATCCAAAGGACTGAGGTGCACACAGATTTTTTTTTTTTTGGCAACAATTCTATCTTTTTAAACTAGAAGTGCCCATATTTGTACTAGAATGTGGAGCTGAAGAACACCTAAGGGGGGACGTTACATAAGCTCAGTCTGAATAATGTCTGACGAAAGTCTGGCAACAGAAGTGTTGCCACATGCGAAAAGAAGAAATACTATGCTGTCACTTTAAAACTATCGTACTTTAACGCAAACTATGGTATGTACTTAATCACCTTGGAAAAAACACACCCACTAGGAGAGTGCATTTAAAGTCAAAGCTATTCTATGCACGTGGAACTGCAATAACCTGAGGAGTAAACATTTGGCCATTTGAATGAAACTGCTTTATCCGTTAGCTGCATTTTCATTCAAAAACCCAAATATCGCAATTCCCCGTCATCGGCGTCACTGGAGATGATGCAGGGGGGTCATGTGACCAGCTCATTCACAAAACACCTTTCAATGGAAACACGTACAATTTGGAATTGTGCTTTATCAAACCCTGAACCCTTAACCCTAACCCTTTCAGAAATATCGCTTTTATTTTGTGAAAAAGTGTAATACAAACACAGCCACTGTCAATGAAACGGCAAACAAACCTATATTTGCTCTTTCATATCATACAGGCCCTGAAACCACTGTATAAAAACAGTATTTAACGTATATTTGGCATCACTATTAATGGAGGCCTTGGCTCATATATGTTAAAACATGGCAATTTCAAAATGATTTCAAGCATATTCCAGGCACTGTTTGAGTAGCGTGATTCATATCTTAGAGAAAAATGAAAATGTAAAGTTTTCAGGCGATGGTCCACAGTAGTATTAAGCAACTCGAGTAAGAAAGAAAGATACAAAGTTCTAATGGAGTTCAGTTTTCTATGTGCTGTAATCCCAAATGTGTTTGAAATACGTAGATTATATCTTGGATCTTTGAGGCTTTTGTTATATCTCATAGCTATAATTAATACTTTTAAGCAGCGGTTAACCCTTTGCACACAAATATCTTAATGATCAAGCAATTATTAACCCTGAGGTGAGGTTTAAGGGAGACCCGGTGTATGATTGGGCATCGTTCCCATTAATCTGTCGGAGCTAATATGATGAGAATGAATATAATAATCATTTCTGCCTCGGAAATAGACCAACAAAGGAGAAGCAGGACGAACAACGTCCCTAATTATCCTAAATTATGTCTTAACGAGCAGTAATGATTCATTCAATAAAAAAAGTTGACTGTCTTTTAAAAAAATAAACAAAACCGAAAAAAAAAAAAAACTGTAAAACTATTAATTTGAATAACAGGGAGCAAGATAAGACCTTAATATGTCAACATTACTAATTTGCCAGTGGCCTTAAAAAAAAAAAAGATGAATAACTCATTGCAAAAAACTATCACGGTCTACGTGCACGGCCGACAGTGAACTAATGATCCGTGGATCTGAATCATGATGTTAAATAATAGCTCTAATTTCACTGGGACAACAGACAGACGTTTTGCATGAAGCAGGCAAATTACACCTCGCTGCAAAGGTGCGACAAAATAATTATTTTGCACTGAAACCTATGTTTTGTTTTTGGAAATAATGAATATTATACAGTGTTAAAGCATTTATAATGCTATTAGATAATGTATGTGTTCTTTTTTCCTATTTTTCGCCCCAAACCTGGTAAACTATGAATTTATCCATCACTGTTTCTGACTTCCATTGGTTATTTTTCTGCCTTAGATATAATGGCTTGGATTTCTGGCCACAAAAGGCCATAAAACATCACGGCCATCTCCTGGATGCTGTAGTTAACTCTGAGTGGCACATACGTGTGATTAATGACACGTGTCAGGCACGGATTGCCCTTTACTGATCACATGTCGGCAGCCGGCTCGTACATCACGGGCTCGCGCGAAGAAAAGGGTCGCAGTAAAGACTGCCACTCCTAATCTGCCATGGAGGGAGATGGAGGGAAGGGCATGTGAAGTGTACGCGAACAAATACACACACTGAGAGAAGTATGTTCAGTGAACTGTTTAATTTAAAAAAAAAAAAAAAAATGTATATATACATATATTCACATGTCATGATTTATTTTAGTTCCAGCACCAATCAGGGTAATGCATAGGAGAATATATATGCATTTGCGTCTTACTGGAAAGGCTCAGAAGGAATTTGTTAATTAGTTTAGTGTGTCTATTTCATGAACAGGACCAAAGGGAGGCTGGCGGACTTCTAAAAGTTTAATGTTTAATGTGTGCGTGTTTTAACGGTATGCGTGTTCTGGCTAGCGTTTGGGATTATTTACATTTCACACTAACATGCACTCACATCTTCGTCTGCAAGCTGAGCTCTTTTGACAGACCTGCTGTATACTGTAAGTGGTTCCTATAAACTCACATTGTATCCAGGGCCTTAATTTTTCACTGTCCTCAGCTCCTTAGTAGCAAGACTTCACGAATTTAAAGCTGCAAACTGTACATTTAAGTGCGCATCTACAAATACGTTTTCATGCCGTTGGGACACACCAAGCCGATGGTCAATCATCGGTCCGCTGCCCTCGCCTCTGCAGCGCGTCCCACACCGCTGGCACAAGCCAGCCCCTTGGTGATGGCTTCTTGGCTGATTGAGCATGTTCAATCGCCAACGAAACCTGTCAAAGATTGAGATGAATCTGACTGGCTGTTCAACTCCCAATCTCCACCGCTGCGCTGGTTTGCCAGGAGGAGAAGTAGTTTTGAAGAAAGTAAGCAAATGCACAACTCAAGAAAGCATATGTACAGTAGACTCTTTTAATCTTCAATTGCATCTCATCAGAATAATATTTCGCAAGAAAATGACCATCTGGGTGGATCGGACCAACTGATCAGCACGGTTCAGTGGAGGCCAGCATCAGTACAAGGGTTTGTAGCTCTTCCTTGCCTCTTAGCTCGTCCTAGGTTTTCAGATTTGTGATGATGATGACAGACTAATGACACTTGGTGATACAAAAAGTACTTTCCATGCATTGTGAGGGAGGAGCTGAATGCAGGCAGAACACACACTCGCACAGAACACGCCACATACAGTACTACACCAACTCCCCACAGGTCCCGTAGTTCGTACAAGGCTGCACACTCGCCACTATACACACCTGTTCATACGTTTTGCACACTCACGCATTCGGCCCAACAGGGGTGTATCTACTCCCTGCTGTTTTTAAGGGCACGTGGTAGGAAAAAGGTCACCGGATGCAACTGAATATTGTTTGCTTTAATAATACAGTAGTATTTGTAAAGTAATAAACCTACATTAGGGTGAAAATATATCTTGAATAGTTCTGAATGTGGGTTTGTGGTTAAATGTCATTTTTGTTGTTTCTCTAGGTAGGAAACATTTCTGTTACAGTTAACTGCGATATTTGTTTGCCACACCCATTGGGAGGGGCTCGTCATTTATAAGGCCGCCACTTTGTCCATGTTTGTGCATGTGGAGAGATGGTGCTGCAATCTGTGTTGGTGAAAGAAGAATCTCTTTGAGTAGTCTGAACAGCCACTATTTTTTGTAAATAATTTTTGTAAATATTTTTCCCACGGTGTTGGGAGACTGGTGAAATAAACATCCCAAAACATAGTTTCTTGATGACGCCATATTTTTTGTCAAGAAGAACCCCGCTACACTCATGCAGAAGTCTTTGAAGTCTTAGTGGTTTTAAGTGAAACACCATAGTTAATTTTAACGTGGGTTTAGTATAACTTAGCGATTCTTTGACATTTAAGATTTCTAATTGTGTTTATATATTGTTGATTGTTCCCAAACAAACTAGTGCACAGTTAAAAGTTCTTATTTTTATTAACTCCACTTACAGCTTACAACTTATAATTATGAACAATCATGAAAAATTCAAACACATTTCATCTTTTAAAGAGCACTCTCAATTTAAAGACTCTTCCTTGGCCTGGAAGACGTTCTACAACCATGTCGTCAAACTGAGCTGCACCCTCCAGGTCTCGTTTGACAGCCACTGAATTATAATATGTTGTTTGCGTATTGCAGCGATTTCAGAAAAAAGTTGTTCAGCGCTTATCAGCTCCAAATTTGACGTGAGCCGCCCAGTACCAATTATCATTGTTCAAAGCAAAGCGAGAAGCAAAACACAAGCGCTTTTGCGGTGTAATTACGCAACCCCTCGGATACTCTGTGGGCTTCAGAAGATAAGGCATACACAGCAAATGGCTAAAGAGGACAATTACACAAAGCAAAAGTTGTGAGGGCACATGTACTCGCATATGAAGTCATGCACTTCATGGCAGTTTGCTGTAAGTACCAGCATCTACGGCTAACAAACACAAGGCTAATACAGCTACAGAGTCTGAAGCTAACAGCTAGCTGTGTTGACGAGGTGCCGGTCCTCATTAGCGAGCTGCAGATACACACTATTGACACACATATCAATAATAAATGTATTACACCCAAACTCATCACAAGTTAGACAGATGAACACACTCCCACGGACCGATGCACTCTCATTAAGACTGTACCGCAAATTCACACGGCCACAGCCGAGCGCGCTCGTCCATCCGCAGGAAGCAAAGAGCGAATGTGGCAGGCTCGTAATGATGCCGGCTAACTGAGATGAAAAGACCCCCAAGGACCACTAGAGCCCAGTGCTGCTCCCACTACCCACCACCGGCACTACTTCCCCTCAGCGAACAGCCAATGCCACGCGACCATCGACTTTCCCATACAGAAACAAACACTGACAAACAAGTGCTTTTCCCCCTGCTCACATCCAGCGTGCACAGTCGCCCGGTTCAGGAATTGATTTCTAAGCCTACTGGAGAAGGATGACCATCAGCAGTTTGGGGTTCAGTGCGTTTGGGGAGTTTTACAGGCAATAACGGTTCAACGAGATTTAATCGAAAAAGAAAGAGCGGGCATTAGCGCGTGTTTCGATTGTATCATATTCCTCTTTGTTTTTTTGCGTCACACTAATCAGAGGCTTGGAATGAGTCTTCAAATGAGATCTGACATGGTCTGCTCTCCCAGAAGTGTGGATAAGCAATGATTTTATTTATTTATTTATTATTATTTTTTTGTTCCTGACAGCTGTTATTATTTGTTGAGACTTGTATGCACAACCATCAATTATCAAAACCACGGGAAGGTTGTTGTACTGTGCAAATAGTGCCGCCGCCGCCGCCGCCACCGCCGACGCCGCAGTCAAACACATTCAAAGCGCCCAAAAGGAAATCACTATTTGTTGAGAAAATATACACCTAAGTCCAATTTGAAACCTAAAAAGCCCTCTAAAAGTGCCAGTGTGCGCGAATACGATTTTTTTTTTTCTCCCCATCAATTTTCAGCCTAATTACGGTGCGACTCTTAAATGAGCACCAATGAGAGTGATTGCTGGAGCGGGTTTATTAATGCATTATTGTCAGGCTGTGGGGGCGCATGCGAACGCATGACTCACACAGTAGATTAGTTTTTTTTTCTTTATTTTAGGGCTAATTGAAAAAGGCAAAAAAAAAGAAAAGAACAAAACACAGAGAAACCATTACTCATCTGTCATTCTGCCTATTGATGCAATCGTCCCGGAGCTCTGTGTAAACTGTGAGTAAATCTGCTTTACTGTGACACATTTGATGAAAACCAGGACAAAAGCGAAGTGTAACTGGATGCCGAGATGATGCAAATATGTTTTAGTTCAACCTGGAAGATAAGTTGGGGATTTAATGTAGGATGTGGAATGAATTTATAAAAGAAGAGGAAAAGATGAAGTAATAATAATAATAAGTAAGGAGGAGGACGGGGAAGATGAAGATGAGAAGGAGGAGGAAGAAGAAGAGAAAACTGCCTCTTAATTGAACATTTTCATTATGTACTTATTTGCATCAGAAGAATCATTTTTATTATTATGCTTTTTTGCTATTGACCTACTGACTTGAGATCAAACCGGGCTGAATGCGACCCCTGAACTACAATGCGTTCGACACCCCTGCTTTACAAGCTAGTTAGCCGTACGATAACGTACGATAATAAAACCACAAACGTGCACAGTGAGTTTGAAAACCTTCTCCTTGAACCAGACAGGAGGATTCGTCTTAGCATAATTCCAACCCGTGGAATAGAAGAGAAATTATGCTAAATGTAAAATGTTAGAGAGGGCACCATTAAAATAATTGAGAAGACTAAATTTGTCGTTAATGGAAAGCAAAAGTCCTGGGTGGTTTTACCACTGAGGAATTGCACAAGAGCGTTCCCGATGCTTTCTTTATAGTATATAGTTGCTGACTAAATGGATTTCTTTTCTTTATTTTTTTTACAGAGCAAAAAAAAAATATGTATTGACTTTCAGAGATATAAATCAGAGATACAAAGTGTACAGTTTGTACACCAAGCCAGTTCCCAACAGTGGAATAATGTACTTCTTTAATCCACAGATGCTGTGCTCACTTAGTGGCAGAATCGGTGGCTGTGGTTGAATATATCCGCTGCCTGGTCGTATGTCTTCCGTCAATTAACCATAGTGTGTCTTTACTCCGGATACACCGCGAGCCAGCTGGCCTGAATCCATGGACCGCAATTAGCTCGCCTCTCCATCTCTCAACAGGCTGGAGGAGAAGAAGCACCGCTGAGGACTGAGCGGCTGTTTGACTGTGGAAGCCGCGCGGCGAACAAATCGTTTCCGCATAAACACTTTTCTGATCCGTCTCTACCTCTGCAACGGTTCCCTCTCGGGTGAAAAGCGCGTGTGACGGCCTCTGGGCTTGTGCTATTCGGGGAGTCGGCGTAACCGGTTAGGGCTTCAAATGGTTTGCTCAAACCCTTTTGACTGTGCCTTCCGACAGCCTGGGCGCTTGATGCGGCTTTCAGCTGTGGTCGTGTGCAAGCGTGTCAGTGTGCCAACTCTGGAGGTGTAGGATTTTATGCAGCAGCTTGTCATTTTGCATTTGTTTATTTTGACATTGTGGAGCGCTGGCGTTCCCGTCTATGACCAGATAACCAGGTAGTGCGAGTCCATACTATACAGCGCATATGTGTACTTGTTGCATGTTCTATTCTTACCAAAAGTGGGTGTGGATATACATCTGTATGCACGATTACTGACATAATAGGTTCACATTTTAAGCAAATGTCTGATTTATTAATATGAACTGTATCTAAATAATACTAATAATTGGATTTGAAAAGTAAAAATCTGCAGTTTTACAGTTGTAGTGTAGAAGGGGAAAGACTCTCCGATAAAACTATGTCTTTGTGCATCTTTTTCCAAGGACCCCCAAACTGACTGAGAGATTAAGTAGGGCCCTACCTACCTACTATACGTGTATTATATTACGTGTATTATAACTTCAGTGAATCCGAGTTTTGTTGAAGAGAATGTACCATGAGAGACTTCCCTAAAGCAGGTCCACAAAACTGAATTCTATCAAAATCAATCAACTGAATAAAAAACTAACCATTGATGTGCAGAAACTTGGGGTCTGGGGCAGCTCCCGACTCTTGCTGTTGTGCCTACGTTTCTTCCTCCTTATTTTATTCCACATTTAAGAGTAGGAAGGGGATGTTATGACATTTAAATGTCTAGCTTAAACTTACAGAGGATATTACAGCATAAAATATAGTTCCTTTAAACGCAAATGGTGCAGTTTTAATGTAAAACGTCAGAAGTGTTATGAATCCTTTATTTTCACTAGTAATGACCAGCAGTGTAGGCAGCACTTCACCAGCCGTGTGTAGCCACTGACAGAACAAAGGCTTCCCGGTTAAATTTATTTGACTTTTACGGTGGCATCAAATTGTTTCCACTTGCTTAATCTTTTTAATATTTGCCATTCCTCACGCGCCAGCTTCCCCTTAAGAGGTCCGTAGGTATTACAGGAGATGACACCTCCTTAAATGAGTTGGCATTTTCATAAGCCGAGGAAATACCCCGGTGCTCTGTACGTGACAGCTAACAGAATTAGTCTTTAATTGATAGGAGAGTCATCCCATAAACCTGGTCGACACAATAAAGGGGGGCCAGCCAGGGCTTTTGGGGAGGTGGGGGGGTGGGGAGGTTAATTGTGGAGCTCGCTGTTATTTACTGCTACTGTACGGAGACGGGGGAAAGAGAGAAACGCTCTGTTAATAATTTAAACTTTTTTTAAATGATCTGCAGAGATGATGAGGAAATTGAAATGTCGGAGCCAAAGAAACAAGGCCACGTAAAATTAAGCTGAAAATTACAACACACGTGGCTCATGTTACAATCCAGTGGTTGCAGGTTTCACACTACAAAATGAAACGCTGCATTTTTGCCTTCTACCACCAGTGGTTTGCCATAGTTGCTGTAATAATCCTTGGTCCTGCATCCTGTGCTGCATATATTCATCAGGCGCAACATTATGACCACTGACAGGAGAATTCCATCTTCTAACCATGCAATGTGTTTCTGAGAAACCTGACTTTCATGTGGATGTTACTTAGACATGTACCACCAGGTACCCCCACCCCATAGCAATGACACTCCTTAGGATGCAGCCTGACGGAGACACACACACATTCACACAAATACTCTCCAATTTCACTAGGTCCCAAACTGATCAGGTATCTGTATCCACAACCCATAGAACCCTGCGCTACTGCCTCTCCACAAAACAAACTAAATAGCTCCACGCTTACTCAAAACATGAACCTGTGTTGGAAGAAGGCTGGTTATTGGCTACATCGTGCAGAGAATATTCCTAGCTTTCAAACGGAATCAATTTAAGCATGGTTTATTTGTTGAAAACCGATGTATGTAAGTTCAATTCAATTCAGATTTAGCATCAATAAATATACAAATTGTCTCAAAATGCTTTATAAAAACCAGCCTGAAACCTCCAGAGATGGCAGTAATAACCGACCCAACTGTTTAAAGGAGGTTAACGTTAATAACAAAAGGATGTTGCTTGAAGTTAACATTACAGGCGGTTTACGCTTGTGCATCAATTTGACGCCACAGCTACAGCCCAGACCCTGGACAGAGCCTAGCGCCATAGCCTGAGGTGCAGCTCTCCAGGAATGCAACTATGCAGAGAGCGAGAGCGAGAGCGCTGGTTGATCTGCTTAGTAGTAGTGTAGTGTCTGTTTTAGTATTTTCAACTGCTTCTCCACCTCCACCTGGATCAATAAAGATGGAAGACGCGAAAGAAAGGTTAGGTGTGGAGGTTCAGAAATACAAACATTTGTGTGAGTTATCTTTGGCGAAATTTCGGTGACAGTTTGAGTCGCAAAGGTTAAAAGTGAAGCAGGAAGTGGAAAGTGAAAGTAGAAATACAAATATTACCCGACTGCTTAGTGTTTGGCTGGTGGTGGTGGTGTTACAGAGTGAGTCAGACTGACAGGGGGCACAAGTACAAACGTCTCACTCCAGCGTAGGCTACGTATGTAGAGTACATCACCTAGTACTGCAGTACTCTGAATGAGCCTTGATATAGCTTGGTTTACTGTAGTAGTAGAACTATAGTGAATAATGTCAAAGATAATTTGACTGTGGTCTGAAATGTTATCCCCTCAATTCAAATTAATTTAAAAAAATACTTCACAGACTCAACAAGCTCCAATACGCCCCAGACTGTACCTGGAAACTTAAAAAAAGACAAAAAAAAAAAAAAACACACACAGCTGAAGAGACAAACCAGTGAGATTAGTGGTCCAATTAATTTGCCTCCGATATTTCCAGGTTCCAACATGCGCTGCTGTGGCAGCTGAAGCAGCGAGAGACGCTCATTTAGAGAAAACTGAATCTAATGAGCCCTGAGCTCGTTAATTCCTAAAACCAAGGAAAATGTCAATGACGTAATCTGTCAAACTGCTTTACACACGTTACAGTCGCACACATGTGTTGCGTGATACTCTTAAGCCTCTAAGGAGAAAAGAACAAGAACCATCCAACTGCTTTCATCCATTATACATCAATCACATTATCTTTCTCTGCGCACAAAAAAAACACCACATTGCTACCACACATGCCGCTATCACACACTACAAAGCCGCGTCACCACATGTCCATTTATTTACTCCGAGCAGACCGCTCTAGTCCTCCTGTGTAGTTCGCGTTGATGCGGCCGCTCTTCACGCGCTTCATGTGAAGAGCTACAGTCAGGTTTCTCCTTTGAAGACGGCAACAAGACGAGGAATCAATGACTCTTCATGCATCACACAGCCGTAGGAGCAGCTTTTGTGCGTCTGGATGTAGTAGTAGTTTCTTCTTTAGTCCCTCGTGCACAAGTGCTCTGTTCAAGAGCTGTACACCTTTACACCTCGAAAGTGCACACACACACACATACACGAAGAGGAATCCAATTTGCCACGGTACGCTGCACACAACTCTCCTTATCGCCCTTTACCCTCTGCCACATATATAAATATATAGCGCAACATGCGGTGCAGGCACACACTCCTACATATCTTCAATTATAACCCAACAAACACGAGAAGGGCCTAATTCATGCTGAACAAATTCATCATAACCTGTTTCCGGCTTGCTAAGAAGGTCAGGGTACCTGAACTAACACACTCTAAACCCCACTGAAACATACGTCTAGTCCAAGAAAAGCTCACTTAGATAGGAACAGTGAGAATCTGGAGCAGGTGATCCATTACGACTCCTCTGTAAATATGCCTGCAGTGGTATGATACAGTTGTCTTCTGGGTTGATTCTAGGCGGTTGCTGAAATAACATCAGTCAATACGCTGTGTCTATTAAAAAAATAAATGTATCAATGAGCACAGAGACAACCTCTGATGTTCTTCTCTATTTCAGGAGCAACATTCAACACTTGCATCCGACGAAGGTTTTAACTACCAGAAGTCAGTCAACGCTGAGATTTAGCATTCATTCGTTTTCTGTAACCGCTTGTCCTCTGGAGTCCTGCCCAGATTCAGACCCAGAGCCTTCTCTCTGTGAGGCATCAGTGCTGACCAAAATTTAGCAAACCTCCATAAAAAAATGAATAAATAGTTTCAAAATGCAGAAAAAAATAATCTTTTCCACTGTGTTTGATTTACAGGAGAAAAAAAACATGCGCATGGACACATTGCTCTATTATTTCAACAGCATTAAATCTGAAGTCAAATCATTGTGTGTTTTTGTGCGTTCTCCTCTGCCTGTAACATGGAAAGATTTTGTAGCAATGGAAGGAAATCTGACAAAATTGGGATAAAAAAAAACTGTAACTCAAATGCACCTTTTTTAAAATCTAATTATTTTTTTTTAAGAATGAAAATAAGGATATTTTGGCATTCAACTCGAGCCATCTCACCATAGAGATGGATGAGCAAAACCGATCCAACGATCTCCCACAAAGCAACATTCAAAAGGTTCAAGGAGACAAGTGCAGTGGTTTAAAAGTCGACATGAAACGTCTTAGAAAATGATTTTGCTCTTTGAAAGACTACAAAAGGAGTCACTGGTGAAGCAAAATGTCAGTTCGATCCAGCTCAGTGTGCTTTAATTAATTTAGATTATATACTTGTTTTCTTATCTACAAAACTGTGAAACAGCAAAACTTCTTTCTAGACAATTTCCACAGCTGCCACTCACACATTCTCTACAACCGATGCTATCTGCTCCTTTAACTATAGCCGCAGTGGCGCGTCTGATACCGATGCCGTCGACTGCGTGAACGCGACGGGGTGTCCGATGGGTTGCACTGTTTACCGTTTCGCTTCCATTCATGGCGCCTCCCGCTGCCAGGCACGCTGGGAAAGAGGCTTTTTCTGGAAAAGCCCAAACTCAATTTTTGAGAAGTGTGGGAATACTTCAAAAAGAGACCTGATCAAACAGACGCTACAGTAACATAACCACTTCAGAGAACATCCAAAAGCTTTCCAAACTCAAACAACGAGACAGGAGTGAACGGATCTGGACTATTTTTGAATTTCATTTCACGTGTGCGTTTCTGTGAGTCAAAGTTGCATCCTCTCATTGCTCAATGAGACGCAGACTAGGACAGATTCTAATTGGCTATCGTGGCAATGTCGATTTCCAGCGCATTTACACTCGTTGTTTGTCTACGGTTAAGCTCTAAGTGGTTCTAAGCAGCACTGAAGGTATTGAAGTTAAATCATACTCAACATGCAATTAAACGACAGGATATTGTAAACAGCACCTGTCTTTACGAGGGATACGCCACACCTATGTGAAATTTAGTCACTCAACATATTCCCCAGAGTTAGATAAGTAAGAAAAAGTGTTTTTAGTCCAGGCATTGTCCTAAACCGGCAGCACAGCTGTTAGCTTTAGCTTAGCATAGGCACTGCAATGTAGTGTTGCCAGTTAGCCAGTCGTTTGCAGCACCTGAAAAACAGTCGCACTGGTCTGTTGACAGGTGCTGCGTGGTGTCTTTGTGCCTGTCAGCAGTGCTTTGCCGGAATATAGTACCAATGACTGGCTAATCGGCAACACTACATCACAGTGTCTATGCTAGGCTAAAGCTAAGAAGCTGTGCTGCCGGATTAGGGCGATGCCAGGACCGATTTAAAAACGCTTTTCCTCACTTATCCAACTCCAGGGGAATACAGTGAGAGGCTAAATATCACATAGGAGTGGCGTATCCCTTTAAGTGCATTAATTATACACTAAGTGAATCTAATACCATCATTTTGACAAATCTAACGTTTGACATTCTTCCTTATGACATTCATTCGTGGTCAAATTTGATATGATAAGGAGATGTCTGAATAAAAAGGAGAAAATTAAATAAAATGAACAAGATTAACGTATGTACAAATTATGTTATGGTCCACCAACAGATCGATCTATTCGTCTGAAAATGAGAATGTTACAAAGTGCATCTCCCCAGAGATGCAGCAAGCAAGACCACAGGAGTTGTGATTAGTCCACTTGCTAGTAGCGTATTTCTGCTTTACTGTTTCCGGCTGCTTCTCCGTCTCCGTCAGGAAGTATACACAAAAATTAACCCAACTGGAAAAATAGTCACAGTGCGGACTAGCGTTTGAGTGGCGTCGTTCCAGAGCGAGCCAGACTGATGAGCACTCACGTATAAATGGATGCACGTACGTAGGTTTCGTGGAAAGGTTATAGCGTCCTGTTCCGCAGAGGCATAAACTCTGTGAATGTGACTGAGTCCAGCCAAGTATTTCTTACTAGCTTCTATAAAAATGCTAGTTCACATTCACACACACAGCGTTTTGTATCAGCCAGGTCTGAGCATATCTGTCCCAGCATGAGTGACAACCGTGCGAAATGTCCTCTCTTTCCATAAAATGTCATCACATCCAGAGTGTAATGATCTGCACAGACAAATGACAGGAGACAAATGTACAAGGTTTCCCAGATGTCACTTGTCAGTGAAACAGGTCGGACATGACCCTGATTTTTACCTTTAGGGGTGTTGTCTTTTTTGATACTGAATAGGTCTCTATTCTGCTTAACTACACCCTGCTGTTTCTGTTTACTTCAAAACGAACCGATGTTGCTCCTGGAAGCATGAGACACATCCCTCCACGCCTCTGGAAGACAGCATCAAACAGACTCCGAGCCGACTAAATTTAAAGCGTGGGGAGGATTCATTGCAAGAAATAAAAAGGACAAAGGACGGAAAATGGACAGTGATTTAAAAAAAAAAAAAAAAAAAGCGTAATATATTATTTCCCCAAATTAGTTTTTACAATGGACTCATCCCAGCCTCTCTCGCTCTTTATGACTTCTTTAATT
The DNA here is from genome assembly GCF_022458985.1 of Mugil cephalus. NCBI lineage: Eukaryota > Metazoa > Chordata > Actinopteri > Mugiliformes > Mugilidae > Mugil > Mugil cephalus. The sequence continues at coordinate 25,936,333 of NC_061771.1, forward strand.
AACGGACTGATTCAGCTCCGGGCTTTCATTCAGTTAGCCAGACACGATACAACACAGTGGGGCGCTCCGACTGCCCTGGAGAGACAAAGAGAAGTGGACTGAAGCGAGGAAAAGCCAAGGTGGGGAAGAGAGAGAGACTGGGATGAATACAGAAATGTGCATAGGTGTGAAGAGGGAGAGAAGACAGAGAGGGAAACAGTCGGTTACAGAGTTGGGGGTGGAGGGGGGGAAGGGGAAGGGGAAGGAAAGAGGTGTCTTGTCAAATCTGGCGGCAGTGACACGGTAAACGCAGTGGGACACTGACATAAGCACCAGTCTGGCAGGAGGGGGCAAACAGTGGGGCTTCAACAATAATAGAGAACTGCAGGGAACACGGTGACTGGCTGAGAGCCTGTTGAATTATTCAGCCCCGTTCAAGATTTCGGCCGGACTATTTTAGCCCGTCTGTGTCCTCTTTCGGCTGGGACAAGTACCTGGATTTGTGTGTTTGTGGTTTTTTTAGGTGGGGGGCCATTTTCATTTCCAGCCCACAAACAACTTGCCACTGCTGAGCAAATCGACTGACTTGTGTGTCTGAAACAGTCTCTGTGTGTCTGTGTCTTGTTTTCTCTGATTTCACTCGACTGTTAATTGGAAGGTCAACGTAATGCTCATCCGGACCGACTGGTTCCATTACGGTGGAGGGAGAAAGTAAAGAGAATTAAAAGTGGAACAGGGCAAGAGGGACAGGCTGTGAAAGACTGATTTCTCCTCATTCAATTAAGTGCACGGAGAGAGAAAAAATAAAAGGAATGGGTGAGAGTTGAAGGAATTTGGGGATGATATTTAATTTTATTCACCAATTGTGCTCTTAAAAGTTTAGACTAATATATTAAAAAGTGTAAAGCCTAATTTTAGCCATTCTTTTATGTATTAGTTAACTTGTTGACTGTATATAAAGATGGATGACAGCACAGCTCAAGCCAAAGCAAGTAGAGCTCCCCCTGGTGACCGGTTACAGTAGTTACAGTTACAGTGGTTACAGTTTTTTTGTCCTGTTTTTGTCATAGTTTCTGTCACTTTAGGAAGTTAATATAATACTCATGGATGTTCAAGTGTCCATTTTTATGACAAGTTTCAATTTTGTTATGTTATGTGACGCAAACAGGATGTGACATCGTCATCATCACCATAACTAACAGTTGCCATGACAACCGATCAAGTGGGACCTTGAGAATAGGGAAAAAGTGAAGTGAGAAATTTTTTTGTAAACTGGTGAAGGCAGAGAAGAGCGCTGCAATAACAAAACACAAAAGCCAGGGAGTGTAGAATGGGTGGGCCGCCCATATGCCCAGGACGAAGGGTCATTTTGCTAACCAATCCATTTAATAGCTTCTGGCGCGTATGAAACATTGGAGAAGTAAATGGTTTGTATTAAATGCAAAATGGGCAATGTAACGATCCAGTTTCCTTTCTCCTGACAGCCATTCCGATACCTCAGCCCGTTGACAAAATCAAGACCTGACTGGGACAAGTAAGCACCAATACCAATCCACCATCACACCTTATGCCTCCGATGTCTTTCTATAGGGTTACACCCTGTAGAGACCCATCAAAAGCCTGTGGTGGAATTGGGATCATTTTTAAGTTTAAGTATAATTTTTTAGGCATTCGTATTTAAACGTCATACGGGGTTGAATACAGAGATGGGGGGAGGGGTCATCAGGTTCATCAATTCGCCAATATTCTGACTTGACAACTCGGGACTCGTGGGGGGAGGTCATTTGGAAATTTTAAGGTTTGGCTTTGGGCAGTGCCAGATCAAAGGTCAAGAGGGTCAGTGTGATCAATAGGTTTCTTCCTCTTGGGTGCCTGAATGTGCTTGGTGTGTCAAATACAGCAAATAAATTTGACCAATGTCCATCTCAACAAAAACAAAGACTGGTTTGATGGATGGTGGTCAATAACAGCTGATGTGTTGCTGTGCTGAGATGAAGACACAGTGCTCAATGCAACCAATGCTCACAGGTCCTCGTGACCGCCAATGAAAAGAAATAGGTGCAGGATTCCTTGCTGTTAAACTCTAGACTGATTGATTTTACCCCACAACCTGAACCACTGTAATAAAGTAGGATGTCAGCTCTCTCACAGCTCAGTAAGTCTGAATATAAAACAGGCCATAACAAAAATAAGGCCATAAATCATTTTTTTGTTTTGTTTCGCTCATTGGAAACCAAACGGCTATTATTATTTCATCCGCTCCTGGCTCCGTGTATTGTAAACTTAAGAGTGTCCCCACGGTTCTGTTGTTGTGTGTCACATGAATAAATGAGGGTTTATACAAGAGCTCATTCCAGTAATGTTTGTACACCTGGAACGTTTTAAAATAGTGTAAGCTGTGTCTTGGTCTCCTGAGTTAGTTGTCCACTATATTAAGATTTTGTACAGACTGATCTAGGTTTTGAGAGATCACAGAAAAAGAATGGACTGAGATTTTTTTCCAACAAATACAACGAGTATTTTAAAAACTATTTTAAAAATGTGAAGAGGCAACAACTGTTTCCAAAAAGTACGTCCAAAAAGTACGTCTATGTCTCAAAGTCTAAATACTAAATATGGTATTAACATGCTCTTTGTGACCAGTTGTGACCACTTTGGGGTGAAAAACATACCTGCCGACTCATTTTCCCAGGTATTTAGGCCATTTCCTGGTGACTACTCTTTCTGTTGTTTCTCCTTTTCAATTTGCAATGCTCTCAGAAATGGATCCATACGTCCAGACATTCTCCAAGTTGCCAGATCATCTCTAAAACACCACATGTACATGTCTGACACCACGGGAACGCCCACTGAATGCTGAATGAAATACACGGCTAACTTAGCTAAAGTGTCTAGCCAGGATAGTGTTCCAACTAAAAAATTCCAAATGCACTGTCACACTTTAAGCCTCGTTGGACTGAATAGCTTCCATTTATGTGTGCTATTCACCGGGACAGAGGCCATGATTTCTGCAGGGTTGAAGTTAATATTGGACACACTGGGAAAGATGATGGCAGCCAACATAGGAGCCTCTTAGGAGCATCCAAAAGAAAACTACCCTAGACAAATGTATTGTCTTTGGAAACTCAACCTTTCAGTGCTCAGTTAGGTCCTGAGAAGTGGTTAAAAGGTGAAAATAAAGTTCCCGGCAATATGGAACAGTGCATGACACCCTTTTCGTTGTTCTTTTTTTTGTAACTGGGCTTCTGGTGTTTGTGGAACAAGGGTGAAGAACATCATCATCATCTGATCATTCAGTTCTCCATGGTGGTGCGCACTATGAGAACTTTGGATAGGTTACGTGATTATCATTCAGATGCCAGCATTTTTGATGATGGGCTATTTTCTGTGTGAGGATGAAAATCCCCATCCATTAAAGTTATTCAGTTGAGTATTTACACCGATCAGCCTCAACATTATGACCACTAACTGGCGAGGTGAATAATGTTGACAGTCTAATGTTCTGCTGGGAAACGTTGGCATTCATGTAGCACCCACCTAGACCAGACCAGACGCCCCCACCCCATTTGCAATGACACTCCTTGATGGCAGCAGCCATCCCCAGCAGGATGCAGCCTGACACACAAAAACGGTTCAAAGAAAAGTAAACAGCACAAGGCGTTGACCTGGTGTCAAAATTTACTAGATCTTAAAATGATCAAGTATCTCTGGGATGCACTGGGGCAAACCTGATCCAGGATCCCAGGACCCAAAGGCCCCCACTAACAACATCCTGTTGCCAGACGCCACAGGACAACCCCAGAAAGCCCATTCTCTAATGAGTTTGGAGGCACAACGGAGACCTACACAATATTAAGAAGGTGGTCATGAAGTTATACCTGACCGATGTATATAACCACATCTGATGTGTACATTACGTGTTTATGTGTTGGCATGTGCGCGATTTCATACATCTTTGTAAAAAAAATCAATGTTTCATACTGTGTTTTGTATCATCAGTGCGGCTCTCAGTGTCTCCTCCATTAGTCTAGATGTGAGGCTGTGACAGTACCAGATCGCTAGGATCTATGGCTGGTAAAAATAGCCGGTGAAGCAGCTGTAGCGCTCTGTCGGCTGGTACCAACACAATCTGTCTGTAGTCACACTATCTGTCTGCAGTGCTAAGGGACACAGGAAGCCGTGTCCATAAATCACTCTTTTACTTCCTGGGTTAAAGGATCGACGGCAACAAGAGAGCTATTAGGCGCAGTGTAAATATACACAGCCTAGTTAGCCCGTGCAATATGTCACTGTCACTAAGTGGGAGAACTGGGAGATGAGCACTCTGTTACGGGTTCCATTTGTTTTTGATCAAGATGCGGTCGTAGTTTTCTAAAAACATCTATTAATACACATTCCCATTTAGCTAAATGTTAAGTCTCATCGCTGACTGAAAACAATGGTCACTGCACTTGGAGCGTAAAAAAATACTGAAATAGGCAGAACCAAAATTAATAATTAAAGAGAACATGGTTTGTCTGTAGTCGTCTAGTGAAATGAGTTATCTGTTTCTCGTTGTGATATGGTCAACAGTTTTTGGGTCATTACACATGTGTTTACACATGACATACAATTTAATCTGTTAGATGCGAGAGTGAGCAAGCCGTAATGAGGGAACAAATGAGGCCCAATTTATTTTTCATAATCCATTTTGGTCTGATGTACACAGTAATTTGAGTGCCACAAAACAAACTCATAATATAACAATATATACTTTTCAATTTTATTATTAAGGTCTTTACGTACTTTACGTAAGAATTCAATTCTACTACATTTATTACCGTTCAATAATATGAAGCAAATATTAAAAAGCTTCAAAAGCCTCCCAAAAGATTTATAAGGTCATACAGTTTATAAACCTCACTCAGTATCAAGGTTAGGATAAATAAAGACAATTGTTCCAGGCAGCTTTGATTTGAAAACTAATTAAAAAAATATCATAAGCTAATAGGACTTGCTAATATTAGCATAAATGGATTTCTATGACTGATCAGGCCTAACTTTATGACCACTAAAGTTGTTTAGGTCTTCCTTGTGCCTCCAAAACAGTTGTGACTCATCAGATGATGAACATGGTCCTTCTGAGGGTGTCCTGTGGTGTCTGGTAACAGGATGTTGATAGTGGGGGTCATTGGGTCCTATGGATTGGGTGCGGATCATCCCAAAGATAGGTGAACAGTTTGGGATCTAGTCAATTTAAAGGCCAGGTCAACCTTTTGCTGTTTTTCATGTTCTTTTTTTGTTGTTGTTTTGAAGTTGTTCCTAAAGCATTAATCTGTGTGTGCTTGTGTCAGACTGCATCCTGCTGGGCATGGCTGCTGCCAGCAAGTCATTGTTGTGTAATGGTGGTGTCTGGTCTAGGTGGGTGGTACATGTCTACGTAACATGCACACGAATGCCAGGTCCAAAGGTTTCCCAGCAGAACACTGTACTGTCACAAGATGGACAATGTCATTTACTTAACCTGTCAGTGGTTTTAATGTTGGCGTTAGTTACATATGGAAGAAAATTCCACCCAATATAAATCCAATGATTTTTTACCCTGGTATCTCACTTTTGCACATTAAGCACACATCAAAGCACAAAGGAAGTTAAATTAATATAATTTTACGATACAGAACAATTTAAAAAGAAAATAATATAAGACACATTGTACTAAAAAACAAAAATGTCAACATAATGGTGTCCTTTCGAGAAATGTCAGGGGTTATTCGGGCAAACCCTCATGGGATCAAGGAACTCAGAATCTTTGCATTCATTAAGCAATTCATCCTCTGGGGCTTTGAATGTTTGTAACCTTCATTATGTGGCACCTAATCACTCAATAGTGGCCAACACATCTGGGTCCGTACTAAAGTGGTGGCCAAACCAACCATGACACAATCAATTCCAACCCTTAGGCCACATCACTAGGATGACTAAAAGAAATGTCAGATTAAGAATCATCTTTGATTATTGTACCAGCCACAGAGACATGCACCCATTTACCAGTTCATTAGGTGCACTAGTGAAAGTTAATGTGTTCTACTATAACAGTCCTGCACTAAATCCCTCGTCATTACTGTTACACAGGGATAATGTGTCGTCTGTAAATGTGCGGCAGGCAAACGGAAACCGATCTGCAGACGATGCAGAATCCCTGGCTCAGCATCTGGCCCTGACACATCTGGAAAACAAGGTCAGTCACGTTCGAATGCTGTTCACAGACTTCACTTCAGCATTCAGCACCAGCATCCCACCTGCTCTCTCTCTAACTGGCTCCTGGATTTTATTACAGAAAAGCTGAAGCCAACCCCCTCCATATCGAACACTGGAGTCCTGCAGGGCTGCTTGCTCGGCCCACTGCCGTTTACCCTGCTGACCCACGACTCAACACAACCGTTGCTGCCCTCATGAGCAACACCAACGAAACACCGTACAGAGCGGAGGTGCAGCGCAGGTCCAAGAGCTAACATGAATATGTGATCATTTGAACTGTCATTTATAAGCATTCTTGTAAAAATAATGCTCATTCTGTATGTATGATAATTATGCATTCTAAATAAATTTGTGGACCTAAAATTGGAGATCAATCGATACAGTTTTTTAGGGCCGATACGGATTTATTTATTTATTTTTTTTACATCAGTACTGGTCGATGGCCGGTATGTGCTGCCAATTTTTCTGAGCCAATGTTTGGAGCTGATACTGCTTTTTCTTCCTCAATTCACGTGGTAAAAATGACACAATGATAACAAACAGGTTACAGGTTTCAATTTAACTGGAAACCTAAACATTTATTGAACTCAAAGAATATTTAACGCTCCTATGCATACAAAATAAAAACTAAACAGGTGAAAAGAGGTAGAGCACAAGCAGCGGTAACCGTTCGTAAACAAAAATAATATATTTAGGCTTCACACGCCAATGAGTACAAGTATTTCACACCTCTGTATGTTTTTATTGACGTATCGTGGAAGTGACAATAAACACAACTTGAATCTTGAATATTAATAATGCTTGGTTGATGTTGATGTTTCAGAAAGGAGGTAATTCAACTGTATGATGATTTTGGAGGTGTTGTGGCGTTGTTAAATCAGGCTGAATCAAACACAAAAGCGCGTGAGTCATTTAGCCTCACCCAGTGACTGAAACAGGGCTGTCAAAGTAATAGAAACATGTATCGGTACAATATTGCTACACAATGAAAGAAATGTCTCTTGTTTATTTGAAACAAACGTTCAATGTCTTCATCACCTAAGATTTAGTGCAGCGCTGTCATATCGTAGTGAATTACTTTCCACTCATGTACTAAATAAACTGGAAAGTAACTGTAAGTAATTGTGAGCGTCTTCCTTTGTATTTAGAGACATTTGTTTCTCAGTTGTGGAACTCATCTAGCACGGCATCCTCCGCTACAGCAAATGACAGCTCGTCACGTCAGTGAGTCACCCTCCCCGCCGGGGGCTCCTAATGGCTTGGATTTAGTCACACACACACACACACACACACACACACACACAATAGTGTCATCAACAGCGTTTGATTTCAAATCAGTCACAGAGAGCAAAAATAGGACCCCGGTCACTCCCTCCAGCTAGGACTCAGAGACTAATGAATCAACGGCAGCTGAATGCTGCCGGAGGGACACATGCACACGTACAATGGAGGGAAGATCAGAGGGCGTGGAGGAGGTGCGGAAGGTCAGGGATTGCCGGGCTGCGAGAGATTGTGGTGAGGTAAAGACTGAGAGACGGAGAGGCTTTCGAGCAAGAGGTATCTAATGAAAGTGGACGAGACGGCGGTGGTGAGACGTGTGCGGATGCGAGAGGGAAAGAGGGAGAGGAGAGCGGTGTGAGATGATGGATGAGAGACGAGGGGAGGGGAGGAGAGGGGAGGGGAGGGTGTGCTGGGGTGATGTGACAGATACCTCGTGAGAAACGGCGGGCCCGGGGCAAAATAACTCATCGGTAGAATTACACAGGAGGGACCCCTGCATGTGTGATTGTGTGCAAGTGACTATGCTCCACAGAGACAGATCTGTGTGTGTGTGTGTGTGTGTGTGTGCGCCTCATTTGTGGAGCTATGTACTACTGTATGTGCAAGATGTGTGCCAGGGCAAGGAGCCATGCGGCGAGAAGCAGCATGAGCCAACAGTTGGGGAAAAAGGAAGGATGACATCAACCCTCCTGAGAAAAAGGCGCACGGAGGGAGATGGGGAAGTGAAGGAGATAGAGAGGAGAAGAATATAAGTGGGCTGAGAAATAATAAAAGGGAGGGTGTGATGAAGAGGGCAAGGGGGAGGATGAAACAACCGCTACGATATAAAGAGGTGTGCCAAGGTGAAAGATTACGAAGCGAGGAACTAAGAGCTGCACACACACACACACACACTCTCACTCACTGCTAAGCTCATGCTGACTGACAGATAATGATGTATTGACATAGCTGGCCTGCAGGTGAGAGTCGCAGCACCTTTGCAACAGCGACTAATCCAACAAACTGAGACACACAGGGTCATCGTACTACAGCATGTGACTGGATATTAGGGGGGTGTGGAAAAAGAAACATCAAGGTTTCTGGATTCCTGGGGTAGTGTAGGCTCAGCTGTCCAGATTAACAGGAAGTGAATAAATCCTTTCACAACTTGCTCTTGTGCAAAGCGCTGCATCATATATATATATTTTTTTTAGTAATTCCCGAGGCACACAAAGTAGTAGTTGACATGATCCGCGGCTATTTCCTGCTGGAACAGGGCCCAAATCGGCATCACTCTTTTCTCTGCTGGTCACTACCACTGATTCACCGTTCCCATAGAAGATGAAGAGGCTCGAGTCTCGTCACTGTGAAACCTCCACCTCCGGCATTGCTGCACCAACTGAGTTAACTGTCCGTGTTTGAATGGTGCATGTGGCAATATGCTGGTTATGGATTCCACATCTCAGCGACAGGATCCAGTATCCTGGAGTCTATCCCAGCTGTCACTGGGCGAGAGGCAGGGTGCACCCTGGAGAGGTGTTACAGTCTATCACAGGGCTAACGGATAGAGAGACAGACCCCCATTCACACGCCGATTTAGAATCATCAATTAATATAATGATCATGTCTTTGGATGGTGGGAGGAAGCCAGGATACCCAAAGAGAACCCGCACAGGGAGAACTCCACCTAAAATACTTAAACTATTAAAAATAATTACGACCCAAGTTGCCAAGTTACTACCCAGCTGATCACATAAAGGGTTAGCACTGATGCTTCCCTGCGTGAAAGCCTTCTGGATGGAGTTTGCGTGTTCTCCCTATATCTTCGTGGGTTTTCTTCAGGTACTCCGGTTTCTTCCCACCTCCAAGGACATGTTTGCAGGGTTAATTATTGATTCTAAGTTGACCATAGGTGTGAGTATGTCTCTGTGTTAGTCCTGTGATAGACAGGGGACTTGTCCAGGGAGTACCCCGCCTCTCACCCGATGCCAGCTGGGGTATTCTCCAGCAACCCCTGTGACCCTAGTGAGGATAAGCAGTAGTAGAACATGACATGAGATGAGATGATCACAAAACAGAGAAAATGTGACCGCACTGGCACCTTGTTGTTGCTGTCTGTCAAAAATATTCGGACCGACTGGACACTTTAACTGAGTTTTAACTGTTGTTGGAGGACCCCAAGCAGACATGCTCCCATGATTTCTGCACTGCTTAAATTCCTACAAACATTCTCGTCACTCGTCTGAGACAGACTCCAACATGGAACCAAACACTGTCTACAGCAGGGGATGCCATGTACAGAAAAATGCTTGACACAGAAGTTGTCACATCTGCAATAAATCCTTAAAACACTCTCACAAGGCTAATGATTTACAAGCTACTGACTCAGTAAGGAATCAAAAGGCATGACAATAAAAAAAGGATTGTTGAGAATAGCACAGAGAGACACGTGTAACGAATGCCAGTCATCCAGGTCTTCGTATATCCAACAAATTTAAAGAAAAGGAACTGGACTTGTAGAGTTTCTTGAACAGGTTTCGCCACTCATCCGAGTAGCTTCTGTGGGCATCTGTGGCGGTAGCTCATCAGAAACGTGCTGGACTAGTGTCTATTAATGAGCAGATGCTTCCACGCTAGTGTCTGGTGAAACATCTCACAGAAACTCCAGTCTAGTCCAGTCCTTTCTTTAAAGTTTTTGGATAAATCATAGATACAGACTTCACTTCAGCATTCAGCACCATCATCCCACAACTACTCCCTCTCTAATCAAGTCCACTGGAGTCCCGCAGGGCTACTTGCTCGGACCACTGCCATTTACCCTGCTCACCCACAACTGTGCAGCTCCAACCACAAAATTAAGTTTGCCAGTGACACAAGGAGTAGGTGCAGTGCAGGTTCACAAACCTACATGAATTTGTGGTAATTTGAACTTTAAAACTGTCACCAATATCCATTCTTGTAAAAAATAACGCTCATTCTGTAAGTATGATAATTATGGTGTGTTCGACTAGTGCCTGTTAATGACTAGAAAGTCCAGTCTTTTCTCTAACATTTTTGGATACATCATAGATAGCCAATACATAGGCAAATATACAACTTAATTACAATTCATCAACTTACCGTCAAACTCTTGCATTTCTAAATACATCAAGGAGCACGTCGCAACTTGTGAATGTATGAACTTGTGAACCTGACTGAAAATGTCAGGATTTTGCACACCACAAGAGGTTATATCATATTTTGTTTTCTCGTAAACTTGCTAAACAAGACCCCATTTCAAGGCAGTAATAACTCTTGCCTTACAATGCTAATATGCCACAGTAACCCAGTTTCTACCACATTACTACTGCTGCTGAAATGGGACGGGTCAGGTGCCTGATTATGTGTGAAACCACCAAATGTTAACATGCACACACACACGGACATACGTGTGACTGGAAAGACAAATTATCATAGTGGAGTTACACACGTGTAAAGAATATAGAAAAGACTGAAAGATCAGCAACAAAGGATTGCAAGGAGAAAAATTATGCAAAGAAGAAGAAAAAGGGAAAAACAGTGAATGGATGGGAAGGACATAGAATATAGACAGGGACAAAGCTGGCAAGAGCAAAGAAGTGTTAGATCTTTGTTACGAAGTAAGAAAACTTGGAAGGATTGTGGCGTCAGACTGAGATTCAGACAGGTGAACGAATAGGTAGAGAAAGGGAGAACGGGCCACGAAAGACCCCACAAGTAAGGCAGAGGGAGGCCAGTTGATTGGGAGGTCAATTAGTAAGGACGAAGTCAGCCAAGCAGCAAGCTAGAGCATCGTTACAGAGGAGCAAGTGGCAGATTGAACCACAGCCGTATTCAACATGAAGACATCTGCTCGACTCTCACTCTCTCTGTCTCACCTACACCTGATTGTTGTGCAGGCTGTCAACTCACAAGGAATCTGTACAGCTCTGTACAAGCAGTATTTAATAATTAAAAAACAAAAACAAAACAACCAATTTCAAAGTTTGAAATGAGGATTAGGATCCATCCTCTATGCACAGTTAAACAGGCTGCACAAGGCTTAGACGTACAACCAAAGAGAGCTGTGCAGATAGATACACAGTGAATGGCAGCAGAGGATTTGTGTTTCACAGCTTGGAAAGTGTAGTTAAAAAAAAGAAAAAAACACACTCATACAGGAGGACACACAGCAAAACTGCACGTCCAACCCACGCGCTCACATGCCGTGCTATAACCAGCTCAGTCCTTTTATATCCGGCTCTGTCAAGACTTTTACCCTCGCAGCCCACATATAGGCAACATGCATGAACAAATAGACGGTCAAATTGTGTAACATGCTGGTTTTACGTAATTGTGCAACACACCCACTCCACGGGAGCTGACGGTTTGCAGAGCACTGAGGTGAAGAGGGAAGAGCCAAGAGAGAGAGAGAGAAAGCTGCTGGAGGGAATCCATGACAAGGGGAAGTACGAAAACAAGGAAGAAATGTAGCCCAGCACAAACAAACAACAACTCATTACTCCTTGGATTCAGTGAGTGCTTCCTGTACAGTAGAATATACAAGACTAATAGCTATTGCTTAGAAGTGGCACAGTTGTTGCTTGGCCAAAAAAAAACTGACATAAGTCATCCAGTTGTTGGGTAATAAGGACAAACATTTACATATTGTCTTGCTGTTCAGACTATATCAAAGAAATAAGCTTAAAGTCCCAGTGAACCATTAGAGAAATCAGCAAACCACAGTGATTTAAAGTTTAACATCTGCTGCAGCTTGACCTTAGGTCAGGCATACACGCATACATGACCCAAGATGTGTAGAATGGATCCATAAACCAATGTCCCATTGATGTCCACATCTGAGCATCAAGAAAATCAACTCCCTGTGTTTGCAAATAAACGTGGGATGGAAATTTTATTTGCCACAATATGTCTGCAAGCTTTCTTGCATTCATAGTGAAGGATGAACATACTGACAACAGACATGAAAGTGTGTGACCGGTCTCTGAGAAAACTGTCATTATTATAACAAGCGAACAAGAGTTGGCTTCCCCGAGTTACATGCTGAGTATTTCCTCAGCGGAGTCATTAGATTCGGAGTAAAAGCTTGACAAAAAAGAAAAGTAAATGAATGGCATTAAATAAAACCAGGGTGGTTTCATAAGGAAATGACAAATACATGACTAAGGCTCTGCCTCCTTGTTAGGTGTGGTTGGAGTAGGCGTACAAAGATAAATGCAGGATGAAGGTCTGTAAAAAGGTCTAATATGAAGAATCATTATGCTGATAATCCAGGGAAAGCTGCTACCAAATATCTATTGATCTCAGCCATATTCCATTAAGCAAAGCGCTCCTGGACTCAAATCTCATCAGTTACATTTGGAAGAGATGGCCCTTAAGCTACGTTCACCCATCATGGAGAGGAGCTACAAGCTCAACGATACATTTTTAAAGGAAGCGATAAGCTGATACTTGTTACTATACGTGATGTGCGCATGATATGAAACACAGACGGGATTAAGAATGACAGACCAGCTCCTTGAAGTGAAGCCAAAGCAACTAGAGCTCCCCCTGGTGGATGGCTGCAGTATGGGTCATAAGCCCCGCCCCCTTCAAGTTAGTGGATGGGACTTGGGCCAAACTAAAACACTAAACTACATGTCAAATGATTTTTTTTAAGTATGGTTTCAGTCATTTAACATAGTTAATAGGTAGTTTGAATTTCCCCAGTGGTGATTAATAAACTATCATCTTATCATAATGCTGATGCATACTCAAGTGTCAGTTTTTCAGATTAGTTATTTGACGCAATAGAAACAGGATGTGACATCATATCAGATGCCATGCTACCCCATCTGTGAAAGGGGTCTTGTGAGACCGTGAGAGTTGGAAATGCTTTTTGTTTTGTTTTTTTTTTAAATTGAATACAGTGTATAATCCAACAATTCTTTGTAACTGATGGGAACATAGCGTTAATTAAAGAAGAGTGAGTCTGGAGGAAGTGTGGGCGGGTCTTCGATAATGCGGACCATACTGCACAGGCTCTGGCTTCAGACTCGCAAGCTGGCACCGCCCATACCGCTGGGAAAATAGCATCGATTTAGCTAATGGAAGGAAGAAGGGATGCATTGTCCATATTTATATACAGTCTAAGATATTAAAGCTGAGCAAGATCCAACTACTTCATTTTGTTGCTTCACAGACCAGGCAACCAATTGTGTCCGTTTGCTCTCCCTGTTCCAGTGTTACATATACAGTGAACATCTGTGTTGCTTGGATGATGCTCCAACCGCGACAATGTGGAATGCGTCGCTGAGCGAACGGTATATTTTATCGAACGTACCATTAGTCTCACCGCATTTGATCTCCTCTAGGATTTGTGCCAAGCTGAGACAAAGTCCTCTATAAAAAGTTCCAATTAAAAGGTTTGTTATTCCCTTAAATCTACTTAGATATTTATAAACAGTATTATGGTCATTAGTTAGAGTACTGATTACTGATAGGTAGGTGCTGCTGGTTTGGTGGATGGATGTATCTGCTTCACAGCAGGGAGGTTCCATGTCTTTAGAGTTTGCATGTTTTCCTCATCTTTATACGGATTTCCTGGGATGCGGAATGTGTTAATTATCCGCTTAGTGTCTGGAGACTACAAATTGCCTTTTGGAGTGTGCAGTAGTATATTCTGCATCGCTTCTTCTCCCTTCCCTTGACTCACCGCAGCGCAGGAAAACCAAAACGAATGAGGGTGCGAGCTCCGAGTGATCGGTCAAACACCAACAGTCATATTCAAATGCTCCCCTTCAGTTTGATGGAGCGGGAAATGCGAGGCGATTGCATCATCCGTTTGTCACCAAGCAGGGTGTCGTGTTTCCTTCCATCTGCTCCCGGTGAAATATGTGATGTTCCACCATCTATCACAAACGGATTCTCATTTAGTCGGGATGCCTCTGCTCAAGCTGTGTGACAGTGTGCCCCGAAAAGACGGCTAAGATAAGAAAACACGGATAAACCAATATAAGACGCGCTCAGTGGGCCATTCCGTCTCTCTCAGTACTGGGTACGCAAACTTTACATACATGAACTTTGAAATTTTGATGGCGTAGACGTGTACTGCACAAGACAGGTCAGAGGTCAGAATCGCAAACTGGAAACACCAGGAGAACATTAAGATTCCCACAAATGCTGTTTCTAACCCTAACTACCTTCCACCATGACTGCACATAATAATACAGGCAGATGTGCCTTCCTGCAGCTTTGGATAAAGAGCACAAACACTGTTCAGGCATAACATTATGACCACCTGCCTAATATTGCTTAGGTCTCTTTTGTGTCTCCAAAACTGATCAGAGAATGGACATGGGCCTTCTGAGGGTGTCCTGTGGTGCCTGGCAACACAGTATTGTTAGTGGTGGACTATTGGGTCCTGTGGGTCCAGAGGGGAGTAGCCTCCATGGATCAGTCTTGTTCCAGTGCGTACCACAGACACTGGATCAGTTTGGGATCTCATGAATTTTGAGGCCAGGTCAGGTCTGTTCTTCATGTTCTGTGTCGTTTCTAAATGATTTTTGTGTGAACCTGTGTCAGGCTGCATCCAGCTGGGATGTATCCTGCAATGTGACTGCTGTGGGGTGGGGGTGCCCAGTCTGGTCGCGGTGGGTGGTAAGGCCCACATGAATCGGTCCCAGGAGAACAAGTCACCATCTTGATTGGTGCAATTTGAAGATGTAACAAAAATGGTTGCAGTTAATTTTGGTGAAAGTTGGACCTTCTCAGGCCTCATGATTGTGTTGTTTCAAAAAACTACTTTATCCAAAAGTTGAGCATCCAAATATAGACTTCTGCATTTGGCAGATCTGCAGTAAATGAAAAAAAAAAAAGTGCAGGTGGCCAGAAATGCTGACATTATAATGAGCAGTCTTGGTGCAGAAAAAGTTGGATGTTGGATCATACCATAGCATGCACCACATGTACCAAATTGTTGTCTGGCAACAGTTTGGAATATCGCAGCTGAGGCTTTCATCAAACATCACAAATGGTTTTGGTGGGTGACGTTTCCGGATATTTTTCAATCCGAACTCATGAATAATTGACAATGGACGGTCAGAATAGGCAATAGAGTCACAGACAAACGTGGTCTTTAAAAAGAATTTTCTTTTGTTGTGTATTTGCGAACTGGCAGACCGAATGTGTCAAGAAAAGTTGATCTATGTAATGTATACCAATAAAAAAAAATGGTTCAGGAGCAACTAATAAGACATGAAGAACAGCACAATGTGACCACAAGACACCCTCAGAGAGCCACACGACTGTCATAATTGTTTTAGAGGCACAAATAGACCCACACAGTTTTAGGATTTAGGTTATGGCTGATCAACGTGGGAAAAAAAAAATGCTATGAAAAAAAAAAAACTATGATGTGTGTTTCTGTGTTTCCTGTTGCTTCATCAAAGGAGTGTGACACATTCACGTACCCTCTCTCTAAACCCCTCCACTCATCCCATTTCCTCTCTTCTTGTACACCATTACCGTGGCCTGGCGCTGGAGTACAATGGCTCCTCGCTTTGCTTTCAATTTTGTTGTCCTCCCTTTCATTTCCGTCACTCATTGCTCTGCCGTTTTGTTATGATTAATATTTCGCCGCGTCACAGCCTCTCCCTCCTTTCCTGTTGCTTTCAATGGCCGCCTGCCTGCAGTTTTGATATTTAATGGTCTCTCGTTTCTTGTCTGAGACTGTCCGGTCTTTTTAATGTACCAGGCCGAGAAGAACAGCGGGTCCATGTTTTGTTTTGCAGCACTTTGTTGTTGGCGTTCAAAACCCGAGGTGATGAACCTTCCACCAGGAGGGGTTGCAGCAGGGATTACATAGTTGTTAAAGGAAGAAAAATCGATTTTTCTGCTCGGTTGTTCCCCTTCCTCCTTAAGTTTCTCAGCTTAGTTGTCTTGCATGTCCTCTTTCTGACTCACTGCTGGAAAGTGCTAAGCTACCAGGGACTAGTGACGACTTTCTAACAATGGCAAACATTTCTGCATCTGAGGAAAAAATAGTCAAATCTGATATAATTCATTAGCCTAAAACATCCCGAAAATGAATCCTGACTGTGATGTTATTCAAAGCTTAGTTGTTTAAAGTGGGGATGAAGAGAAACACAGTCATTCAGAATAAGTATTAGTATCTCACACTGGTTCCTGCTTTGGTTCAAATTGCTGTAAACTCAAGTTGTTAATCTTGTATGTTCAATAACTTTCAAACTGATGTACACACACAAGCACGTACAAAGTTGTAGTTAAATGTGTCATAGGCCTAATATTATGACCTCTGACAGGAGTGAATAACATCGACCATCTTGTGACAATTCAATGTTCTTCTAGGAAACCTTCAGACCAGGCATTCTTGTGGAGTTACTCACACATGTACCACCTGCCTAGACCAGACCAGCACCCCCACCCCACAGCAATGAGACTCACTGATGGCAGCAGTCATCCCCAACAGGACGCAGCCTTAAAAAACATGAAAAAAAGCAAATGGTTTTGTCCTGGTCAAAATTCACACGATCCCAAAAACACAGGACCCACTCACAAAAACGCTTTAGGAACAACTCAAATAAACATGAAAAACAGTACAAGGTGTTGACCTGGCCTTCAAATTCATTAGATCCCAAACTGATCAAGTATTTGTGGGATGATTCACAGTGTCCCCTCCTCTCAACCCATAGGACCCAAAGACCCCCCAACTAATAACATTGTGTTTCCTGACACCAACAGGAGACCCTCAGAAGACCCATGTCCACTCTCTGATGAGTCAGAATTTGTATTCTGCATTTACACATATTTCCACTCAATTTTCTGTTTTAAGTAACAATACACATGCATATACCCTTGCAGTACACATCTGTTGCTCTGTTATTTCTTTTTGTCTCAAGGGGAACTTGATTTTCCTCCGGCACTTCAGAGGCCCCTCTTCCGAAACCGCCATCCACTTCAAGAGTAATAGCTCCAATATCGCTCTCTCGTTTCTGCCGCCTGCAGCGGCACGTCCTTAAGCATGCATTTCTGTCCGTCCCCACTTCAATAAAAGCTGAAATAATCTAGATTTACAGCGGCTTTGCGCCGCTTCGGCCGTCGAGAACGACTCCTCCGCTTCCCGGTTTCCCAAATAAACCCACAGGTTTCCTTCATCGCCGCCGCCGCCACAAATGTTCAAACTCTTCAAGCCCAGGCCTTCACTGTGAAGAGATATAACGGGTGGAAGAAAAGTGGAAAATAGCTGAATTATTTGCAGACGGCGCTTCAAGCAGGAGCTGAACATGAAATCACTGCTAGTGTAGAGGCAATGAAGCCTATCGACAAAATTTGGCGAAACAGCATTTGAACAGTAAAGAAGGCGACATTTGTCCTGAAACATTTTTATTTTGAGTCAACCCTTGCTCATACCTCCAGATTTATAAATCATCTCTGAGTTGATTTTATCTTATAATATATTATAAAACGCCCTGGCAGTGTTTTGGACAGCACTGCCAATAAAAAAGTGTTGAGTATGCCAGAGAATGACAGGGAGAGGAGGTAGATGTGGGAAGGGGTACAAACAGATGGAGATAACACAGGCTTAAATAAACAAGTTTTTTTTTTTTTTTTTTTTAAAAAAGGGCGAATTTGATTAACCGCAGAAAATAAAAAAAAATACCTGATACAAGTGATTACATGACATGCTGTGCTTTGGAAAAAAAAAATGCATAAACATCACTCCTGTTCTTTTTGTTATGGAACAACAAAAAGTATGAGCTCTAATTTTTGCACATTGTCTGCGGCGCTTGTGATTCCTGAGTGTTAGATCTCACGTCAGGTTAATCAGCCCACAGCTGAGAAGAGACGAAAGCTTTGCTGAAGAAAATACAAATTATCTCGACTTCTCTGGGATGTTTCGGAAACGATAGTCGGGCTCCTGGTGTTGGTTTCATGCTCACAAAATAAGACATTAAGGGAGGTCTTGTGAAAGGGGGCTGATGAGAATGCTGCGGCTGAATCTGTGGCGTTAATTTTCGTAAATGTTAACAGTTGGATGATTAAAGAAAATGTTACAATGGCCACAATTTTAATTTTTTGTCGCTTCCTTAAGCATTAGTCCGAGACGAACAACTCGTATGAAGCACAAGACGCTTGAGAAGAGTGAGCCAGGTGCTGGCAGGTTAACTACACATTGTGCCTGACCAGACAGTGTCTACTGATTGTCGACATATTGCATTGCGCCATTGTTTTTTGTCGTCCAACTCCGTTTACAATACCAGTAACCACTATCAGTTTATCAGTTCAGCTCCCTTGGATGTAAATGCCATAAAGTCCTGACAATCATTTGATTAAGTCCATCACGTGCTGACATTTCCCAAGGAGTTTAAACACAAACACACGTTCACACTAATTGGACTATGTTCACAAGGACATGGACTGTCTACAACCGTGAAAGTCTCCCACAGCTGAACATTACGTCTGCATGTGCTAGGGAAAAAAAGTCTATTTGTTTTCCCCTTCGGCACTGCATTGCCTGATCACTCAAACAGAGAAGAGAAACAAGTTTACAAGAATATTCCTTGTCTGAATGAACTATAATAATCACAGAGAAGCTTATTTTACACTTCTTTTCCAAGACAAACAAAAGCTTTTTTTTTTTTAAAGTGTCATTCTGACATATTTAATTTTTGTCCAATTATATTTTCGGTGACGATGGTGATGATGATGATGATCAGCATTTAACCCCGAGACAGATCTGATGCGCCATCTCCCTGCACCAGATGAAATTGGATCATATCTGACATTCAAACGCCTCTGCCAGGGCTTGATGCAACACTCTGCGTGGGAGTGGAACTACGCGGGAGCCATTGATTACCTTGTGGGTGTGCCAACGACCATATTTTGCTCCACAAATAACCATGCAATAATTCTTTCAATCATAATTTCAACCATGCTCATTGCTAGTGGCAAACTTCTCACACAAAGCAGCAGAAGATAGAGTTTGCTCGCTGAGCCGGGTTAACTTATGCGTTACGCACCAGTGTACAAAACACAGAAACTTGTGGAAAATTATTTTTGGTGCAGCATTAGTTGGGGTTGCCAGTAGCTCAGGAGGTAGGTCAGCAGTTCAATTCCCCCCTATCCTCAGCCTGCCCATTGTGTCCTTGGCCGAGAACCTTAACCCACCTTGCTCCCATGTGTGTGTGTGCGCCATTGGTGCATAATTGCGAATGAGTGATGTTTGGCGGTGGTTGGAGAGGCTGTTGGCGCGGATTAGCAGCCTTGTTTCTGTCGGTCTGCCCCAAGGCAGCCGTGACAATTGAGGTAGGTAATTGAGTTTACCACCACCAGGGTGTGATTGTGCGAGCGGATGAAATGTGTATCCCATGCAAAGCAACTTTGAGTTGCTCCTAAACGATTTTTGTGCATGTGCACCTGTATCAGGCTGCATCCTGCTGGGTACAGATGCTGTGTCTAGGTGGGTGCTCCATGTCTAAGTGACATCCAACGAATGAATTCCAGGTCCAAAAGTTTCCCAGCAGAACATCGTATTGTCACAAGTTGGTCAATGTTCTTTACTTTTCCTGTGTGTGGTCGTAATGGTATGTCTGATCTGTGTATCTGGCTCAGAAAACCTGCTAAGAAAAATAGCTCATGGTGTCTAAAGTAATTTTAGAGAAAGGTGTGCAAAACAAAGACTACAAAATGAGATGCTGACATTCTCAGGTATTATTTGGGGAAAATGTGGACTCTATATCCACAACACATGTATATTTTCTTTTATTTTCGTGCCGAGGAGGTAAGCACATCCCACGGATATGGTGGGCTTTTTTGACATATGATATGCAGAACAGTATCTTCTGTAGAGAAAAGTCAACCCACTCAGTTTAGCTAGTAGCAAAAATAACTTTTTGTGGGAGTTTCACATATTTTCTACATTGGCCCCAGGCGTCAACCTTAATTTTTAACGACTCTTTCAAGATCCAAGTTTTCAGAGCTTTGATGTGTGTACTGTCTGCTTCAAATTGTCACAAAATGTTTGGATGCCATTTAATAGCTCTGCACTTTTCCTGTTTGAGCCGCTCGTTGGAGGTCGTGCGAGTCTTTAAAAGGTTCTCTCTCATTTTAGCTGTCCGACAGATGGCCCCCCATTATCTTTAAGCTAGATTTGATAATGACGGAGAATTCATAGTTTAATCACTGCAAGCTGTCCGGTCCCTGAGGAGGCAAAGCAACAAGCCTCTCATTAACATGTCCACCACCATGAAGCCGTCTTTGGTCAGCGAGCCAAACCTGTCTAATGTTGCTGTGGCCAAACAACTCTATTTTTATTTCATCTTTCCAGAGCTCATCCTTTCCCCAAACAGCCCATCTTTAAAACTACAGCATTGGTCTGATCTTCTTCCTTTGGAAAGCAAAGGCCATCTTTGTCATGCAGGTCACATCTGCACACTCTGGGTCTGATTGACGTCTTTGCATGAAACAGTCTCGGCTTAGGATACTTTCAAATAAATTTCAGATCTTTTCAAAGAACGCCAGACTCAAAGACATCCTCATCACTTTTCTTTTTCTCTCTGAAGACCTTGGATGATTACACCACACACTTCAACGGTGAAGAGAGCAGCAGAGTCTAGGTGTCAGAGGTTTGAATAAGAGGGGTTTCACCATAATCTCTCAAAAGGTTTTGCTTTTTTTTTTTCATCATTGCCACCAAATCTTGAATGAAATAAAAACAGGTGTGAACCTTTTTCAAATGGCAGATCGCAACAGGATCCAAGTATTTCTGGTCACCTTTATGAGGAGGAAATCTCGAAAAAGTCAATCGTCTCCAACAATGGGATGCTTCACATGTAAATGTGGAACAATGGCAAAAAAATGGACAATGGATGTAGATGACGCATTGGTTGCACTTCACCAGTACACACAAAATATTCCAGCGCCTTCTGCAGATTGGAGCAAAATTATTTTAATGAACAAGGATGAAAATCACAGCAATCACAACAATGGCAGAAAAATGGTAAGAAAAACACAGTTGAAATGTGCAGCAGTTACTGGACAAAAGGGCGGCGGGCTATCACTGCTATTTAACGTCTTCTACACTGACAATGGGCTAAAGAAAAAGAAGGGAAAGAGAAATAAAGGCAGAGAAAATTGTCTTCCCTCACCAAAACCACTATGGACAATTGCATCCAACCCTAGCTGGCCCAAACCCTTACACCAGTGGTTCAGCGTGTGTCTCCCTGCCCTGGCTGCTGGGCAAAATCCACTTTCCCTATAATTGTCTTCAGTCTAACCATTGATTAGTAGGCCACAAGATGCCAATCGCTTTAACTGCACTGACGCACAAAAAAAGAACAGTAACAAGATGAAAACTTTACCAAACAAGTGCACTTGCAACAGAAGCAACGCAAGGGTAGAATGTGAATCTGGCGGTGAAAAAATGTTCCAGAAGTGGAGTCTGACTTGAATGTGTGCAGTCCCCAGTGAGAATAACTTTCACAACAGAGGCGTTACCTGCCCTCGGTCAAGCATGTACGTTTCAGCAGTGTGTGATGCAAACTGAAACCCAAGCATCTGAATCACAATAGCCCCTGTAGTGGGTGTGTGTCCACACATGCACATGATGGATCATAGTCAAAAAGGTAAAGAGGGTCAACCTCCACCATCTGGAGTGTGACATGCCCACTTATTCATGTCTCCCTCCTCTTCTTTTCTTTTTGCTCTATGCTACCGTTCATCCAAATCTCACTCTCTCTCAACACTGAGCCAACTCTTTCCTACCGTCTCACAGCCGAATGCACCTTGGGACTACAGTAACTGTTGGCAGATTCAGAAGTGACTTTACTCACAGGAAGTTTTTTTTTTTTTTGCTTTACTCTGCAATGCTGCCATTTTACTGCAGCTTGGCAAAGGTGAAGCTGATGAGGAGTTCAGATGAGACAGCCTTTTTTTTGAAAGTACAAAGTGTCCGGCCAAAGCTACCCCAAGCATTTTTCTTTTTTTTTTTAGGAAGATTTACAGGACTTAAAGGGGCACTGCAAGCATTTGATGTTAAGGCTGTGACATGCTGAGCTGAGGGTCAGTTGGGCTTTCACAGGCTTTTTCGAAAGTCGACTGCACTAAGTCGGTCAGAGAGATCACACTGATTGGCTGTTCAGATTAGAGAATTTGAGAACACACAGATATTTTCACGACAACCCAATCACCAGTAAGTGTAGACCAACTGATCAGCAGGATTCAGTTAACAGCTCAGTATGCAGATATTTGTATGTCTTCCTAGTCTTCCTTTTCTCCAGCTAATGGGGACTTTGGGTCCTAGGGGTTGAGGGGCAGGGTCTCTGTGGATCATCCTACAGATAGTTAATCAGTTTGGGATCTAATGAATTTGGAGGCCAGGTCAAAACCTTGTGCTTTTTATCATGTTTTTTGAGGCTGCACCCTGCTGGGGATGGCTGCTGCCATCAAGGAGTGTCATCGCTATGGGGTGGGGGTGTCTGGTCTGGTCTAGGTCTAGATGGGTGATAAATGTCTAAGTAACATCCACATGAATGAATGCCAGGTCCAAATGTTTCCCAGAAGAACAAGAATTGTCACAAGATTTTAATGTTGTGGCTGATCAGTGTATTTACATGGCGAGATTGCTTGCAGTGAATCTTTTGTTTTTACAGACTGATCTGGACCGAGAACATCAGAGTCAGAGCATGGCCAGTTCTCTTTTATGATACTGTATGTTTCTCATAATTCCCCTAACTTTGTGGAAGTGAAACAGACTCTTTTGATTGCTCATCAAAGGAGATTACCTCAAATTGTAGAAACATTTGCAACTTTTAATGCTGTCATTTAAATATTACATCTTGTGAGTGTTGCTAAAAATCACTGGATTAGGATAAATCTTCCCTCTTTTCAAGTTTACGTTGAGTTTGTAGAGATTTGTTTGACATCCAGTAAGTCGAACACTTTCTGCTTCCGCAATTATCGAAAAAGAAATGAGGTTTTCCTCAAAAATGTTCTTTTGTCCTGCTTCAAATGATTGCTTTCATTGAGGCTTTAACGAAAGAACTGATTAACGGCTTTGTCAGTAAAAATTCCAGAGAATGGAAGGAAAATTCATTCATTCATTCA
Source organism: Mugil cephalus (assembly GCF_022458985.1). Classification (NCBI taxonomy): domain Eukaryota; kingdom Metazoa; phylum Chordata; class Actinopteri; order Mugiliformes; family Mugilidae; genus Mugil; species Mugil cephalus. The sequence continues at coordinate 25,959,931 of NC_061771.1, forward strand.
TTCATTTTCCAGAGCTGAATTTGTGAAACGGTGTTTTGTTTCTTTGTAATAACAGATAAAAACGAGACAAAAAACACAATTTGAAGACATGGAACCCAACGTAATTGTCATTTTTATAATTATGAAAATTGTTAATTTTATGCATTTATCTGTGTATTTAGGTTGGTTGATCGCTTTGCAATCCACTACAGCTGAGAGTAAAAGCTGGAAATAGACTCGTTCACTTGTCTTTATATTCAGTCAATGGTAATAAATGCCAGTTTAGAAGATGGTTTGGCTTTTATATAAAATAATAATAATAATACATTTGAACCCAAACCATAAACTTCCGCTAAACCTAACAAAACTGTGACTGAAAACAGGATTAGGAACTGTACCTCTGAGCTGAGTGTAAAGAGCTGAGTGGCTGCAGTGCGACTATTTTTCACCCAGGTACAAATAGACATTCTGTAACAGTAAACCAAAAGAAAAATCAATATATCACATGACTTATTCACTGTGCTGCAATACAGGCCTCCAGTCGTTTTCTTTCTCATGTTGCCCAGGTTCTCATATATAAAAGTCACATGGATTTACTGTAAGAGTGCCTCTTATGGTAGGATTTCACGTAAGCCATAAAAACCTCTCAGAACTTAATTTAATTACCTGTGATACATGAGTGCAGCGTGACCGCTAAAGAAAAATGCCAGCTGAATGAATATTGTGAAGAAATGGAGTTGTCTATGAGGACAATTCTTCCACTGTTTTCATTTTTCTAAACTAATTATCAATTCCTCTTATAATATTCTGGATGATTTTGTGCTTTTTAACTGGAAATTAAGAAGATACGCATGTATAATAGTAGTTAGTATACATAATGCATTTTTGATTATTGTGGATAATTCTGTTGACCATAGAGAGTTTGGTTCATAGACTGTTCAAAAGGGATTAAGGCAAGATAATAAGATAATACGGTAACACTTTCTATGAAGGTTGTATTTATAATGCCCTATGAATGCACTCATAATGTTTTATAAGGTGTCTATAAAGCATTATAATGGTCATTATTACCATCTATATATATTCACAAGTCGTCATAATCAACTTCATGATGCATTATGACAACTGGTTATGAATGATTATAATTTTAATCTGAATAGTGCATTATAAATATGTCAATATCTGCCTAGTCACTTGTTAATGTTATGATGCATCATAACTACTTTGCTTTGCTAAATGTGCATAGTGATGCATAATGAGTTTTGACTTCGCCTATAGTGCTTTATATCTGTCCGCGTTTATTGAATGCCATCAGATATTATTTTAATATCGTTTTTATGTATATTATTATTATTGTAGAAATGTCATGCTTTAGTCCATGACCCCTGACCTCAGACCCCACCCACCCACCTCCGTCCCCAGCTCCTCCCACTGTCGTAAAGCATTGACTGTATGTACTAATCATAAAGCGTATTTTCTTTCCTTTCTCCGCTGAGTCCTCTCCAGGACAGGTAGGTTGTCTCTCTGTTCTGCTAATGTTTTGTGAACTAATGTCTTACTTTGCTTACATGAAGCACATCGTTTATATATTAATGCAATGGTTTTGAATGGTTTCAATCATTAAACGCAAGATAATGAAAACGATCTAATTTGTGAGTTAAAAACAGCCGTGTCCGGTAACTTTCGTCTAGCTAGCTTAAGCCACCTGCGGGTAATCTGCGGTGCCTGCACGATATGCGGTAACATACTGTCTCATTAGGCTGCTTTAAACAAAAAAACGTGATCTGCTTGTGTGTTTTCAATCAAACCTTTCTGCATAAAAAAGCAAACCCAGCTAGAGCACTAAAAATTTGCCTCTGTTCTTCTTGTAGTTGCTGTCAAACCATCTCCTGACCTCTGACCCTGAATCACCTCACCAACCCAAAGGCGATTTTAAGAGCTACATCTCTAGGACCACGCCGTGCCACTTTTGTGGCCTGTTTCATGTGTTTGTGTAATGTGCTCAGAACATTGATAATCATTCTGATAATGTGTGTTGGTTAAAATGAAAATAAAGTGAACTAAATGCATTCCTTTTGTCTTTACTGTCCAGGCTCTCATTTCATTTATTGTGCCTCATATTTGTTTATAATAGTCTTATATCCACAACACCTCATTTGCACTAATTTACCTAAAGCTGACAAATAACACCTATGATATTAACATTGTGCATATGGGGTAAAGATGCCAGACTTAGTTCATTGCACCTTTTAATTACTCATAGTAACTTATATCTGTTAATAATAGTGTCATATTCTTGTCACTTTACTTAGCGCTGACAATTGGCACTTATGAAATTGCATAGCGTTTTATGACTGTGTGCTGTAGGGAGATGTATACATTATTATAACTTTATTACATATACTTATAACTACGGATATAAAGCACTATAGGCGAAGTCAAAACTCATTATGCATCACTATGCACATTTAGCAAAGCAAAGTAGTTATGATGCATCATAACATTAACAAGTGACTAGGCAGATATTGACATATTTATAATGCACTATTCAGATTAAAATTATAATCATTCATAACCAGTTGTCATAATGCATCATGAAGTTGGTTATGACGACTTGTGAATATATATAGATGGTAATAATGACCATTATAATGCTTTCTAGACACCTTATAAAACATTATGAGTGCATTCATAGGGCATTATAAGTACAACCTTCATAGAAAGTGTTACCGATAATACTTTATTGATTCCCATTGGGGAAATTTAACATACTGGAACCGCTCCACAAAAGTGAAGTCACTGTGGCCTCAACACATGGAGTGGGTGCTCTACCCACTGAGCTAAACACCACCCCATTTATAGTAGCTCATTTGTGTCCTCCGTTTGTTTTTTCTGGCTATGAACTAAATGAGGACACAACCTCAATATAATCTGATGTCTTGTATTCTTTATGAAGCTTTGATTAAATATTTTTTTTAGGTTTACCAGACACATTGGGGTGTATTTACATCAAGTATCAGTCTCGGATCGGTATCGCCAATACCAGCCTGGATTTTACACGGATCGGAAAGGAAATCGGTGGTATCGAACATCACTACTGGCTGCAGTATAGGTCATAAGCACCACCTCCTCCAACACTTTCGCATTGCCCATATCCCCTGTCCATATTTATACAGTCTATGGTTTGGATACATGCATACGTTTGTAATAATTCAGCAATATCGTAACAACGATCATAATTGTTTCTCATGATCTTTTTTGTTTTTGTTTTTTTTTTTTACACATTGTCTTAAGGAGAATATATACTGTTATATCTTCCGAAATTGTAGCACATTTAAAAGGAAATACAGCCTAACAACAATCAATTTTGTTCTTACACTGACATAGCATTTAGAAATTGTTAAATTCTGTACATAAAAATTTGATGACAGATTCGATAAAATGTCTACGATAAAAGAGTGGAAGAGTAAAGTATACCTTGCATTGTCTTGTGAGTTGACACTGAATAAAGAGAAGAGAGAAGAGAAACTGTGGTTAGCCCTAACGCAGCTTTACTCAAAGAACCCAGTGTTACCTTGGAAGTTGCACACAGTAAACAATATGTTTTAATATAAAGTGATGTGAGCTATCTATGGAACAAAGAGTTCAATGTCATATGTCTTGGATTATAGAAAACCCCTGTTCCCTCAGTGATTCTGTTTCACTCTGCCTGTCTGTAAGATCAAATCAAAACCACTGAGAGGTGATATGAGAGAGATCTATAGTGCAGTCCCTGATTGTGGAGGTTTTCACAAAGGTACTGAGGTGAGGTCAAAAGGTCAATACAAAAAAAACATAATGTAAGGATGAGTGTAACACTAAATAATACTAGAGAAACTGTAGGGATCAACTGTGAGGTTAAAGTGGATTTAAAGTTGTGATTCCGCCACACTGTTAAATATTTCACTTTCATTTCTTAGAAGCAGAAAATCAGCAGAAACAAAAACAAGCATATCACCAGCAGAAGCTTTAACCTCTAAAAGCTGCTACCAACCACTTGGTGATCAAACATAGATATGACTATAAACCTGGTTTGAAATATGAAATGATCCACATGACTGGAGGACGATTGAGAAACTCACTTCAATCAGTTTTAATCATTTATCGAGCAAAAAACAGCCAAACATCCCATGTTCTCAACGTTATGACTTTTTTGGTCTTTATAAAAATATTACGCTTTTTTAACCATGAACCTTTGATCATACAAATAAAAATATTAGCTGGTTATGTAGCAGTTTTCCCTTGGTTTAGTAGGCATGTGGTTTTTCAGTTTTGGTACTTGGACGTTCAATTAATTATAAATATATTTGTACTTAATGTCGGCCATAATGTCGATATTACTATAGTAGATCCAAGCTATTTTGTAGTAAATATTGTAAACATATGACAACCCCGTCACCCTTCGTGTCAAAGTGAACAGTATATTAATACTGTCTAATAACCATAACACTACTTCTTTCAATCATTTTCTCATAGTAACAATAACTTTTTTGAACCTAATAATAATATCCATCACAACAATGTTACAATGTATCTAATATGGACCTAATTAAGTTTGGTCATTAATTAGCATAGAAAATGTTTAGTTTGATTAAATTTCAATGCCTTGTGCTGAAGGTAACTGGTAATGCTGCTGTATTATTTATCTGAAAAAAGTTTCTCACGCCCACTTCAATGGAAACCTAAGGTGTATTGTGATATACTCTACATAGACACGCATGAACAAACATTGTTCATAACTTAACTGCATGCACTGGAAAGAAAAGTTGCCTTGACAGCCATTGGCATCTAAAGAGTTCTTGTCTGGAAAAGAACAAATAGGAACACAACAATGAATCCAAAACACTAATTGCCATCTAATTAGACAAAAGTCAATAGTAGTCCGAATACTGATGCTTGTGTCTTTGTATAGTGTGCATTCCAGCATGCCTAGCAGCGGGAGCCACCATAATTATGGACGAACCTGAAGTTTGCATTGTAACTCAATGCTTTATGTAATTAGCTTCTATTACCGCTTTCACATCAAAAATAGCAGGTTGACGCAGGATTTGCAGTCCCAGGTCTGACCTCCAACTGTGAGAGCTGTGTGCCTGGTTTTTTAGACATTTAAGTCCACTGGAACACTGCAAGGTAAACAATGGACAGCATGGTGCGTCCCATGCTGCTCCTGCTCAAACTGTCATTTATCAGGATTTTTTTTTTTTTTTTCGCTTTCAGTTCGTTGAATAGATCAGTCAAACCCCTACTCTTTCAAAAGGCGGCTGGTATTTGAATAAATCGCTGTATTCCACACAATGTCCGATATCTGCCGCCGAATCCCCTCTTCTCCTGGGATGCAGAGCAGCATATGGATCTCACAGTCTTGCCAGTGTGCTGCCATGATCTATATCATGACATAGGGCTAATTCACCTATGCGCTTCCATTAACAATCATATAACACCACATTTTATTTATTTGATTGAAAAAATGGACAAAAAATTCTGCCTTTTAAAGATCGGTCTGGGGGGACCAACAGGAAGACTGATCTAATGGGAGTAGACCACAACTTTGCTCTGTTTTTGAGCTCCTTGCAGCCCAAAAACAAAAAAACTAAAACTACACTAGCTGGCAAACTTAGCTAGTGTCTTTTGTCAGGTCACTTTCGGGAGCTACTTGTCCCCTGGTTAAACATAGCAGTGTGATACCGTCCATCTCAGACTGAACAATTGCCCCAGCCTCCCACCAGCCATGAGTCATGAGGAGGACGGCCAGAGCTGCCAAAAACAGACCGATCAACACTTCAATAAGAGTTATCTGCCTCTCTTTTAGAAATGGACATTCCCAAAAACAAGAATGAGAGATGCTGAGGTTGTCGTCGGTGTGCAGGTGAAATGATACAACAGTTTTACAGATGGCTCCGGAGCAAAAATAACAGGACAGTGTGTGCCAGTAGAGGTGGGTGGATTCAGTTTGGTTCCACAGGCAGAGACAGGCCAAGAAAGAGGGAGGAAATAACAGAAAGAAGAGAGGGATTGAGGAACACAAATTGCATACTTCCAATAATGAAAAAAACAGTGAATAAAATTAAAACCACAGGCGTTTAGATTCAAGCGTGCAAAGTCTGGCTGTCTCAGAAGGCCCTGTGTCTCTCTTGCTTCACGGCTCCCTTGTTTCCTCTTGTTGCTCACCTCTCTCTTCTGTCTATCTTTCGCTGCTTGGCTCTGCTTTAATTATCAGCTGGCTGCCACAGACACTGAGTAACCACTCCTGACAACCAGGTGTGGAATGACAGGGATGCACACAAACACACACATTTCATGCACCCAGTCACACACACACACACACACACACACACACACACAGATTCACACTTTTACAGGATGCACGCAATGGTGTGCCTCCATGAACATAAACAATGGGAGACACCGACAGAAACGAACAATAGGACTTTCTTTGCCACAAACACTGTGGTTCCGCAAAGCGAAGCGGTGGGAGCAGCAAACAATGAGGGCGATGTTGCAGACCGGTTGGAAATGAGAGCGGAGGCGGGCGAGGATTAATTACAGGTGCAAAGGAAATGGAGAGAAGAGCAAGAATGAGAGGACAGGAAGAACATGTGAAGAAGGGGGATTTGAAACAAACAAAAAAAAAAAAACAGCAATACCAAGGAAAGTGCAAAAAGTAACCCTCTTTCAGTAGAGATTCCTCTGTGTCTCTACATATAGGCTGGGATGTGCCAACACCAATGGATGTCTGACACTGCTCCCACATACACAAGACGCAGTGGTTGGTTGTCAGCAAAGGTCCTCTGGCTCAGAGAGAAGTGTTGGACATTTTGAACATTCTTCCATAGACTTAACCCTACCTGAAAGACGTCCAGGTTCACGTTAGCCTATGAAAAGTCTACAGCAGGAAGTGTCAGGGTGTTTGTGACATGTTTGTAATATGTAGCATGGCACTACATGCAGCCTTACGGTTTAGGAACAACTCATTCACTAGATCCCAAACTGATCAAGTATCTGTGGGACGTTCCCCCCAAACACCCACACTAACAACATCCTGTTACCAGAAACCACAGGACAACCTCAGGGGACACATGTCCATTGCTTGATGAGTCACAACTGTTTCGAAGTCACAAGGGAGACCTACACAATATTAGTAAATTGGTCATAATGTTATGCCTGATAAGTGTATAGTGTATTGCGTGTATTGTCCAAGAGACATGGCACATTTTGGACAGTTGGACAGTCTAACACAGGGCCAATTTAGAATTGACAATAAATCAACCACGCACGTCCTTTAGAATCTGTAAGGAAGCCAGAGGAGAGAACTCGGGGAGATTCTACACAAACACGTGTCCAGAAAGCCGGTTTGCACGAACCAGAGACCTTAAATCGCTGAAACCAGGCCTCCACAGCCTCCATCCCCTGGCACGCCCAACAAGGAATCACAACAAACAAGCTTCACAAGCAACAGTGACAGCACCTCCGTCACTTATTAGGGGCATACTGAATATTGAACAGAAGTGTGTATAGTGTGTGTTTTGTATTATTGGTATAGTTCGTAGTCGCGCTAGAGAATAGTGCCGCCTCATGTTTGGCTGCATTCAAGTTGCATCTGCGTTGCATTGCTTTGTCATCGCGTTGCATCACATGGAAGTGCCGAACTTCAAAGAAAATGTGTGCCATACGCGACACTGAAGTAATGAGCAGGAAAATTCATATCGGTTGTTCTCTGGTGTAATGCTCAAAAATTAATAAATGACTGACGGTCTGTGATATTACCAGGTCCCATTTCAAACAGTCACACACTGGCTCCATCGCTGGGACAAAATGAAACGGAGGTAGTTTTTGGAAGTATAAATAAGAAAGCGGGGATGGGCAGGACATTTACATAAATATAGCTCGCAGGGAAAAAATAAGTTCACATTTTGCAGTCAGGGTTGTGTTCATTTCAAATTCAATGTCATGACGCTCGGTTGAAGCATCGTATCTATGGAGATGCCATTAGAACAAACATAATACAACACTATAATCTTCACTACTTGAGGGTGTATTGGAGGTTGTCTCAGTGCAAGTTTTGTTTGCAGATGGCACCAGTACTGAACCTTCATGCATACCGCTTTCCTCCTCTGCGCCGACGCTTGGCAGAAAGGAAATACACAAAAAAGATGACTCGAGCAACTCTGTAATCCAAGTATCTTCCCTACAAATTAGCTGTCAAACTGGCAGATGGTAAAAACGCACAGTGAAAGAGCGAGAACGAGAATGTATGTGATGACGAGAATGTAGATGCAATTAAAAACTGCAGAGATCCACGGCCCCACGTATTCCATAATCTCATTGCGTTGGTATATTCTATCAATTAGCCTTCAGAAACCCTCCGGTGGCAAACACGCAGTTCTTAATCAATCCATTTGATTAAGGCGTGGGCGTGAGACAACTAGTCGATTTTTTTTTTTTTTTTTCTTTTCCCCGTGTGTGATTACTGCTGCGCTGCTGGACCAGAAATGTCAAACGTCTTCTTTCTCTTTTAATCACTTTTGCATAAAAGTCTTCTTTTTTTCTTTTTTTCATCTCATTCCCCACACAAAATGTTCACTTGCGTGCACGCACATAGCTGCTTATCAGTGTGCGCTGTGCGGGATCCAGCCCACAGAGGAACACAGTTCAGGCGCTGCTGCTGCTGCTGCTGCTGTCGCAAAGTCTCAAAGCACAATTACCAAGCCAGCATGGGAATACTGTTCAAAGGACTCTTGAAAAAGGACAAATCACCTTCCTCTTCTAAGGTTTATGTAATGACATTAAGCACAAGAAAAAAAACATTACTCCCATATCAAGCAATGAAATTCACTTTCCACGATACTGAAGGGCAGACGCAGACATTTTCCGAGCAGCACTTTAAAGACTGGAATGTTTCATTTCACCACGAGGTACATGCACGGATCAGGCATAACATTATGACCACCGACGGGTGTAGTAAATAATATTTACAGGGAAACCTTTGGACCTGGCATTCAGTCGCCTGGATGTTACTTGGACAGACCAGGCAACCCCTCCTCATACCCAGTGACGACTTCCTTCTCAGATTCAATTCAACTGAACTCACCGAAATCAGAGATCTCCGTTTTTCAACGCCACCTCCATGCAGATGTTTTTTTTTTCTGACAAGTAAAAGTGAGATGCGAGCGATGCGTTAAATTCTATTCTATTCCGTCCACACCCACTTCAGGCTCCGCTGGCGTCGCTGTTATCTCAGGTATAGCTGCTAGTCTATCTGGAGCACGTAGGGGTTTGGAGATGTGTCTTCAGCAAATTGACAGACGGAAGAAATGTAATACATATTCCCATTTGGTGGATATCATATCTTTTATGATTCAGTCACTGGTTTTCCCTTGTTTATAGACTCTTATTAAATCTAATACTTCTAATCGCTCTGGAAGGCCAATTACAATTAAACTCAATGAAAAGATTTGTGCAAAAAACTCAGTTCTCACTGTTGCACGCCTCCACTAGTCAGTCAAGGTGGCCTTTGACATTTTTGGATATAAAATGGACATCACTGTATATTAGAAACTGGTGTGATATTTTTAAGAATTCACTTATTTTTCCATGTCTTGTTGATGTGTACATGTGCAGATATTGTACATTGCTTTTATTCATTTCATATTATTTTTATATGACTATGTTTTGAAATTATATTTAGACAGAAGAGATGGTGATCGACTTCAGGAGAACAGCAAGTGACGCCAACAGACTGAACAAACTGATCAGGAAGGCTGACTCTGTCATTGGCTGCAGACAGGAAACTTTTGAAGGTCGTGGTTGTGGTGTGTTTTTCTTTTTTTTATGTGCAACTGAGCTAAGCTGACCAAGCAATTTCCCCCGTGGATCAATGAAGTCTATCTAAGTCTAATCATCATGTATCATTGAGTCCAAGTGAATGTGCCAAATTTAAAGAAATCCATCACAGCATCCCTGAGATATTGCAGGCAACGGCTAGTGAGAAGACTAACTGATTATATTCAGCTGTCAGCCACTAAACTTTTTTTGAGACACAGTGTAATTAGCAAAACCTAAATTATGACTTTTACATTTTTGATTTAAAAAATATTAGTTGTCTAGAAATACATTTTCTAGGAGTCAGGTTGTCGTCAGTTCAATAGTGGGTTAAGAATGAGCCACTTTCTTTTAGCGTATGATATAAAGTGTATTTTTCCCTTGTGTGCAATGCTGTAGTACATTTAGATTATCTTTAAACTGCTGAGGGATAGTGGCCAGTTGTCTCGCCCTATATTTGGCCATTTAATGATGGAGGAAGTGGTACAAGCCGGCTCAGTTATTGACCCGAGAAGCAACAAAGGTTTTTTAAACTGATATTCACAACATATTCCCTAGAGCCGTTCCGTATTTGGCCTGTGGATGGAACAGTTCATCTAAACATGAAAAATAAAAGATGGTGTTGACCTGGCCTCCAAATTCCATGTCCATTCTTTGGCGAGTCACAATTGTTTTGAAGACACAAGTGAGACCTACACAATATTAGAGAGGTGGTCATAATGTTATGCCTCATCGGCCGATGGTAACATGAAAACCCTTCTCTCTCCAAGCTGGTTAAAGAAAAATGACTTGATACTAAGGTCCATTTGAATATTAGATGTATTGGCTTTGCATTGTGACTGGAAGTGACCAACCACCTCTGAGGGAGCAGTCTGGGTGGGAGTTGAAGAAGTGCTCCATCGGTGTCAACTCGTCATAACGATTTGCTGGTACTGGGAGCACGGCCTCCATAAATGAGGGAGACAGAAGTCTAAATATAGGTCCGATGGAGGGGGAGCACAAACACTCCACGACAAACACAATTAAGGCTGGGTCAGAGACAGACCAGGAATAGCATCTCATGCACAGGCCCTGAACAAACACACAGAAATGTGCACACAACGTGAATGAATGTTTGAAAGCTAAAAAGTCCTCGGTCCCAGAAAAACCTTATGACAAAAAAAAACATTTGAATCCCATCTGAATTGTAATGTGTTAATATCTGCACCCTGCATGGTTTGGCAATATTTTTGTTGTCAAATGCCCCATGATGGTGGTGAAAAACAATAAAATACAGTTTACTGGGAAATTATATTTACAGTACGAGACTGCCCTGTCTACTTGTCATTTGCTCTGTTCATCAGCTGCATTCCCCGAGTGCCTCTCCTCTACTTGTCAGCCCCCCTGGCACTCAATTCTCCCTGCACCACTGGGCTGCACAGAGAGACTGTGTGTGTTTGTGTGTTTGTGCAGGTAGACTTTCCCTAGTAAGAATATTTAAAGCCTTTCGGGACGCTCGGCTGGATAGCGGAGACAACCCCCGTGCTGCACGAGCGAGTCGGTATCTGTATGGCGGGTGCATGTCATCCTCGTCTCCAGAGGGCAATGAGATGAGATCTACGGGTCAGGGTCAGGGGTGCTAAATTATGAGAACATATTGATCCAGGTAAGCCTTGCAGTGATTGAGGGTTGTTTGTGGACAGTAGCTCACCAACGCCGGGCTTGGAGTGCTGCATTGTTGACAAGATGAAAAATCTCCCAATTTGTCTTGGAAAGTTGATGTGGGACACACTTTCCTCCCTGAGTGCAGCCACTGTTCTAGTATGTGGTTTTAGGGAACAATGTAGCTAAATAGTAGGATCTTAAAGTGCAAATCACTTAAAGTTGCTAAGTGCAATTTCCTGTGACATCAGTAAGGTTTTCAATTGTTACTCCTGATCTGACACAATCGTCTAATATTGTTCAGTGTGTGATTAGACAGAAGAATATCTGAAGTTTCTCCATAACCTAGCACAATCTTAAATGCCAATTTTAAAACTCATTAGGCTAAGCAGCAACACCATGATGTTATTCAAGTTATATTCACGCCTTTAGATGAGAGTGCTCGTGGTCCTCTTAGAAATATATCCTTAGTTAAAGTGATAGTTTTAGTAGGCTGCAGACTGTCCTGCCTTGGACAAGGCAGGGTTCCCATTGTCTGGTCAAATTTTTAACCATTTTTCTTTCTTTCTTTCTTTTTTTATTGAAGGCTTTTAAATAAATGCTCTTTAAACTCAAGTTTAGTGTAGAATGTTTCGAGCCCATAAGCTAACATATTGATGCTATATGCATTACTGCATCCTCCAAACGAAGCGCCACGTTTTGCTCTCCACTCTCTGCTACACATTCAATACTTGGAAATCAATGGCTCCACCTGGAAAAGTTAGCATTGACCATTTTCTGGACTTCTTGTTCATCTTCAATACAAACTCCCTGCCCCGTATCTGTGGTGGAATCAGACATATCCTGAGGAATTCATTAAATACACCATTTTACCTTGAGTCTTATACTTCTTTGAGTAAAGCAGATGTCTACAACTAGATCTGATTAAATTTTGGTCGTCACTGCATAACATTTGGGTGCATGCATAACAAAATGCAGCTTGGCATCTACCCAGAAGTGAATATCAAATGCTATAGGGCCAGATCAAGGTGATATCTTCTTGCTACACAATCCATGGGCACTGAACAAATGTGCAGTGATTAAAATAGCTTGGACATTCCACAATAGCACTGGGTTTTAATCAAAGAGGGATACTTCGGACTTACGTACTTTGTAGTTCAGACTTTTCAAGTTCGACAAGATGATGCAGTACGGTCATTCTATAATTATAACTACTATGAGCCAGTCCATACAAGTTCCCTACCAATGCATCGACTGATGATGTTTCACAAGTCCACAAGAACACAAGCACAGATGCAGGCACAGATGCTAATTTAAGGGCACTTAAACATAGTGTCTATATGTGTCCATTGATTTCTTGTCTTTGAAAATCTTTTGGATTTGTTTTATTAATGTATCCAAAAGATGTAGAAGAGGTTGATGGGTTGGACTTCCCAAAAACAATGAATCAATCATCAATTATAAGCCTTTCACGGTTCCTGTACCACGGCTGTAACCCTTAATGATAAAAATGCTAGCAATTGTTTGTCGTATGCAGACACGGCCAACTCCTCTGCAAACTCTAAAGTTATTGCTAACACACTTGCCTGCACGTGTTTGCAGAGATGTCAACAGGTATTCTGAAACGTAATTCCATCTTAAGAGCTGGAAATTTTCTAAATCAAATATCAACAAGTCTTGCGCTGTGTCAACCTTTACAACAAACGTCTCACCACCTCCACCACTCCGGGAGATTTCAAAACCTTGAATAAAACGAGGTCCATTGAAGCAGTGAGTGCCCAAACTGAAGGTGCATCTGTCACAGAAACTGCTAAATTATTTAACACAGCACAGGAGTAAACAGTCTTTGTCAAAAAGGGAGCTGCAAGTCAAAGCTCGCTGAGGAGGGCAGATGGAGATTTCACAGATACGCTAAAAACATGAATTTACATGCTCAAAAACTGAACTGAAGAATTACCGCAGCACCTCTGTTACAGGCTGGACTAAAAATTAACATAAAGACACTCCGAAGGTTCAGTTTTTACAGCATGACTGTCCAAGGCCAGTGTGAAGATGAGACCCAACCTGAACTTAGCTGCTTTTGGCATTTACATTTAGAAAAAGCCAGAGAATGTCTTAAACTTATAGTGACCTGTTAAGATATATCTAAAGATGTGTTGGATCCAAAACGGAAGAATAAGGTCTGAAGATTTCTGCACAGTTATGTATAATCTAAGACACAGCTTTAAGACACAGTGTTCAAGACAACTGTTTCCATTATTGTCCTAGATTTCTTCAGCTGAACATTTTTTCACAGTGCCCCTGACAAACTGGAATCACTACTCTGGGTGCATCCCAGTGTGTCCTGATGCAGCTCAGGACAGTTATGACAGCCTGACACCGTTCTGAAGAGAGTAATCCTTCTCCTGAGAAATTATATCATACATTTCCATCCCACACGGCATAGCAACATAATGGTACGTTTATCCCATAGGATGTCTACCTCTTACAGGAAAAACATGCAACACGCTTGCATACTAAATATATATTAATTATGTCTCTGTAATGATGATAGCTAGTACTGCTTGAGTAGTGCAAATCATTGGGGTGGGAATTCGCTGACAGCATTGAATTTCTAATGTTGTGTTTTCTTGTAAAGACTTATCCTAACATTTAGTGTGCTTGCATATTACTATCGATATTAGTACTAATTACAGACTAACTTGGTCTCATTCCTCTTTCCCGACTCTTCCTGGCACATTATTATTGGTACCCAATAATGTCCTCAGCTGTAGATCAGTTTTATTTGTTGGCCCGAGGTACAAACAAAATCACTGTGCTCATAAAGACACCATCCCTTAGCTTCACTTGTGGTTAACAAGTCCACGGCAAACCATTAAATACAAGATGAGCAATTGCTTGACCCAAACATTAGAGATGAAAAACATGACAAAGAAGTGACCAGGAAAGAAAAAAAACTAGTAACAATCCCAAGGTGATCCTGTTTGCCTTTCCTCCAAGATAATATCGAGCTCTGCACTGTGGGTCACACACACACAACCCCAGAGCCAATAACTGTGATTGGACTGTGGTCGATTGGCCTGAGGCCCCCCCAAACACACACCCTCGACACCACCACTGTGGGGCCAGAGGAACGTGTCCGATCAGGTTGATTCAATGGATAAGGAGATAATAAGAGGAGGTGACCTTGAGGAAGCGTTTGTTCGGGGGAGCTCACTTTCACCCCGTCGCTCTCACAAATGCTCTCCTGTGTTTACACGGTGACATTCAAGCTCGCTGTGGTCCGTGTGATTCTCTGTTTGTGTTTGCACTCTTTATCAAGCAGCATATGGGAGGTCTTGTTGTTCCTGCTGCAGGCCAGGACCAGCTTCAGAACGTAACATGCTGCTTTCCATAACGATGCCTCCAGAAGCTTCTATCATATTCAGCCTTACCATATTCGCCCTCCCAGAAGGTTCACTATTGTATTCCCCCAAATGAAAAACAGTCGATTAATAAGCCGAGTGTCTTATAATGATCAGGACAGGGATGAAATCTCAGGACATAATGTACATTTCTACCACTGGAATCTAATATTCATCTAATCATGCCATTCACAACACTTTCTCCAGATAACTCTTCTAAAATATTAACCTTTGTTGTTCTTCAATCCCCTACGGCTGTTGTTACATATGGCATGCTTACAGATATTTCACAGCACTGATAAGAAATGAAAAGTTTTATTCCATGGAAGCCCTCAAGGCTTTTATAGTGAATAAAGGTCCTGGTCACTATTAGAGGAATACAGAATATCTTCTACATAGTTAAAGGTGCTAGCTCATAGTCAACTCCCTTAAGACTCTGAAGAAAAAAGTAAAGCCAACAAGAAAGCCACTTTTTTTTTTTAGCAGTGTGTTGCAGGGCAATAGTCCCAACACCAAATATAACAAGCAGAGACCAGCGTGATCAGTTTCGCCCTGGCAACAAAAGGTTTGTGTTTAATTAATGACTGGCACAATACTCAAGTAAGCCTTTGGGGATGTTAGCTATGAGTATTGGCCAAAACGACGTACTTGTGTTTACAGACAGACAATGAGCAACAAACAGGCTATTCTCAACACCAAACAAGCACACACCAAAGAACTGGTGAAACGGTCATAAATAGATCATCCGGCTGAAGGGGCTGGAACCCGCATTAAGCCACAGTAAAACCACACAAGCCCCGCGAGCCGCTGGGTTCAGCTGCAGCCGTGCTGAATGTGTGCCGCTTTACATCTACGAGCCAAGTGAGTTTCCTCTTAAACCCAGGAGCTGGTGATTCCCAGAAGACATCTGGAAGGTTGTAATGATTCATTCCTTCTACACTGCAAGCGCTTTCTGACTGAGCACATACACCTCACCTGACGAAACATCCAAAAAACTTGGGGTTTCCTGCAGAACTGAAGAAACGTCTGAAAGAAACCCTACAAATCCAGTTGCCATGATTTTGGTTTTTTTTAGCTTGTTCTTTGGATATACCCTCACCTGGATGACTAAAAACAGATTACGTTTCTTTTATTTAGCCTCCGACTAAAGTGGTTAGGTTCAAAATAAAAGAAATTTGTCGACACAACATAATATAATTAAATGGGACTACAAACCCCAGCAAATGAAAATGGTTCTGCATGAGCTAATGCTGAATACTATACGAGTCATAAAGCTAAGATTGAGTGTGGGACTATTTGGATGCATTTGTTTTCACTGGTGCATCTAATGAACTTGCAAGCAAGTATAAACATCTCTTGTGTATAAGATGTGAAATGAAGTTTGGATTTAATTTCGCCTGTACTACGCTACAAGTTAAATTACAAAATTGTTCCACCCTAACAAGCAATTTGTCAGGTTTGCACCACACACACATAAAAAAAAAAAAAAAAAAACTGTGCTGGTCTTAGCTCACCAGTCACATTCTTGTTCACCCCTCCCACTGCAGTATCCTTTGAGGGATCCAGGCCTTGGATTGCAACACAGATCCGTTTTAATGTCAGCGTTTGGTCTTATTTCCCACATCATAGTCCCCATTACATCTCATACATTTCAATTTCCCGTCAAAGGCCTGGGATTTGAGTTGGAGTGTGTTGGCAGCTGGGCCTAGTGTGGTACGCTCCCTTTCAGAATAAACACCATATGTAGTTTCAAATTGGGTATGTGGCCGATGTGACATCAATTTCTTGACAGACACTTTCTGCAAAAAAAAAAAAAAAAAAAATATATAATATATATATATATATATATATATATATAATATATATATATTATATATATATATATATATATATATAGGCAGCGATTGAGTCACACAGCCATCACTGGCCTGGCTCTTCAGGAGACATCTTTGCTTTGGAAAGCTTTAAATCTCCAGAGACAAAGATGAAACCGCAAAACTTGCCCCTGTTTTTGAAATTGGCAGATTATGTCAGTATACACCAACCAGGCATAACATTATGAACACCTGGTCACGTGGTCATAATGTTGTGGCTGGTCATCTGTATGTAGCAAAACTGAGAAAAATAGTTTTGAGGTGCTTTATGTATCTACAGTTCTTTATTGTAGAACAGTGAAATAAACCACAGCGTCTGTTGGTGAGGGAGATTTCTTCCCCAGGAAGAAGAAAGTGTGAAACTGGTGCCCCACTGACACAGAGGAGTTTTGGGAAGAAGATAATGGTGGCTGTATGGTGAAAGTAGACAAGTGAGTCAACGCCACTAAATCCCTATCATGCCAAGAGAATCAAGACAAATGGGCAACATCCGTCACATAGGTGACATCTGTTAAATAAGCGCAGCAGACTGATACATTCAATCCACAAGAGGCTCCGTGGCCGGACAGTAGATATATTGACAGCCCCAAACACGTGAATCAGTGAAATAATATATAATTACCCAGAGACCCATTTTACTGGCATCTTCTTTAGTTCCACTAAAACAGGGTTCAGCATATTCACAATTGGCAAATACACCATTACTGGCAAACAGCTCAGCTGAGGCAGTGGAGGATTACTATGCCACTTGAACAGTGGCAAGATGAAAGCCTCAGTCCTTCTCCCACCGGTCACAAATCTCTCCGGGGGTTTGCACTGACAGCCTTGTGGTCGCACGCCTACTCTCTTCACTTGCAGGTTACAAAACCACCAACATGGAGTCTGCAACGAGATCTTGCGTGCTCAGCAAAACTCAAGCTGGGAGGTGAACGAAAATGAGAAGACTTGGCGTGGTGTCAGGGTCTTCACAGAGATGCTGCCGTCTGAATTTTTTTTTTTTTTTGCACGGGGAAAATGAGTAATGAGCAAAGTAGGACTTCTCTTTCTGCTCATTGTAGATTGAGATCAATTGTAATCCTCTCTGGTTTTAAAAGCTACTTCCTTCTTCCACCCAGTCACTATCTGTCTATCCATCTATGCATAATCCCATCATCACTCTATCAAGCCCCTCAACTGTCATGCATAAGTGATTAGATTAATTTTAAAGATCAAATCCTTCTATGAGACCGACATCATCAGTATTTCTATAACAGCCACGGACTTGTACATTAGTTACAGCTCAATATAGGAAAGAAAGCCTTGTAGCTGGATGATCTCACATCTAATCTGCAGCAGTAAACCCCTTTGGTTGAAAAAAAAAAGAAAAAAAAAAGCCTGAAATCAGTTGAAAGAGCGCCCCCCAATGCCCGTTTGGCGGTGTTGATTCCTTGCCTGAGCAACTATTACACAACTACTGTATAAATGTATTGCGCCGACCAGTCACTACTTTCTTGAGCATTCGCATCCTTTATTTCTCTGGAGGAGTCCGCGTGTGCAGGAAGAGTTATGACTGAGAGGGAGAGAAGCTCGCCCGGACCTGTTGACCCGGAGCCACGTAAAGAGAATATACTCATTACCCACTGCGCGTTCGCACCGGACATCTTCATGTAATTGAGGGAGCGCTTTACTCTGATACGAATTCGCCCTTCGCCTCAATGACCGGCCCCGATTTAAAAAGCTCATTACACGTTGCGCACCACTGGCCACGAATAATCAACAATCCCAATAAAGGCACCCCCAATTAACATGTATCTGCCGCTTTCGTCTCTGCGCGCCGTCCAGATCTTGTGTCTTTCCATTTCGAAGTTGGTTTCTCGTTTTGTTGCCAAGGGGTTCTTTTCATCAGAACTGATCGCAATGGTGGTTTTAAAAAAAAAAAAAAAGTGTTTCGCTTGTGAACAATTATAGATCAAGTTTTCTGTGAGAAGACAAGAAGATTCGCCTCCGTGTTCAATATTCCCCGCACCTGATTGCATTTATCCAATTCAACCTGAATTCAACATAATTCGAAAAACAAGAAATAAACAAAGATGGCCAAACTAAACATTGCTCTCTCTCTTACCTTTTCAGACATTAAAGAAGAGCTCCCCTCCAGTTGTTAGCAGGAGAATAAAAAGCCTGGTAATCCGTATATATTAGCTCTACTTTCCAAATTCCTCTCCCCTGCTCTCTGTAACTCCAGAGCCTCTGCTGCGTCTCCGCCGGAGAGGTTTGATATCCGAGCGATTTCTCCCCTCAAACCCAAAGCAAATATCCGTACAGGGGCATTCCTGTGTTCAAAGCTCTCCTGTTGAACGTCTTCTTCAATCCCTTTTTTCTGCTTGCACATACATTTGTAAAATAGCAGTTCACACTGCACAAACGCACAATGAGGGGGAGAACAAATAAGCCGGTGGACTGGACACCTGCGCGCGTCAAACCCGGGCACGACGGTGCGCCTTCGGAATCCACGTGTCTTTCATGTCTTTCCTCCCGTCCGGTATTTTCTGAACTCCCGTGATCATCGACACGGAGGGACTGCCATTGACGAATTTCCAAGAATCCGCATCCAAGTTGACAGGGGGAGTAATGGCTCCATCAGCGCAGACTGACGCGCTGCGCCCCGGAGACTGGAGAGGTTATAGGCGGCTCTGGGTGGCAGGTCGACGTCGTTGCACCGGAAGATATCGGGAGCGTTCGGGGAGAGATAAATGAGAATAATCTAAGAAGACAGACAGGGGTGTCTTTTGGAAAGCTCCCGCGTCTTCCAGCGCCTTATTCTCCACTTTCAATCCATGAATCCGCGGCCCCTGCGAGGTTCCTCAAAAATCGATCTCCTCTGACGACTTCCAGGCAAAGCAGCCACCAGTTGGCTCTAAACTACCGTCTCCCCAAATTCCTCAGCGGAGGGGCAAATTAGGCTTAGTGACTCGAAAAACTGTGAAGCCAGGCATCTCGGAGGACGAGAGGATGCAGACTTGCACTTGCCTGTTGCGGCAGTTCGTTAGGTCCCCGGTGCATATTTCACCGCTTGAGCTTGAGCAACATCGACGGGCTCCGCGGGCGATTTCTCCTCAACGAAAGAAACATGACAGCCTCTGAGACACGGAGCGCTCTCCTGCGAGTGCTGAACGGTCGGGAGTCCGGAGAAAAAGAAGAGGAATCTGGTGTAACGTCATCTATTACTTTTAGTCAACACTGGTTTTTATTTTTTATTTTTTCCACCGAATCCAGGGGCTCCCGTATCTCCACTGAAGGATACAGGTGGGAGGCGAAAGGGCCTTTGAGGTGTTGCAATATTTTTAGGGGAGGTGTACGAGGAGAGAGAGAGAGAAACTGGCATCTAAAAAGAGAGTGAGTGAGAGAAAGAGAGAGGGTGTGGGCAGAAGACTGAGTCTCAGACCAGCACAGTAGACAGCCACCAGCCAGTTCTTCATGTGTTGATTGGAGATTAGAGATGACCTCTCTTTGTAACCACCAAAATAAAACTAGAATAAAACCCAAACATGGGCTCATTACACATGGAAGAGACTGGCAGATGGACACAGGGGCCCCACACAAGGCCTACTGGAGGTCACGGTAATGGGCGAAACATCAAATAACTTGTCATTTCCAATGAACACATCGTTTGATTTTCCACGTCCTCTGTGAAATCTCCGGAGTGATTGTGAAGACAGTGCCTGCAAGTTCAAATCAATTAATTTACCTTGTGACAGTAAATAAATGTCAGCCGCTGCACCGGTCTGTTACCGCTGAATTCACTTAGCCTACTGGGTGATATTGATCTTAAACAGACACTGGGGTCCTTGGGGCTTTGGCTTCATGGCAGATGAAAATGAAAATCCACACAAGCGAGCGTAAAATTCAGTTTGACCCATGGTCTACACCCCAAATGAGAGTAAAAGTGCAAGGACGTTGGCTAGCATACGGCTTTAAGGTGCAAAAAGCTATTGTGTATTGTAGGCGTTCTGTTGCGTTAAGAGGAACCACGACATATTTTAGATTTAAACGTGTAATTCAATTCAATTCTATTCAATGGTGTAGCTACGGCACAGCTGGCAGTAGCTTATTTCGACATTCGACATCTCCGCAATTTTTGAATTGATTGTTTTGGATCAATAAAGATGGAACACAAAAGCTCAGGAGGTAGAGCGGGTCGTCCAGTAATCGAAAGGTTGGCGGTCCACCCCATCGCTAGTCCGTCCGCTGTGTCCTTGGGCAAGACATTTAACCCCAGGTGTAGGCTCCCTGGTGTATGGTTGGTGGTGGTCGGAGAGGCTGTAAAGCGTAAATTGGCAGCCATGTTTCCGCCCCCAGGGCAGCTGAGGTAGTTTACCACCACCAGGGTGTGACTGTGTGAGTGAATGAATAAAAAGTGAATAATTGCAAGTGCTGTGAGCATCTAAAAATGGAAAAGCGCCATGTAAAACCAATGCATAATCATTATTATTATCATAATTAAAGAAAGATTGACTGAGGAGATTCAAAGGAAGAACTTGTACTACTTGAAATTCAAAATTTAAGCGAAAATTTCAGTCGGCATTATTGAAAGTGAAGCAGGAAGTAGAAACACAAAATTATCCCGACTGACAAAAAGAACACAGCGTCAACCAGCATTTGGGTGGAGGTTTTCAGACTGATGAGAGCACAAATGTATAGGCTACGTGCTTAGGTTTAAACCGCAACTTCATTACAACTAGCAATACTACCCTACGTCACTTGAGCACCACCATCATCACACCAACTTTACTAGCCCTTGTAGTTCTGTTGGATCTACATCTGGTTGTCTGGGCCAGGCTTACAGTAATATTTAAAGGGTAAAATATATGTTTTTTGGCATCAAGCAGAAAACAGGAAGGCCTTAGAACATTATATGGATTGTCATAATCATCCTTGATGATTATTACAGTTTAATTAGTCTACTGGTTAAGGTACATGACAGCAAATTGTTATAGAGTGGATCACTTCTCGCTTTTGTGTTTTGGGCTGCTCACCATCTTGCTGCTGAAGTCGTAATGAAGATGGATCGTACTATCTCCCTGGTCCATGTATCAGTCAGTGCTGCAGCACCATCAGCATCAGTGCGGTTAGTGGAGTTCTAGCAGAGAGCACTACAGGCAGTTAAAGGGAAGGTATGTCACTTTTTTTCTGGCGTAATTTGGTCCAGATTCAATAATAGCCTGTCGGCATAGTGTTATGAAAGAACACTTGACTTCCGTGCCTCCTCCTGGCAGCGTTTAAAGGCTTTATAAAAACTGTCCTGTGACGGAAGTTTTCCACCAATTACAGGCCATTTTACAGAAGTTGTCCATAAGTCGCACATGTTCACGTCTCATTGCCAATCAATAACTACTCTGAAGTAATGTTTCAATTTGTTCACGACAGAAAGTTAAAGTACTTTACCTGTGACTCAACCACGGTGTATAATTGAATAATTGCTTGTTCACGGGGAGGAGGAAAAAGTAGAAAAGCTTGATTGACGTTCATTTTTTTATTTGTTTCTCTTTTTATGCTCGTCTGTTCAATCTGGTTCATTGTTGCTCTTTCATCCTCCTTCTTTTGCAGTGGCAGCCAAAGTGGCCTGTAATTAAGCTAATAAGCTAAAGAAAATGATTTCTCTCTGGTTAAAATTTGCTCTTTTTTGGGATGCCTTCGCACTGGCAGTTACTAGTGTCTGAAAATTACTGTAGTTGTAAGCTCTTTTATTTGGCAGTGCCCTGAACTCCACTTTGGGGACTTCTTAAAATGATTGTGCTGATCTGAGTGAGAAGCTAGCGGGCCACGCAAAGTTATCCAATCCAACAATGGAAAAAGTACCGCTCTTGTTTTGTCTTGACGTATTGTCTCCTTTAGCACAAAGGCCCATAAATCTCTCCCACATCTAGTGTTGAGCCCTGTTTTTTATTTTTATTTTTTTAATATAAAGACCGATACGCCAACAGTTAATTGACCAGATGCTGAGTTTTTTGTCTTCAAAAATCAATCGTCTGTGGTTGCTGTAGCGTCTTGGCATTTCAACAAACACTGCATCTTCTCCCCTGCCTACTTGCATTTCCAAAGTGAATGCCAGGGAGTTATGAGCAAACACGGGGAGTCGAAACAAATTACGCTCCACGGCCACCTAAGCTAATGACATATCCGGGAAATGTGCCAGAGATCTGTCTCTTGTTGTATTTCCTATATGGTTTACAGAAGGTACTTTCCTGCACAAGAAAAAAATATATATATTCTTTTCATCAAGATGCAATATCAGGATGATTGCTGAACTGGATTAGAAATAAGCTTCAAGTCGAAAACAAAGTTACAATCCTACCGTTTTTGGCTCGCCGAAATTTGCACAAGACGAGTCCTTCAAACCTCCTCGGTCGATCTTTCTTCAGTGTGGTTCATCTTTATTGATCCAAAACAAACAATCAACTTGAAGATTACCGCAACATATAGTTACATACATGTAGAGGTGTCAGGCTACGGCTTTAGGGTCTGCGTAGGGTCTGCGCTGTTGCCATTGACGCAGAAGCATAAACCGCCCATAAAGACGGACCGTGAAGATTTATTTGTTTGTGCACCAGGCAATAAATATGTTTGCTTCTACTGTAATTTTGTCACTCATTTTAACACAGAGGTCTAAGGGGAACCAGCCAAGGAAGTGGACAGACAGTGTTCCACTCGGTTGGCGCCTCATAAATAACCCCTTTAAAAACTACTGGTTACCGTCAGTGTGTGTGCAGTTTAAAGAAACGTAATAAGTTTTTTCCTTGGTGCACTTGAGATATGCCGAGTTGTTATTCTTTTCACAATCCAGGGTAGTTACTTTTGGTCTGAGCGACAGTTTGAAATATCTAAAGCAGTGGTTTTCACTGGTTTTCAGGCCAAAGACCCCCAAACTGATGAGAGACTGAGTGTGGACCCTACCTGCTATGTGTTCCATAGTGCCATTTATAAATATACATTATTATTATCATTTTGCATTCAATATTCAGCTATTCCTTATCAGTTTAATAAAATATGTTAGAGTCATGTTAAAGTGTATTCAAAGAAATTTAAATTTGTGGTGGGAAATTAAATATATACATAA
Source organism: Mugil cephalus (assembly GCF_022458985.1). Lineage (NCBI taxonomy): Eukaryota > Metazoa > Chordata > Actinopteri > Mugiliformes > Mugilidae > Mugil > Mugil cephalus. Next base: position 25,983,780 of record NC_061771.1, read on the forward strand.
AAAATGTCCAATCAGCCAAAGATTTTGCGACCCACCTACAGTACCTCGAGAACCCCCTGTTGAAAACTTATGATCTAAAGTGTAACATAAGAGAGAAAAGCTGCAACTCCTCACATTCAAAGTACAGACATGAGAGCTGCAGCTGTTTATTCTCTCCGATACTGCAGGGCATTTGAAAAAGAATTTAATTATTAGTTAGCAAACTGATTATTCAACTTATCCTCTCAGATCTAGTCCAGAGTTCATAAACGAGGTTGAAATTGGACAAATGAAATGTGGCATCTTTTCCTCTGCAGCTATAGTTCTGTTGCAGATGAATGCAGAATAAACACTGGAATAGCAGCAGCAGCTGTAATGTTTCTTACACCTCTCCCTTTGGTCTTTTATCAAACAGAAGTGGATTGTTTATGTCAGTAAATGTAGGCAACGTTCAAACAGAGAGGCTCTGTTTGGGACTTCAATATATATTTTTTTCCTTCCTTTTTTTTCCTTCAAACCAACCTAAGTGTAAAACAATCACAGCTCCAGGTGGTAAAACAGCACACTTACAATAAGTCTCTCCCCTCTTCTTAAATCTCTAACACAGCGTCTTAAAGGGACACACACGGAAGCACAGCGGAGGTGACAGCGTGCTCTTTCAAAATCTTATTGCGTTTCACCTTGTATCTCGCTACTGCAAACAGAACAAGGAAGGTCAGGTGGCCTCCAAGACGCCGGAGAGCAATCCCACCCTTGAGCCCGAGTCGTCATTGTGCACCTCGGTCACGTCCCTGCCGTCCACTCAATGCCCACTTGTCTCATTTTACATCAGGTCCTCATACATACGTGCCGGTGATGGACCACAGGGAATAGAAACCAGGTGGAGCACTGAATTATGGCAAGCAGCATGAAAGGCGCTCCGATTGATTTTTTTTTTAATCATTCTGCGCACATGCTTGTCCAGAGCAAAGTTTGAAGGAGAACAGCGGGATAAGCTAAAGGCAGGAAGAGTGACAGCCAGTAGCTCTTCTCTGTCCAGCTGCAAACAAGCAGGTAGATGTTTCATTTGTTACAATAAAATTTGCTTAGTTTAAGAAATAATGCGTCCGTCTTTCTGCCTTCTTAAGTAGTTAACATCTTTTAAGAGTTGGTGCTCTTCTACAACAGCCCGTGTATCTGTGATAATCTCCTCGGATAAGAGACAGCGAAGAGTCGCACCTACATTATCTGAAGCTCTGGCAGTGGTAAAGGGAAAAAGAAGAAGGAAAAAAACATCTTTATGAAGGGACTATAAATCATAGTTGCTTTACCTTACACATAAAATGATACTGCTGGTGTGCATATATGATATTCAGATACAACACACACGTAGAGTCTCTCATGGATGGTATCAGAACAAGGACAGTCATACATCATATCCCATGTTAATGTCACACTGGTCATTACTAGCTCTTGTATTTTCGTTTCTGTAGAGCACAGACAAAAGCAGAGATAATAAAACGCAGACGACAATTCAAGCGAGGGTTGCGCGACTTCTGATTTTTTTTTTTTAAATCGACTGCGATTAAAGTCAAGACGACACCCACTAGCATCTGATGACGTCAATAAAAACACTGAGACTGCTCATATGCTACACAGAGGGCTCTCCAGATATGTATAGCCTGTATAAAAACAGGCTGCGTCTCAGCAGCGTAGGATTTTATTTTATTTTTTTTAACTATTCCTCTGAAGCCTTTCTCTACTAATAGATACAAAGAATTATAGCAAACATAAACAAAATAAAATCAATAACAAAGCTCCTCTATTTAGACTAGGCAATCTGTTAAAAATAAATAAATTATGCACATGGTCTGCACCCATTGTTCAGTTATTATGTTTAAATTCTGGACATGGTTTGTTAAAATCCATCTCAGTCATTTTTTTTAGCTGACTCTGAATTTATGAATAAGGGAGGAGGTAAAGGCAAATTGTGCGATTCCATTTCAGTCCAAAGAGGAGGATCAGTTGTTGAAAAACAACATGTTGGAGACATCACTTGTGCAGACCAATAATACAACTTTACGTTTGGACATTTCAGAGCCCCACGATCAACTGGTAAGTACAGCACAAGACAAGTATAGTCTAGCATTCTTGAGACTAAATCTGAAGGTGGTTGTAGGGGGACATTGTGACCCTAACCCTAAGGAAAGTAATTGCGGTACGACATTACATTTACATAGGTTTCATAAATTTCCACAGTGAAATTCAAAAGCAAATTGTTGACGTGCAGCCTCCTTCTCTCTGACACCACATGGTTTTTGGTGAAGTTAACTGACTTATGCCAAGAGGATCTGGACCGTTCCTCTGGTATGAGGACAGTTCCTGCAACGACCCACTGGGCTCCTCACCTGTCTTCTTGGAGGCGTCCATGTTGTTATTGATATTGAGAAACTGACTTAGTCAACTAGTCTCTAGTCAGCCAGAGAATTAGGCACTAATTTTAACCCTTTAAGACCTGAACATCTGCCTGTGCATTAAAAACAAAAAGCTTGTGGTATTTTAATTACCGTAAACTCCCCAATGGAAGTTGTGCTTTCTGGGAAAAAAAGACTGGGGAGCGCCAGGAAGAGAGAGTTGTTTGGAGGAAAACAAAGTTAGTTATACCCTTGAGATGTCACAAAGGTCTTCCAGACAAAAGCACAACTTCCCAGTGTTCAGCCACACTTTGAATTTTGTCAGAAGAGCAAACCACTGAGTTACGGGAATTCAAAAACCGGATGTTTTAATGTGTCACCAGCGATACCTTCAGGCTTTAAAGCATTAATTTGGTCCATACAAGCTTCAAACAAGTTTAAAATTAATGAAGATTAACTAGAAAAAAAAAGATATTTGGCATCAACTACCATGGTAGAAAACTGGACACTGAAACACGTATTTCCACATTCTTCTTCGCTGAATATTACTATTATTAAACTGTACATCAGAGCAATTTATGAAAATTATCTTTTTGATTTGATTATTAATCTCAGTTTGCTTATCCCAGTCACAAACTGAGAAATGCTGAGCACACATGAAGGAAGACCCCCTGACGAGATATCCTGGTCAAAATGAGGACTATAGCTGCAGTTTGTCTAGGTCACCTTTTTACCTTTTTATGGCTTAGACAAGGTTTAAAAGTATCTATATAATCTAATAACCAAAGTCCACATCTCTCTTGAAACCTCTATAAAATGTAAATATGTATGGTATCGTATGTATTTGTTTTACCTTGATGGGTGCAGAATGACACTTTGTGGATGTAGTCGGGGTCATGGCCCATTAAACTGGCTCAGCAAGCGGTTCTTTGCAGATGAGTTTGGTCCTTCCCCATTTCAACCCACTTGTGGTTCTGCGTCAGTTGCTGTGACCTTGATGTTGAAGTGTCCTGAAGAAATGGGAACATTCGTGTCTCTGCGAAAAAAAAAAAGGAAAGAAAGAAAGAACACTGGAATGAGGACACATACTGTCATGGATCAGCGACATCGCAGAGGCGGGATTTGTGACAAACAATCTGCCCATTACACTTCATTCATAATATTTTGTCCTTTCTGGCATTGAAAGTATTGCCCCGCAGCTGTTTGTGTATTCCAAACCAGACCGAACATTTTTGTTTGCTTGAGACAGTACAAATATGATTCACGTCATATAAAGTGATCAGTCAAAAAAAAAAAAAAAACCTAACCCTGCAGTTTGGACTGAAAATCAATGGACAATGCACAAGGACAATTAGGAGACCCCAGCAAAGAAGCTAATGCACATTCATCCGTGCTTGAAAGGTCAGCTATCACTCTCAAAAACTAAAAAAAAAAACAACAAAAAAAAAATAGATTGTGCTTCTACTCCACAGAGCATCATGTGATGTTCCTGGCATCCGAAGCAGGACAGAAATGTGGTGTAAAATGTCTTTTGTAATGGTAATGAAAGGTTTGCAATGGCTCAAGTGAAACTACATGAAATCGTGGAGCAGGAGTAATCATCCTTTTTTTTCCTGTCCTTGTCCTTTCAGTTTTACTTCAGCTGTGGGAGGCATCTCACAAGTGTGTCACTCCAGTATTAAATTGCCCAATGTTAAATGTGGATCAGGTTCAAATTTGTTCTGATGGAAATTAATTCAATTCCTTTTTTTTTTACCTTGTCTGCTGATTGATTATTGAAGGCTCTGAAATGCCATAACTACTTCAGCGTTGTTATTTTTTTTTTTGTCATTGCGTCCTTTCCTCATGGTCACAGTCCCACATCTTTCTAATCCCTAATAAGGAACCACAGAACAGGAACAATGGACGTTCGCAGATCCTGAATGACAGAATAAGAGGGTTTTGGACAACCATGATGTGAATAATATACACAAAGACACACACAAAAAAGATTACACTCAAATCTTCTTGTGATTAAAGTATCTGTGTGTCTTGTATTGATCTTAGCAAGCTTATAAAGTCCATAATACCGTGTGTACCACAAATAGAAATACGGCAAAAAAAATACTGTTCTCATAATTATTTATTTTTACTTTTATTCTGTAGCCTAAACAGTGGTGCAACGATTTTAATGCGAGTTAAAATAAAAGATTGACGATTGACCTCTATGTACAAACAGTAAGCCTACAGTTAAAGTGGCTAGTGCCATTTTCTACTTTTTACCAGAATAATGCACTTTAAGGCTAATTAATAAATAATTAGCTTGTGTTAGCAAATCTAATGGGCACAGGTGAGCTGGCTAGTAGCATGTCCTGCAATTTAGGAGAAGAAAATGTACTTTAGAGCTACATGTTGAGTAATTAATGATGAGTGTTAGCAGACTTTCTAACAATCCCTAGTACAAGTAATCTGGCTAATAACACTTTCAGTTATTTACCTACACTATAGGTAATATCACACTTTAAAAGTAACTAGTAATGAGCCCTTGTGTTGACTGATGGCCATCCTAAGTAGCTAGCTGACATTTTCATTTTTTCTACAGCAGTTTTCAGAGGCACGTGCAGACTATACAAGAAATCTTGTGCATCTTGTTCTGCAGAAAGGTAGAAAGGTGAAGTAAATGGCAACAACTGACTGATGAATTGGATTTTTTTTCCTTTATTCCAAAACAAGCTTTTTTTTTCATAACTAGTACTCGTCCACTGTTATATCAACTGTCAACTGTTATATGTAATATATAATATCTCTAACGCACAATTGCTTTAAGATACCTGGCTCATATACAGAGGAAACAAAGACATACACGACATATATGGTTTATGTTCTGTGCAGTGCAGACAAGGGGTTCCATTACTTTATGTGTAAGACACTGGATCATGGATGTTTTATACTGAGCATTGTAATGAACGTAACTTCATGAGCTCGATTCATTTCTCTTTTGAGCATTTCAGTTAAAGTTTAGGTAAGTTTATCTTCATTCATTTAAAATGACAGCACTCACCTCTTCCTGGTTGTCTCCTTGGCATTAAAAGCATGGCCTGATCACCTGTTTGAGAACTCATGGACCAAACCATTGTGTGAAGACAGCAGGGGTGTTTAGTTTGTTTTTCATGTGATGTTGTTACCCTCTAAACAGCCTCTCCCCTCTAATCACCTGTCACAGAGAGGGTCTTCAAACAGGTGTTGGCCGTTGTCTCATTGTGACCTGCTGTTGTGCTATAAATGGCATAAATGACCACTTTTTATGAGGTATGAAAAAATACATGATTAATTGAATCCCTCAACGATTTTTTTTAAATAAAAGTAACACAATATATATTTATAGCAATTCACAGATGCATGGACTCTTAATATTTTCCTGTGCATTACAGTTTTAAAATAAGGTATCGCATAATTTGTGCATATGTTGCACATGTAGGAGTCAGAAGTTAATATTGTGTTTGCACTGAAGGGCACATATGAGCTACGTAGATTTGATATGTTGTTGAAAATGGAGACAAATACTTTGAACAGTGATATATTATTATTAGCTACATAGATTCGTTATAAATTTCTATATTCTAACAAAACAGAGGAAAACGCATGGTTTACATTTACACCGATCAGCCATAACATTATGACCACTGACAGAATAAATAAATAATGTTAACCATCCTGTGACAATTCATTGCTCTTCTGGGAAACATTTGGACCTTCATTCATGTGGATGTTGCTCAAACATGTACCACCCACCTAGACCAGACCAGGCACCCCCCCACCCCATAGCAAGCAGCCATCCCCAGCAGGATGCAGCCTGGCACAGAGACAAACACAAACAGAAAAAACACAAAAACATTTTAGGAACAACTCAAAAAACATGAAGAACAAAACAAATGACCTGGCCTCCAAATTCACTAGATCCCACACTCATCAAGTGTCTGTTGAATGATCCACAGAGGACGCCATCAGAGGGCCCATGTCCATTCTCTGATGAGTCGCAACTCGAAGTAGGTCACAGTCTGTCTGTCTTTATTGCTCACCTCACCTGTGTCCAGCTGTTTTCATTACATATCATCTCTTTTTTAAATAGTCTGCTTCCTCTGTTCATGTCTTCCCTTCGCTGTCAGTCTCTCTCTCTCTCTCTCTTCTCTAATGACACTACACTGAGACCATTAGGTGGATAATTAAATGTGAGACTCATTCATCCCCCTGGTGCTCTACAGGCCCCGACGGTTCGTGTTTGTCTGTGTGCATGTGCGTCTGTTCTTTGTCCATCTGCCCTTTCTCCAGCTCCCCCGGAGCAGAGCATGCCTGCTCCTCCTTGCGACAAGGGAGGTGAGGACTCTCCACCAGAGAAGGAACAACACAGAAGGAGCTTTAAACTGGCCGCCCGTGAGAATTAAAGAGAGATGACAGTGTTTAGTCCTCTACTCCTAACATGGTGTCCTGGGTTGGCTGGTTACATTAACTGATGTGTTTTTTGTTTTTTATTATCAGGTCAAGAACAAAGCGTTGCAAGAAGTAGGTTACTGGTCCTGTTGCATAGTGATTTAGGGATTGGCGTAGTGATTTTTATCATGCTAATGACACAGCGGGTGACGACAATAAACAAAATTCTGTGCAAATGCAATATATACAGGGTCGACAATGCTTCCGGGAATATCAGAAAAACAAAATGCAATTTAATGTAGTTTTCATTCACAAAAGTTGGCAGAGAGCGGCGCACCAAGCTAAACAAAAGAAGGACACCAAGAAGGACTGCATTCCCCGACCGTTTTATGAGGTTCACCTTTCTAGTAGTTCCATATGCCTGTATATGCATACCTGGGTAGACTGCTATACAGTAAATAGGTTGTAAGGAAGGAATGACCTCGCACACCAAGGTGCACCATGTGCATGTGGAGTGGCAGGGCGTCCCAAGTCAGGATGACGTAACCAAAAGAAGACAAACACGGAGACTATATAAACTACACCCGAGATGTTTGTCGTTTGGTTTTTCCAGTTTGAGTTTGTCTAGTAAACTTTCCTGTGCGAAATAAAACACCGCTAAGGCTGTAAAGAAGGACAAGTCCATGGCTTCCATCTGGTTTCTTGACTTCTGTGCGATTTCTAATACTCATTGGTCTCACAGAAAACATACCAGGTTGGGCCTCCATCTGCCTGCAGAAGATAGACAGACATGATTAACAGCAAGACTCATGTAGGCTGAGGTACAGTATGATACTCAGTTGATTCTGGGCCACAAACAACAACAACAACAACCTGAACCACTGACACACGGAGCGAATGATCCATGAGTTCATTCTGCAAATTCTGACCCTGCGACCCGAAAGTCACACCGGAAGTCAAGACTCATCAGAAAAGGCAACGTTTAGCCAATCTTCTTCTGTCCGGCTTTGTCGAGCTGTTATAAATTGTAGCCTCAACATCCCGTCCTTAGCTGACAAGAGTGGCACTCCATTAGGTCTTCTTTCTGCTGTAGCCTTCGTCCTTCTTCTTCTTTAAGGTTCAGCGATTTATGCTTTCAGAGACGCTCCGGTTACTTGAGTTGCCTTTCTATCAGAACTATCTGTACCAACCTGGCCCTTCTCCTCTGAGCCCTGTCATTATACAAGCATTTTTATTCAGAGACATGCTGCTCACTGGTTATTTCAACTTTTTCAGACTTTTCAGTGTGAGGAAAATCCAAAATCCATGCTACGTTCACGTCACTTAAATCACCTCTATCCCGCCCATTCTGGCTCTCATCTGGGCCATGTGATCAATTGATTAGACATTTGCAGTGTTGGACAGATGTTCCTAATAATGTGGTCAGTGAGTGATGCATTTAAGGCACTGGTTTTGTGCAGGTTTGTGCAGAATGGACCCACTGCCTGTTTGTATTGCACTTTACTGCTTTCTGCTTTTACTGTTAAGACCTCCCGGTGGTCCTAGTGGTTTGGAATTGGCACTCTCAGCGCCGTGGCTCTGGTTCAGCTCCCGGTCAGCAAACACCATTTGGGGGGATGTGAGGTGTCGTGGTTAGATAAGCAGCTTGGTCACAGGTTTGAGCCAATTTGATCCCCTACTGCTTTTTGGTGTACATGGTCCTTTGTTAGTGAATAGATGAGCCAAATGCATAAAAGAAATTCTCTGTGTCGGCTCAACATTGTGTAAATTATTATTATATAATTTTCCAACCTCAGTTAAGCAAAAAGTCCTTGTGTGGAGTTTTGAATCTTTGAAACTTGGGTGTCATAACAAAATGTCTTTGAATGCACCATTTGTTTTATGTTGTTTTAGATATATTTTCTTCTTCCAGCCAGAAAAAAATGGAAAGAATAGTCTCTTAAATCCACTGAGGCCCAGGGGTACTGTTAAGCCTTAAAAGGTCGTAGGGAGGATAGAGAGAGGCAGTATTGAGGTTGTATTTTTACTGAGTGATTCCTTTGCGGCCGTTGAGTATTTTCATCTCCATCATGTCGGTCAGAGTTAATATTAGATGCATATGTATGCAAGTGTCTCTTGGGCAAAGTACGAAACTTGTGCCACGGTGACGCCGTTTGTTGGAGAGCTGCTTTCAAGCTGGCCCATGGCATTTTGAGTGCATGAAAGATTAAAACCCGACTGAGAATGCATAACACACGTATGAGCTTTTTAGCCTCAAGACATAGGAGACATTTGTGTTTAATTTGTGTTATTGACACATTTGCCATTTAAAGTTCGTGTGATAAGCCTTTTTTAGCTTCAGTCAGGCAGTTAATCGTTGGTCAGGATTTGAAGAGAGGCCTTTGTTAATTTCTACCTCACATATTTGTTATCTTTTATGAGCGAGGACGATTAGCCTGCAGTAAGATAGATGGATGGATAGATGGATTAACAGAACGCTCTCAGATGCTTAAATAGACACTTGTACAGAATGTTGCCCACACACATGCACCACAAGTAGCATCGCGAAAGTCGAGCCAACTGCAGACTCATCATCATCAACACCTACGGACTTAGCCTACCTGGACGCGCGCAACATGCTCCCGTGTCCCAGTGTACAACGAAAAAAAAACACTGGCACACACTCACAGACACGCACGGTTAAATGGTGCTTTGCAGTAATGCTGGCAGGCCAAGTGGTGAGGTTACTCCGCACTCAGCAGCAACTGCATTTCTTTTTACTGAATGCCAGCCAATAGCTCAGCTCTTCTAGCCTTGTGTGTGTGTGTGTGTGTGTGTGTGTTAGCGTGTCCGTTTGCCATTGAACATCTGTCAACACACACGTTAAATCCATGACAGCTAAACACCTGTGTCCCCCACATGCATTATTCATCATGTCACATGAACGTCATATTATAAAGCTGCATTAGCATGCACGCATAATGCTTCCCTTTGTCCAATTGGGAGGTGCTGGACCTGCTCCAAAGCCTGTTCCCTGGCTGCGAAGCCCAGATTAGTGGCCTCCGACTGGGATGCAGCGGCACGGCGAGGCGCCTCATCATCCGGGAGCTCCGGGGGAAGCTGCAGGCCTCCGAGCTCTTCTGAAACAGTCGCACTTAGCGGCGTGTCTTGCCTCTCTGTTGACAAACGGAGAGACTCGTGCTCTTTTGTGCATGCGGTGATACTTTAATGGACAATTATAATGAGTGTGCATTTCGGGCTTTGGCCTGATTTGCAAGAGACATCTTGACAAGTGACAAGGGGACATCTTGACAGTGTGCGCACAATAAGGCCGCTGGGCCTCGTGTTCACTGCGCTTATGACGCTGCCTCAATGCTCTGACGTAAAGTCGGGATTTAGACTGCGTTGAGGATGCAGCAGCGTTAACCATCCTATTACCTTCAGTGTTTTTATCCTTGGGGTCAATTTGACCCCAGAAATTACCACTTAAAATCCCAGGGTCTTTATTTCTTTAGTTAGTTTGTTGACAACCCTAACACCCCGCATATACACCCAGAGTACCAGTTACATGAGATATGTTTAACTGGCTCTATAAGTACATGTTCTTGTTATGTATAACATTTGCTATGGAAAACTATTATCAAGAATATATTGTGTTAGGGTTAGGGTTAGGGTTCAGTGTTGTGATCCACACATAATCGGAGGGTTAATGGGATTTTAGATCAGATGTGATCTGATGGTAAGTCAGGTTTTTCTGACCTTTATATCAAATTTAAGATGTTGGCTACCTTCTGGGCAGATGTCCAACTTTGCACACAATCGTGGTTGTAAAAATAAGTCGCTGAGAGGGGAACAAGTCAATACAAATCCAATTTTGTGTCGATAGGTCTTTCCATCTTTGTTTGGCTGACAGTTTCCCTTCTTTGGTATTTCCGAAGATATACGTCGATCTGCCACACCATTAAAACCACCAACAACGGAGATAAATATCATTGATGTTGTGACATCTTCTGGTAAACTTTTGGTCCTGGTATTGATTACTTTGTGCCTTGGAATTGCTTAGTTCACTGAAATAACTCAGGTAACAACAATCATTTCATGTATTTGTTGGTGTTGGACGACCCTGCTACAGTTTGTGTATGATGTGTCATTAAGAAAAGGCACTGTTGTTGAGTTTTTCACAAAGTTTGAGTTTCCTAAATTAATAATACCAGTAGTTTCGACGAGAACAAGCTGTTGAACATATTGTAATCCAAAATATCTTCACAGCAAACCATCCTGTTGGTTTCCGGAGGAAGTTTTGAGAGCTCCAATCGAAACGTTACTTCCAAATTAGATTTGCTAGACAAAGTTATGCTCATGTGTTCAGTGAGACACTGTATAGACACAATTTGGATTTTAAGAACTGTAAAAGATCATTTGAGAGTGACAGGTCCGAAACAGTGCATCAGCATCACAAGGAGGTGACGCGCTCGCCGGCGTCTTGGCCTGGAGTCCCGTAATGATCGCTTGGCTCCGTCAAACGATCTGCTTCGTTTACGACCGCTGCGGCGTCTGTGAGCACGCCAGCAAATGTCACAGTCACTTGTCTCGACCCCGTCCTGTCTTTCTCAACTCCCGTCCTTAACCTCCCTTTAGATAGCTAGATTGCGGGAGATGACAAGAAATTACAGAGCAGCCGAGTGCAGACTGGTAAATGTCAAGAGAGACAGAATAGGAGGTTTGACGGTGGATGGGAGGAAGATGGAGAGTGTGTGTGTGTGTGTGTGTGTGTGTGTGTGTGAGGAGTGAGAATACGTACTGTATAAGAAATGAATAGAGAAAGAGGGCAGAGGTAGAGGAGTAGAGGGTGAGAAAGTTTGTGTGTGTGTGTGTGTGTGTGTGTGTGTGTATAGGGGGTTGACATTTGAGACGAGACCAGATTGGTGCTTGGACCGTGGTCCCTTCGCTTCAGGCTCTCTGTCAGCTCATTTACAGGACTGACAGACCAGAGGAGGAGGACAAGGGAGCTGCAGGACGGAGAGTTAAAAAGGTTAAAGCAGGTAAGAAAGAAGAGATCATTTATACGGACATACTTAGAAAAACAAAAGTGAAGAAGGAGAAGACGAACAGGAGAAATAGAAACTTAATTCATAACCAGGTTTGGTCAAAGCCTCTGTTGACTTCAATGCCCAGAATCCTCGAGGGCGCCATCAGGAAACTGCCCGCAGCGTCCTCATCCTTCGTCCAGCTGTTCAGTGCTCATCTATGCTAAATGGTAACACTCTGTTCCCCAATACGAGGTTAAGAACACCAATCAGGCATAACATTATGACCGCCTTCCTAGTATTTTGTATCATGAGATAATGGACATGGGCCTTCTGAGGGTATCTTGTGGTGTCTGGCAACAAGGAGTGTCATTGCTACGGGGTGGGGGTGTCTGGTCTGGTCTGGTCTGGTCTAGGTGGGGGGTACACGCCTAAGTAACATACACATGAATTCCAGGTCCAAAAATTGTCCCAGCAGGAGACTGAATTGTCCCAAGGTGGTCAATGTTACTCACTTGTTTTCCTTTTCGTGGTTTTAATGTTGTGGCTGATTGACAAATGGCATGAATGAATGATACATCAAACACATACAGAATATAGAATTATATTTAAGACTGATATATAAGATATATAAGACTGTAGCACACCAAGTCAAAGTCAGAAATCATAGTATGGACAATATACTTACTATTTATAACTCTAAACATTTTATTTTTGGTTGTGAAGCCTTTGACTAAACAGCCACATTACTCAGGGCATTTAAAAAGCATTTAAACCAAAACTATGTATGTTACTTCAACATCTGGTTTAAGTGAATGTTTTATTACTTCACGTTGTCTACTCACAACAGACTGTGTCTGATAATACAACGGCGTGGTGGAGCAGGGTGGGTGTTCGGGTGGGCAGTGGTGCTGTGTGATGGGGGGATGGAGGCCCTGTGGGCAGGCCAACTCCTGTGGACGTACCATCTGGTGCCCGTGGCAAGCAAGGGCAGCGACATGACCTAGACCGTGCAGACCGGTATAAGAAACACGGCGAGCTCAGCACACAGAGAGGATGACAATGGATGCAGGAGTGCACGTTCTTTATAAAAGCTGGGGTGATTTGTATTTGAGGAGAAAAATAAAAATGGTGGAGTGAATAAATATTGATGCTTCAGGCATCCAGAGAGCAAACTTCCTTATAGCGAAAGTGTTGAACATGAGAATTAAACCAATGATATGAGGTTGACTTCAGATATGTAAAGAGAACCTATAGTTAAATGTATTTAACTTTATAGATAGATACTTTATTTATGCTGTGGGAAATTTAATATCATCGTTACACAGAAACCGGGAGGAATTACTGTCGTGAAAATATGTGTTAATATGAAATGTACATTGAAATGTCATATACAGTATGTACAGACAGAAAAATGTAGGGGAAAATCCATATGTGTGAATATATATATATATACAGAATAATGCATTCAGTGTAAAACGTGTGATGAGTGCCTATGATAAAGTGCTATATAAAAACTAGTGCATTATTATTATTATTATTATTAAAATACGGACAGTGTCTATACATGTCGATAAATGTGTTATAAACAATATACAAATTAAACCGCACAAGATACATAAATACTGTATGAAATAAATATGTACTTACACAAGATGTGTAATTTGCTAAAGTTATTGTATGTGCCATTCTATCACACCTTTAAAGTGAGGACATTTATGCAAAGTGAGGACATTTTGTCTGTGGCGCTCATTTCTTTACGAGGCTGTTTGAAGGTTACAATTAGACTGTGATTAGGATCAGGGTACGCAGCGTTTGGGTCAGCTGGAATGGTTTATGGTAGAGGTCATCAACTGCGTTGGTCCAAGGGCCAGAATTTATCTCACAGACGCCGTGAGGGTCAGAAGCTCTCGCAAAATAAGATAAAATGAATACTGTATCCAAAGTAATATATTATTATTTTTCCTGCAAAATAAGTGCATGCCATCAGTAAAGAGGCCTAGTGATGTGACCATTAACACTAGTTACATGATACTGATATAAGTTATAGGAGACACTTTAATTAAACTTTAATGACACTTAACACACAGAGTTTCCAAAAAGTGCGGCAACTATTGTTGCCAGTGGGATTAAACGGGTTAACAGACTCATATCACCATCGCCACTAGGGGGCAGTGCATTTATGCAGTTATGTGCAAGTGTAGGCTTCATATTTCATAATGTTTGTACACAGTTTTTATATTTTTTGTACCGTTATGTTAGTACAGTGTTTTATATTGGATTTGTTTATTGTACTGTGTTGAAATTTAGCATGTAATGCTAAATGCTCTGGTATATTAACAATACATCATAGATAGAAGGGAAATTAGGTATGTATGTATGTACTGTTCATTGAGATGCACTGCCCCGACCAAATAAATAAATAAATAAATGAATAAATAAATATCTGTGAGGCTGTCAATCCCTGTAATGTTCCATTTTTTGACTTGTCCTCAAGAGTGCGACACACGGTCCATTTAATCTCACCACATACAAAAAAATGAACTAAATACACAAGCATTAGGGGAACCGCCTGTCAAACCAGTCTTTAGAGGACTGGCTGAGATTTAAGCATCTGTCCATCCTGATGTTAAAAGAAAAAATAGTGTCAAAAATGTAACTTCTCCCATTAAGCTAAAGCGAGTATTTCAGTGTTGTGATTTTCTTGTTTTTACCTTATTTGTGTTCATTTGTTCACAAGCTACTTTAATGTAAAGGGTAACATTTCTAATACACTTAACATGCTAGTCCCTGTTAATGTTGACAGTTGGTATTGAGACGCAGCAATTATGTGCTATTGTGTGGGGACAAAAGCCCGAGCATGTCATGGTTTGCTGGTGGTTGTGTTGCCGGACCCGGGGGAAGGGGTGGCAGGAGATGAGGCAGGAGTTTCAAACGAAAAAGTATTTAATGAAAACAAGAAAAGGACACTAAAGGCACTGCAGATATGGTAGGTAACTGAAACACAAAGCGAAAAACTACAAGAAGACATGGACACTGGCAAGACGACGACATGGCAGGATGAGAAACAAGCCTGATGAGTAAAGCGATGCGACAGGCAACTAAAGGGAAGGAAAGGCAGGGCTATATATGCAGAAGAGGGCAGAGGGTGACAAGACACAGGTGAAACTAATCAAACTAAGCAATCAAGGGAAAACGGAGCGACACGAGACAGGAAACCACGGAAGAACTTTCAAAATAAAACGGGAAACTAAATACAAAACCATAACAAAGCAAGGAGATTTGTGAACAACGACTATAGATAAAATAAGCATGTGAAACAATAAAAGAAAACTTAAATGAAAGCTTATCGTCAGGTTTGAGGCACAACTTACTTTCCAGAGGGCATTTGTTGCTTCAGATTAAAAACATAAATCAATACAGGAACATATTCTTGAGTTCAGGACATATAATTCATATTCTCGGGGCCGGATGGAGAGCTGTGGCGTGGCCGGATGTGACCCGTGGGTTCCCCGGTTTATGGTAATTACCTCATGACATGTGTTAGCGGGGCCGCCGTGTGTGTTGGTGAATGAAGCGAACGTAGCTGCACCCTCGAGGCTCGAGGCTGGTGGCTGTCACACGCAGAGCAAGTGTGCCCATGGTGTGACACGGTTACCCTGTCGAGCAAGGTGTCTGATGGACAGTCTCTCTGTATGTGTGTGTGTGTGTGTGTGTGTGTGTGTGTGTGTGTGTGTGTGTGTGTGTGTGTTTCCCCTCTGCTAGTGCTGCTGACTGAAAGCTCATTTGCTTCCACACGTCTCCGTTCAATAGGAATGCAGCGCTTCACTGACCCCTGCTGGTCAGAGTCAGTAGTGAATTTTAACTGTCTTTATTTATTGATGATTTAGAAATTTGATCTCTTTTACTCTTTCAGTAGTTGGCATTTTTATTGTGCTATTGGCAGAATTTCATCACATTCTCTCTCGTCTGCCTTTTACCGTTTTTATTATTTTAAGTCTGCCTTTTTGCACTTTGTCCTCTTATGTTTTATTCCATTCATTTGGAGTTTTTACCTGATTTAACCTCACTGCTGTTGGCTTCATCCAGCGTTTCCTTAGTTTTTGCTCTTCTTTTAATGAATGCTGGTCTTATTCACAAAGCAGTGCTTCGGGGCTGTGTTTCTGCGTGGGGGGTGTGGGGGGTTATTGTATAAAACACAGTCCTTTTTTTGCATGTGCAAATTGTCGCATGCTAATCTTCTTGAATTCATTTTGAAGCATAAAATGATCACAGTGTGTCATCAACACCTTTTAATTTAGTTGTTTTATGATTGTCAAAAAGTTAATGAGGACAATCCATGTGACGTACCGACCATTTTGCCTGGATTAACTTATGTACACAGTTCAGGTCCATATAAAACAATTGCTATTTTTTTTTTTTTTATGATTGAAGTTTTTTCTTCAGCAAGCAACACGATCATCTCGGTGAGATGATGTAGAATAGTCCATAACTTTACCCTAAAAGCTGCTTTCACATTATACTTGGGTTCATTGTTCTTCTGCGCGCCCAGTGTTCCTGCCGTCTCTCTGATAGATCTGTTTTGTTTTTGCAGCCCGAGGATAGCCGCTTTCACTCGCACTGAGAGTTTACTTCGAATGCATCTTGTGGATTCAGCTCAAATGCAAATGTGTACACTTGGAATCAACTCAGAACTTTAACCTGATTAATTGGTTAAGACATAATCAAGAGCAAACACACCAGTCCATAAAACCACCTTTGCATGCAGCAACTATACAACAAAGAGCTCTAATTCCTGCTTCATTCTGGCAGTAAAGGTATGAACATCTTCACATTTCTTACAGTATACTGTACATTACTGTTTAGGAGACACAACGGAGAGTTACACAACATTAAGATAATGATAATGTTATGATCCCTATGGGGCTCGTCCAGGATTTGAACCTGGAATCATACCTCTAGACCAACGAGCCAGATGAAGGAGCTGTGCCGTGTCACACTGGTCCCGTTAAACAGCATTGACAGGCTAGTAAAAGGGAGAAAACCCCGCCAGAAAACTTTGGCGAGGTTACGTTTGGTGTCCAACACAAACACGCATGTCAAATGGTTAAACTCAGGTGTCATGTCTTCCGGGATCAGAACCTGGGACCTCTCACACCCAAAGCACAGAGCTAAGATAAAAGTAGACCATCATAGTCACTTTAAACTTTCCTTCTCCTGCCGATTCCAATGCCACATGACATGTTAGTTGTTTTTCCCAAAACATGATTGATGAAATCCATTTTTCATGTTGATGGTTGACTTGGAAAGAGTTTGGCCTGCAGGCCTATTTACTGACATTGCGAGTCCACTTTTTCCCAACCCAAACTCCCAAACTCCAAATTCTCTAGATCCTAAACTGACCAGTTATCTGTCGGATGTACTGGAACAAGCCTGATCCACAGAAGCCCCTCCCCTCATGTCCATTGTCTAGTCCTTTGTATGCTTTACATTTAAAAGCATGCATGCATCACTCTGCTACACCTGAGCAGTGAAACAGAATTTAAATGATGAACAAAATGGAAGTTCTCTGATCACTCCTGCTGTCTGAATTTGAAAGTTACAAAAAAAAAAACATTTTGACAGATTGAAGGATTTCATTGTCTAGAAAATTTGTATAATAAAATGCGAGTTGGGAGCTCTGGGGCCATTTCTTTCGCATTCATTTGTTCCTCTAAGTGTCTGATGTGGTCGCAGGGAGTGAAAATGGTTTCAGCAATCATCAGATGGAATTTTTTCTGCATGATTTGCTTGCTTGCTTGCGGCTCACAGATTTCTTTGAGTTTCATTTGGGCAAAGGGAGCTTTTTTTTTTCTACGGTGCCGTTGGGCTGAAAATTCATTTTTCTACATGCTAAGCCCGGACGAATCCTTACCAGGAGAAGAGGCAGCGTCAAAGATTTCAGTCCTCGTCAATGTGGCGACAGTGGCTACTGGTTGTAATGTTAAATGTACAAAAATGTACAAAAAGACTCGCCAACTACTCCTTACTGTTTAAATTATACCTGCTAAACATTACAACACACAAGTCACATGTGAAATCATGTGCCTCGATTTGAAAGAAATGGAGTATTTACCTGTGACACTTAAAAACAAAAAATAAACTGTGTTTAGTATGACTCATTGACTCTGGGACCAAGTTAGATACTTCATTTCTCTGTGTGAACGAAAAATGAGATCAGTTCCTGTAATGGAGACAGCGTTTCGAGATAACCAAGCCTAGTCGGGCACCGCGATTTATTGCTGCTTATCAGCTGACGTGTCTGGAGACAGAGTGCATTGTGTCATAAAAACACGGCCACTGGAGCAGGAAACAACAAGGGCTAGCAGTCTGTCTGTAGCGGGGGCGACCTATGTTCCCCGGGTCCATAGCCCTAACCATAACCCTAGCCCTTTTTTAAAATAAGAGTCATATGTTCCTCGGTCACATACAAAGCAGGGAACTTAGGACCTGAGGAACATAGGGATGATCCCATCTGTAGCTAGCAAGTACAAATATTATGTCAAAGGACCACTTTAACCCCAGATAACAGCTGTTTAGCTAAAAGCTAATATACTTGCAGATTTTAACTTGTATTCTGTCAAAATGCTTTGGCTCAAAATAAAAGAACAGTGGATATGGCAAAATGATGTTGGAAAAATAATACACTGTTGCAGTTCAAGCATTACTCAAGTGCCTGCTGTTAGTATGCATCCATGCATCCATCCATTTTCTATAAGTGTCCGTAGTCAGGTCACGGATGCAACAGGCTAAGTTTATTCCTGACATCCTTCTCCCTCTGCACGGACTCCGCTTCCTCACGTGGAATCCTGCAGATATTCAGCATTTCTTGCGTCACGCGCTGCTACAGTATAGCATGTTAATAGCTGTGTGTCCATCCCTTCCTTCTCCCTTTCCCTCCTTTGAGTTGTGTGTTTCCGGCCATATTATTCATCGGTGGTTCTGGTCCTCTTCAACCTGCCAAGTCTTCATGGCCTGCAGTTACCCACTCCTACCTGAATGCATCGCTCTCCAACCATTCTTATATTCAATCATTATAACCGTTAACTCACCTGTAACAGAACAACTGCTGTGACTAACAGTTTTATTCATATTCATTAGCAAACTGTCGTGCAACACACATCAGCTGGATCTTCTAGACTCGACACGATTTAGCCAGAAGTATGATGTTTATCTCATTCCTCCTGTCCAAAAGACATTTAGAAGCCCAGTCCAACTGAAAACCGAGCTACCGGCTAGCAACCAACAAGAAGACACCAGCTAATTAACCTAGCCAACGACAATAGAACAATCCACAATATACACAAAAAACTTTGCCATAAGTGTTACAGAGACATGGAGGATGTATACATAGCTGTATGAGAAAAGAACAGAAGGCTCAAATGTAAACAGAAATTACAGGGATTACGTGGTATTGCAGAGGCAGTATGGGTAAAAAAAATAACAATAAATATCACCAGGAGGCAGTTGCAGAAAAAAGGCATGAAATGAAATGTGCTCAAATAAGAAAGTTCTTGGGAAAAGAAAAGAACTGTGACACCTGAGACTATTACTAAATTGAATTGAATTCCAGTCAGTCAGCACTGACGCCCCACGGCAACGACGTTCTGGGTTCGAATCCAACGGCAGACCGGGGCCTAGTTTGGATGTTCTCCCTGTGCCTGCGTGGGTTCTCTCCAGTGTTACTAGTTGATCATTAATTCACTGTTTGTCCTTCCTACTCTGTTATTTTCAACCACAAAGATAGTGTTTCTGTTGAGGTAATTACTATCCCCTTCTGGTGATTTACCGGACACGAGCATCTTAGATGTAACAGGAGACACTGTCAAGGTGTTTGGCGTCATAGGAAAGAGGCTTTTTCCTATTTGTGATTTAGTTATGGTCATTTTCATCAGCATTTATGCCAAGTGGACATGTATATTCTTAGCTCTGGGAAGCCAGCCAATCGCATTATAATCTCTGTCTTTGTGAACATTATAAGAGACAAATGTTTCTCTGCTGCACCATTGAGATCCACCCCCCCACTTTGAGTGGTGAGATGCTGTAGAGATCTCCTATTGTAATTACAGTACGCTCTAATACCTTTCAGTATTGTGTGATTATTACGTGTCCAGAGTGCTATCTCCCAGACAATTCCTCCCACAGTCTGACGACGTGCTCATTAGGTTAATCTGCGATTCTAAATTGGCTGTATTGGTGCAAGTGTGGATGCCTGCCTGTCTCTTTCTTTGTCGGCCCTGTGATAGACTGGAGATCTGTCCGCCCAATGACCACCAGGGCAGGCGCCGGCCCCCAAGCGACCTTCCAGAGAACAAGCGGTTACAGAAAATGAATGAATGCATGAACTCCAGACCAGGGGAGATATGTAAGCGCTGGCAACGCCCGCTAAACGTCCCGGGAGGTATCCCCACAAGGTGACTGATCCATTTCAGCTGGCTCCTTTCAACCAAGACGAGCAGTGAATCTACTCTGCGAGTGAGCTCCTCACAGCGTCTCTAAGTCAGGCCCCAGTTGTATCCGTGATAGCATTCTTTCAGCCACTACCATAGATGAGGACTGCAGTCTGGATCTACTGAATTATGTCTAAACCTCGGTGGTCTGCATGAAAACAAATGTAGCAACGCATAATAAATTGTTGAGTTTCTTTTCCGTATCACATAATATACGCAGAATTATCCACCTCTGAGGCCCACCAGATTGTGTGTGTTTGGCTGCGTGGACATACACTTTATACGAGCCTGAGCCACCGTTCCTTCATCCCTACACCATCTCCCCGTATCCCCCTCTCTGCTTCCACCCACCGAAATGAGATGAATATGCATGTTATTTAAATGAGGGTCGGGGTTTTGGAATAACAGGAGACGCACGGGAATTGTCGCCATAGTGACACGCATTTTATTTAAGTGAACAAACAAATGCAGGTTTACCGTTGAACTAGACTGCAGACATGAATGGAAACTGGGATACAAAGTGGAATCTGAACCACCCTGACAGGCCCTGATAACGCATTCTGACATCATCCTTAAACTCTGGGACTGTTGTGGTTTCTTACCACACGGGAGCACTTTTATAGCCATTCGTTTTACAGCTACCATCGGTAGCTAATGATTTATTCGTCCAGAGCACGGGAGAGCTTTAAACTGTTGTTGGCAGATGCAGACGGATTATCCATCATTATGTCCAGAACAAGGCCCTGGACAAAAGAGGAAGCTGACGAACACAAAATAACCAAATGTAATATTTGTTTTACTCAGGCCCATGTAAACTCATCCATATGCATGTATATACACATCTAAAACAGTATGACATGATAGGTCTCTGTGTCTGAGAGTGTCCTGTGGACTTTTATAGCTTTCCATGGGCTCGTTGGTCTAGGGGTATGATTCTTGCTTTGGGTGCGAGAGGTCCCGGGTTCAAATCCCGGACGAGCCCTTGATACTATGTCTTTTTCTTGATGAATGTTGGAAACACAGTCTTCAGTAATCTAGTGGGTATACCCTGAAAACCTAGAATGTTATTAGTGGGGAGTGGGGTGAATTTGGAGGCCAGGTCAAGACCATCAAAGGTAATTGCTGCCACTATATATTGTATTTATTTATTTTTTTTAACACAGCATTATACTGTATATTCATATTATTATATAACTTCAATATCTTTCATATCTGTTTCTATCCGATGAAGGTAACGGCAACCGAATTTCCCCAAGGATGAGTAAAGCATCTGTCTCTCTACTGGGAAATGGCGCGAGGAGCTCGTTCGGTAATTAACCCTATGTCACATACGCACAAAAAATAAAGAGAAAAGCTGAAGCAGAGAGATAAGACGCGCTGTCCTCCTGCAAAGTAAGGATTTCAGAAAGACAGAAGAGCTGCGTATTGTCTCTAAACAGACTGCAACACACATGAGCGGTTGCAGCTATAAAGCTAGTGAGCAGGACGCTAGACGTCACAAGGAGCTGCCAGAAGCAGCTAACCAGGGCCTGGGTGCAGCGCTGAACCGAGCCAGATAACTCTTTCCAGGGTGCCGAACTGAATGAAGGAAAGCCGAGCAGCAAAACGCTTAACCAGATGCGGTCTGACTACATGTGGCTGGGAAACTGTTTACTTTTTGAGGAGCGTAAGCTGCTTTACGCCCAGTACGGGCCCAAGGATGTAAATGTGAGACAAAGTTAAATCACCATGTCAGAGCTTTGACACTGACAGCCCACGGCCCAAAGACACTGGTGATGAAGTGAAGGACCTATATCAGGTTATGAAGATGGATGTGGGTTTTTTTTTTTCTTTCTGGCCAAGTTCAACCCAGTCCCAAACATCACGGTATCATAGAACTGGCATACGTACAAACATGTAAGCAAAACCTGCAACAAGGAGGAGGAGGAGAACTGGAACACTGGTGTGGTGTGGGTCGTTGAGGAGAACAAGATGAGGTGAGCACACATTAATATTTCACAAAGCTTTGTGTCATTCTTTGTTGTGAACTGTATCAGACCTGGAGAGAAATTAGTTTTCTGTCTGCAAGTGCTATAAGCCTCACGGTTAATCCACAATGTGGGGCACATGTGTGGGTTTGAAAGTGACGCCAGAAATCCTCACGGCTTAGTGAGTGAGCACACGCCACGTCGTTCTCAGTGCCCTGTGTTCGATACATGCTCAGGGAAACTGCCACCGCCTTGTCACCCCTCTATACTTTCACGCACCTCCTGATTTACGGGAAAACAAGCCCCTGTGGTGCCATTAGCGGCACACATTAATCCCCCCAAAAAAACAGCAGAAAAGAAGCACTTCACTGAACCAGGCACCTCCACCCCACAGCAATGACACTCCTCGATGGCAGCAACCATCCCCCAGCAGGATGCAGCCTGACATGGATGCAAAACTTATTCAGAAACGACATGAAAACAGAGGACCCCACACCACAGGACACACTCAGTCTCAGCGTACACCATGATTTCCTCATGTGTTCACAATACTACATGCATCAGTTGTACACTGCTTGGTGCAGAGCTGCCATTCAGCATTAATGGCCCCAATAACTCTGATTTTGTGCTTGTGTGTCGATACTGCAAAAGGAAAAACTGCATTTCTGCGAGTTGCGTGCCTTCTAAATCTGGAGGGTGACTGACCGCATATGGAAGAAGACGGAGAACATACAAGAGCATTATGAAAAAGAGTGGACGAGTTTTAAGTTGCAGGGACTAGAAACGGGAGCGATCCCACGTTTCGCAAAAACTGAATGCGATCACACCTGTCAGTCAAGCAAATCATACAAATCATAAATTTGCAAAAACAAGAAGTGATCATCTTAAAAAAAAATAAATGTATAAGAGAGGGAGCGAGAAACAAAGCGCTGCAGGTGAGTGGTTGTGGAAATGCAGCCCAGGCCGATGCGGTTTAACACCGCGGCCGCCGACACTCCACTCACAGCCTCTGTGGTTGGCCGGCCATGAATGCCACAATGCTCGGTTCCCATGTGGTGTTCAGTGGGGATTTCATCCCGTGACTGGCCTGAAAAGCAAATGTGATTCTGAATAAAGCAAAAAAAAAAAAAGAAAAGGAAAGAAAAGAAAAGAAAAGCAAGCCCTAAATAATCAGCATTCCCACCATGAGGGAACTGATGAATGGACTCCATGTACCCTGGATGTATGGTTTATTATAATGGCAAAAGAATCGGTTGCCAAGGTGACCTGCAGATGTGCATCTATTGTTAGGCAACCCATTGAGAAGGATCAGAAAAAATCAAAAAAAAAAAAAAATCAACTGTAACTATTCAAATAAGACAGTGTGACACCCATGAGATGCCCCTTCCCTTTTAATGACAGAGGTCATAAAATTCACTTTAAACAGATGGAAAGGAGCCGCACATGTCTCAGAGCAGAGCCCCTGTTCAGCATTAAAAGGCCCATTAACTGGCTTTCATAGTGTGACTGCGCAGCAGTGACAGTTGCATCTTTAAGGCGTCGAGGGACATGAAGTCTGCAGAGTGAGTGAGTGAGTGAGTGCACACACAGACAAGGACGAGATGGATGTATATGACAGCACAGCGACTGATATTGATCATAAATATTCCACGAGTATTTCATCCTGGCTGTTTACCTCGGTTCTCCCAAACCTCTACGCCAGATGTGCTCTGGGGGGGAGGAGAGAGAGGAAAAGAATGCGAAGACAAAAAAAGAAGGATTTGGAGTTGTTTGACAAAACAGTTTAGAAATGTTCTCTCTCTCTCTGACTTCTCTCTGTGTGGCACTTCCTAATATTGTGTAGGTCTCCCTTGTGCCTCCAAAACAGTTGTGACTCATCAGAGAATGGACTTCACCGGTCATAATGTTGTGCCGTATGGTTGTATATGGCAATGCACAGCAGGCAGTAGGGACCCCCTACCTACTATATGTGTTCTATTAATTAAATGTGATTAGATATGATTCAATATGAATAAATATGTCAAAATAAATGAAACCGTAATTGTGGTGCTAATACTGGGCCATTTATGCTACAATATTTGCTCATCATCACAGTAAAATGTGGTTACGAATAAAACAAAATGCGTAATATCTTCAGAATTTTGATAAACATTTTTGGTCGGCCCTACATGCTAACATCGTAGCAGTGAAAAACGAGCAACACGTTGGTTTCTAAGCGCTGACTCTCATCAGCATCGCTCTCTTCATCCCCCAAATCTTTGGTTTCGCCTTCGTAAGTTTAGTTCACGTTTCGCCGTCAGACAAGATCGCGGCGCCCTTTAAAGGGACTGAGACAAATCACCGCGCCCGTCTGTGGCAGCGATTTCACGCCACTTGAGTTCGGAGTCATTGCTCTCACCTGCCAAGCCGACCAAATTAAAAAGGTGGCCAGATAAAAAAAAAGAGGTCTGAACAGGCAACGTCCCACCTCTAAAGCGCTGGTTCGGTTCTTAATTTCGAGTATGCTAATTAAAGCACTCAGCAATTAGGGTGAATCGTATACATATTTATGAGATTACACACCTGAAAAATAATCAGGATTTATCTTGATTAGCATCTAATGATGATGGTGACTGCTGGCTCGCTGTTCATGATGCTACTTACACAGACACAGTTCCTCCATGTACCTACTATAACTACAGTATGTAGGGTTGTTTTTTGACGTGACCAAGTAATATACAGTAAAATAGTATTTGTGATATTTAAATCTAGAGTGTGGGACATGTACAGTAAATGAATGCCCATTATATTCAAGCCCTTAACAGAGAAGTTCTCAGAATACTGATGGTTTATCATTTCCTGGTAAATCTCTTGGCTAAGGCCATCGCTTTTCTTCTTACATTACGTCTTCTATATTACGGCACATTAAAGTTCTTGGATATAGTTCAATTACAGATATTAACAATAATTTTTCGAGTGAGAAATAAAAGCCTCCCTGGTGGTTTTTGACGTTTTTGTGTTTGTTTGTTTGTTTTTTCAAATTAAGAGAGGGAAGAGATAATTTACATTAATTTCATTTTAAATTTTGAATTAAAAGCAACAGCCAGTGTGAAATACAGACGTGTTTCAGTTTTCTGTGTGAAATTATGGACTGGACTGTGTGATAAACTGAAGTTATGTTGTTCTATATCAATTTTCAACAAAGCCCTGAAATGTAAGATGATGCAAGATTATAAAGAAAGGAGATAGAGTAGCTCGAGGTGACTTAACTTGGATGTTGTTGCACTCTATTGTGTTTGTTGCCGTTTTTTTTATTTGAATAGTTTATTTAGCTTTGTTATTTATCTGTAGCTATTGCCTTCTGCCTAAAGCCTTTTTGGTCAATGACTGAGATGTAATGCTGTGTATTAAATCATGGAAAGTGAAAATAATGACTAAGAAAAGAAAAGAAGAAAACATAAGAAAAGGAAAAGATGGTTATGAGAGATAAATGGAGACAGAGAAACGAGGGTTACAGAAGTAACCTGGGTTCTGTGAATTCACTGTCTCTGCTAGCAACGATGAAGTGACTGGAAAGTGAAACAGAGCAAAGATTATAGACTTAAAAAGGAGGCGATCGATAGAGAGGACAAACACAGATTACCATCGGTATAACCTTTCGTTGTTGCAGTGTGCTGAAGAAGAGAAGGCAGAACTGATTGACTCCTCGTTGTCAGTACAAGAGACAAATGAACACATTGTAGGTTTAAGGCGAAACACAGCTTCATTAACACCTCTTCTATCAAACTAGTTTTAAAAAAGTGGTCAAAATGCACATTTAGGTGTTTATTTCACACTTTGTCTATGTTACACCTCTAATTTACTCCTAAATTTGCTAAAAGTTAGCTTTCTAAGCCAGGTCGTAGCTCTGTGAGCCTTGACTCTACCTCAGGTTACCAAGCACTGTTGTGAAGCTCTTTCTTTCCTACAGAAGTCTGTTGGGTCCAAATGTGGTCATATCATTTATATTGGCAACCAATCGTGAAAGTAGAGGCCATAAAGGCCATTCTTTAGCTAACCTCGAACTCTCATTGGATTCGTCCACAAGCGTCCCGTGGCCAGTCTGTGTTTATCTGTGAGGGACATTTAAAAAATGGCATGAAGTCTTATCTATAAAGAATAGTGCAGCACAAATTAGCAAGAAAAGTCAAAGAAAAGAGACCCTGTTCACCCCCATAGGACTCACTTGCATGGGTTTCATGGTTCTCCCAGCCGAACGTGGCACTCTGACTCCCTCTTCTGGCAGACATGAAGACCTCTGCAAGTTGAGATGCATCCTCTGCTGTCTTGGTGTCATGCTCTTTGATCCAGACCTCCAGCTCCGGATGGACCATCCTCAGAAACTGTTCCAGGACAATAGTTCTGTAACGTAACGAGCGTAACTTTTCCTCTCCTTTCACAGGCGGAGCCGAGTGCGCACTCCTGCACGCGCCCGACGGCACGTAATCAGCCGTGGTCACGAGGTTCCCTAAAAGCTCATAAATATTCAATAAATATTAATATATGAAATGAAGTTAAATATCTGTAAAGATGTGCAAATAAGCAATGTGCAAAATGTATTGTGTAAACCATGGTGAATAAAGTGCCATTGTGCTATCAAGTGCAATGTGCGATTATTACTATCACTTGTGCAAAGTTGTGCAAATAAATACCGTTACCACATGTGCAATATAAACAGGTAACGAAATGTGCTTCGTTACCAAAAGATACATGAAGGAGAGGGAGAGGGGAAGTCGGACTCATCTGAGTTCGTCCGTCCGTAAATTGTCTTTGGTAAAAGGAGACGACCAGCGATGGATCATCGTTCATGTTTCACATTTGAATGAACTCACTGAAAATTTAATCTGATATTTTGAAACTACATACGTTAATGCGATTATATGATGTGTGAAAGATTTGAGTAGATTCGGTTTTGGTACATAGTGGTTTCCTAAACTCAGACTCAAAATGAGTTTTTCTGCTACTCTGAGCCAGAAATCTCCACTTCAGCTGCACTTACACATATCAAACTTTTCAGATTATTTTTAATTAATTAATTAGTTAATTACCCTATTCACCTGTAGTGTCTCACCTTAAGAAATACTCACTAACATGCTCTGACAAATTGAATACACTTTCCTTCCAGTAAGTAGACATTATTACTTGTCAAATTATTGCAGTGAAACCCATGGAACTTAAAAAACAGACAGTAAAAATGATTTTAAATCACGACTTGTTATGTTTCTCTGAAATTGTGAAAAGTCAACACCTACGATGACCTTAATAGATTGTGAACAACAGACTAAACACATACAGCATCAAAAAACAGCCAATACAAAGTGGTTCCCTGCAGTCTGCTGCCATCATGTGGCAGCACTTAAAGACTCAACCCTTCAATCAGACATTCACGCACCACGGGGACCACAGGTGTGAACATCTGCACTTCACAGCTTTACAGCTGGTGGTGGCTAAATGTTGCTAAATGAAACTGCTAAATTTTTTCACAGTGTAAGATTCTAGTGGAATGAACGACAGAGTCATGACTAAAAACTGGTGTTTGCAATAAGAAACCAATAAGGAGAAAGTATTCAGTAAATTCATTGTTGCATAAAACAGAATTAGCCTCATTCTGTCCGGCCTAGTGTAAACACGGGCGCTACAACCTCACAGGTAGATGCTGTTTAAGACAGACAGAAGGACAAACAGCAGCGTAAAACCACAGATGACACATTATCCTGCTGAAGAAATCTTTAATGTGAAAGTCATCACCAAGTAAACCATGTTTGTTGACAGGAACTGAACTTCCTGTTGACGCGATAGACGTGCTTTCAGTGCCTGCGCTGATTACCTTTGTGCAGTTAATCATCAGTTTAATGTGCTGGAATCTAAACTGCACTCTCTGGAAATCTATTACTAGATTGGTTTTTTGATGTTTCATTGCTTTTTGATTCAATGGGAAAAAGTCCCGTGATGGTCGGATTCCTACGAATTTGCAGCGTTATGAGCGTTGGCTCAGCGTTCATCATGTCAGCCCTCGCTTTGTTTATTGTTATGTTACTATGTCGCTAGCGTAGCAACCTAGCACACAGCCTGACATAAGCAGTTGACCCTGTACTGTGCTACTGTACAGGTCCACTGATGTGTTGTCATCATGACATGTCACTGTGGGGGATAACAAACCGTAATTACAGTGGGGGAAATAAGTATTTGATCCCCTGCTGAATTTGTAATTTTGCCCACTTCCATAGAAATGATCAGACTCTGGTTTTTATGGTTGTTTACTGGTTATGGGTATAGACAGAATATCAATCGAAAATGCATAAAAAACACACAATCTAAAAGTTATAAATTGTTATGTATTTTATTAAGGGAAATAAGTATTTGATCCCCAACAATTCACTTAGAATTCAGGCTCCTACAGATTGGCTGGTGCGCATGTGGCACACAGCTGTGCTCAGTCAACTAATTACCAATACTCCTGATCTTAACTCGTCATGTATATAAAGCACACCTGCTCTAAGAATCAGTTTCTTACATTCCAACTTCTACAGCACCATGGGCAAGACCAAAGAGCTGTCAAAAGATGTCAGGGACAAGATTGTAGACCTGCACAAGGCTGGTATAGGTTACAAAACCATCAGCAAAAGGCTTGGTGAAAAGGTGACAACTATTGGTGCCATTATTCGCAAGTGGAAGACCCATAAAAGGACCATCAACTGTCCTCGGTCTGGAGCTCCCCGCAAAATCTCGCCTCATGGAGTGAGGATGATGATGAGAAAGGTGAGGGAGCAGCCTAAAACAACACGGCAGGAGCTTGTAAATGATCTGGAAGCAGTTGGGACCTCCGTCACCAAGAAAACAGTTGGCAACACACTGCACCGTTATGGATTGAACTCTTGCAGTGCCCGCAAGGTCCCCCTGCTCAAGAAGGCACATGTACAGGCCCGCCTTAAGTTTGCCAGTGAACATCTAAATGACTCAGAGAAGGCTTGGGAGAAAGTGCTGTGGTCTGACGAAACCAAAGTTGAGCTATTTGGCATTAACTCGACCCGCCGTGTTTGGAGGATGAAAAAACGTGAGTATGACCCAAAGAACACCATACCCACGGTTAAGCATGGAGGTGGAAACATCATGTTTTGGGGCTGTTTTTCAGCAAAGGGTACAGGGCAACTCCACCGCATTATGGGGCCAATGAATGCAGCCATGTACTGTAACATCTTGGACAAAAACCTTCTTTCCTCAGCAAGAACACTGAAGATGCCTCGTGGGTGGGTTTTCCAACATGACAATGACCCAAAACATACTGCCAGGACAACAAAGGAGTGGCTCAAGAAGAAGCATATTAAGGTCATGGAGTGGCCTAGTCAGTCTCCAGACCTTAACCCGATCGAAAACCTGTGGAGGGAGCTGAAGCTCCGAGTTTCCAAGAGGCAGCCAAGAAACTTGAAGGATTTAGAGACTGTCTGTAAAGATGAATGGGCCAAAATCCCTCCTGCGCTGTGTGCAAACCTGGTGACCAACTACAAGAAACGTCTCATCGCTGTGCTTGCCAACAAAGGTTTCTCTACAAAGTACTGACTTGTGTTGTGCTTGGGGATCAAATACTTATTTCCCTTAATAAAATACATAACAATTTATAACTTTTAGATTGTGTGTTTTTTATGCATTTTCGACTGATATTCTGTCTATACCCATAACCAGTAAACAACCATAAAAACCAGAGTCTGATCATTTCTATGGAAGTGGGCAAACTTACAAATTCAGCAGGGGATCAAATACTTATTTCCCCCACTGTATATCTAATACTACATATCTAAATATACAGACATAGATTTAGAAGTATTTGACCCCGAGTCACTTCTTCCACAATGATGCACTCCCTTTTTTTTCTGCCCCGTCTGCTCCTTGAACCAACGTTTTGCAACCACAACTTACAGTCTTGTGGCACAACAGTGTGAGTGTTATTAATGACTAATGATGGTTGACTGAGTGATCCCTTTGTTACACGTAAAACATATAAAAAAAGGTTGATATTGTCGACAGAAGGCAGAAAAAAAGGGAAATATACGTACGATTTATAGAAGAAGAGACACTTCTCACATCAGTCTGTGATTGATTGGGATTTAGTGACTTATTCCAAACATGCAAATGATACATATATGTGAGCATATAAACAGAAATGATCATACAAAAAATGGACAATATTACAAATTAAATTTAAAAAAAATTTAAAAAGCAGCAATAACTTTCCCCTTCTCCATAAACAATTAATTATTATTATTATCATTATTATTATTATTATTATTATTATTATTATTGGTTTAGTGAATTGGGACAGTGCACATTAATCAACATTTATGTGATAGTCATCAGTGTAAATGTGCCGGACTTTGCACAAATGCTAATTTTCAGCCGTCGTCCCGAGGCAGCTACACAACACAGACAGAGAAGACTTTAAAACGACAATCATACAATAGACAATTACAGAACCAGACACAGACAATGTCAAAACAAACCAAAAAGGATAGACAGATAGACAACATGAAACAGACAATATTAGGACAAAACATTTGACCCACAATTATTAAAAAAATAAATAAAAATAAAAATCATTGATGGACCAAGAGCCAAAGACTGTGCATTAGATTAAAGAAAACTATCCAGGCTATGTGTGTACATGTCTGATTTATTTTATTTTTTATTTTTTTAAAGTGAGCAGTTGTTAGTAACTTGTTCCAGGAGTGTGTTCCTCCTACAGATATGACAGTTTGGGAGATTTTAGTTCTACGCCTCTGTACATTTCAGTCACCTCTGTTTTATTTATTTTTTGACTGGTGCCATCAGTGAGTGTCATTGCTATGGAGTCGGGGGCGTCTGGTCTGGTCTAGGTGGGTGTTACATGTCTAAGTAACATCACACAAATAGCAGGTCCAACGTTGCGGCTGATCGCTGTAGCTCCACTGTCTCTTCCCATTTACGTTCCATCCGTTCCTGCCTGTCTTGTTGACATCCTGTCTCCTTCTGTCCTTCTCGTGGCAGGATCACGACTGTTTGTTCAAGCTCAAAAGACTAACAGGTTTTTTTTGTTGTTGTTTTTTTTTTTTTAAATCCCACTATGAGCTTTAGTTTAAGAAGCGACACCGTGGCGACATCAGAGGATGGAGAGATTAATGTAGAGAAGCCAGTAGAAGAAGAAGACAACGTGCACCTTAAAGTACTGCAGGTGAAACTGGTTTAAAGAAATTGAAAATGCTTCTTTAATGAGAAACTGATACGACAGGAAATTAAGAAATAAATTTCCATACACATCCGTCCATACACATGTGAGACAGTAGAGGGCGCTGTTATGGTAGTCATTAAAGTTCCCTGTTGGTGGAATAGTATAAAGGCAACTCTGATCTCCAATGAGGAGAGGACCACACACACAGACACGTAAGAAACTCTGCCTGCTCCTCTTCTTCCACCAACCCCAGCTCCTCGGCAGGTGATCAACATCTCCGCCCGTGTGCGTTTTAGTGTATACACACAGATGACAGTCTGCTCTGCCATTTGAGCTGTTGTGTGCACAGACAGTGTGTGTCCGTGTGTCGTACGCTGGCTACTCCTTGCTTGCAGAAGAAACACGTGTGTTTGCAGGAGCGTACAGATATATGTGTGCGTTCTTTTCTTTTTTTTTTTTGTCAGGACCAGTTTTGTTTTTGGGATGGTCCACACCCCTCTGATTCCACAAAACCCTAAGAGATACAGAGTTTTTTAAGCACTTGAAATCTTTTTTTTTTTATATATACTTTATGATAATTAAACTTTGGATAACTGTGTAATCATTTATCAGTATTACTTAAGACCTCCTACCAACTAATTTAGGCAAAAAAAATGAAAATTTCCATCCAAAAAAAAAGTGATTTTTGATCATCCTGTAAAGGCAAATGACATTTAGTTAATGGACTGATTTTTCGCAAGACTTCCGTCTTGTGTTGCCGAGCTGCTGTGTAGACATCAGAAATGAAGACAGACTTGTTGGTTTGGGCATGCACAGACACACAAACAGATGGACGTTTTAATTGTGTTGTGTTCTGTCGTTTGCTGGTTTCGCTCTGTATCAACGGTGTGCACGTACTTTCAATTTCTTAATCAAAACCTGTGACAGTGACGTTACTGAGGGAAACAATCCGTCCTGTGTGGTGGCGGAGTGTGACTCGGGATAAACCAATTTACTCAAGTAACACGCAATTTAAAACAGTGTCTCTATTTTGGTCTGTGTGTTGCGTTTAAGAAGTGCATCTGTGCTGCTTGTTACTGCTCGTTTTAAGGTGCACACGCATACGAACAGTTTAGAAAGTGCGACGCCACAATGTTGGACTGAGCACAACTTTAAAATGACTGTAAAATCCTGCTTTAACGTCAATACACCAGTCGGCCACAACATTAAAACCAGTGACAAGAGAAGTAAATAACATTGACCATCTTTTGCCAATTCAGTGTTCTGCTGGGAAACGTCTGGACCTGGCATTAATTCGTGTGGATGTTACTTAGACATATAGCACCTACCTAGAACCTAGAATAGACCAGGTCCCCCCACCACAATTACAATGGCACTCTTTATTGGTACTGACCTGGCCTCCAGATTCACCCCACTCCCCACTAATAACATTCTGTGTTGTTAGGGTGCACCCACTGGATTACAGGAGATTGTGTTTCCAATCAAAAAAAGGGTCATAGTGACAAGGGCTCGTCCGGGATTTGAACCCGGGACCTCTCGCACCCAAAGCGAGAATCATACCCCTAGACCAACGAGCCCATGGAAACATGCAAAACTCCACAGGACAGTCTCAGACACAGAGACCTGTCTTATATCAATCCCATCTATCTATCTATCTATCTATCTATCTATCTATCTATCTATCTATCTATCTATCTATCTATCTATCTATCTATCTATCTATCACATGTGTCAGTGGGTAAGAGGTGGGGCACACCCTAGACAGAGACAGACAACCACTCTCATTAATTCATTCATTTGTGTGCATAGTAATATAAGAGTTACCCACATGCTGAAAGGTGAAATCTAAAAGTAAAGGCTCATGTTCTGGGTCATATATGTAATATGCGCCCTGACCCATACATACTGCATGTTTATATGAGCTTAAAACTCATCCATAAGTTCATAGTCAAAACTAAAGTGAGTACTAAAGAGTAAATGATGCAGATTTACACTCCAGTTCATCATGAACACAGGTTAAAATCAAATCCTGCATCAAATCCCCCTTCATGAGGGTCTTCTGAGGGTGTCCTGTGGTGTCTGGCAACAGGATGTTGTTAGTGGGGGGGATCTTTGTGTCCTATGAGTTGAGTGGAGGGGCCTCCCTCTGTGGATCATCCCACAGATACTTGATCAGTTTGGGATGTAGTGAATTTAGAGGCCAGGTCAACACCTTGTGTTGATCTTCATGTGGTTCCAAAACCGTTTTGTGTGTGTGTGTCTGTGTCATTTCTATGGAGTGGTGGTGCCTGGTCTGGTCCAGGTGGTCTGGCACACGGATGAATGCCGGGTCCAAACGTTTCACAGAAGAACACTGAATTGTCACTAGATGGTCAATGTTATTTACTTCTCCTGTCAGTCATAATGTTATGCCCGATCGGTACATCCATCCAAACATCCATGAGTAGATATAAAAAGTTAAAACTGTGAATTGTACAGATTTATGTTCTAATAGTCAATGGAGATCAAAAGCGTTTCTGTGAAAAAAACCCGCTCTGGCACCAAGTCCAGTTCCAAAGAAATCTAAATCTCACATCGAAACCTGAGTGGCATGCATATCGACCAACATAAACCTTTCCGTGGCAGTTTTTAGTGTATTGTCTGAGCAAGTCTGTTTATGCAACGTGAACAAGTTTAAAATAAAAGCGAAATTTCCGACTGCCTCGCCCGTTTCTGCAGAAACAACTCTTTACTGGGCAACTTGCGTTGCATTCAATGTCAAATTGAACGCAGGTAATTTTGATTAATATTACATCACAGATCCTACCATGGATATTTATATTTGAAGCTGTTGTGTATCGGACTTGGGGAATGAATCCTAACGTGTGGATAAGAAATAATTACCGGCGTTGAGTGGAAACAAACAACAGACTGTTATTATCTGAGTGACGTCTCTGTTTTACTACTTTAGACGTGCCAACTTTATTCTCTAGTACTGTTTATTCCGATGGTACTTGAAGGGAACACTGCGACCACACCTCCGTCCCTTGCCCTGTCAGGTGAGAAGAAGAAAACCAAGCCTTACCTGTGTGGACTCACGTATAGGCGCTTCAGCGGAGACTGAGCTTCTCGGTGCCAGAGACTTCCTGAGCCGTCTAAGGGGGGGTTGAACCGCGGCCGCAGCCATGGCCGAATCCCAGCTCATGTGCATGGAGGACGGGCAAATCGGTGCCAAAGTCCCGGAGTCCAAGCCGGAGTTTTACTACAGCGAAGAGCAGCGCGCAGCCATCGAGGAGCTCGTGAAGAACGGAGACGGCGCCTTCAAGACGAGGCTCAAAGAAGATAACGTCAAAGACTTTTTAGCCGCCAGGGAGGTCAAACTGCTCCTGAACACGTTCAGAAAGTACGACCTGAAGGATGACAGCGACAGCAGCGGCGGCGACAAAGCGGCGGAGCCGGTGGCGAGCGCCGGCGCCGGCGTCGAGGCGGATTCGGGGGTCCATTCCACCTACTGGCCCCAGATGTCGGACACGGAGGTTCCGCCGCTGGACATCGGATGGCCCAACTCCGGGTTCAAGGGGGTGACCCGGGTGGCCGTGCACACACACCCTCCCAAAGACAACGGACCTCACATCAAGGAGGTGGTGCGCCGGCTCATTCAGCAGGCCAGCAAGGTGAGGGTCCGAAAAAGACTCACCGCAGGTCTGGTCTAAAGGAGACAAGGGCCAGGACCAGGACTAGTGTTGGTGACAACTTCTCAGGGAAATATTTACTTAGACTTAGACTTTAATGATCCCCTGTGTGGTCACAGTTCTTAGTTACACACACACACAAAAAAAAAAACTCTTAACGACCACCAGTAAAAACAAAGATAAAAAAACGAGAATAAAATTAAAAAAAAAGGAAAATCTAGGAAAATACAAAAAATATAATATATTTAATAAAATGTAAGCAAAAAAAAGTAAAATCTAGCAAAATACAAAAAATATAGTGTAAGCAAAAAAACACACATACATATATATGAACAAATCTACACACAATAGAGATGGGAGAATATGCACTATATGCACAGGATTTATAGCAATGTAATAGTAATAGTAATTAATGTAACATTAATAACATGGAGTCATCTGTTGCAGAAAGGTGAGCTGTTGTACAGCTGGATAGAGTCAGGAGCGAATGACATCCTGTAGCTTTCACTGTGGGACCCCTGTGAGTTTCCTGGGCATACAGGTGGACACTCCCTTTTCTAGGCAAACGTGCAGGGTTAAAAAGTTAAGATGGAGTGCGTGTCAGGGGTTGATATGGGGCAAGGAAATGGTTTTGTTTTCTCTTTCAGCCTCTGTCACTTACTCCACTTGTATTGCCTGTTGGCTGGAATTCCATTTCAGCTCGGTTACATTCGCAGGAAAGAGAGAGGTGTAATTTATCGCCCTTTGAAGGGAGCCGTAACTTTTGCATCCGTTCCTTCCGTTCAAATAGTTGTTCATTGGTGCTCATTTTGATATTTGGTTGTTTTGAAGATGCCAACTCGAGGAAAAGCCACTGGGAGGAATGATGGGGTATTCTAATGGTGGGATATGCGAGTTTGACTTATTCTGAATGGAATGCTTGTATGGCAGCCACCATACCGTTCGTTGCGAAGAGCCGCTTGATGCGCTCGGTTCGTTCGCGAATGTCACAACTGTATTTCACAGTTCACTGCTGCTAGCATCCAGGGGATGGCTAGCATAGTCAGAGGGGCTAAAGAAAGTTTGGAGGGCTCTGACTGCTGGAATCAACCCCAGTAATCAAGCCACGAACTTGCGCGGACAAGCAACCGGACGAAGGAAATTGAAGCGTACGCCAACGTACCTAAGACAAAAGACAAGTTCGATCATGGTGCACATGAATGATCTGAATGACTAAAAGCAGGAAAACAAATTACACAAAAACTCATGGGGGCTTTCCTCCAATTTAGCTACAAGAACTTTAATGAGGATGAGCGCTGATGTTGTCTCTACCGTTGTCATGTGGAATAAGATAAACAGGCCCAGACTGGGAGTGGGTCTGTCCACCCACCGTCTCCTCTTACTCTGTTGTCTTGAGCTACACAAGGCTCAGGTGGGGTCGGTGAATGTTTGCGGGAGTATTTCCTCCTGACACAGTAACTGAGGGCCCGAAGTGGGCCGGTGAATAATGTTTACTCATGGGCCGCCGTAGCTGCGCTGAGTCATCTGCTCCGTTTGCTCACGGGCTCCTCTCGGCTCACCCTGGGAACGTGACACGGGCGTGTGTCAGGCTCTTATTCATTAAATCGAATTGATTGTGTGAGGTATCTTAGTATTTTCCCTTTGAAATCCCCGCTCTGTCTCTGCCCTTGCCCTTCCTTTTGCACACTCATGTTCTCGCGCTCTCTTCTGCCTGATCACTCACCAGTTCGTGCCATTCATTCGAAAGAATTGCAAGTGGCAAAACAGGATCTTTGGCTCTTTTGTTATGCGTTTTATGAGGAATGGCATCACAGTATGCGTATCAGTGTGCAGCTGACACTACTTTCCTTCCTGGTCGTTCTGATTTCCTGTCATTCTTCGTCAGCATGGATTTTGTCAGCTGGTTTCATTTCCCACTTGTTTTCTGGACAGTTGTGGAGAAAGAAAAAGTAAAATCACTCTCCATGTATTATACACATTTTCCTTTATTTGTGCAGCCATCCTGACTGTGACTGTTCCTCAAAATGATCAGAGTTGCTAATAATAAACACGCGAACACAGGTGGCTTGAATGTGGAGCAGCCAGTTCACCGGCATGAACACGTTCATCTTTGCGTGCCGTCTTTCTTTCTTTTCTTTTCTTTTTTTCATCTGATTTTCTTCCTCACTCCGGCTTGAAGTTTATGAGCCTGTGTTTGACACGTCCCGGCGTGCACCTCTGTTGTTCTGCCCCCCCGCCCCCCAGGCCCTCTTGGCATTTTTTCTCAGTGAGACACTAACACAGGCCTCCCCTGCCCTGACAGAGGAACATTTGTTGCAAACTCAAAGAGGCACTTTTTCCATGACTTTGCTTTTCAGGGAACAGTGAAACAGTTGAATAACTCACTTTTTTTTTTTTTTTCCAAACCTCCACTCTGTCAGCGTCCACTGACGCTGAGCCTCGACATGTTTGGCAGGACATCCCCTGTCCTTTTGTGTGGCCCCGCTTTAAAACCCCTGTCTTTTGTTGTCGTCTACACACATGATCTGGCGGCTCTTAAGCTGCAGGACCGAGGAGTCGTGCGGTTCGTCTTGACCTACATATCATGACTTCAACTGACCAGACTCACATGAATACACTGTCCACTGAACTTTTCCATTTTCAATTTCAAATGTTTTATATGAAAATAGAGCCAAAATACCCACTAAACATGTACCAACAGTTCATTACGACAGGGTTAAATGAACCAACACCTCTTTATTGTGCTAGAGCAGTTTAGAATAAAGAATGACAGGAACAAGGGGTAATAGTTCAGGTTACTTTATTGTGCCTCAACATGGTAATTTGTTTTGCAGCAGATATCAGATACAGTCACACACACAATAAAGAGATGGCCTACCTTTCAGGCATGGCGAAAAACGGTAAACAATCAATAAATAGTAGGTCAATAAACCACTTTTGAATGCGTTCATAGTCCAAAGGTCACTTTAACTGTTCCTATTCCCTTCTACATGGGTGTGAAAAAGTGTCGGCCCTCTTCCTGATTTCTTATTTGTTTGTCACGCTTATCAGATCAGATCGTCAAACTAAATATTAATCAAAGATAACACAACACAAAATGCAGTTTTAGATGAAGGTTATTATTATTGCTGTTATTAAGGGGAAACAAAATCCAAGCCTTCATGGCCCTGTGTAAAAAAGTAATTGCCCCCTGAACCTAATGACTGTCTGGGCCACGAGATTTTACAGCACTGTGAATATTGACCCACTCATCTTTGCCCAATTGTCGTAATTCAACTATACATATAAAATGATTAGAATTAATTTTTTTTAACCCTTTAAAGGCCAGTATTCTTCAAAACTATAAACATATAAACAACTCAAATAGTTTTCTGAAAACACATTCCATTGAATATTTGCTTATTATCATTTTAAGGGCCTCATATGTGTCAATGATTCGCAGCAACGTTGATTTTGACGCCTCTTTTTTTTCTACAGTGGCAGACTAAAGTTAAATTTAGCCTATAATGATATATGATGATTTTCACTGGACTCCAGCGGGTCTGTTTCTACCTCTGAGGCCTCCCCCATGTCAGCCTCAGTGTCCTAGGAGGCAAATTAGGAGCAAATAAACGACCTGAGCAAGAACTGATAACGAAAGTGCAATTTATTTTTTGGTTCTTGTTCCAAAATGTTTTTATCATTGAATTATTTTATAACGTAGAGGTTGGCCTACTAAGAGATAAGACTTTGGACACACAATAGTTTTCAATGTGACATTTTTAGGTGTGTCAGTTTGTGGTTAGCTTAGCCATTTTAGGCTAATTTAAGGACCAGGACCTGATACCACAGTTCTTGAAAAATAGAAAAGTCACAAAAATGTCCCCAGGGACTCTTAAGGGTTGAGGTCATGCCACCGCATCTCGGTAGGATTCAGGACTTTGATGAGGCCACTCCAAAGTCTTCATTTAGTTTTTCTCCATCCATTCAGAGGTGGAGTTGCTCAACCCAAGTTTGTTTCAGTTTATGGTCATGATGAACAGATGGCCAGACATTCCCCTTCAGGATTTTTTGGTAGACAGAAGAATTTATGGTTCCATTTATCAGAGTAAGTCTTCCAGGTCCTGAAACAGCAAAACAGCCCCAGACCATGACAGTACCACCACCAGATTTTACTGTTTGTATGATGTTCTTGTGCTGAAACACTGTGTTACTTTTACTCCAGATGTAATGGGACACACACCTTCCAAAAAATTCAGCTTTTATCTCGTCAGTCTACAGAGAATTTTCCTAAAAGTCTTGGGGATCATGAAGATGTTTTCTGGTAAAACTGAGACGAGCCATTATGTTCTTTTTGCTCAGCAGTGGCTTTGGTCTTGGAACATGTAGGCCTTTTTAGCCCAGTCTCTTTCTGATGGTGGAGTCGTCAACACTGACCTTAACTGAGGCTAGTGAGGCCTGCAGCTCTTTGTATGCTGTTGTGGGGTCTTTTGTAACTTCTTGGATGAGTCGTCGTTTTATGAGCTCTTTGGGTAATTTGGTCAGCCGGCCACGACTGGTAAGGTTCACCACTGTTCCATGGAGTCCCAAAGCTTTAGATATTGCTTTATAATCTTTTCTGGACTGAATTGGAATGAACTCAATTACTTTCTTTCTCATTTGTTCCTGAATTGTTTTGCATCTCAGCGTGATGTCCAGCCTTTGAGGTTCTTTTACTTTACTTCACTTTGTCAGGCAAGTCCTGTTTAAGTGTTTTCTTATGTGAGAACAGACGTGGCAGTAATTAGGCCTGGGCGTGGCTACAGAAATGAACTCAGGTGTGGTAAACTGTAGTTCAGGTATGTTTAACAGAAGACACAGAGCCATGTATGTTTGGATATGTTTGACCTTAAAAACTGCATTTTTGTGTTTACTTGTGTTATCTTTGTCTTATATTTAAATTTATTTGATGGTCTGAAACATTTAAGTGTGACAAACATGCAAAAAAATAAGAAACCAGGAAGGGGGCAACTCCTTTTCACACCACTATATGTTTATGATGTATATTTACTTCAATTTCTATTTCTTGTACATTTGTTCTTATGCAAATCTTGTATTTTTTTTCCTTACATGATTTTATTTCATTTTTTATTTTTTAATTATTTGTTATCTTACACCTATTGTCCTTTTTTCTACTGACGTTTGGAGTGTTTTGTTTTATGTGTAACTCAGCTAGTCAGAAAAAGAATTTACTGTAATTTGGCACGGTCGCTCACTTGGACTCAAAGACGAAGCTGATTTGAATTTGACCTCTCAGATGCATTTTTGGCCATTGTGTCATATGCTAATTGTGGCAAAGTGCCCCCACAAGTGCCCAATACAATACAATGATGGCATTATATGTCCAAAATGTCAACTACCCTGTGACATATGTTTTCTGCCAACAAAAAAAAAAAAAAAACGTTTCAAGTCCTTATACTAGGTGGACAGAAGGTTAAGAAAATAAACTTTTAAGTAAAATGTCTTATAGGATGACAGGTCTTGTATTTTAACACACACTGACTGAGATAACAATCAGAGTTCAACATTGGCTACGTTCCACTAGAGGCTCTGAGAATGATCGGTATGACTCTGTTCCTCCTTTACGAAGTTAGCTTTAATTAGATTTGGTGTTGGCTGCTAAGTTTAGTAGACACTCCTGCTTCAGACTTTCTCTTGTTCTAAGTCTTTGCATGACCTCAATCTTGTTATCGCATCATAGCACATGGCTGTTAATATATTTACAACCCTGGACACTGTGGCTATGTTCTCCAATTTAAAATATGTATACACACACACACATGCGCGAACACACACACAC
Organism: Mugil cephalus; assembly: GCF_022458985.1. Classification (NCBI taxonomy): domain Eukaryota; kingdom Metazoa; phylum Chordata; class Actinopteri; order Mugiliformes; family Mugilidae; genus Mugil; species Mugil cephalus. Next base: position 26,024,727 of record NC_061771.1, read on the forward strand.
ATGTATATATAAAATGAATGAATGTCAATGGGGTTTTAGCGTTTTTTGTTTGTTTTTTTCCATTCATTTTTGCAGCTATTGTGTTTCGTCCGATTATATAATTATTATCCCCTAGACTGGCATTGAAAGCGAAAGCAACATATAAACCTCTTCTAATGCCAGTGATTTGCAGAGAGATTTGTTGGCTTAAGTCTCAGATTCCTTCACGGATCTTCGTTTGTTGGTTATAAGCCTTTATCTGTGTGACCTGTCTGCCTGACTGGGACACAGCAGAAGGATAATAAGTAGGTGTGACTCTTTCATGAGGCCTTTCAGAACCCACAAGTTTAATGTAATAGCAGGCGGCTGAGTGCTTTAGTTAGACAGACTAGTTTTACTTTGTGGTTCCTTTGTTTGAAGCGTAGGCGTTTGTGAACGGACTGAATGGTTTTGGACTTCTTATTTTTTTTTTTGTTATTTCCTATAAATAGAAAATGTGAAGACTAAACCGAGGTGAAGGGTTGGTTTCTGTTTCTGCCTGCGTTGTGCGTTCAGTCTTTATTTAATCTTGAATTCTGCTATTTTAATTAGCTGTAGAGCAGTAAATGGATACAGTAAATAGATTTTTTTTTTTTTTTTACAGATCTAATTAATGTTTCTCTTCCAGGTGATAGCAATAGTGATGGACATTCTCACGGACGTGCACATCCTGCAGGACCTGATGGACGCAGCTTCTCGCCGATCTGTGGCAGTTTACATTTTGCTGGATGAGCCAGGTGTGCCGCACTTCCTGGATATGTGCTCCAGGCTGCAGATCGGCGCACAACACCTCCGGGTAAGAGTGCTCTTTTACGTAGGAATTTAAGGGCGGATGCAAATTCAGTTAAAAGCTGTCAGGTGTGCTCCTGTCACTTTCACCGTCACCCATAGTTTCTGTTCTGGTTGAATTTGTGCAACGCTCCTTCTATCACACAACAAGTAAAAGAGGAAGCTTTGCATCCGTCTCCTGGTGACAAACATCCCCCTAACTCATAGATGTCAAACTCAGGTCCAAATCTGGCCCACGGACTGATTATGAAGATAATATCAACCAATACTGTTAATCCCAGTGATCTTTGCTTGTGCGTTTCCCCGTCAATCAAGACCAGCAACCTCATGCTACCAATCACTTTGGGAAAATTTAAGCCAAACCCCTCCCCAAAAATGTCCAAGCGAAAGATGGAGCACAGGAGCTTTCAAGACGGATAAGAAGCAGATTATCTGTTCATGAATGTAAAGGGCAGACCTGTTTGTCTTGTGTGCAGAGCCAATGCGGCTGTAACGTGGCTGGAACAATATAACGTAGGTTTCTCATGCATTTATAATATTAAGCTTTGCTTGCTCCAGATTTTCGATTTTTCAATAAATATCGAGTCTGGCCTGCGACTTGGTCCCAGGTTTTCATTTTGGCCCACGGTGTATTGGAGTTTGACAGGTCTGCTCTAGCTGCCAACACCCTTTGCAATTTAGCTCCCTCTTGTGGTGAGGAAAGGTGCAGCACAAACAGAAGCCACATTTAGTCTCACTACTGCCAACAATACTTTAAAACAGTACATATTACTCATAAAGGGATTCTTGCAGACACAGTCACGGACAGGTATTTTACCTTTTATATTTCAGGGACCTGTGTCCTGCTCCTGAGAATGTTCTTCACTAAAGCTCTCACCTGGAAGAGAAACACATTTTAGCTTTAAAAATGCACGGCTGAAAAACTAAAAATAATGGCATGCACATTCAGTATTTGGGGGTTTGCATCCCACAAGGACACGGAGCCCTTGTAGGATATAGCCATAATTTTTTTATGAACTGGCTCGACGTGAGTTAAGTGGCAAAAACACTTTAAACTATTTATTACGAGCCTCAAACAAAATATGTGTGTGTGATGGGTGTAATTGAAAGGCACAAAAGCCTTAAACAAGCATACAGGCCTGGGAGAGAGAGATGAAGCCACTTAAGTAGGATTAGGTCCTATTTACTCAGGTCAGGTGTGTGCTGTTTCCTTCCCTACACAAACACACTGTGCACCTGCTGAGCTCTATGAACTGATTTTTATAGTCACAGTTTTAAAGTCACCTGTGCCTGTACAATTTCTCTTGCTGGACGTTGCTGTTGTTACTTCCTGTCCTTAACCCGCCCGTGTTCCTCTGTCATTGCAGAAAATCCGAACCAGGACCCTTCAGGGAATCGGCTTCAATTTATCCTCTGGCAAATTCCCTGGTTCACTCTGTAATAAATACATGCTGGTGGATGGAGACAAGATCATGTTTGGCTCCTACAGGTGAGTTTTGTGCCGCCTTTGACTCATGTTTTCAAAACAGAACATGTGGGCACTGATCAGCTAAAACATTGAAACCACTGTTGGAAGTGTATAATGATGATCATCTCATTACAGTGCAGCCTTTCTTCCTGGTATTTGTGTGGATGTTACTTAAGCACGCAACTAAACGTTGTTGCTGACCAGGTGTCCCCACCCTATAGCAACAATACTCCTGAACCACAGCAGCCACCCAGAGCAGGACAATGTGGCAATAAAAAAGAAAAATGGCCCAAAGGTATTGACCTGGCCTCCAAATTCCCTAGATCCCAAACTGATCAAGTGTCTGTAGTATGTGTTGGAACAAGCCTGATCCACAGACGCACCCTCTCTCAGCCCCCACCACTAATGTCCTGGTGCCAGACACCCTCAGAAGGCCAGAGTCTCTTCCTCAATAAGCCAGAACTGTTTGGGTGGTGCCTCCTTGTTTCCTGTCTGTCTCTCACTGTGCTTTCAGTTAAAAGCTGAAAATGCCCAAAAAAAAGAGACCTACACAGTATCAAGCGCTGGTTTTAATGTAGTGGCTGATTGCTGTGTGTTGAGGGTATTTGAAATATTATTGTTCATTAATTACTCAGTCTGTGTGGACGATATTTGGAAAATTCTGACTTTGACAACCAAAAAAAAGCTTTAGTTGAAGTTGAGCTGGTATTTGCTCACAAGCAAAAGTAGCGAATTAAAAAAAATAAGGGTTTGACCTGAAAAATTAAATGTCAGGGTATCACAGATCCCAAATAATGGCTGTAAATGTCAAGTCTACAGAAAAGTGAACAGGGTTCACTGTTAAGCCCCTTAAAATTCATGTCATTTTCGCTTAAAATGCATAAAAAAAGGATTAAACAAAGTATATTTAAAGATTTTCTCGAACCACGTGGAGTACAGGCAATGATATCAGTGCTACTGGCACTGAGTAATAGGAATACACTGAAAAAGAAGGATTTTATGTCCACCTGTTATCCATTTTCACTAATATTTGCCTTCGTAGCTACGCACGTTGAGTGCTGCGTTACTCTAAGTACACATGCCCACTAGGGCGTTATGACCAAAATTCTGACTTGTATCAATGAAAACAATGGCTAAGCAATAAAGATCGAAGTATTGAACTTCATTCTTGTTCTCTACCTTGTCTGTCCAAGTTTCTCCTGGTGTACATCTCGTATGGACCGAAACATGATCACGGTAATGACGGGACAGGTCGTCGACTTCTTCGACCGGGACTTCCGTGAGCTTTATGCCATCTCTCAGAAGCTGAACCTCTACAAGGAGTTCCACGTTACCGCGCCCACTGCTGCCCCCCCGGTTCTCTCCAAAGTGGGCTCCAAACGCCCCGCGTTGCCAGCAACCACGTCCCGCTTCCAGGTGACCTTAGGGGATTCACGGAAAGCTGACATCCAGGTGCCCGCTCACAAATACAACAACCCCAAATACTTGCTGGCGTTTGCGGATGTTCCACGTCCGTCAGGGTCTCTGCAGGAGAAAGGACCTAACAGGGGTTTGGTTATGGCTGACCTGCTAGAGGGACCACGACAGGCCAGCAGCGTGACGATGGACCGGTCAAATCCACTGCCCTCAGAGGCCTCAAATGAAAGCTTTAGGAGACACAACGGCATCACGCAGGAGAAAAAGGGATGGGCCGCATTAAAGCAGAGGCTCTCCAAGAGGAAACCTTCCACTAAGCCTTCTGTTAAAATCAGCGCGAACACTGTACCCAAAGAAACGAAACAGACTGAGAATGAGGATAGTTCTGAGGTGACTGTCATAACACCAGCCAAACCGAGTAAGAAGCAGTCTAAAAGGAAATCTACACCACAGCAATCTGTCAGCACTGTACTGGACAATGAGAGTAAGTCAAACACATTGAGAACATATTGTACGTAAGTGCTAAATGATTTAATCCAGTGGTTCCTAACATGTTCTTGAGAAAAGGTGAGAGGTAACGTTGGAGTTGCCATAGGACATAGGTCTTCAACAGGGGGTCCGTGGATGTACTGCTGAGGGGGGTAAATGTCTTACACATTAACATGAATCCAACATATTTTAGTAACGGGATAAATGGAGGCAGAACGCTATCTTTCAATCAGCTACAGTGGCTGGGAGATGCAAATCAACACTACAAAAATGTGAAACACTCTTACAAAGTTTGAGACAAATTCACATTTTAGCAAAACAAATTAACAAGACACAAAACGCTTTTCACAAATGGAGAAACAAATTTACAAATGTCACCATAAGGGGGTGTACCAACTCTGAGGTGGAAACGGAAGTCATAACGGGAACAGCCAATGCGAGTTGCAGTTGTCGTTGACAGTGACCTCGTATATCCTGTTTTGAGGGCAACATAAGAGCCACTTGACACAGTTTTGTTTTTCGTTGTGGTCGGCCTTTAGAGTTTTTAAATGGCAGGGACCAGATTGACAGGGGGGGCCATCTCAACAGTTGGATTATGTTAAACAGTGTTAAAAGCAGCGTAGCACTCTCTATCTGAATATATGTCAGTGAACGTTAGCGGCTGCTAACGAAGCTAACCAATAGCGCTATTCACGTTCATTGACATACTTCATAATTTATATCTATAATTTGCACTAGATCAAGTTTAATATAGATCACATATAATAGGGGCATATAATACGGGCTCCCTATTTAATCTCTCCAATTGTTTGGGGGTTATGTTAAAGAAACGAGAATTTTCTGTCATCTTGTAAAACTACTCCTTATACTATTACAAGTTGGCTTCGTCAGAACCGGTAGAACCTGAGGGTCCAACTAGTGGTTGCACAGACTAGTCAGTTTGTCGACTTCCACGATTTAAACATGTTGACTAGTCATGCTAGCAGAGGAATTGTTCAAATCCTCGACAGAAATCAGTTAACAATTTCACCAAACGCTTGGCTCTTTAGCTGCAGTACATGGAGAAAACTTCAGAGACACACTGCGTTTTTTTTTTTTGTTTGCTTTGTTTTTAAAGGAATGGCTTCTTTATCCCATCTTACAACACAGTTTGGACTGCCATTAAATACTATTGATGGTGCTGCGTTGCTGCCTGTTTTTATACAGGCTATACATATCTGCAGCTCACAGCGCGTAGCACATGAGCTGTCTGTTGTCAGCGTGTATTCAGGTCAAGAGTATAGTAGATTTCACTGTTGAAAAGCATTACTTTCAGCTGTATTTTTACTGGTGACGTCATCGGAGACTACTCTGTGTCACCTTGACTTTCATCACAAACGGATGTAGCGCAACCCCAAGGACCCACTACAAAAGATCTGGAAACACTGAGCAAAATTCAGTTTTAAAACATTATTTTTAGATCTTGAAATGTCACCAAATGTCTCCCCCCACCAATTACTTTGTGTAACAGTGTGGTTGTTATGTCTTGTTTTTGTACCCTTTATTTATTGACTGATTTACTCCCTTTTCTCTCAGGTGTCAAGAGCCGCCCTCGAGGGAAAGCGTGCAAAATCTCCTGAGCTGAACACAGTTTGGATTACAAAATGACTTCCTTAACACCGACGTCACAGTTGGTTGTGAAATATTGCCGGTGTTGTGCATCCGGCTCCTACTGTGACAGAGAGACATTACATTGATAATTTTATGCTCTGTGCCAAATGTAAAGTGAAAGTATTGTGTAATATTCTGTGACCAAAATGTGACATTAAACTCACACGGAGATGTGAAGTGAATGACGTTGTTCAACTTGCTACATGCTGCATGTCAAGGGGTGCGGGGTTAATAAGGCAACAGGTGAAATGTCAGTTCTTGAAGATGATGCTCTGGAAGCAGGACAACTGGTCGTGGGGGAAAACAATGGTGGCTATGGGTCAGAGCATCTGCAACATTTGGTCTATTCGGATGTGGTCTGGTTAGGACCAACTAACAAGGTTGACCAGGGAAGTGACGACCAAGGCCCACCGTGAGGAGCAAAGACTTTCCTCTCGTGGTCTTATAACCCACAGAGGAGCTTCTGCTGCAGACATCAATTCACAGTGTTGGTTCTTTTTTTTTTTCTTTCTGTGGTGGTGCTTGGCCTGGTGTTGGTTTGTCTTTTACTCAGGGGAGAGCTGGACTACAGAAGCAGGTGGCAGCAGTGTGACACTCTGGGCAATCTTCTGGGGAATTTATGCGGACGTTTAACATTGTTGCAGGCTAAATACATCCTTTCAGTGACCTGGCAACAGCCTGTTTCGGCACCAAAAGGAAACTGGTTACGAGAACGAATTCATCTTGCAAGTTTCAAGACGTCAAAGCTCCACTGTTAATGGACTTCCTCTCCACAAAGTGTACGAAGTGAACAGTAAGAGGCAAGGCAGTGTCAGTGTTGTGGCTGCTTGGTTTGTGTGTTTCCCTGGTGATGACTTGTCTGACGCTTCGGGTTCTTCCCTGCTGAACTCTACCTGCAAGCTGAACAAAATGTCTCTGGCTGTTGAAAGAAGATTGTCATCTGTTTGTCTGTGTTTGTAAGAACCAGAGGAAGGTGTAGTAGGTCATGTTTTTCTTTGACATGACCCACTACATGCGCCTAGGATTTCTCTTTTGACACTGGACGCCTAAAGCAAAAGCGGGTGAATAAACATCAACTTCTGTTTAGACAAGTTAGTCATTGTGTGCTATTGGGTTTGTACAGTAAATGTTACTGTTTGATTCACATATAAATTATGACACATTCTGGTCTTGAAATTGTCTTGTAAAGGTGCAGCAGAGATTTATTTTTCAAATGTTTGGATTTTTGTGCAATGTATAAACAGACTTATTTCTCAGGTTTGGACAAAGGAGTATCCAAATATCAAAGTCATGTCACCAACAGTCCCAGAGCTGCTTCATCAACCTTCAACTCAGTCATACAATAAACTGTTTTCTGCATCCAGAAACACATCTGATAGTTCCCTGGGCTCCCTCTTAACTTTAAATGGCAGTGGTGGGATTTGAACCCACGCCTCCTGAGAGACTGGAGCCTTAATCCAGCGCCTTAGACCACTCGGCCACACTACCTCCAATACCATCCAGCTACAAAATTTACTAGAAAATGGTAAGAGAAATTGTGTCATTTTTGTGTCACAATGGTGTGTGGGTTTTAGCCTCACAAATCAAGACCGTTTGGGGTTGGATTCCACTGGCCGACTGGGGCCTTTCTGTCTTCCTCCCACCACCCGAAGACGTGCTCATTAGGTTCACTGGTGATTCTAAATTTGGCCGCAGATGTGGAGGAGTGTGAATCTCTCGTCTCGCCGTGTGAGACCACGATAGACTCGAAGGCCTGTGTACCCTGCCTCCACCCGAGGACGGTTGTATGCTGGTCGGACGTGGACACTTCATTTGTTGCCCAAAAAAACAGTAAAACAGTAAAAAATGAAGGAGTGTCAGCCCAAAAAAAAAACAACAAAAAAAACACAGTAATACGGTAAAAAAAAAAAACGTATGAAGGAGTGTCCGAAAAAACAACATGGATTGAATGAGAGAAGGCCTAGGTGTAGGTGGTGTGAAATCCTGTGTAAGGCCTTAGCGCAGGGGTGTCAAACGCATTTCAGTTTGGGCACCACATACAGTCCAGTGAGATAATAACATTGTGATCGCGAATGAATGACAACTCAAGATATTTTCCAGTTGCGTTAATGCAAACAAAAGCAAGTAAATTAGGAAAATGCTTATATTTAATAAACTTTCCTTCGTTTCTTAAGACAATTAAGTGGAATTTGGGCACATTGGCGTTTGCTGTTTAGTCCTTCTGTCCACTTCTCTTACTGCAGCAGTGGACAAATCAGTCTTCTATGAGATTTCCGCATGGAAATTCATGCCGAGGGCCGGATTCGATCCCCGGTGCTGCGCCTTAGCACGTGAGCCATCACTTTGAGTGAGCTCTCCTCATGCTGCATTTCGGCGACTAAACCCCGGCTGCACTTTGCAAAGCCGGCCGCTAGCTGCCCCTCTGCTTCTCTTTTCTGGCTGTTTACCCGCTGCTCAGATGTCAGAGAGAGGAAGCAGGGGCCTGATGGGAACTGAGGGCTGAGTTGAGGGTGTTGGTGTGACAAAGGGGAGGTTTTGCGAGTGGGATGTGGTGCAGTTGCGAAACAGGAAGCCAGAGCTGCAGCAGGAAGAGGTGTTCTCGCACTAATTTATAGACTAATTTTACTGACAGGCATTTATTTCCTGTGACACCCTCCTCTTAATGTTCACCCTGAGATGCTGCGATGAACTGATTTCACAGAACACTTGCACAGGTGTAATTAAAAAAAAAACAATCCGAGCTGAGGCACCCGCATTGCATTGTTGACAACCTGCCCCACAGAATCGAAATCAAGAGGCCTCGTGTGAGTGCGGCTGTGTCACGGCGGATTTCCAAACTCAAGCCAAAGAGGTTTTCATTGTCATTTCGAACACACACAGCAGGTGCAGCGAGGTGAGAGGACGTTCGCACGGGACGACAGAGCCGCTTGAAAACACACGGGACTGAGTATAAAGTGCAAACGGTGCAAACAGCGCAGGCAGCAGTGGCAGCAGCGCAAGAATGAGACACCCTGCAGAGGCAAACGACACAATACAGATGATGCAAAAGACTTTGGAGACAGCGCGCCTATAATTACACAATGAAACAAGCTGCAGGTGAATTAACGCAGCTTAAAACATACAAAGGGAATCCACCAGTAAGAAGAGGAAGAGTCCAAAGTTTTAGGAGATTCAAAACAAAGTACACAGAGCATTAGGATAATAAATACAGAACGTAAAGTCAATTGTGATGTGTTAAAAATTAAAAATTAAAAAAAGTGCAATGCAGTCAACATCGATCACATCTAATAATTACGTTTTTTTTTTTACAGTTAATACGTTTTCATTCAATCAATAAGTTTTACTGCATGGATTCCACCTGAGGATGTTATTCGTCTGCGTTTGACCCATGCATTCATTCATTCACAGCAGTTTGGGGTTTGGGCGCCTTCAGTCTACGGATGCAGGTGACGCCAACCTTTAAACCTTCATGTCCCAAAGGTGCTACTCTAACTACTGCTCCACATCTGTCTGGGCTGCCCCCTCAGATCGCTGCGAGCCAGACGTGCAGCCACAAAAGTTAGATTTAGATCAGTTTTATACTCAAATGACCAAATTCACATCTGCTGGAAAGTCGTGTTTATCATTCAAAAAAAACTTAGCCACACAGAGAACCGCCTGCTCGTGGTGTTTACTTTACATACGCGGAAATTTGTCGAAGAGGATGTGCACGGCCTGTGTTGATTTGACTAAGGAGCTATTATAAGGCTCCTTCCGTTTGTGATATCACGCCGAACCGCAAATGCGGTAAAGGTGTTTCACCCCAGAGGTACACGCAAGGATTCGAACCGATCGTGTCAACACGCGAACGCACACACTCACACAGGGAGGTAGTAAATATGAGGAAGTGGGGTGTGGCCGGATGGCTTCAGAGTGCATTCAGCTGAAAACACAGCTGTCGATTCGCTCCTTGAACCTTAAAAACAGGATCCAGCCTCTACGTGTGAACAAGAGTTGTTTTTTTTTTTTTTTTATTAAATAATTATTCGCGAATCACATGAGAAATACGACATTTACAGTGAGATCATCTATAAGGTACGGTCTGCGGTAGTTACAGTGTAATCGTTACAGTTTATAATAAAGTCACAATAAGGAGGATTCAATGTACATTGCACATATTGCACTGTGCTTTCCACTAAGTGAAATTCAAAAATGTCACTTTATAAAGTACAAACAACTGAAAGACAATATATTTTCTGAGACATATGTACATAAACGTCAACCATACATGACACTCAACGTGACGGAGCTGACGGTCGCCCTCTGGACACGTGTGAAGCCGGTTAGCATTTCCTTGTTTGTCAGTGTCCATTTTCGAGCCTTATGAGAACAGTCACGAAGCCGTGAAAGGAGTACGCGCCTTTTTTTTGTTGTTTTTTTTTTTTTTTGTAGCATTCAGCTGAGCCATCACAAGCTTCATTTATCTTCCTGAGCTGAGAGAAGAAAGTGCACAAATAAACAGCCACTGCAGAAACATGTAAACAGCCCACAATATGTTAAAGGCTTCTGAGGCTTGAGGCTGAGGGCAACAGAAATGAGTCACTGGCTTTTTCGGTGTTGGCACCGTGTTTTTCTCAGCCCGTGAAAAGAGAAGTGGAAAGAGAAGTCCTCCTTTTAGAAAAGGCGACCCCCCCCCTCCCCGCCAGCGCGTGTCTCTGTCCGGGTCTCTGGGGGCCTCCTCACTTGGTTGTGTTGCAGGAAGTCAAAGACAACTTAAAGAGGCGGCAGAACCCCACGGTTGTGCAGTAGCTTTGGAGTCCGCGTGGCAGAGCGCCGCACTGCTCAGTCCTGAGGGGTCTGGTTTATCACCTTCTTCTTACGCACCGAGACCAAGTCGTAGAAGGGGTCCTTGGTGATGCTCGCCCTGTTTGAAGTAAAGATGTGTGTCATTAGGCTGCAAGAGCAATGTTTATGTTTTTTGTGTGCAGGTGTCTGATTGTGCATCTGCGTGTGCTTGTGTGGCCGGGTCTGTAGGTCTATTTATACGCTTTGTGGGCACCTCTTCTTTTTTTCTAATTTTACAGAGAATGTAGGTCAGGCAAAACCAGCCAAAGATGGCGGACACTATAGTGTTCACCTGGCAGCTTTTAGCATCTTATTGTTAAAGGATGTGTGTAATAGATTTATTTGCAGAGCCTTGGTAGTTTCCTCCCCTTTCAATAAGATATTTCACTCAACATGAAGTCCATCAAACCAAATGTAGCTTTGCAAAACCATTCACGAACCAGTTCTCCATTGCCCACTGCACTGGTTTTCATTTGGGGTTTTTGACTGAAACAGTAACATTATCGTCAACGTTTGACTGTTGGAGCCCTGAACCGTGTTCTCAGCGCTCACCCACCGTGTGTCTGCACTTCCTACAGTTTATCTCCTTTCAGTTCACTGTTGTGGCTTTTGCAGCCAGTAGTCTACTCCCTTAATGACTCTCAACACCATCAGTATCATTTCAAAAGATGAGTTTCGTAAAGTCATTGTGTGCGACATATACCCACCCGCCACAACACAAAACCACGGTCCAGTCATTGTGTAAGTCTCCCTTGTGCCTCCAAAACAGTTGGTACTGGTAGTAGTCATTGCTATGGGGTGGGGGTACCTGGTCTGGTCTAGGTGGTTGGTACCCGTCTAAGTAACATCCAAACCAATGAATGCCAGGGCCAAAAGTTTACGGGCAGAACACTGAATTTACTTCTCCTGTGAGTGGTCATAATGTTGTGGCTGATTGGTGCATCCAAGAGGCCAGTAGCAGGCAAATATATATTTATTCTCCCTGTATCTCAGAAGATGGTGGAGACCAAAAACAAAGCTAAAAGCGTAGTGATAACGTTTTACTCCCCGGAGGAATGTACGTGGACGTGTAAGACATGTATTTTGATGTGTTCTGTTTGTGTGTTTATGAAGATCTGCACGTTTGTGTGCATTCCTGCGTTGACCAACCTGATTGCCTCGATCCAGGAGTCTCTCTCTTCGGCGCTGGCGGCGCAGATGGTGTAGGACTGGTGCTTCCCTTCCACCACCCTGCCGTCGGTCTCCGTTTTACACGCTTTGATCTTCTGCCCTCGGCTGTTGGGGTTGTACAGCTCCAGACAGTACTAGACGACACCAGACATCGGCGTGACACTCGGTTCACCGAAACACGTTTACAGGTGACGCAGCTGACTGGATCTTACTTACCGGTTTGCGAGGATATGGCACCTCTCGCACGCAGAGATTCTCTAGAGGGATGATGCCTCTGGGCTCCTTATCCTGCAGACAGATTAAAAAGAAGTGGGGTGAGTCAGGTGATGTACCCAGAGGATAGGAAGAAGGAAGAGCTGAGAATAAAAATGCCACTGGTGTCAACAACAACAACAACAAAAAAAAAAGGGAAGCAGAAGGGATACGGCGTCATGGCACGGAATATTACAATCCTTACAATCCAAACCTTTACTGCACATGAAAACGCATGTTGCTTTTCAAGGTCCAAGTAATGTCATGTGCACTCACTGAGGTTGTGATCATGCATTTTCGAGATTAAAAAGCCATTAAGCTACAGTGTTGCTTAATGTTGCAGAATACAGCATATCAGATGCAGAAGCCCAGTCATGCGGTATGATTATCACCTAGTGCATGGTAGGGCTCGTCAATACCTAAATTCTCATTTAATATGTTGAAATGTTGAAGTGTTTACATTATCCCCACTTGACCCTTTCTTAGCCTTAGGATTGGTCTGCTCCAACCCTTTGTGACGTCCTGTGTTACTGTTGCTTGGTATGCATTCCCATAGTGTTTAAAACCTTAGCTAGCATTAATTGTTAATTTAACATAATTGTGCTTATTTCCGAATTTGAAATTTGTACAGTGTGGGTTCTGTATTGTCCACCAATATTAGCTTCTTTGCTACCACTCCCCTCCATGTTACCTTTAGACTCTATAATATATCAAGATCTTCAATGGAATCCTGAGGGACTGGACCCGTGCATGGCTACCGTTTGCCTAGCCTAACAAAAACTAGCACAGGAAGTTGGCTACCGGTTACCTATGATACTGTTGGTAGGATGGACAAACAATACCATGCATGGGTCCAGTCTCATAAAAACAAGTTTAAAAACTGTAGACTTAGTTAGCATTAACACCCATAATTTGAAAAAACTTCAGTCGACATATTTTGGGTACTGTAGTGAAACTGGTGAAGGAACTAGTACATTTTAATGTCGGCTAATATTAGCATGGTTGCTACCAATTCCCGTCTCCCTTTCATGTTACCACTAAACTCTATCATTACAGGTTTTCAAAGGCGTTTTATGGGAATGAACCTCTACATGGCTGCTGTTTGTCTAACCTAGCAAAAATAATACAGTAAATTGGGACAAAAGATTGGATCACCTGCATGATAGAGCTCATAAACCTTTGTCAATTCCAGGCTTCCTGAGTTACTGTTGCTAGGTTAGAGAAACACTACCATGCAGAGGTCCATTCCCATAGAAAAAAATGATTAAAGCACTGAAAGGCATAATTGTGTTTCTTTAAAAAACTGAAATATGTACAGTCAAGTCATGAAAACTGAAAAAAAGGTAATTTTTAATGTCTTCCAATATTAGCATGATTGTTAGCCCTAGCTGACACTCCATGTTCCATTTAAACTCTATAATTACAGGTTTTCAGTGGTATCCTAAGGGAATAAAACCCCACATGGCTACTGTTGGTCTAACTAAAACACTAACATAGGAGGTTGGGATTGACAAAGGGTAGGAGCCATGTGGAGAATTTATCTGAAAAGCCTGAACCGCTGACAGATGAAATCAGAAATTATCCCAACAAATGACCACAACAGGAAGTTGTGTGTTTGAGGCATTGATATTTTGTTGTTGTTGTTGACTAAAATGAATGCAGGGACTTTTGTATGAGGGTTGCTCTTGGAGACTTACAGTGGTGAACTCAAAGTAATACAGGCAGTTGTCAGTCAGAATGAACCATCGCCTCTTCCACGTCTTAACCCGTCCTCCTGAAACAGAGACGAAAGACAAAAGTGTCACAACCTTCCACGGCAATTGTGTCACTCGCAAGCAACCACATAAGACGATCTTCCAATATTGGGTCATTTTATCAGCGCTTCCTCTGTACTTTCCTGTTTTTCACCTTATGTGGCAGCTTATTTATTATGTAGCATAAACCACACTTAACCCCGTGAATGTCTTATATGCAAAACCTTCATTTCGGGGAAATGTCTGAGAGACATTTTTTACCGAGTTTAAGGAGCCACCCTTCTCGGTCGGGGTTGAAGAAGGTGTGAGTCAGATCGTTCCCGTCATCCTCTGGGATTTTGAAAGGCTCGTTGCGTATGCTTTCATAAAGTTTCTGAGAGGGAGAGAAGGCGAAATGATTAAATATACAAAAAATGTTCTGCAATTAAATTATTTTATTGGTAACTGTGAGCCAGTTTGGTGGCGATGCCTTTGTTATTTGCACATCCACCTCCCTTCATTCAAACTGAGACACCATTATTAGGTGTTGTCAGTGACAGTGGGCTGAGTTCGCACATTTTCTTCATCAAACACTATCAACGCCCCTTTTTGGGGCAGTTTAATGTCACAGTTTAACCTATTATTAGTTTCTCTAGAAACAAGAACAATCTGGAATTTTTTTGTGTATACGTTTCAGATGCTGTGGTGATAATGGCGACTTCATATTTGAGTCTTTAAAATGACCAATTTAAACAAAACCGCACCGCAGTGGCACAGCTTTAATACTCTAGTATTTATTATAATATTACTATTCTATTAACACACATGTATATATATATAATATATATATATATATATATATATAATATATATATATATATATATATATATATATATATATATATTATATATATTGTGACGACCCCTGTTGTGGGCGTCTAAATTGTGCATATATATATATATATAATGATCACCATTATGCTTCCTTCAAGTCTTAATATTCACCCACACATGTGTTATTGCTGTTTTTCTTTTTTCTTTTTTTATAAAGCATTATCTGTGTCTCATTATATCATTTTTTTTTTCTTTTTCCAACATCAGCTTTTCAAAGAACAGTAAGCCAGCGTGAGCATGCTCCTTCGTGACAATGAACACCGACACTGAGTCAGTCCCAGATAAACGCTACAGACGTGCTGCCATAAATACTCCCAGTACCAAATGTAACTTGCAGCTGGAAACAGTCTCCTGAACAGTCTACTCGCTTTTGGAAAATGACTGGTTCAATCCACCATGCCTAACAGTCTTAGGAAAACATTTAGCCTTTTTAAAAGGCTAAAAAGTTTTCATATCTTGTGCTGTACATAATTGGGCTTCAGGCCAAGTGTAAATTTAAGTGTGAAACTAACACGTTGCTGGTTTTGGTCTTTTTGTTCATCCTTAATCCCATTTTTTTATGTTAATTTTTTTTTGAAGTGCTATATAAATACAGTTTGACTGACTGATTGATTGATAAAAATCCTTATGCTTCTCTGAAAAATTAATTTTTTTTTAACTTGTTTGTGAAAGTGACATATAGTATGCTGAAATGTATGGATTTTCATTTTGCGTGTGCGTACAGTAGGAGGGTTAATGTTTAGATTCTTACGATAAGTATGTGATAAGTTTTACTATAGCTAGGAGCTATGTTACCAATGAAGCTAGTGAATAGTTTGCAAACTGTGATTGGCTGGAATCCCTCACCGAGAGCAGATCGTTAGGTAGGTCCTCTCCGTTGTTGATGCCTCTGTTCATGGAGATGAAACGCTCCAGGGTGGTCTTGTCCTTCACGTTGGGGTTGTGGAGGCTGGTGTTCAACATGATGATGGCAAAAGACAGGATGTAGCACGTGTCTGGTGTTGGGAGAATAAAGAGAATAAGAGGAAGCACAAACCAACCATTCCCATGGAGACTTCTGGTGACGTAAAAGAAAAAAAAAATGAACTGACAAAGATGAGCTAAAAAGAAGAAACGAGAGCAAAGAGCACAGCTGATGCGGTCACACACACACAAACACAAAGGAAAGACATGAAGAAGAGGAGTGTGAGTTTGGTGAAGCTAACCAGTTGACTGGAAGACGTGAGCGTTGCAGTCACAGTAGCGCGTGGCGAAGGCCTCCATCATACGGTCGATCTTCTGAGCCTCACCAGGCAGACGGAAACTCCACAGAAACTGTCTGTCACATACAAACCACAGTAACATAAGACCACTGCGTGCAACCCATGCACATTGTATATTTAGCTACCACATCCTTGTATTTATTTGGACGCTTGGAAAACATGTGATCGGCCAGCGGAGTCCTATTTTCTGTGAACTCGTGAACTTTTCCCGGAATTTGTAAGAGGCTGTATAACGGCGCTCGTGCCATCAACCTTAGGCTAAAATCCTCACAGAACCGATGCTAGCAACTTTTATGTGAAGCAGCAGTGATATTTACCCTGCCCCACAGTCTTACTTTAGCATAATAGCCTCCGGTTCTGTCTCAGGTCTCTTCCCTCCTGCAATGACTCACTCTCGGCACCCAGAGTGTGTGGCGCAGACTTTCTGATATAAATTTGTAACCACGGCAAGATAGCATCACTCTGACGCCAACGGTGTTGTCTCAGGCGGAAACCACAACAAATATGAAGCTGTCCTCGTCTCCTTTACATCTTTTACATGTCTGACTTGTAGAGCACTCTTGTTTTGTGTCTCATTGTCGTGTATTTCCATATCGTGTAGGTCTCCCTTGGGCCTCCAAAACAGTTGTGACTCATTGGAGAATGGACATGGGGCTTCTGAGGGTGACAGTCAGTGGGGGGGGGGGGGGGGGCTTTGAGTCCTATGGGTTGAGGGGAGGGGCCTCTGTGGATCATCCCACAGACACATGATCAGTTTGGGATCTAGTGAATTTGGAGACCAGGTCGACACCTGAAGTTCCTAAGTTGTTCCTGCATCCTGCTGGGGATGGCTGCTACCACCAAGGAGTGTCGTTGCTATGTGGTGGGGGTGTCTGGTCTGGGCCAGGTAGGTGGTACATGTCTAATGTTATTCGCTTCTGCTGTCAGTGGTTTTCATGTTGTGGCTGATCAGTGTAGACCTACAAATATATTTTATCTTGGTAATTCATCTGTCCTCCACTGTACCGTGGTAAAACGTATATGTATATATCTACCTGACACCAAAGAGCTGCTCATAAATAGCACATGTCCTCGCATGCATTTTTTTTTTTTTTTTAAATCACAAGCAAAGTGAACGTAATGAAGGCTGAAGGATGGGGTACGCGGTCTTACAACAACATCACACGGCACGAAGTAACAAAACAAAACCCACAAAATGCGTCCTGACAGCACGCGAAATGAGTTGTTACCAGTAACACAAGTCTGTCGGTCTCCACCACAGGTAGAAGCGCCTATAACTTTCCACAGCTGCAGACACTGAATGAGCACCAGCCCCCCTCTCACACCACAGTTTGCGGAAACTCACCACAGGTAGGTAGGTTGCTGGTAATTTGTACAATCGGTATTCAGAAAATCTGGCCTGATCACATGGTCACGTTGTACTACCAGATAGTGGTAAGGCACGATCGTGACGTTATCAATGTAAAGACTCCCTGTTTTCTTATTAAGTGCTAGAATCCCTACATGCGACAGTTTCAGTGTACAACTTTAGATTGAGCTGTGTTTCCGGTGTAAAATAAGGTTTTGCTCGTAAAACGCGACCATGTCATGCTTTTTTTTGTCATCTCTACATAAAACAAGTGCCAATATTGCCATGAGGTGAAGACAAAGATCTGACCTGAGGGCCTGCACCAGGTTGAGATCGGAGAACTCGTGCAGCTCCACAAAAGCCTTCAGGGTCTGGAGGTGGAGCTCCTCTCTGCGGGGGTGGAGGTTGCAGACGAATGAAACCGAAGAACCACTTGCACTTTTTTTCGAATTGAAACCGCACTAATCTTGCTACTTATCACTTCACCTCCTTGCTTTTTCTTCCTTGTCTCTCCCTGTCTTCCTTTCTCATCTTAGCGTCAATATTCATTTTTGTTTCCTTCCACTCACCTTTCTCCAAGGAATTCTCCAATGGCTGTCTTATTCAGTCCTTCCTCCTTGTAGAGGAACTCTGCGATGGACTGAGCTCCTCCGTCCAGGAGCTTGTTCTCCACCAAGAAACTGATGCCCTGCACGCAAACAGATTGTTGAGCTTTGTTTTTTGTTTTTTTTTGGTTTCACAGGCCATTTTATATTTTTGTCTATCAATTTACACATGTAGCTAAAACGCTTCCGTTTTATGACATAGCTTTTAGATACTTTAACATTAGCACGCAGATGTCTGCAGTAGCGAAAATGTGTTTAGTTTCATGATGATCTCATTTCCAATTGGTAAGCCAGAGCGAGCTTGCAGCTTCTGTAATTCCAATTCCTTAAATTCAAATTTCTATTCCTCTTTCTGCTCCACCTCAGAGCTTAGGGAGGAAAAGGATCTCTAAAAATATATCACATTTATACACACACACAACATTTATATTCTACAACCCTTGCTCCATATTTGTTGTAACCTGGCGGTGCTGGCATGAAGGGAATTTACCATGAAGTAACATCCGAACAGCGACTTATCTGCGAGTTATCTCAAAACTAAATTAGTCCACTTCCAAACAACCACCGCCATGGCAACGCCATTTTGTTGCTTTTGTCTTTGTTGTTGCATACATTCAGGCTCTCAACGTTGATAAGCTTAACCTAACAGCAGAGAAAAAAAAACCCACAGAGAGTGGTGTGAGCCCTGCATCAGTGTCAGTTCTCAGGCTTCGGTGCGAGAGGAAGTCCACACACGGCTGCAGCTCGCTGAAGGCTGTCAGCAGAAAAAGCTCAGCTGGCGATACGTAATAAGTTTCTTTGAAAACGGTCAAGAATAGAATCGGGTCATATCTAACTTAGACTTGTGCTGAGCAGAGTATTTTAACACCCTGCTGGTATTCGTGTCTCGACACGCACACAAACTTCAAAGCTCACCTTTTTGGGGTCCATGTTGAATTTCTTCTTCCCATTTGAGAACTGTTTGCTCTTCTCTATGGTCTTGCTGAAAAGAAGAGAGACGAGCACATTGTGAATTATTTGCGGGCCAAGAAGCAGCTTTGGGACTGTGAGGTCACCGCCTTGATTCCCTTCACATCTTTGGTTGAGGTGCTTTGGGCAAGCACTGAACCCCCACCCACCCTCAAACAGGCCCCAAACAGGCGCCTTGCTCGGCTGCACACGGCTCCGTGCACATGCATGAGTGCCAATTACAGCTGAATTTATTTTACCCACTGAAAATTTACATTGAATATAGTTCCCCAAATGTAAGAATGACTTTACCGTACCCGGTTCAAAAATGAATAACCACTAACAAAAAGTCTGTCGGCTTCTGGAGACGTGACAACCATTGAACTAGAATAAAAGGGAAACAACTATTGTACAGTCATGATCTGTGACTCTAATCAAAAGGGACACATCCTGTTAACATCTTACATCAGAATACACTCATCCACTGAATAACGTTTGTTTCGGACGTTTGTTTCGGACGTTTGTTTCGGACTTAATGGTTCCTCTACGGACTGGGCCTTTTTTGGTTTATCGGTGGAGTGCCATGCGGCAACTTCCGCCAACTTCGTGATAGATTATCTGCGGTAGGTCTGGAAAATGCGTTGGTTACACCCACCGCCTTGATCACATCTTCCAAACTTTCACATCTCACAAGTCATCCGAGTCCTAGAAGATAAGCGGCATGTGGGAGTTGACGCGCAAACAACACAGTGTGTCACAGCTACATTAGCCATGCTAATAGCACATTGTGATACAAACAGATAGAGAGATAAAGACTTTCTCGTGAATTTCCTTCATATAAAACACTGCAAAGTAGCCAGTGGCACATCCTAGCCTCTGGAGACCCCTCAGCAAAGACGTATCAGTGCTATCCCAGCAGTGCAAACTAGCTAAGCGTCAACCATGTACCACAAAAAAGTGGTATTTTCAATCGGATCAGTAGAACCAACAATATTTTGAAAGATCTTTTTTATATATATATATAGAGAGAGAGCTATTTCGATAAAATAAAACAGCAGATAATTAGGAAGGGTGCACACTCTGACTGGGAGACAATTATTGGAAAGCGGCCGTGAAACCGAAACCCGAAATGACATTTAAAGCGTCTATGCAGCTGGAGCATTCAGTGGGCGCCCTAAACAAGGCGAACGTGTATAAAAAGAAAATTCTGGTCGATGAGATACGAGTAGGGTTTCCCCCGCCCCGACCCAGTGAAACTTACTTTTCTTCTGCAGACTCGAAGCTGAGTATTTCCGCCATGACGGTGTCTATCTCCATCTTTAGCTTCTGGACAGGGCAGAAAAGTGAGAATCATTTGTATCATTGAAGAGTAAAAGAGTGTGTGTTGTCGCGGTATCTGACCAAGGGCCTTACCTGGATATCATCCAGGATGTCCTCCTTATACGTCTTGATGTTCTCGATCTCCATCTTCTCGTCGGCTGTGAAATCGGAGGAAACTGCACGAAACAAGGGAGCGAACACGTCAACCTTTTTTGTCAGGAATTCGAGTTCCACTTCTCGAACGACTTCCCTTGCATCAGCACATTTTTGTTTAAAATAATGACAACTTCAGCGTGAGTCACTGAGTGAGTTCAATTTGCAGCTCCGTAACGCTGCATAGCGATTCGATCATTTCCATATTCCCCTCATGTGTGCTGTATATTTACACCGCATAAAAGGAATTGAGGTTTCACTGGAAAACATGCGAGACAGGTGCTGTGGTTTTCTGGTGAATGGTATCTGCCACCACGGCGTATTAATACATTTCCTGAAAAGGTCACACATGCAACGGGTGCATGCAAATCCATGGAAGTCAAACATTAACCTCACCACTTTCACATTAAAGGAATTAATTGTGGAGAACACTTTTGGTCCCATCCACCACTGCATCGTGATGCTGCAGCAGCAATGAAGACTCGGTTCTTATTACTATCTTATCACAAAGTGTGAGACAGTTATGATGGTGAGATAAGCACTGTCTTTGGTTCTGAACTCACAGTTAGCATAGGTTTAAAATTTGAGTGAATGAACCTCATGCGTCTGAACCACCTTCCTAATATTGTGTAGGTCTCCCTCCAAAACAGTTGTGACTCATCAGAGAATGGACATGGACCTTGTGAGGGTGTCTTGTGGTGTCTGGTGACAGAATGATGTTAGTGGGTGGACGTGGTCTTTGGGTCCTATGGGTTGATGGGAGGGAGTGAATCATCCCACAGATACTTGATCAGTTTTTTATCTAGTAAACTTGGAGGCCAGGCCAGATTGTGAGATGCTCCTAAATCATTTCCGTGTGGCGGCTGCCATCAAGGAGTGTCGTTGCTATGGGGTGGAGATGTCCGATATGCTCTAGGCGGGTGGTGTATCTATGAGTTTCCCAGAAGAACACTGAATTGCCACTAAATGGTCAACGTCACTCTCTTTCTCCTGTGGTTTTAATATTGTGGCTGATCTGTGAATTTGCTCATTGCTTAAAAAAGAACGCGTGTCATACTTTGAGCTCACGTCTTCAGTGCGGACAGAGGTCACGAGGGCTTTAACAGCTCATATGAAGGACTACCAGGGATCCAAACGAGGTAAATTCCCCCGGCTTCACAATTTAGAGCAATTCAGATGTCCCACGCCTAAGCTGAGAACCAACGGATCAGTCACCTGAAAGCATGTATTCTGTAACTCTAGCTCTTATCTTGTCTTTAATAGAGAGCCGTCCACCCGGATATATTAGAAAATGACCACCATTCGTGGTTCCACCTGAAGCAACAACTCCGACGCCCCCGCCCCCCCGCTACGCAGCTCGATCGGATGCCAACCTTTGCAACCGTCTCGCAATCAACACTGACCTTCGAAAAGAACGTCATGCTCTTCGTTGTCGGCTTATTCAAGTTTCTCCTACTTCCCTACGCCTGTTTTCGTACCACATGTTGAACTTTGGAGAGAAGTAGGCTGATAAATTATCTGTATTTACCGTGAACCTTGGATTGTTCAGGATTCATCCCCATATGGAAAAAGAAAATTTTGAGAGTACAAAGTTGTCACATTAAAAACAAACAAAAAAATGCAAACACTTCCTCTACAGATATGAGAGATGTGCTTGCTGTTAATAATGTGACCACAGGACTTCCACTTCCCCACCCTTCCTTCACACATCTTGTGAAACGAAGCTGCTGACAGGCAACAACACTCATTCTCCATTTAATTTACGCTTTGGTTTTAACCTGAAACATACAACTAAAGGATTATTTCTTCTTATTTTATCTTAGCTAACTCAACAGAGTGACTTTAAATCCTGAGTGTTCGGACGGCCAGCGCCGACCAAACATAACTACTTCTCATAACTAACTTCTGTTTCTGTGTTATTATCAGTGATGTGCGGTCCTGACAAGGGTTCGAGCGTCTCTTCCCCGTTTAAGCCTGACACCGTGCCTCCTGTGCACTGCTCCGCCACAGGGTGCAGGTGGTGATAAGCGGCGTACTGAAAACTGCACATCACAGCTGCTACAACAAGCAGCTAGGGTGCAACTTAACATCAAATATGCACTGTTTTTCTAGACAAGATACACAAATCAGAAATATACATTTTGACAATTATGCATGTAAATGACAAAACACAGGACATATATATATATAATATCATAATTAATTCCCCTATATGTTTTTTTTTTTTGTTTTTTTGTTTTTTTTTTGATTGCATCAAATATCAGTTTTAGAACACAAAACTAAGCATAATAAAAAGTTGTTCCATCACTGCAAACATATAAAATTATAATATCTAACATCAATAAAAGGAGAGGATAGTAAAGCGAGACTCACCCATTTGGCAATTGGTCATTTATATCCAAGAAAGAAAAAGTAAAAAATAAAAACAACGTCAAAAGCCAGTTACGTACAGTCGGTTAAGGTATTAAGTTGTGCAGCTGCTTGGACTCACAGTGCAATTAACAGCTGAAGTGAGCTGATGCTCTCTTTTAAGCCCATCCTCTTCTAACATCTGTTGCAAAGGTCGAAGAGAGAGCTTTCAAAATAAAAGAGTGAAATCCCGTTATCACACACGGGCCAATCTATGTTTTTAATTTCCTTTTTGGGGGTGGGTTGAGTGGGTAATAATAATAATAATAATAATAATAATAATAATAATAATAATAATAATAATAAAGTAGACGTAAAACTTATAGTTTATAATAAATACAAAAAATATATATAAAATAAGAAAATGAGTATGAATAAAAAATGAATCTCAAATATACTGTATAGTGTTAGATTACAATAAAAACATATACAAACAATGTTATAAGTTTTGTCTTTGAATTGCAAAGTGCACCTTTTTAATTTGAAAGCAGCATCACTTCCCTTTCTGTGCCGTGCGGACCCGGGCTGACTTGACTCATGAAATGCATTCGCGGAAAAAGTTATGAGTTGGTAAATGTGTGGTTTCACAATTAGCGTCATGTCACAGCAACCACACTTACTGGGATTTTGCTGTAAGCTTACAGTACAAGTTACTGCGGCAACGTAACGAGTGAGGAACGAGTGAGGTGGCATTTTACAAATACAAGAATCTTAAAAGTGTCTTAATTTGATGTACCACAAAATACGAGAGTTTACAGTTTGTTTGTTTGTTTGTTTTTGTTTGCTTTTTACTGAAAACTAAAACTTTTCTTGCTTAACAAAGACTTAAATTTAACTAATGACGTGACATTTACTTAGAGTCGCTCCTAAGGCAAAAATGATTCTCAATCGCCCTCTAGTGGTGGCTAACGAGTATCACAGCTGTATTCATATTAGGGTGTGTTAATTTGCATACATTTCCGTTTAATGCCTGATGTAGATTTAAATTTAACTGCAATCTGGTCAAAACATCCTTTAGTTGGATAACTGCTCGAAGAGCTGCTCTAAAATGACAAAAAAAAAAAAAATTCTCAAACATCAGTTTGCATCGCTTTGCGTTTATGCAGTTTAAAATTGAACCCAGTACAGACAAAAATCTGATAGAAACTGCGAATATATGTCTCGGTTGTTATGTGCTTTTGTTGTGTTAACGTGGTGGGGGTTCATAAACCTGCCGACGCGATCACAGAAGCGGGATACGGTTCTCTTTTTTGGGTGGAAAAGAAGTCAGACGTGATATAAATTATTAAATTTAAAGTTGAAGGATGAAAGATTAAAAGGGACTGGGGTTAAAGTTAAGGTTGGTAATGATTAGTTTTAGGGTAACTGTCCAGGAAATTAATTTTCATTCAGTATTGTTTAAAAAAACAGCTTCTACATTTCAAAATTGAGCTAAAACCTTAACAGAAGTCTGTGCATGATTGCAAAAGTGCCAGTAAACAAAGGAGGAAGTTTCAAACACTGTCACAGTTGCTGCAACACCTCGCCCCCGCCTAGCCATCGCTCTTATGTTTTCGACATCAGTGGTCTTTGCTTTATTGTTATTGTGATTATTATTTTTTGACTTGTTCCGTTTGCACGGCTCGCCGGTTAGAAAAGGAGCAAAAAAAGAAAACAGGAAGGAGAGATGAGTTTGAAACTGAAGGGAGAGTGAGCAAGAAACAGCGAAGGGGAGGAGGAGGAGGTGAGGGAGCGAGGGAGGGAGGGAGGTGTGCAGCAATTTCCTGTAGCTGCGTTTACATCTGCGCCTCTCAACCTTCCCCTCCGAGTCTGTATCTGTCAGTGAGTGAAGAGCACGGGGCGAAGCTGAGCGGAACAGGATGCAGGCTATCAAATGTGTGGTCGTGGGAGATGGGTACGCCATTATTTTTTTTTTTTACTTACTACACTTAACTTGTTGCAACTTAAGCTGCCTTAAAGTCTTGAATCCCGGGGCTTGGGCTCGGCTGATGCACCGCGGGAAACATTTGGCCCGAGGCTCAGAATTTCGTCTGACGGGGTTCTGTTAACGGTCTGATCAACTTCCGCAGTGATGTGGCCGACTTCTGTGGCGAAAAGAGCTTCTAAATACTTCTGTGCTTTGTTTATGATTATTTTTTTTTACCAACTTGTTGGAGAAACTGTGCAACCATGTGACATGTAAATCTTTAGGTGTGTGTGTGTGTGTGTTTGGCGCTGCTGATTCGGGGTGAGGGCGCAGGATGAGCGTTGCAGGCCACAACATGCTGGAATATGCTTCAGAGAAGCAAAAAACTCAGAGCACGGACTCCTTCCTCTAGATAGAGATCATGAAATACAGAAATAGCAGTAAGGAAAAACACTGATTATAAGAAACTGATAGATTTAAGAAACAGGAAGGAGTTTTAAGAGGCACTGGGGCTGGGTTTAGCCAAAGCTTTCCCCTAACTACAATCTTCACTCTTTGGTGAATTTATTTTGTCCTAGTGTTGAAATGTGCTCTGTCATAAAAGGATTGGAAAATGTGTCATCTGCCATGTTAGAGAAGCTAACTTCTACATTTCCTTGAAGGTGGAGCTAAAGGTTGAAATGATGCTGGAAATTGCAATGCGGAAGTATCTGAGCTCTATCTCCAGGAGAATACGTATAACAGCGTAAAACTAGTCACAGGAGGCGCTCAGGTGCTGCGGCCCTGCACTTCCTTGAGTCTGCTGAAAACGCATTTCGGGCGAAGTCTGCGAGACAAAAGTTTTCGTCATTTAGCTAAGTTTCCCGTAAATCCGTGCGCGCGACAACAATCTCGCCTTGCAGCACTGGCTGGCAAATTAAGATGCTTAAAAACTGGTTTCTCAAGAAAAACAAGAGGAACAGACAAAGATTTGTAGCGCCTCTTTAAAATTGGTTAGGCTTTGGTCGTTTGGGGTAAAAGCTGGAGCGGGAGCAGCAAAGAGGGAGGAGGTCGGTGCAGATGGATGGGTCAACAAAACATTGGAGGTTTTGGTGACACTTGCTCATTTGCTCTCCCCTGACCTGAACCAAGTGTTTATAAGTTTTAATTTTCTTATACATGGTCTTGTGCACATTACTTTATGAACATCAGTGTCTAAATGGACGACTGTTCTTTAATTTGTCCCACATTAACAATAAAATACGAATACTACTTATGAACTATATACTGTATACGTGAAGATTGCTAGCATACAAAGGGTTACCCTACACTTGACTGACACATTCAAGCTATTATTAGACACAACCTCTTTACAGCGTTTGTCTGGGTTGGAGAACTTGAACCTTATTGTGGCAGTACAAAGGTGCTCTGTTGAGTTTCTAAACTGAGACAGGAAGAAGCAATGTGAGGAATCTGAAGAAAATAACTTGTTTTACACCTGACATCACATGGCCAGTGGTTACAGGCAACCTGGTGTAAAGTGTGTGTGTGTGTGTGTGTGTGTGTGTGTGTGTGTGTTGGGGTGGGGGTGGGGTGTTGAGTAACTGATTCTGTTTTTCTGCGTAGCCCTACAGCAGCGGTTGACTTTGGGACCAGTATTACAGCAGGCGACCTTTGCACGGGCGTACCTCGTGGAGACCTTTTAAAAAGATCCAGACCAGCCGCACAGTTTCTGTGACATGCGGACACGTGCTCGTCTATCGGTGTGACTCAAACACATAAAAAAAAAAAGAGGCTTTGCTTAACAGACAGAAGAGGAAGTTGGCCTCAGGTTAGGGAAGTCTGATGCAAGTTTCCGTGTACAGACGTGCAAGGTTCCCAGGCTTCATTTACAATTTAATAGCACTAAACAATCATTTTAAAACATCCCGCCGGTTGAATATTAACCCGCGTCATGTTCTGTAAAAATTTACAATAACTGATTTGGTGAGTTTGGACGCACAAATGGGCGTGGGCTCACTGGCAAAAGGCTATTTTTGATGCTCGTCGGGGTTTGTCTTTGAAGGAAGTGAAATCCCAAAAAAATTCAACATGGAGGACGCTATTGTAGCTTAGTAGCTGCGTTAGAACAAAGAGAGATGGTTTGCAGACTGCAGTAATATGATATATGATTTACTTACACCAATCAGGAATTACATTATGACCATCTTCCTAATAAAGTGTAGGTCTCCCTCCAAAACAGTTGTGGCTAATCAGGGAATGGACATGGGTCTTCTGAGGGTGTCCTGTGGTGTCCTTTGGGTTGAGAGAAGGGGATTCGGTGGATCATCCCACAGATAGTGGATCAGTTTTATGGAGAGAATCTGGAGGTTGACACCATGATGGGTGCTGCCATTAAAGAGTGTCACTGCTATGGGGTTGGGGCGCCTGGTCTGGTATTCGTGACGTGAATGCCAGGTCCAGAAGTTTCCCTGCAGAACATTAAACTGTCACAAGATTTACGTCTCCTGTCGGTGGTTTTAATGTTTTGGCTTTTCGGGGGACATCTCTTGAATAAACAATGAGCGCTGTACCACAGGCAACATGGCTAGCTCTTCCTGTCACCTGACACTCCAAGACCACTGTCGATATGGTGCACTAGGCTGTAGGAACCGTAGTCGTGTGAGATGTTTCCTTGTGGTGAACATTTGAGGAACTAGCTTGCGACCTCTGTCAATCACCTGTATCCGACACTCTTACTGGCCGTCGAAGGTTTTTGGGGCTGCATGGCTCCTGGGTCCCTCCTGCGTACACGCCCCTTTCAACTTTACATCACCCTCATGTTATTGAAACAATACGTCATGTACTTCGCTTATGTCAGATACCCACGTTTCAAAGTCTATAACCAAAAGAGTAGAACCTGAAGAAGCAGTAGGCTGATGTGTAATACCACGAGCGGCCATGAGAAACAACGGTAGTGACGGTTTCGTCGAGGGGAAGCTGAATTCCCGTGAGAATCCACCTTGCCAGGCTTCTTGCTTTTCGTTTTTGGCCGAACACAAAAGTCACATGAGGAGATCGTCTTGTTTTACGTGTGACAGTGATTGTTCCTAATAGTTCTGTGTGTGCCCAGATTTTTACAAAGACAGACAATAATTTCTACCTTCATGCAAACTACAGCTGCACATATACGTACGTACCAGCTACGCGAACAAACACAGTTAGCTAAATGAAGCGTGCTGCTTCTGTGTGGTTGAGGCCATTGCACCGTTTGTTGCGGCTGTCGGGACTGAACCAAGTGGTCTCTTGGACATTTAAGATGAAAATGGCAAAAAGAACGTGAAGGAATACCAAAAATCAGATAAGTAGGCCTCAGAAGAGTTGAGAAAGAAGGAGGTCTGAGGTACAAATCTCTTTCTTTTTCTTTTTTTCTTTATAGGCCATTTCAACTGGTTCCTGTTTTCAGCTCAAACTGATGCTTTTGAAACAGATCAGTTCCTTTTTGACTCACACTCGACCGCAAAACACACACGCTTGCTCTTTTATACCTTTGCGAGCCATAATGCACGAGCGAGGCCACAGTCCTAAACGGAACAGGCTCTGCAGGCCTCACTTCAACTGTTTGCATTTCAGATGAAAAAACGCGCGTTGACACACTTCTCCTTGCGACCGTAGCTCTGACACTGAATTCAAAAAATAAATGACCACAACAGCAGTTTGGAGACACAACCCACCAACAAAATTACCTTGAAAAAAAAATCAAGATATGTGTCCTCGCAGAGATATAAATGGTCTCTTAGTTGCTATCTGGGTGGTTTACACCACCGCTGAGTCATCGCATTGGACTAGCCCTTTTAAAAATGCTAACTCAGTGTGATGTTATTTTTGTAGTTTCCATGCAAAACTTTAATCTGAAAGTAATTCTCCTTCATGATTATTCGTTATTAGTTTGTTTGATTACACTTTAATGTTTCAGTCAAATTACAGAAGTTCATATTTTATCTGTTATCTTGGTCTCTGAACCTGATCAGAATAGTCTCGGCCAGGTAGTTAATTTTGTACATACATAATTAATCTCTAACGTATTGGTCAGAAGTAAAAAGAGACTCGTGAAGGTGTACGTGTGAATTATTACCATTATTTCTATTCTTTTCTTTTCTTTTATTGGGATCCATTTCATATCAAACACGTATTTTTATTTGCAGGACTTTTTATCCATTTCTTTTTTGACATGATTGAGACCCTTGGAAAATAAGTCTGAAACTGTGTGCATGCTCAAATACCCAAAACCTTTCGGGTTTTTTTTCTCGTTTGGATGTCTTTGATTTGGGTGATCTGATGCCAAAAGGAAGCGGGTGAAGTCCCATCTCAATTTTATGCTGAATGCAACAAGTGCCAGATATAGAAACATGAACTCAGATGAGTCAGGAGGCCACCCTCATCACACAGACGTTTCATGTTATAGACAGCCTTCAGCGTCTACGGCGTCCTCCAAGCAGCCAGGAACCGGGAGGAACGGGGTTACACTTGTCTCAGTTACGACAAAGCAAGCCGTGTCATCGCAGGTGCAACAACAGCCTCACTTATTGTGAAGGAAGCCTAAAAAATGCACCGACAGCTGCGGTTCTCTACGGACTATAAATGTCTTTCTGCCACACTGCACCTGAAACCTGCGTCTTTAAATACAGTTTTACAAATCGGCCTCAAGTTAGGCTTCGCTGAATCTCAGCAGCGCCTCGTGTGGTCTACTCGTTCATCACTCCTGAGAACAAGCTCCCCCTACTGGTAGTAAAACATCACAGGGGAGCTCAGGAAGTTCCACGAATTGAGCCACGGTTGATGAATTTTCATGCTCCATCTGAGCAGGATGTGCCTATGAAATCAAGTATTTCTGATGAGCAACATCTGCCTTTAATCTGGTTTGGTGGTCCGGAGGGTAGAAACATTTGACAAGAAGGCACATATCCAGACACCTTTCTTGTGGCACGTCCTCGTACGTTGTTGCATGGTGTCGGCTCAGAGGCATTGCTAGGTCATGGCTGCTTATCGACTTTACGTGACTGAAAATGTGAGGGCTGACAGATGCAGGGAGTCTGATTACATTATTCAGAATATACGGAGGAGTCTGGGCCCGAATTGAAACCTTACATAAAAACAACAACTACATGAAAGCCACGAGGATAAAAACCCCCTGGAGAAGCTTCTTGAATGAACAGAGAAACGTCTTCAAGAGAAAAATCCGTTTGTCTTTTTCTTCTAGCTTTGTCTTTTGGAAATACCACAACCTAGATGAAAGAAATCTATAAATGTGAGGTGTTGATGTGAATCCGGAGCACCGGGGAGTTCAGGTTTCCTGTTCTCGTGAGGCTAACCGTTCACTTTCATCACCGAGCTAACAGCTCATCGCCCGGTTGACGAGCCTCTAAAGCGGCGCGTTTGTTCCGTACGCTCCGAATCAAAAGCTTAATTTCGAACGTGTCTACGGATCTTTTCAGTGTGTGTCGTCTCACAGTTGAAGCGCACAACGAACCGAGCGAGCTGCAAGCAGTTCGAGCCCATTTCACTATGAGTCAGACGTCTGTCAGCGTAAAACGTTGCATCTCTTCCTTTAATTTCTCAATGCATGTCACGACATTCAGCATCTTGCACATTGTGTAGTGCTGGACATTTGGTTGTTTTGTGAAAGTTACGCAGTATGAAGTTTGGAATGGGATGTGACTCCTGGTCTCCTGGTAAAATCCCATCCACCTTTAATCTTCCTCTCAGTTTTTTTTTTTTTTAATGTATAGCCTGAAACTCTGTCTGTGTTTATTGTTTTTGTTCTAATATCTCTCCGTATGTGTTTTTACTTGTGTTATTCAGAGCTGTGGGTAAAACATGTCTTCTCATCAGCTACACAACCAATGCCTTCCCCGGGGAGTACATTCCTACTGTGTGAGTATAACGCACCCACATGAGTCCCTCCACCCCCCCACCCCACCCTACTCTCTTTCTTTAACTTGCCCTAACCGTCTCTTGCTCAGAAGCCACATAGAAAAACTACATTAAAATAGAAAGCACGCGCTCTTTTATTTAGATCTTCTTAAAGCATTGCAGTAGAAACAGATAAACCTCAGCCTTCGGTGTCTTTGTCGCAGCAATAAACACGAGCTGCGGTGCGCTGGCACACGTTCAAAAGTGTGTTAACACACGGGCAGGTTGGGGCTGGCGGCAGCCTGCAAGTTATGAGAACACATTTCTGCTTAAAAGCGTGCCTGTTCTAATCTCAGCCGGTCACAGCCAACAGAGGACAAGGAGGGGAAGTAAAGGATAACCCCTCAACCTCAATGCTGCCGTGGTCCTGAAAGTGCTGGAATGTAACTATTGCTTAAGTGCAGTCATTGATTTCCAGGTCAACTTCTACTTCTAGTCTGCTACGTTGCACGAGGAAACGGGGAAATGTTTGGATTTCCCATTCAGAAAAGGATATTAAAAACCAAAACAAAAAATTAGCGGTTATTTGCTTTTCAATTAAAAATTTTAAATAATTTAAATTGAAATTCAAGGCGTTTGTCTTTACCAAGGTCGAGAATGGACAAACAAAAATATTAAATCATTAGAAGACAGAAACAAAAAAAAAGTGCCCGTTTTTGTTCATGTTGTGCGACCAGAAGTAGTCGTTTTCAAAATAAGAGCACGCGTGAGGCGCTGTGTGACAGAAGTTGACAGATAGATCAATCAGTAAGTTGTTTTGTTGTTTAACAAATAGAAGAATAGAATAGAAGACTCTCAGGCAAGTTGACATGACTGTAAAAAAAAAAAAACCTCATACAT
The DNA here is from genome assembly GCF_022458985.1 of Mugil cephalus. Taxonomy (NCBI): domain Eukaryota; kingdom Metazoa; phylum Chordata; class Actinopteri; order Mugiliformes; family Mugilidae; genus Mugil; species Mugil cephalus. The sequence goes on from NC_061771.1 coordinate 26,056,152, forward strand.
TTCAGATTAAAACTGAAAATAACTACATATAATCAGGGAATAGTTAGCTACGAGCTAACATTAGTCTGATGTGTGTGCATTACTTTCTGCGGATGACAAGAATTTGTTTTACCAATATCGTCAGAGTAGGGTTACAAAGATGTTTTAGCTGCTCGGTTTTGCTAGCTAGGGAAACCACAGATCGTCATAAAATTGGGCAGAAACACAGTACGGTCCTCATACATGCTCTTACTTTGAAAACAACAACTTCCAGTTACAAAACGTGAAAAAACGGGCGCTTCTTTGTTTCTGTCTTCTCATGATTTTATTTTTTATTTTAAGAAACAGAAAATTAAAATAGACCGTTTAAAAAATATATCCATTCTTGACCCAGATAAAGAAAAATGCCTCGAATTTCAACTTTCAGTATTTGAATTTTAGAATCGAAATCAAATAACTTTTCCCCTTTCGCGTTTTCTCAACGGAAAATCCACTGACTAAAACATACACGGACCAGTTTTAGTGCAACAGTGCTCCAAATGTCACAGAGGGACTTGTTGCTTTTCCTTTTAGTTAATTTAAGATGTGTATTTTATTGTAAATGCGTTAGATTTGTGTCAGTGGTTAAAAAAAACGATGACGTAGGAGTCATTTCAGATTTTCTGTAACTGACGTCACTATTTTGTATCACAAACGAAAGAAAAATCAGCAAAAAGATCAATGTGTGCAGAAAATAGTTGTCAGGTTAAACCATTAGGGATTAAACTTTGTTCTGACCTTAAGGCGAGACAGTACAGGTGAATAGGGTAAAATTTCTAACTAAAAGATATCACCATGAAACTTCTCCAGTTGATCACATACATAAATACAGTATTTTTTTGTATTGCAAGTTTTCTGTGAATTTTATATTTAACTATGGAAATGAAGAGTTCTCTACTCTGCATACATTTCCAGAACATAAATCTGAATAATGGCTAAAGTGAGGTACGAAATTGTTGTTTCAGAGTATTAGATTTCCAGGTATTAACAGAGGGAATCTTGGATATCTCTTTAAATCACAAAATACTGTCCAAACAGAGTAAAATATATATAATATATATAACATAAATCAGACTCTGGATGATATATGAAAAATACTCTCTAGTGCAAAAAAATCCTGCATATTTTTGTTGGAAACTACTATGTATCAAAACCAAATTGAATAATATGCTTAAAAACATATTATATAATCATATCAACATATATGATTATATGATGTATGAAAATGTCAGATGCGTCAAATGATCAACATTAGCTAGAACAGCACCTTTTAAAATAAACTGAGGATGTGGTTTTTGTGTGTGAATCAAAAATAAAAAAAAAAAAAAATAGGCAATGCATTAATAACACCTAATGGTAATAATGATAAAAGCAAGTGAAAAAAAACAAGGGGGAGTGAAATGTATCAATATCCTGTGACAGAAGTGAAAACCAAACAAGCTGTGATAAAAAAAAAAAAATAAAAAGAAAGAAAAAAGTAAAAAAAGTGATTTGATCAGTCACACCGCGTTGGTTAAATGCCAGTAATTGTTCCGTTTTGAACCGTCTGAAAGTGCGAGCTGGACAAATTCATGACAGGGAAGTGCGGTGCTGCTAAAAACAGAGCCGGGGGTGTTTAGGTTACAGAAGAAAAAAAAAAGAAGAAGAAAGAAAAGAAATTAAGAGACGACAGTGTTTTTGTATTTGTGAACCCTTCAGACACATTTTTCATTTAATACAGTTACAATGAATTTAACAGCAATGAATGAATAAATAAAGGTAGTGTCATAACTCAAAAGAGAAGTTAAGCAATGTAAAATTAAACTGTACCGTTTCAGAGTGAACACACGGGGGCGCTGTTGCTTAAATGTATAATTGAAAACTACATCCTTGTAATTCTTTTAGTCTAACCAGTGGCGCCAAAACGCCCCCTGGCTGACATATAAGATAAGAAAAAGATAAGATAGAAAAAAATTTAAAAAAGAAAGAAAATTATTAAACCAACATCATAAAAAATCTAAATGTTTAATATAGTAAAAAGATATAGTAGTAAAGTAAGTCATGTCCTTGTTTTCACATGATTGTGTCAGTAAACGTTCCAATCAAATGGTGAATAATATTTTATACTATACTTTATTTTATTTTTCCAATATTTTTAATATTTTATACTATATATTCTTTTCTTTTTCCAATATTTTTAAAAGAAAGATTTTTTTTTTAAATTGCTGTTTTCATTATTTTTGGAGGGTTGTCTTAATGTATTTTGAGTGAAAAGCTTATGTACATTTAATGATGTTTAATAAGAAAATTTTATGTATTTATGTTATTTTGTATGTGTGTGTGCGTGAGGCAAACTCTTCACATTGTGGACTAAAGTTTATTTCCCCGGGTTTAAAGCTCCTCTCAGATCTGAGACGTGTCATGTCTCATAAAGGGACCTTTCCACAACACGGGGGTGGGGGACGTATAAATCAAACAATTGATTGCTTGAATAATCAGTGAAATGAGCGGCTGACTGATTGATCGCTGACCTTTTCTGCCCCTTCCTCCTCCTCTCTCTCTCCCCCCTAACAGATTTGACAACTACTCAGCTAATGTGATGGTGGACAGCAAGCCAGTCAACCTGGGCCTCTGGGATACAGCTGGACAGGAAGATTACGACAGGCTCCGCCCCCTGTCCTACCCACAGACGGTACGCGTGCAGTTAATTAGAAGAAGAAAAAGAAACACCCACTTTGTCTCCCGCTGTGAAAGGAGAGAGTTTAAATCGCGGCCGTCAGATCCATGAACAATAAGGCAGCCTGAGCTACGGCCTCATTAGCTTGAGAGACGGAAACAGAAGGGGGAAGGAGAAAAGGGAGACGTTATTGATGACGGTGCAGCTGTTGCTGGAACAACCTGAATCAAATCTGTCTAGAAAAATCTACCCGGAAATTTCTCAAAATGTTAAATGTTAACACTGTTTGTGATCACGTGCAAATAGAAAATCAATGGTGCAATCAAAAGGTGCAATTACCTACGCTGCACGTATAGTGTCATACAATGATGCTAATAGTGACAAGGATCAAATCCTGGGTTGACATCTGGTCGGTGTTTGAAATTTAGGTTTGTAGGAGGCAAAAAAAAATACACTTAATTAAATAGGTTACATCACATTTAATCCATCATCCGAATTGAGGAAGTAATTCATTGCCTAATATTATAATATTAATGTTGCACATATATCGAATCAACAGTTCTCTTTTTTTTTTTCAATTCTTAATTTCACACTGGAGGTTATATTTTGTGCTAAATTAAACTAAATTGTTATTGAGTTACTACAGGTACGGAATAACATATACACCAATTGGCCACAACATTATGACCACTGACAGGAGAAATAACATTCACCATCTTGTGGTTCTGCTGGGCAACTTTTGGGCCTGGCAGTCATATGTATAGACACGTAGCACCCACCTAGACCAGACCAGGTAACCCCCCCACCCCATAGCAATGACACTCCTTGATTGCAGCATCCCTCCTCAGCAGGATGCAGGAGAGGCACAACCCTAACTCTAGCCCTACGCTATATTAGGAAAGTGGTCATGATGTTATGCCTGATCGGTTTGTATTCATTTGCATTGGTCGCATTCCCACTTTATTAAAAATCTACCGTCTGATCTTCTCTTGTGGTATTTTTCAGGATGTTTTCCTGATCTGCTTCTCCCTGGTGAGCCCAGCGTCCTACGAGAACGTCAGAGCTAAGGTGAGCTCCGTCCATGTGATTTTGGATCATTTGGACAAAAATCATGGGGTTTAACATGAAAAAAAAACAAAAAACAACACTTGTTGCACCATGTGTTAGTGGAACAGTAGTTGAAGAAAGATAAGCCGGTGACAGGATCACCCATGCGAGCTAGGCCACGCCACCGTCTGTATCATCACTGCGTGAAGCTTGGACAGCTGATATGCAAAATCTGTGATCTGTGCACAGCGGTGGTGCAGTCAGGTCAGCTGAGATCTGAGGAGTCCCAGTGGTTGGTGTATTTACATGACTGATAGATGTGGTTTGGATTTACACTGATTCATCTGATGCCTTTGCCCAGAGAAAGTACGCATTTAAATCTGGTTTATGCCTCTACGGGACACAGTCTTTTCTTTTCAGCAAAGTGTCTGTATCTCCACTCCACAAGTGGACCAATCACAGCTCTTGCGGTCTGTCTCTTTGTAATGCGTAGATACATTTCTGGGGGGGGTGCACGGGTATAGCTTACCCATAGCTTCGTGGGCCAGATGTATAGAACATGTATTAGTGCAGACTTAATGAGCAGCGCATGGCCCGTATAGCCACTCACGCACATTGTGCAGCGACTATATAGTTTAGAGCAACCAAGATCTAGAAATAAACATAAATATACAAATACAAATGAAAAAGACTGTTTCGAAATCCAAAGATATATATAGTTTCTTGAAGACAGTTTCATTCAACGTTCCTACGTACTGACGAGGGAGTTGAGGTCTAAGTGAGAACATGTAACCCATCAACAAAATGATGTGTCGTCTGAATGTTTCAGACAAACGTGTTGTGGAGAGATTTTTTTTCAGACTGTGCTGCCGACTGATGGCAGATTACATGCCTCCTTCTTTCCACCCTTCTCATGTTGTTTGCCCTTTGTACTCTGCCTCCTGCCAGTGGTTCCCAGAGGTTCGCCACCACTGCCCCTCCACGCCCATCATCCTGGTGGGCACCAAGCTGGATCTGAGGGACGAGAAGGAGACCATCGAGAAGCTGAAGGAAAAGAAGCTGGCGCCGATCAGCTACCCACAGGGCCTGGCTCTGGCTAAGGACATAGGTCAGTCATGGTGTTGCAGGGGCACGACTTTATATCATGTGTACAATGCACGTGTTTAGAAGAACAGTAGTAGAAAATGTCGAATTTCTAGCTCATCTGAGTTTTGGCCACAGCCACAAATTCCTCCTCAAGAGACAATTAAGAATCTTTTGTCAAACCAAGGACAAGACATGATCTGCAGCTATGCAGGTATTAAATAATAGCTCTGGTCAGAATTAAATTACGGACATGGAGACACGCACTTCTTTGCATTCTAGCGACGGTGTGTTTGAAAGGCTATTTTGATAAAAATGTGAAGATATAGAAATATTCTTACTTAGTACCACAAAAAAATGTAACACAGGCTTGTTTATTTAGGTTTGTAGATTTTTTCCCCCAAATCCAAGTTTGGAACGATCCATTTTTTCCCCGATTGCGTTGAACCTGACAGAGTCAGCGTGTAAAATAAGGCTTCATGATTGGCTCAGCAGCGATAGGGGCGGGGCCTACTGTGTACAGGAGGCTTAGATTGACAGGTCTAGTGTAATGTGTATTTAAATAAAGTTAAATGTGTTGGGAAAAGTTAAAACGAATATGTAAAAAAGTGTCTAATCAACCAAAGATTTTGCGACACCCCCCCTGCAGTACAATCGGGAACAGACCCCCCATTGAAGACCTATGTTCTATACAGTAGTAAAAGCACACAAACGCATGAGAAGCAAAAAAGAACAAATGAAATGAGAAAGTAGAGGAGCAGCAGCCTGGGCCTATAGAAGCGCAACTAAGAGATGGATCGGTGCCACCTTAGTCAGCTCTAACTATAAGCTTTATCAAACTCGATATCACCAACCACTGGGTCTGAACGATGAAGCCCATGTGGAAGTGCAAAACACTGCAGTTCATCGAGTGGCCACTAGAGGCTCCAAAAGGGAGCAAATCCCCATAGACCCTCATGTTAAAAAGCCCAATTTTACAGCATTATTAAACATGTTTACAGCCTGGTAAAACGAACGGTTTTGGTCTCAATGGTTTATTTCACTCCTCATGACGACTGTACAGGAGGACTTTTTCTAACTCATCTGTTTATTTTTTTATTAAGGTTTAAAATTCTGCATAATTAAGGGTGTTCCAGGTCTGAGTGGCCGGCAGTAGCCTGAGCTAGCAGGTAGTGGAGTGTTGTGTGGGTGGGTCTCAATGTCGGACACGACCCCCTACGTCCATATTTGGAGTATCCGAGTGTGGGCGGAGTAAAGCTCATCCAAGATGGCGACCGTGGGCTCCGCCCACTTCAGGCTTCATTTTTGAGGTTCAGAATCCAACGGGTGACGTCACGATGGGTTTGTGCATGGTATATACAGTCAATGGATAACACAGGAAAACAAAGGAAGTCGCCGCTTAGGGCTTCCGTATGTTTCAAATCAATCTAAATGGTTTATTTTCCTGAACCTAACTGCAACTGAAAATGAACGAAAACATGCACAAAGGGAACAATAGGTCAAAAGGAATGTTTTTTCTGTGCCTCTAAGAGCAGACGTGTCGCTTTTAATGCTGCAAATGCTGTAGTCGACATGTACTGTAGCTTCCACACATCGTTTTCTTACAAGTCAGCCCGCACGTACACGATGTCTTGAGAAAAATTCCACAAAGGGTGCAAACAGCATTATCGATCGGGTCCACAAATTATACGTTATTTCTAAAATCGCAGGTGGCTTTGTACAGCCGGCTTCCCTTGCTTGGTCTTTGTGTCTTTACCTGCAGTTTTTATTCACACGTCCCTGTTTTCAGATGCGGTGAAGTACCTGGAGTGCTCAGCCTTGACCCAACGTGGTCTGAAGACCGTGTTTGACGAGGCCATCCGGGCCGTCCTGTGCCCCCAGCCCACGAGGGCAAAGAAGAAGCCCTGCACACTGCTGTAAACGGTGAGAATAAAGCCAACACAGAGGGCGAAGGTGAGGAAAGATGTAGGGATCACGTGGTGAAGCAGAGGAGGCCGGGTGAGGGGTCGTTCATCTGTCCCTAGGATCATAATCGGAAAGGGATTCTGTTGAGTTCGTGAGGACCCTTTACTGCCGCGATGACGCACCGACGATAGAGGCAGATTCTTGTAAAGTGATTTCGCTAATGTCACATTTGCTACGTAGAAATAAAAGTGCGTCTCACAGCAGTTGGGTGATTATTTCCAAGTCTTCCGGGCACATATGCAATTTACCAGTAGGAGGAGGACGGGGCGCGAATGCAGACAATAATTTGACAGACAACGATCCCGAGCTTTACTCAGTGGGAGATGCATTAGCAGTTGAAAGACACAAGTAGAAAAAAAAGGAGCTAATTTTTGAGCTCCAGACTTTTTTTCAAAATTACCATAATAACTGTAGGACTGGTTGTACCATGCTTGCAGTTAATAATCGACAGCGCAGGGAGGATTTAAAGACGAGAAGGGAGGGGATTATTTTTTTAAAATGTGTAAAAATGAGGATGAGTAGTTGCTGAGAAATTAACCATATGTCCAATTTAACCCGTGATTCATGTTTTGTTTTTGTTTTTGTTTTAGATTCTTGCAGAACAACAGAGGAAAAGACAAAGGCATACAGACTGCTGACCCTGGTTTTTAAGAGGATTTGAAAGTTCTATCTATCTAATATCTATTAAACTACAACGATCTTAAAAGTAATGTGTTGTAGCTAAACAGTAGTAAACCTTTCTGTACAGCATCCCTAGAGGTGGATTTTTTTTCTTTCGTTGTTGTTGTTGTTGACGTTTTTTTTTAAAGCGCATTATAAATGCTGCAGCAGACAGGAAACCAATCTACCAACTGCTCCAGTATTCCCACCAGAGATTCATCCACGAGCTTAAGTGGAAGACCAGGAGCCAGCTTTATGTAAAGTAGCAAACTTCCAGCACACCGAATTTCGCAAGACGCCTTTATAGGCTGTCAAAAACCTATGGGCAGCCTATAAAGGCGTCGTGTGAAATTTCACTTAATAAGAACAACATCTGTGCAATATGCACCGTGTTTTAATGAGATTAGTTCATGGCGTTTTTTGGGGTTTTTTTTGTTCGTTTTTTTTGTTTCGAGAGTGATGAACAATGAGAAAACATGCAGATCAGGAACGGTATTTCTTTGTGAGCAGGGAGTCAAACAACGTCGCGTTGGAAATTAAATTGTTACGAATGTATTTTTTCTTGTGCTATTGCAATAAAAGATCTTTGATCAGATCAAAATGTTTGCAGACATTCGATTTTTCTTTCCCACAATCACTTTCGGTCTAGAACACAGAGAAGCCTTTCTGTCGCGGTACAGACGCCGTGGTTTCCTGCGGGCAGCACCAGATACATATACGGCATCATGTGCATGAACCCAGCTGTGGACTGAATGAGCCGAGCGTGGAAGCTGATGTCTAATATAATGCTGATGTATCTGATGCGTCGTCCTACCATCTGCTGAAAGCGTCATCCATCTCACTTTGCTTTTGGTAAAAGGGCAAACCACCAGGACAGGTGTATCAATCTGAGCGACTGGTAAATGGCGTTTCGGTCGTCCCCCATCTCCCTCCCTCCAGGTGGGAAGCATCGCTCACTCGTTGTTATCAAGTGTGTGTCAAAGAACAAATGATCATGTACAGCTCAAAGTCAGGGAGAGATAGAATGCAAATGCTGATTGAAGGGAATATGAGTCCATGATTGTTTTCTGTTTGCTCAAACGCTCTGTGCAGCTCTTTGTTCCCTTGTGCTTATATACCACGAAATTTGGGTTGAGGAACAAGTCCACGCCTTAACCCTTTAAGAAAAAAAAAGCTTGTCACACTTGAACTACTGTAACTCACCGATAGAGGCTGAACACTGTGAAAAAAAAAAGCTGCCATTACGGTAATGGTGACACACCGCTGCTGTCGGCTGCAGGTTGGGAGGCGATGCAAGACTTGGGAGCCCCGGGAAGAGAGAGCTGTTTGGAGGAATGTGTTGGTAAAAACAAAGTTAGTTATAGCCTGAGATGGCATGAAGGTCTTCCAGACAAAAGCACAACTTGAATATTGTCAGTAGCGCCAACCATTGAGTTACGGCAAATCAAAAACCTCGTGCTAAGATGGATCACCAGTGGCCTGTTTGGTTTTAAAGGGTAGCTAATGGTAGCAACCACACTGAAAAACAATCTCAGTATATCAGTGTTTCATTTCGGTGCCACCGAATGTTTAATTACTGGCCCTTTAGCTCATTTTTTTGAGTGCGAGTAATGAAAAAAAGTCCTACAGGCCGACGCCACACATGACGTCACATCCGTTTTTCACCTGTATAGATGGAAGTGAACCTTCAATCCGATGTCATCCGATATCAAACACACACACACACACACACATATATATATATATATATACAGTGGGGGAAATAAGTATTTGATCCCCTGCTGAATTTGTAAGTTTGCCCACTTCCATAGAAATGATCAGACTCTGGTTTTTATGGTTGTTTACTGGTTATGGGTATAGACAGAATATCAGTCGAAAATGCACAAAAAACACACAATCTAAAAGTTATAAAGGTTGAACGCCAGAGAAAGAAACTTTCACCAAAACTAAAAGATTTTAAACCATCACAGTGTGTCAAACATCTGGCCGTCTTTTTCAAGTCTGAGCTTGACTTTATTCCACATAATAGAATCAACACAAAAATAGGATTTTATCATCTTAATACAGCAGAGTTCTGGGCAGCACAGAGGTGCTAATGCATGCTCTTATTTCTAGTTATATAGATTATTGTTATGCTCTGCTTTCTGGTCTCCCCAAAAAGAGCATTTCACAACTTCAGCTTCTCCAGAACTCAGCTGCACGTGTGCTGACAAAGACCAGAAAGCAGACTCATGTTACATCAGTTTTTTAGGGCAGACTCATGACCCATCTTTTTAATTTAGCTTCAACTGAGTCACCTTTTATTCTTTTATTACTTATTTATGCTCTTATTATTATTTTTGCTATTTATATATCTATGCTATGTATGCTTTGATGTATGTTGATTTTACCATTTTACTGCTTTTAATTGCTCTTATTTTCATTATTTTGTTTTTCCCTGACTCCCTCAGGGAAAAGCACTTTGTGTTGCATTTTTATGTATGAAAGGTGCTCTATAAATAAATATTAACTGATTGAATGATTGATGAATCACAGCTGTGAGTAAACATATTAGACAAAAAAGCAAGTCCATCATAATTTGATAACATAGCAGTTAAAAGACACCAAGACATCACATCACATCATTTAAAAAAATAAATGCTACAGAGCGTGTTTGCCACAGTTGTATTTTGGCTGGCACTACTTTGTAAAGCGGAAGGTTACGCTCTGTGTGTTACAGTCAGAGCAGGGCAGTGTGCTACCTGTTAAACAATGAATAGTGTTTCCTGTCTCCTATGTACCTGAGTAAGTTAACACTTCTAAAGATGTCTACACAAGCTGCAGATGATGAGGAATAGTCAAGATCCCCAAATTAGACGCCCAAATTAACATTAGGTCAGCCATTAGAGAAAAGGTTACTTTAATTACTTACTATGATATCTTTTCTAAGTTTTACTTTTTTTCCAACAGGGTATCACTCGACCGTATGATTGTGTTAAAAAAAAACTACAGGACAAAGATTCTCATAAAGCTTAAACAAGCATTTATTACGAAAGAGCGTTATTCACTCTACATCGTGTATGTCACTTTATTATTTTTTCGATCCAATCTGCATATTCCTTATTGCAGATGTCCATGAATGCAAATGGTTCTTTGCAGACAAGAGGAGGATATCCTACAACAATGACTCCATAAATCTTGCCTTCATGCACAACTCCTCCACCAGAGTCTCCCTGTGACAAGAAAACACATTTTGTATTTTGCCTTTTAACTACTTATAATATTGCTGTGTAAAAGATGATATCTGTGATGACAGATCATGGCAACTCACTTTACATATATCCTTCCCAGGAGTTTGGCCACAAAGCCAGTGTTCATGCTCCTTGGCCTTGTAGGCCTTGGGATTTGTGTTCTTCCGAGTATTTCTGAAGCCTTCACAGTCAACAACATCAATGTCTGCACAATGGAGTTCGTCAGTAGGTCGTTTAGCAGGATCTGGAAAAGAAGAACAGTGGGATTGGTTTGAAGAATCAAGAATATAGTTGTTCTTGTTATTTTATTCAGAACTGCCACTGACTAGAAATTAAAGTACAACACATAGACCATCGATGTTTTTCTGCTTTTTTCAGTAAAGAACAATACAATGCGGCACAAAAGAAGAAAATGCTTAACTATATATACATATATATATAATACTCTTATCAACACAGGAGTGGACAAATATACTTGCTTTATGAGAAAGTATGTGTGTTTATTATTCGGTTTGGGTCGAAAGTGAATTCAGGTGGGATTGGCCTTGGTGTGAGATGCATCTTGCAGGGCTTTGGGTTTGTGCCATTTGAAGGTTCCCTTGCTTTGTTAGTTTCTACTCAGGAAGTTTAGTTTCTGCTTAAAAAAACAAAGTATCGCCTTTTAGCCTAATTTGCTTCCTGATTTTCCAAGCTAAGTGTTGGGCAGAGTGAGAATGCCCATTGATTTAATTGTGCATTTAGAAAAAAAGAAAAGTCTTTCTATGAATGAGATACTATCGTGTTAACATTGACAGCACTAATGTAATCACACTAGAGACTAAAGAAATATAAAAACAGATCATTCTCTTTATCAAATTATTAAAAATCATCTCACTCCTTGTGCCATCAGGGTGTCCAGCGGTGGCAGCGTGACCTGCAACCTCAACTCTGGAAAATTACACCAAGAAGAATGACACAAACAAAGTAGTTACTTTAACATCAGTGTTGAGCATTTGGTGCAGAAGAAAATGTGCTGCATTATTAATTATTGAGTTCTTTGCACTTAAACTTTAACACGATGCAGCAGATGACTTGTCACAAAGAAACAGTAAAAGCCACTTTTAGCCTTAAAAAAATGTGATGATCTTGATCACACCTAAAACATAGTCAATAGTTCTCCACAGCATGCTGATCGGTCCACACTTCTGTGAATCACAGATGAATCTTGAGACCAAAGTTTAATGTGGAAAACGTGTATATGAATCTAATCTAATGCGAGATATGGTTGACTCATTCGACCTGTATCCAGTTATGTTGCCAAACCAGCAGAAAAGACTCCATAGGCCTAAACTGTCCAAGCCTCATGGATGGGTCCTTATAAACATAAAAGAGAAACTCTGAATGCAAAATATCACAGTGTAAAGTAATGTCTATAATCTATGCATGAGCAGCTGTTAAACAAACTATCGAACAATATTTTCTTTAAGGCACGGAAACACACAACTCACACTTTCAGAGAAACTTTACAGTCTTTAGAGTCAGCATGATTTATCGGCTTATTCTGAACGTCGATTGGCAGCTTCAGCAGCATAAGATCATGAATCCTCGATTTGCGGCCAGTATAGATCTCAGGTTTTTCTTTGATTTCCACTAATTCCAGTTTTCCAGATGTGTTTGTCACATCTGCAAACCTAGAGTAAAGGGAAAGATTAACATGATTCACTGCTCTTCTGTGTCTGAATTAATCTACACAAGAACAATATAAGAAATTACCACCAGAAACGTACACTGATCAGGCAAAACATAATGACTACAACCCTAATATTGCGTAGCTTTGTCTGGCAACACCATGTTGTTAGTTGGGGTCTTTGGGTCCCGTAGGTTGAGGGGAGGGGCCTCTGTGGATCAAAGGTTTCCCAGTAGAACGTTGAATTGTCACAAGTTGGTCAATGTTATTTACTTCTCCTCCTGTCGGTGGTTTTAATGTTGTGGCTGATCAGTGTGTGTTGCATTAGAAGTTATAATAATGAGATTTTCTCACATTTGTTTCTTATGACAGTGAGCTGCCGTCAAAATCCAGTGATCAGTTATCAGAGTGCCGCCACACAAGTATTTTTTTCCTGAAGCATCAACTCCTATCAGCATGATGTGGGAGTCACGCTCACACGGATCACCTCCAATGACTCTCTTGTGCAGATCCACTGAGCCCACTGTGGAACCTGAAAAAGGAACTCCCCACCAAGGGGGCTGTGGGTCAGAATAGCAGTTGTTGTACTCTGTAGTATGAGCATGATATAAATAAATGGCTTAAACTTTCTTGATCAATCTTATAATGAACAGATGCTATACTGTACCTGAAAAAAGAGAAAAAAAAACAATGATAAAAAAATATATATTTTAGATGGTGAGAGGTGAGAAGTGTCCTGTTGAACACCGTGTTTTGACTATTGTTCAACTATTCTCATCATTAACAGGCGGTCTGAATTACTGAAAAGGAGAAGAGCTTAATATTTTGTCACTATTAGAATAGTGGAAATGCAGGCAGTGTTAAACAATCTGTATTTCTCTGTTCGGTTTGTTAAGCTGCCAAAAACAGTGAAATTCAATTTGTAAAAATAAAAAAAAATGGTAAAAAAAACAGGTCTTAACATGAGGTAAAGATGTTTGTCCACATGGCTAAAATGAACTTAGTTGATCGGTTTTGCTCATCCAACAACACAACAAACACCTAACAGGCCAAATCTACTACGCTGGAAGCACAAAAATAATGTTCCCATTCCATGCATTGAATGAGGGAGGGAGACAGTTCATTAAACCTTCAGAACTAGCATCTGATGGATCAACAAAACATGATGTGGTCAAGTTTCAAAGTGAAGAAATCACATAAACATCATTCTCTACTCACCGACCCACAACAGAACAAGAAGGAGCATCAGACGAGCCATCGCTTTCATTCTGATTCCAGTGACTTCTGTCCAGTGGCACTAACTTATTAAACATGTTCACCATCTCACGTTGGTCATGGAGCAGCCAATCACAGAGCAGAGCTTTATCAACAAACCCACATTGTGAATGCAGCTCTTCACATTAATGCAAATGTTAAATAGTTGGCAATTCCATTTTTTTTTTTTTTTAGAAAGATAAAGTGACATCTGACAGTTAATGCAAAATCACTCTCTAAAGTTAATTTATTTAAAGTACATCGACAGCACACCTCTAAGATCATCTCTCAAGTACAAACTGCTCTGTTTCACAACTTTTCCTTTTAGCTTTCAAAGAATTATTTCCCTTTAAATGTTTTCAGTGATTCGCTGGTTTACACCATCAGTGTGTGTTTAGTAAATGTGTTCTGTGTTGCAGTAGTTTATCACTGTCAGTTCCAATTGTCTTAATCAGCTGTGGACACTACACTGTAGCTTGAAGCTCAATTTATAGTCACTGCTGAGCTTCTACACTACACTAAGCCTCTCATTCACCACACCAGAAATATAACTATAATTTCCAGTCATTTGCCCAAAATGTATTTCATTGTTAACGTGTCCCAGCGACTAAGCAAACACGGAAAATTCTCTCATGTTCAGCCTCAACAAGCCTTCTACTCAGACGTCTCCTCTATGTTCTGTGCTCTGTGCAGTATAAATGTAAACACATGAAATATTTGACTCATTACATATGACAGCTGGTCAGTGGCTTTAGTAACAACATGGTCCTGTGTGAATTCTTTAATGAACAACTTTTTGTTTGCAGCAACAGAAACTTTTGATGGTTTTATTGTTTACCAACTGGGTAACGCTTTCTATGAAGGTTGTATTTATAATGCCCTATGAGTGCACTCATAATGTTTTGTAAGGTGTCTATAGTTTTATTAATATTATTATTATTGTAGAAATGTCAATCCTTAGTCCATGACCCCTGATCCCACCCACCCACCTCCGTCCCCAGCTCCACCCACTGTCGTAAAGCATTGACTGTATGTACTAGTCGTAAAACGGCTTTTCTTCCCTTTCTCCGCTGAGCCCTCTCCAGGACAGGTAGGATGTGTCTTAGTGCTGCTAGTGTTTTGTGAGCTAATGTCTTACTTTGCTTACATGAAGCACATGGTTTACATATTAAAGCAGGATTTCGAATGGTTTCAATCATTAAACTCAAAAATATGAAAACGATCTAACTTGTGAGGGAAAACTAGCTGTGTCTGGTGACTTTTGTCTAGCTAGCTTAAGCCACCTACGGGTAATCTGCACTGCCTGCATGATATGCGGTAACATAATGTCTCATTAGGCTGCTTTAAACAAAAAAACGTGATCTGTTTATGTGTTTTCAATCAAACCTTTCTGCATAAAAACAAACCCAGCTAGAGCACTAAAGATTTGCCTCTGTTCTTCTTGTAGTTGCTGTCAAACAATCTCCTGACCTCTGACCCTGAATCACCTCACCAACCCAAAGGCACTTTTAAGATCCACATCTCTAGGACCACGCCGTGCCACTTTTGTGGCCTGTTTCATGTGTTTGTGTAATGTGCTCAGAGCATTGATAATCATTCTGATTATGTGTGTTGGTTTAAATGAAAATAAAGTGAACTAAATGCATTTCTTTTGTCTTTGCTGTCCAGGCTCTCATTTCATTGTGCCTCATATTTGTTTAAAATCTTATATCTACAACACCTCATTTGCTCTACTTTACTTAAAGCTGACAAATACCACCTATGATATTAACATAGTCATTTATAATATTGTGCATATGGGGTAAAGATGCCAAACTCAGGACTTACTTCATTGCACCTTTTGATTACACATAGTAGCTTATATCTGTTAATAATAGTGTCATATTCTTGTCACTTTACTTAGAGATGACACATAGCACTTATGATATTGCATAGCTGTTTATAAGTGTGTGCTGTAGGGAGATGTATACATTATTATAACTTTATTACATATACTTATAGCTACAGATATAAAGGACTATAGTAGAAGTGTATCTCCATTGGATGTCAGAAATGTCAATCAAAAAGCATGTATCAAAAGCAGGTATGAAAAAAAGAAATTTGGAGATACGTGTTTTTCATCAGACGGTGACATGTGGTTCTATGGTGTTAGGAATAAAATAAAATGTTGTATTATAAAAAGTGGAGTAAGTTGTGGATGAGTGGCTTCACCATGTGTCACCTATTCTTTATCAACACCAGATGCAAATACAGGTCTTCCACTCCACAATGCTGACAGATCGTTGTCTCCAGTCGCCTGCCAGAGTCGCTCCATCCTTTGTATTTTACAAACCAAGCCTTTAACTGATGAGAATAATCTTTCCCTCTAGTTTGTCTGTTAAACTCTAACTCCAAACAGCCCTGACACAAAATACACAAAGAAACTTTTGAAGAGGATTCAAATCTTCTTTTGCAGGATCCAGTATCATTTCAGGAAACCCATCGATCCATTTTCTAACAGACGTCAATTCTTGAATCCTTTCAGAAGATATTTAGCTTCAGCCTCAGGAGACTAGTTTCATGTGGGTTTGCTTTGCAAGAATTTTCAGTGACATTAGTCCACGTGGATTGTTTATCTTTTTATGAGGCTAAGTAGATGAATTACCTGTGTGAGACGGTAACTGATGTGAATAGTGAAACGTTTTGCTCGGAGTCGACCAGAGGAGAGCAGCAGACTTTCTACAGGTGAGGGAGTGGCTCTCCCAGAGATAAGACGATGAGCTGCTGTTGCTGCTGCTGCTGGAAGTGACGGAGTGACTTGTTCATTTTCTGAGTTGAGTTGACACAAGAAACCAGAGCTCAGAATCACAATTTACTGTCATTGAACAGCAGCACAATGACATTAAAAACTTTAAGGTTCCGATCACATAAGAAAACCAAACATTAAAACAGTAAACAATCGCTCCCATCATTCAGTTTTTCTAGCATTAATGTAAGATCCTTAGAATGTGTTCAGAAAATATAAAGTAATAGTGCAAGTCCCTTCAGATATAATGACTAGATAAATAGTAGTACATAAATACATCTACTGGCAGTTAGTGCATGTTTAAGTTCAGTACAGTAATGACTGAGATAAAAGCTGCTTCTTAGTCCATTTGCACCTGTGGCGCCTCCCAGAGGGCAGCAGGTTGAATAGGTGATGGTCTGGGTGCAAAGGTGCAAACTGCCCTGAGTCATGTTTCTAGGTCTGTTTGAGCAGCGGGAGATGATTTCTTGAAACCTTCCATGAGATATTTAGCTTCAGCCTCAGGAGACTAGTTTTATTTGCAGAGAAGTTCCCGGTCAAATTCTCCACGTTCTCCCACTAACAGCTGAAGCTGTGGCAACTTTCATTTGTACGGTCACGTCTGTACAGAGTTTTTCAAAATGTTGCTATTCCAACAACCTGCTATGATACATGAGCCACACTACACGTTACCTCCTTAGTTCAGTAGTTGTACCTAACATGTATGCACGAGTAAAACATGATGCTGCAGTTTCACCTAAATCAAGTGTTAATGGAAACATCAACACCAGGCTCCACTTTTTGTTCAACTCATGACTTTAGTTTCGTGAAAATCTTTTTCACAACCAAACATAGTAGCTTAAAAACAGAAATATTTCTAAATGAATGGACATGACATCACACTGGGACCTTCTAAAATCAGCAGCTCTACACACAAATATACTCCAATTATGCTCCAATTTGTGACAGCAGGGGGCAGACCAAAGCAAGAAAAAAGTTAACACCAATGAGTTCAACTCCAACCAGCTGTTCATCGTGCTGTATGAGCTTGTCGGAGCATAATCAGTTCACAACGGAGGGTTCTGGACCAAGGAGGTCGGTCCAGGATAAAACCTGGACCTATAAGGCATTACCCAGGCTAATGCTATGTTATGTTTACTGTATTTGATATGGACATCACTAATACTGATGATGAGACTGTCCCAGTGGACAGACCAGATGCTTTGCTTGGGTGTATATAGCACACATGCTAATTTTCACCACCAGTCCATAGGCGGCTTTTCTAGAAACACAGAATAATCAGCAAAAGGAAATGAGACAAATAACGTTCATAATCATAACAGTAATATCAATAACAATGATAAAATGGTATTTACACATGTGAACCTTGTTGTTTTGCCTTTAGCCATGCTTTAAGGCCTCTGTTGTGTCACACCGCGGTGTGGTCATGTCTTATTTTGGTGCGTTTGTCTCGTCATTTCCTGCCTTATTTTGGAAAGTAACTCTCCTCTGGTTTCAGGTCACTTGCACTTCCTCATGTGTCCCCAGTCTGATTGTGTGAGTGTGAGGGTGTTTGTCATTTTTGTCTGTTCTACCCGTGCCTGCGATCCATGCCACAGTCTGCCTTGAGTTTATCTCGAAAGAGTGATTTTTTCTTTGTGACTTCCTAGCTTAGTTCTAGTGATTAGGTTTTCTGTTTAGAATTTGGCTGTTTTTGTTTCCTCCTTCTGGAGTGATTTTGTGTTTAGTCCTTCTTTGCTTTTCTTCCCGTTTTTTGGAATTCTTCCTTCATTTCTTAGTTATTCTTACCAGGTTTTGCTTCCTCTCTTTTGGAGCGCCTTTTTTTTTGTCAGGGATTTATTTTTCCCCTCCCGTTAGGTCAGGTTAGCTTGTTCGTTAGTGTAGTTAGTATTGTGAGTTTCCTCCCTTTTGGAGCGCCTTTTGTTTGTTAGCTTTCATAGCCGTGAGTATCTTTGTTTTTTCCTCCTCTGGAGTGATTTTACTTTGATAAGATTTCATAGCCCCATCAGGAGTTTGTTTCATAGCACTTTTATTTACACTCTGTTCGAGTTTCCTCACCCTGTAGATTCTGTGAAATAAAGTCACCTTAACTTCCACCCCTCTGCATCGGAGTCCTGCTTTGAACCCGGCCTGACATGTTGAAAGCATTTGCATCAGACCAAATACCAAATGACTACTACTAAAAAATATAAAATACCTAAGGTAATAAATAACTTGACGATAAGAGTCCTTGCAGTGTGTTGAAAGACAAATTCTTCTTCTTCTCCTTTAGCCCTGGTCCCAAATGACTTGAAACTGAGTGTACTCTGTCTTTTTGAAATCATTTATTCCTGGAAATATATCAGCTTTTTTCTAGATCAACTGGAGTCTCACCAAGAGTGCAATTGGAGTTTAATCTTCTAATGTTGCATGTATTTTTGTGATGTCATGTTAGTACGCTATATAGTACCCTGAAGAGTTTTGTGACATAATTATCCTTAAAGGGGACATGAAACAAACGGAACATGCACCAACATAGTGAAAGTGTACATATTTTAAACATAATGGATCATTTTTTGGTCGTACTGTCGTACTCCGTCATCGGATCGGTCAGGTGCTTTGGCTGCAAGTGAAGAAGACGCAGTTTAGGGAGAAAATCTGTCAGTGGACGAGGCAGAAAGCTTGATTTTTCTCTCTGCTGCTTTCAGCCTCACTCCACTGCATGTCAGAGACAGATAAAAATGATTATACAAATATATATTTGATACTATTTATCCCGGGGAAGAAATTACCAACAATCTGGTGGCATTTAAATGAGACCCACCTTTACAGAAGGTTGATTGAATGTTTTTATACGTCTAAAGTCATGTTGGTCATGGAGCAGCCAATCACAGAGCAGAGCTTTATTAACAGAATCACACTGTGAATGCAGATCTTCACATTCATGCAAATGTTAAATAGTCGACAATTCTAGTTATTTTTGGAAAGATAAAGTGACATCTGACAGTTAGTGCAAAGTTGATCTCTTGTCTAAAGCTAATTTATATAAAACGCAAAACTTCATACAACTTCATTTAAAAACTGCATTTTCAGTGTACTTGAGTTATCTTTGACTAATATTTAAATTAGTTTGATGATGTGAAACATTTCAGGGTGACAAACAAATAAAAAAAAGAAGGAGAAGAAGTCAGGAAGGAGGCCGATACCTTTTCACACCCCTGTAAGTATCTGAATACTCACTGACACTTAGAGAAAGGAGAAGGTGAATCAGATGAGTCATGTAACGATGGTCCTTCTGTTCACACAATGGTGACTATTATTATTATTATTTTATTATCAGCCTCACTGGCTACAAGGCTCCATTATATACAACACTGTTATGGTTATTTTGTTATGATATACAGATATAATACAGACACACTCGCTCTACTGTCAGTGCAGTGTGTTTATGAAAGCAGTGTTTTGAGTTAATAACACAATATCTTAAAAAAATATATATATATATTATTGGATGTGCTCTATATGGATGGAATAAAACTCCAGGTGGAAGATTTATTTGTATTTTCTGTCATAATTGAATTTGTCGTTGATAATGTCACACTCGTTGAGAGCAAACTTACAAGTAGTGTCCTAGTACAGGGCAAAAAACTAAGTAGTGCGGTGGATGGACTTTGACTTGAAACAAAGTAATGGTTTCACAATATTGAATAAGTCATTTAACACTGGAGATGAAACGTTCATGAATGTGATCTGTAATAACTAACATTTTTTTCTTTTTTTTTTGCATTATCTCACAAATAAACATTCTTGTTTGTCAGTGCATTATATGTATTTAACATGCACAGATCAGCCACAACATTAAAACTACTGGCAGGAAAAGTAAAGTAAATAACATCAACTATCTTGTGCCAGTTCAGTGTTCTGCTGGGAAACTTTTGGACCTGACATTCATTCCTGTGGATGTTACATGTAGCACCCACCTAGACCAGACCAGACACCCCCACCCCATAGACACGACACTACACGATATTTATCACATTTCTACTTTATATTTTATCTATGGAGTCCACTGCATTCATTCTTCCCTACAAGTTGATGTTGCATTTTGCAGCTTTCTTACTATTACTGTACTACTATGTAATGTTTAGGAACCATGAAATGAAATCTACAGTCTTGCTGAGAACAGACAGCTCACCTGTATTATTTGAAACTCTAGTAGGTGTCACATACACTAAATCTGTGTGTGTGTAATGTCAGAGAATTTTAAGTTTTCATAGAAAACAGGGTCTCATGCACGGTTTCAGTGTCACATAATATTTATTTGGGAAGAGTTTTGTGACATGTTAATCTTAAACTGCAGAACAGATCAACACATCTTTTCACCATGACAGACCAGTAGTAGCTCGAATCCATTGTACAAAGTCTGGGTGACAAATGTTTACAAAGCGATTTGATCGGTCCCATGCGCGTCTACCACCAGACCTGATTAAACCGTAGAGCTGACCCTTGAACACGACTCCTCCACCAGAGTCACCCTGTGAGAAAGAGGAACATGTTTATGGAAAGAGTTGCACTTTGTTAATTAAAATACTGATGAATGTTAAACTGTTGAAAATGTTCCAGGTCAGTAGCTGTATCAACTCACAGGAGCTGCATGCACTTTAGTATCTTCACCACAGAACCAGTGGTCGTGAGTAGACCATGTGTCCCGCAGAAGGTAACCAAGGTTAGTACAGGCAACGACTTTAATATCTGCACACTGAAGAGTTGGTGATTCACCGGGTACTACAAGGAATGAAAAAAGTTCCATAGTTGTCAAATAAAATAAAACAATATCCCCATAGGATATAATCTGATGCAGGAAAAAGTTTGACCATAAATTATATCAGTTGAAATTAATCCCATTATATTTTCAGTTTTTCAAAATAAATTTCCCAGTTAAAACACACAAAATAGAAATCAGTCCAGACTGGCATTTATGTTTTTATATTATTAAATAATAATTTAGTGACATTAAAGATCAACATACTAACACTGATAAATATTTATTATCCTGAAAAAAATAATGATAAAATAATAATTCATACAAAAATCTCACCAAATTCATTTTTACTGTTCACGTTGGTGGGGCCATGTCCTGCGATCTGCACTGAGGCTCCCCTAGAAAAAATAATCAAAAGAAGAAAGTTACTCATTAAAAATAAAATTTAAATAAAGGTCAGTCAGTAGTTCTGGTTCAACGTTAATTTTCATTATTTTCTTTTTTTATCATAAAGCTTCAGACAGAAAAACATTAAGGAATTATACTAAATATGATGTAATTTACAAAAACATGTTTTGAATTAAATAGTACAAAAATGAGAAAATAAAAACAATGAACATCAATACATCTTTGACTACTCACAGTTGGGGTTTTGTCGTGCAGTCACCAAGTTTTATAGGCTGAACCTTTATTTTGAATTTTTCTATCTTTAGTAACATGATGTCATGGTCCTCGATTGTCTCAGGTGGTTTGATTACCTCCACTCTCTTTCCTGGACCTGGATGCACTCCTACAATGACAAACCTGCAAGTACAGATTATATTTTGTTTTATATCTTGCACAGTCAGTTCATTGCCAAATGAACCATTGCCAAAACTCATTTTATGTGATCAGTAAAACCATGAATACTGTTCCCTGTCAACAGCTTAATCTCATAATTTCTGTGAAGTTTGGTCTAAATTTAAAACTCAGAAATATTAAGATTTTCTCACAGTTCTGGTTTCCAGCAGTGAGCTACAGTCAGAACCCACTCGTCACTGATCAGAGAGCCTCCACAGACTAAATTATTGTTTTGATCGACCAGTTTCACGTGATACAGACGCTCTGTTGGATTACACTGTTGACCTCCAATGATTCTTTTGTGCACATCCACCACTGTGCTCACTGTGGTACCTGAAAGAGAAAATGATCTACTATGAGTTGGAACTTGGTGCTAAAATTGGTTGGTTTTACTCACTGAACAACATAGTCACTCACTGCCTCAATGACTAAACATAGAGTTTAGATAAATCCTTTATTACAAAACACCCAACAGCCTAAATCTACTCAAATATGTAAGAAGTATAAAAATATCAGTAATGTCCTCTTTCCATGCATTGAATGAGGGAGGGAGACAGTACATTAAATCTTCAGAACTAGCATCTGATGTATCAACAAAACATGATGTGGTCAAGTCTCAAAATGAAGAAATCACATAAACATCATTCCCTACTCACCGACCCACAGCAGAACAAGAAGGAGCGTCAGACGAGCCATCGCTCTCGTTCCTCTTCCAGTGACTTCTGTCCAGTGGCACTAACTTTTTAACCATGTTCACCATCTCATGTTGGTCATGGAGCAGCCAATCACAGAGCAGAGCTTTATCAACAGAATCACACTGTGAATGTAGATCTACACATTCATGTAAATGTTAAATAGTCGACAATTCTAGTTCCTTTTCGGAAAGATAAAGTGACATCTGACAGTTAATGCAAAGTTGATCTCTTGTCTAAAGCTAATTTATTTAAAGTACAAAAGTACTAAAGTACTTCATTTAAAAACTGCATTTTCAGTTTACCTGAGTTATCTTTGACTAATGTTTAAATTAGTTTGATGGTGTGAAACATTTCAGCGTGACAAACATGCAAACAAATAAAAAAAAAAAGAAGGAAGGAGGCCGACAGCTTTTCACACCCCTGTATCTGAATATTCACTGACACTTAGAGAAAGGAGAAGGTGAATCAGATGAGTCATGTAACGATGGCCCCTCTGTTCAAACAGTGGTGACTATTATCATTTTTATTTTATTATCAGCCTCACTGGCTACAAGGCTCCATTATAGACAATACTGTTATGGTTATTTTGTTATGATATACAGATATAATACAGACACACTCGCTCTACTGTCAGTGCAGTGTGTTTATGAAAGCAGTGTTTTGAGTTAATGACACAATATCTTAAAAATATATAAATATATTATTGGATGTGGTCTATACAGATGGAATACAACTCCGGGTGGAAAATGTTTTTGTATTTTGTGTCATAATAAGGGGTACGGGGCAACACCAGAGCCCCAAGGCCCTATTGTTACCCCACGTGTTTCTTCTCTTTTTTTTTACCTCTTTGTCCCTGTTTTCGTCCCTTAACTTGTCCTACAGCTTGAAGAGTTGCAGGGTGAGTTATGTATCAAAACCTGCGGTTTGATAGGGATCGGTGTGCTATTACTTTTCTTAACAAAATACGAATATGAAACTGCAACAAATTTCCTATTGAATATGAATGGGACAGCTGAAAAAAGCACGCAAAAAACACACTTTTTCAAAAGTCTACTCTAAAGACTTCATTCGAACTTGAAAATGTAGACACAAGCCTTGTGTACTGGTGTATTACTCCTCATTTTGATAGGTCTTTTAGTATTTGATCAATCACTGTTCAATGACCATGAAAGTTTCTCTTGAAAGTCGTTCTAGAGTGCGGAATGTTGCTACTTAGAGGGAGAGAACGGGTGTGAAATTGGTTGAAGATTTTCTCTTTCCATGTTCATCCCAGCCACAACAGAATATCTTAAAAATATATATATATATTATTGGATGTGCTCTCTATGGATGGAATAAAACTCCGGGTGGAAAATGTTTTTGTATTTTGTGTCATAATTGAATTTTTCGTTGATAATGTCAAATAAATCTAAATAAATCTGTGTTTGTGTAATGTTAGAGAATTTAAAATTTTCATAGAAAACAGGTTCTCATGCACGGTTTCAGTGTCACATAATATTTACTCTGGAAGAATTTTGCGTCATGTTTATTTCAAACCACAGAACAGACCACATTTTTTCACCATGACAGACCAGTAGTAGCTCGAATCCATTTGAATATATTTGATTGTTCCATTGTGCATTCACCACCACCCTGGATTAAACCGTAGAGCCGGCCATTGACCACGACTCCTCCACCAGAGTCACCCTGTGAGAAAGAGGAACATGTTTATGGAAAAAGTTGCACTTTGTTAATTAAAATACTGATGAATGTTAAACTACTGAAAATGTTCCAGGGCAGTAGCTGTATCAACTCACACGACATGCATCCACTCCCGGAGCTTAACCACAGAACCAGTGCGTGCGAGAATATAATTTGAGGCAGGAAACTGTTTGACTGTAACATAAATGATATCAGTTGAAATTAATCCCATTATATTTTCAGTTTTTCAAAATAAATTGCCCAGTTAAAACAAACAAAATAGAAATCAGTCCAGACTGGCATTTATGTTTTTATATTATTAAATAATAATTTAGTGTCATTAAAGATCAACACTGATACATATTTATTATCCTGAAAATAATAATGATAAAATAATAATTCATACAAAAATCTCACCAAATTTATTTTTACTGGTCACGTTGGTGGAGCCATGTCCTGCAATCTGCAGCACGTCTCCCATAGATAAAATAACATTACATTTACTTATTATCATTTCAATTTTAAAATTCTTCAGATCCAAACACTAAAAAACTAAACAAATAAACAAAAAGAAAAAAAAAATAATAAAATAAAGGTCAGTCAGTAGCTCTAGCTCAATGTTAATTTTCATTATTTTCCTTTTTTATTATGTTTGTTTATTATAAAGCTTCAGACAGAAAAGCATTGTGGAACTAGAAAATTCCCTCTGGGAAACTTTGAACGGCCTATGGGAGCTAATGCCGGGGGTACCGTCTCTGTCAACATGGGAATTAGCACTAAGCACTCTGCCTACATTTAGCACAATTAGCTTATGGTTAGCACAGTTAGCTTACAGTGAGTAGAGGTAACCTGCAGTTAGCACACTTAACTCACATTTAGCACAGTTAGCTTACGGTTAGCACAGTTAGCTTACGGTTAGCACAGTTTGCCTACATTTAGCACAGTTAGCCTGTGTGTGAGAGATTAACTACTCTTCCTGTGTGTATTTGTAACTGTATGTGTATCTGTGATAACAAAGTTACCTGTGTGGGTGGGGAGGTGTGTGTGTTGGTGTGTGTTGTTGTAACATAAATGTGTGGGACACAGGGATCAGCTGTATTAACAGCAGAGACATCAAGAGGAGTCCCTGATGAATGAACTGGTCTCAGCTGTGGCCCAGAGCTACAGCTCAAGTGTTGCTGTTGCAACTCACAGTGGTCGCCAATGACTACAGAAGCGCGCGGAGCCAGGACACAGAAAAGAGGTAGATTTCCCGCCTTTTCGCTGGTCTCACATTTGGTCTTACTGTGACAAAACCTTAGCTCCTATCAGAAAAACAACCATACCGTGGGCGTCGTAAGACCTTCCTGAAGACTTTGATAGGTTTTTTGTCCTCCTAGAGTAAATATTTTGGACACACTCCAAACACTGTTCTAAAACTTTTGACCAGTAGTGTATATATTATTAAACAGGCCGAGTTTAATGTAAAACACATATAGTTGGTAGAGGGTCCCTACTTAAACAAGTCATCAGTTTGGGGTCCTTGGCCTAAAAAATTTTGAAGACTCCTTCATTAGCCGATTAGTCACCGATTAGCATTTCAGTGGCGTAATTTCAAAACAATGCAGACACACCAGAGCACAGGTGTAGGAGCTTCCTCTGTAGCAGCCTCCTATGACTCTGAATAAACCTGATGCTGGAGAAAACAGAGAATAAAAGACTAGTAAACTTAACATAAACACATGAAATATTTGATTTTGGTAACTTACTTTCATAATATTTTATTTAATTGATTTCATGTTGTATCTTCCAGTGCATGGGGCCTAGATAGAAGCTTCTCAAACAGGTTCCATTGAACAAAACCTTGCAGCTGACG
The DNA here is from genome assembly GCF_022458985.1 of Mugil cephalus. NCBI lineage: Eukaryota > Metazoa > Chordata > Actinopteri > Mugiliformes > Mugilidae > Mugil > Mugil cephalus. Next base: position 26,082,327 of record NC_061771.1, read on the forward strand.
TCCTGCCTAAAAATATCATTATGTGTATTCACTATTTGCTTATCACAAAGCTTAACACTGAGATCTTTGCTCCGTTGTTTCATCGGGTTTCGTTTAATTCCAGTGACAATCAATTCACGTAAAGAGACTAACATGAAGATTTATTCAATTCAATTTCAATTCAGTTTTATTTATATAGCGCCAATAACAATACAAATCGTCTCAAGACGCTTCACAAAAACCAGCCTGCATCCTCCAGAGCAAGCCTGAGGGCGACGGTGGCAAGGAAAAACTCCCTTTTAACAGGAAGAAACCTTGAGCAGAACCCAGCTCATGTGGAGGGACCCATCTGCCGAAGGCCAGCCGGTTAGAAACAGAGAAGATAAAGAGAAAAGAAGAGCAGGAGAAACAAGATAAACAAACTTCTGTCATAGTTTACATACATCAAGCGGAAGGAAACATGTAGGGTCTAGTAATATAACACATAGCTGATGATCTGTGACAGTTTGTGAGTATAACAGGAATTATGGGCAGGTTGGTGAATTGTTCATCTAGGTAGGAGTGGACAACTGGAGGAGGCCATGATGACTGGGACAGATGTAGTTTATGGAGCTCCACAGGTCTGATACACAGCACTCCAGACCATGAAGACTGGGCTGGTTGATGAGGCCAGGGCAGCAGATGTAGTTTAGAACTCCACAGGTCAGATTTTCAGCACTCCAGACCAGGGGACCCTCACAAAATGATGGAGGGGGGGGGGGAGCGGAGGGGAGAGAGTAAGACACAGTGATTAGTAAATTATAAGAGATAGAAAATAAAATGATAAGATATTAGAGGACAGGAGCCAGAGAAGAAAGAGGAGAGGACATGTCCTCAGTGCATCGTCCCCCTGCAGCCTCGGCCTATAGCAGCATAACTAAGGGATGGTTAAGTCCAGCCCTAGCTATAAGCTTTTTCAAAAAGGAAAGTCTTAAGCCTGACCTTAAACGTAGAGACTGTGTCTGCCTCCCGAACCCAAACTGGGAGCTGGTTCCATAGGAGAGGAGCCTGATAGCTGAAGGCTCTACCTCCCATTCTACTTTTAGAAACTCTATGGAACCACAAGTAGACCTGCACTTAGAGATCGTAGTGATCTGTTGGGACAGTATGGTACTATGAGGTCTTTCAAATATGATGGAGCTGGGCCCTTTCAGGGCCTTGTATGTAAGGAGGAGGATTTTAAATTCAATTCTAGATTTTAAAGGGAGCCAATGAAGAGAAGCTAATACTGGAGTAATATGATCTCTCTTGCTAATTCCTGTCAGTGCTCTTGCTGCAGCGTTTTGAATCAATTGGAGGCTTTTTAAAGAGCTACTTGGACAGCCAGACAGTAACGAGTTACAATAATCCAGCTGGAAGACACAAATGCATGAACTATTTTTTTCCGCATCACTCTGAGAAAGGATGCTCCTAATTTTGATGATACTACGAAGGTGGAAGAAAGCAGTCCTGGTCACCTGCTTTATGTGAGAATTAAAGGACTTTATCCTGGTCAAATATAACACCAAGGTTTTTCACAGTAGTACTGGAGGCCAAGGTAATGCCATCCAACAAAAGCAGGTGATTAGATAATGAATCTCTGACATGTTTAGAGCCAAATACGAAAACTTCAGTTTTGTCTGAGTTTAAAAGTAGAAAATTACAGGTCATCCAAGCCTTTATGTCTTTAAGGCATGCTTGGAGTTTAACCAGCGGGATTAGTTTCATCTGGTTTCATGGATAAATATAGCTGGGTATCATCTGCGTAGCAATGGAATGTTTATGCCGTGCTTTCTAATAATATTGCTAAGGGAAGCATGTACAATGTGAATAATACTGGTCCTAGCACAAAACCCCTGAGGAACCCCATAGCTTACTTTGGTATATATAGAAGAGTTGTTGTTTACATGGACAAACTGGAATCTGTCTGACAGATATGATTCAAACCAGTCTAGTGCAGTTCCTGTAATTTTGATCACATTTTCAAGTCTCTGTAGTAGTATATTGTGATCAATAGTGTCAAATGCATTTATGTGATTGACATTGTCCTGTAGAGGTTTGATGAATTCTTTAATGAACAACCATTTGGTAACAACAACAGAAACTTCTGGTGTTTTTTTTTTTACTATGGAGTGAGGAATAAAACCAAATTATTTTATGACATGAGTGGAGTCAGGTGTGGATCGGTTGCTTTACTGCCTGTCAGAATTTCTTTATCAACAACAGATGCAAATACTGAGCTTCCACTTCACTACACGGCCTGATCAGCTGGTGGACACACTCCATCCTTTGTATATTTTCTTTTAAATGACAAGAATAATCTCTGCCTCGCTTTTTCTTTCTCCTCTACCTCTGCCAACACTCAATGTTAAGAACTCACTCCCAAATATTTGTGTCCTGTATTTTCACCTCCATACACCAACCACCATGACATGTATAACACGCTCAGCCTGGATAACCTCGTACTGTACTCTGATATACATTTAATACATAAAATAATTCATAATGTCAGTTTAGCAAATGGTAATAACTTCTCTTTGATATATATATATATATATATATTATATGCAGATGGAAATTAGCTTTTAGCTAAAACATAACTGAAGAAGTGACATGGTTCACTTACAGTCACACGACTATACAGCATTTCTGAAAATGGGGAAGGAGTCAATAAAAGGAATCGAGTTTCTCTGTAAATGTTTCCACTGGTTTACACCATCAGTGTGTGTTTAGTAAATGTGTTGCGTTGCAGTAGTTTGTCACCGTCAGTTCCAATCGTCTTAATCTTGGTTTAAGATGCTTGTTTGAGAGGATCACTTCTACCCTGTAGGTACGATGTAGCTGTGGACGCTACACTATAGCCTGAAGCTCAGTTTATAGTCAGGTGTCACTGCTGCACTTCTACACTACACTAAGTGTAGACTCACATGCACCACACCAGAAATGTAACTATGTGCTGCAGTCATTTGCCTGAAACCCATTTCCTTTTTCAAGTGTCTCAAAAACAAACACAAAAAATCCTCTCATATTCAATCTCCAACAAACACTCTACTCAGACGTCTCTACACAGAGACACAACACAACTGACTGACTAGTATTACAGTGGCGTAAGGCAGGCTGAGATCTTGTCAGACAGATTTGAGGCACAGGCTACCCCTAGACCTGAACTTTTAAATAAACATAAAAGAAACCTGTTTGGATGAGGACACAGGACACAGCTCTCTAGCAGGTCCCATAAAAAGAATAATACGTGTTTGAAGAGCCATCTATGGGTGAGGCATGGTATTTTATTTATTTATTTTTATTTTTTTTACTTGTGGTCCCACAGCCTGCCCACCAGGTGTGTGTGTTTACCTGACCTACTGAAGAGGATTCTGTCCACAGAGGGTTACATCTGCTCCGCATGGGTTTTCTACTACTGTGTTTTAAATCTTTTCATCATGAAATAGCCATCTTGAAGGCTTTTTTCAGTGTTTTGGACTTTTCTTTTGAGCGTTGCTATTCATGGCCCTTCCCAAAGAGCTCCCTTGTTAAATGCATAAAAATACTTGCTGAGCACCCTTGACCCAGTTCATTTTATCTCTTCTATTTTTGTTCAACTTGTGACATTAGTTTCGTGAAACTCTGTTTCACAACCATATCATAACAAAATAGTTTAAAAAACTGAAATAATTCTAAATTAATCGATGTCAAACCAAATTGGGACCTTCTAAAATCAGTATTGATACCCAGCTATACATTAAAATATATCAAGTACACTAGGTAGAAATGTTTGGCAGGTTATTTATTTTATTTTTTTTTTTTAAACATGACTGGAGACTGTAACTGTCACGAGGGAAGGAGGTGTTGAGGTGAGGACCCAGGTGCAGGACGATAAGGACGGCGCAGGGAGTTAAACAAAAAGCATTTAATAATAAACAAAAGGCGCTGCAAGCAAAGCAGGAAAATCCCAAATAATCATGAAACGTGGCACGGTATCAAGGAACGTGGCAACATGGAAATGACATCAAATGACGCAACAACGAACAAAGGGAAAGGCAGGACTATATATACACAAGAGGGCTCAGGGCTGACAAGACACAGGTGAGACGCACAAGGATCAACACAGGTGAGACCAATTAACAATCAAGGGACAGGGAGGCACAAAACAGGAAATCACCAACTTAACAAAATAAAACAGGAAACTTCAACACATGATCACAAAATAAAAGACAGACATAGAACCTTGACAGTAACTGTGAATCTCCAGTTTGTGACAGCAGGGGGCAGACCCAGGAAACAAGAAAAAAATAAACACCAGTGAATGAAGGCTGGCATTCAAATGTAGGAGTCATTCAAAACTCAAGACTCATTCATGATACACAATATGTTTGTCTTGCAATGGAAAATAGTAATTTAATTTCTGAAATTATTCGATTTGCAATTTAACCATTTAATTCCGTTTCAATTTATACAGAAGAACTGTAGATCATAAATAATAAATTGCAAAATTCACATCCTAACATTTAATAGTGGGTATTATTATTATTTTCACTCTTTTTAAGTTCTTTGTTCATAGGTAGGACACATTCTCATAGCTTCATAAATTTATCTTTCCGACAACAGTAACACCGGCTTATGTGATGCCTTTACGTAAACTCGGAAATTGGACTAGACGGGCTATAATAACAGTTTGACACCGATCTATCACCAGTCAACCAGGAGACTTAATCAAACGCAGTGTGACGTCATTTCAACGTTGATCCACTTTTAACGTGCCGAGTACTGACTGTAGCTAATTAGCTTGCTTGCCGATTAGCCTGTTGTCTGCTAACTGGTACAGCGTTGCTACGTCTTTGTGTGAGAATCTCCGTTGACATATTGAAGTTTGTGGTCTCTAGCGCTCTGATGCTCCTGTGTTGAGATTCTATCGATTAGCCTATGGAACTGATGGAGCTTCAGAAGCTGCTCTACTATGACACCGACACACTGAACGGTTGCCGAGGCAACTGTTGCAATACAGTCTGGGATTTGTGGTATTAATGGAGCGCACGCAAAATACATGGGGGTCCGATTCTGATAGATAATACAATACATTTGGCCTCGAGTTTGATATGTGTGCCATGGGGTGACAGAGTTGGACACAACATAGCTGTCAGAGAGGAAGTATTCCTCCTGGCTGAACACTATTGATATTGGTAAGTATGTAAAACAAACAAACAAACAAATGAAAGAGAGATTTTTCACCGGACCAAAAAGTCATATTTTATGTTCAAATAAAAATTTCCATTTGTGTTGATTGTGTCATTGGTCTTACATTTCATTTCAAGTGGCATTAAAACAGTCTGAAAAAAATATTAAATTTAACTCGAGCCCTGTTTAAGCGTAAGATTGTGGATGTTACTACTGCTTGTTCCTGCGGTAATATGATATGTGATGTGCGCTGGCTGTTCATAGACACTTTTTTAATCTATGCAGTTAGCACTGTTTGGTTACTGTTTTTGGACATTCAGAGAATCAGTTTATCATGTACATGCCATAAATATTTAGGCCACATATTTAAGATTGTTTAGTTAAAAATACATAAATCTGATGGTTTTATATTTAAAACACTTAAGGTTTATTACTGTTAAATAAATCACATTACCTTTTCACAAATATGCATCACATGAAGTTAATTAGTTTATGTAAAACTATGTAATCCAAATGGATGGAAATTCCATATTCAATCGAAATGCATACATGTAAATAATAGACCTGATTTTTTTTTTTTATTGTAATTTTGTCAATTGAACAAAGTTTTAGTTTTTGAAGTGAGTGATGGATTGATAGAGTGATAAGGTTAGATATGTTCAATATTTTCTTATCTTCAGACATTATAGTTTAGGGGACGTTTCTTTACCTGCTTGATAGTTTCGACAGAGACTCCAATCTTCCTCAGAAGTGTCATTAGTCTTTAAATTAAATTCGTTATAGATGTGAACTTAAAATCATTGTTTTACTTCATGGCCTTGGTGCCCTGGCTTTTGACTTTGGTGCCCTCAAAAAATTGATAAAATGATGAAATTCCAGGCCTGGTCAAACTATTTTGGAAGCAGTAATTTCAAGGTTTGACAGCTCGGAGCTCATTTTTTCCCCCAAGTTGTCTTGAATGCCACACTCTGCTTCTGATTGGCTACTGATGTAAGTTTGGAGAGGGAAAGTACATAGGCGGCTTTCTTTGTTTCCAAGTAGTATATCAGGCATTACTCTAAATTCCTCCCTGCATCATAGATTTGCATTGTATAAGCATAATTTACGCACAGCTTCCATATCTCTTTGATTTTTCCAAACTATGGGTTGGGCCGAGGGTTAAGTCACACTACGGCCATAAATTTAATCTTGCATTAAAAAGAGTGTGAATCAGTGAGCTGCTATCAGATGAACTTTGACAGCTCAAACACATGTCCATCACTACATTTGGAGACTATGTTAAAAAGAAAAAGAAAAGAAAAGAAACAGAACAGAAATGACAAAGAAAAATTACAAAAAAAAAATCATCCCACTCCTGTTGTCCTCAGGGTCTCTAGTGGAGGCAGCGTGACCTGTGACCTCATCTCTGGAAACTTACAAGAACATCACAAAGCTGTTCATTTAACATCAGTGTTGAGCATTTGGTGCAGGGAAGAATGTGCTGCTTTATTTATTCAGTGCAAACCGGACGAACACCTGAACTTTAGCCTGATGCAGCAGATCATTTGAATCTGGAAAATTACTTAGAACCAGTTTTGATTAAAACAAATTACTTGGAATAAGTATGTGTCTATCATTGGGTACACTTGCTAGATTTTTAGCTAACTTTATGGTTAGCATTATTGCATCTTTATAGGTTAGAAAATGGATTGTCAAGATCCTTTGATCTTGTGATGTTGCAGCAGCATAATATCATGATCATGATTTGCAAACAAAGTCCTACACGTGTAGTCAAAGGTGAAGATTGACATGACACCATGACTGCACACTTTAATTTCTTTAAGTCACTGCTGTTTGGTGTCTGATTTTGTCTGTTGTAATTAATCTCCTCAAGAACAACATAAGAAATAACAGTAGATACTCGATATAGACAGCTCCCAGTGTTTCAGGATCCCAGCTAGGCCTCTTTTCTGGTAAGTATGAGCTCATAATTAGTAAGTCACTGTTATAAGATGAGGTCTACATCATTAATCCACTTATATTCCTAAATTAAATGACTAACTTCTGTAGCCCTGGTCACTAACAACTTGAAACTAACTGAGTGCAATTTTGAAAGCATTTATTCCTGGAAATATATCAGCTTTTTTTTTCTAGATCAACTGGAGTCTCACCAAGAGTGCAATTGGAGTTTAATCTTCTAATGTTGCATGTATTTTTGTGATGTCATGTTAGTACGCTATATATTGAAAAGTCATGACATGAAAAGGTTGCGGTTACTATCTATGTAGTCCTCTGTTTTCATTACATTCAGTCACTAGATGTGTCACTAATAAAAACACAGTAGAAAGTAATGCTTTCATCAGTGAAATCTTTATTGTTGACCAGAATTCATATGATGGAGACATACAGCTCATGTGCTACATACTGACTATATGTATAGCCTGTATAAAAACAGGCTGTGACTCAGCACCATCAGTAGCTTCTAATAGTAGTTAATGGCATATTGCAGGACGGCAGCCAGGTTAAAAAATGCAGTATTTCTTTGATGCTCTCAATTGACTGCTAACAAACTTATAGTGTAAGCCCATATCAGATTAAACTTTCCCATTTATATTTAAATAATTTTACATTACATTGACAAGTGAAAACAAACAAAAAAAACAGCCTGTTCAGCTTTTCATAGAAAACAAGGTCTCATGCAGGGTTGGAGTCTCACATGATATTTATTCTGCAAGAGTTTTGTGTCATAATTATCCTTAAAGGGGACATGAAACAAACAGAACATGCACCAACATAGTGAAAGTGTACATATTTTAAACATAATGGATCTTTTTTTTGGTCGTACTGTCGTACTCTGTCATCGATCGGTCAGGTGCTTTGGCTGCAAGTGAAGAAGCCCGCAGTTCAGGGAGAAAATCTGTCAGGGGAAACGAGGCAAAAGCTTGATTTTTCTCTCTGCTGCTTTCAGCCTCACTCCACTGCATGTCAGAGACAGATAAAAATGATGATACAAATATATATTTGATACTATTTACCCCGGGGGAAGAAATTACCAACAATCTGGCGGCTTTTAAAAATGAGACCCCCCTTTTACAAAAAGGTTGATTTAATGTTTTTTATACGTCTAAAGTTAATAGTTAAATCTCGACTTTGTGCTCTAACATCTGTATAAACTTTGATTTATAGCACATCCTTCAAAATTCTTAAGATCACACACGACCTCTGTCATTATTAGAAATTACCAGAGGTCCCCTGGTAAAACTACTCCCGTGCGAATAGGGCTTTAAAGTTTTGATCAGCTGATCAATGAACATCTTATTTCAGTTAAATTGTTGTTTTCAATAAATGCCAGTTCAACTTTTTGGTCTCTTGTTCCCATTTGCTTGCATTTTTTCAATGTACATGCAGCTTCTCAGTGTGTCTGCAAAGTCAGCCGACCAATCCAATGATGTCATTATATTAGTTATAACATATTATAACTATGTTTAATGTGTCATGTCCCCTTTAACCTCAGAGTGAGTTAAGAGTGACTTAACTTTCTCTTTCGAATAGTAACATTTTGTATCCATGTGGAATAGTCTTGATAACAAAGGTCTATGAATCCAATTGCTTCTTTAGTTGCATGTATATCATTTCTGGTGAAGCTGATTAAACCGTAGAGCTTGTCTTTGAACACGACTCCTCCACCAGAGTCACCCTGTGAGAAAGAGGAACATGTTTATGGAAAGGTTTGTGCTTTGTTAATTAAAATACTGATGAATGTTAAACTATTAAAAATGTTCCAGGTCAGTAGCTGTATCAACTCACACGACATGCATCCACTCCCAGAGCTTGACCACAGAACCAGTGGTCGGGAGTAAACTGTGTCTTCAACAGAACATGATAATAAAAGCCTTCATTTAAAAACTGCATTTTGAGTTTACCTGAGTTATCTTTGACTAATATTTAAATTAGTTTGATGATGTGAAACATTTCAGGGTGACAAACATGCAAAAAAATGAAAAAAAAAAGAAGTAGAAGGAATCAGGGAGGAGTCCGACACCTTTTCACACCCCTGTAAGTATCTGAATACTCACTGACACTTAGAGAAAGGAGAAGGTGAATCAGATGATTCATGTAACGATGGTCCTTCTGTTCAAACAGTGGTGACTATTATTATTATTATTTATACAGCCTCACTGGCTACAAGGCCCCCATTATATACAACACTGTTATGGTTATTTTGTAATGATACACAGATATAATACAGACACACTCCCCTCTACCAGTCAGTGCAGTGTGTTTATGAAAGCATGTTTTGAGTTAATAACACAATATCTTAAAATATATATATATATATATATAAAATTATTGGATGTGCTCTATATGGATGGGAAATAAAACCCAAATGGAAAATGTTTTTGTATTTTGTGTCATAATTGAATTTTTCGTTAATGATGTCACACTCGTTGAGAGCAAAATTACAAGTAGTGTCCTAGTACAGGGCAAAAAACTAAGTGGCGCGGTGGATGGACTTTGACTTGAAACAAAGTAATGGTTTCACAATATTGAATAAGTCATTTGACACTGGAGATGAAACGTTCATAAATGTGACCTGTAATAATTAACTGCTTTTTTTTTTTTGTTGCATTATCTCACAAATAAACATTCTTGTTTGTCAGTGCATTATAAGTATTTAACATACACGGATCAGCCACAACATTAAAACCACTGGCAGGAAAAGTAAAGTAAAAACATCAACTATCTTGTGCCAGTTCAGTGTTCTGCTGGGGAAAATTTTGGACCTGACATTCATTCCTGTGGATGTCACATGTAGCACCCACCTAAAACCAGACCAGACCCCCCACCCCCATAGACACGACACCACACGATATTTATCACATTTCTACTTCATATTTTATCTATGTAGTCCACTGCTTTCATTCTTCCCCATGAGGTGATGTTGCATTTTGCAGGTTTCTTACTATTACTGTACTACTATGTAATGCTTAGGAACCATGTAATTAAATCTACAGTCTTGCTGAGAACAGACAGCTCACCTGTATTATTTGAAACTCTAGTAGGTGTCACATACACTAAATCTGTGTGTGTGTAATGTTAGAGAATTTTAAGTTTTCATAGAAAACAGGGTCTCATGCACGGTTTCAGTGTCACATAATATTTATTTTGGGAGAATTTTGTGACATTTTAACTTAAACTAGAACAGATCAACACATCTTTTCACCATGGCAGACCAGTAGTAGCTCGAATCCATTGTACAAAGTCTGGGTGACAAATGTTTACGAAGTCAATTGGTCGTTGCATTGCACATACACCACTAGACCTGATTAAACCGTAGAGCCGGCCATTGAACACGACTCCTCCACCAGAGTCACCCTGTGAGAAAGAGGAACATGTTTATGGAAAGAGTTGCGCTTTGTTAATTAAAATACTGATGAATGTTAAACTATTGAAAATGTTCCAGGTCAGTAGCTGTATCAACTCACACGACATGCATCCACTCCCGGAGCTTGACCACAGAACCAGTGGTCGGGAGTAGACTGTGTCGCCACCAGAACATCATGTAGGTCAGCACACTGAGCGACGTTAACATTTGCACACTGAAGAGTTGGTGATTCACCGCGTACTACAACGAATGAAAAAGAGTTCCATAGTTGTCAAATAAAATAAAACAATATTCCCATAGGATATAATCTGATGCAGGAAACAGTTTGACCATAAATTATATCAGTTGAAATTAATCACATTGTATTTTCAGTTTTTCAAAATTCTAATTGTGACCAGGACTCTTAAGCGATAAACAAAATAAAAGCAGTCCACGCCCACATCTCCACGAGCATTTAGCGGTTTTTTATATTAATTAAATAAGAATATAGTGAAATTAAGGACCAGCATTTTAACCCTACCCTCACTCGATAAATATTTATTATCCTCAAAACACACACACACACATAAATAATAATCATAACGCGAAAACTCACCTCCTCTTCTCATTATAATGGCCCACACGGCGTAAGGCATGTCCTCAATCTGCACCACGCTTTCCTAGAAAAAATTATCACACACCTAACAAAATACTACAGAAGGAAACGCCAAGCTGGTTACTTTTACTTGGAATATTAGGACCAATTTACATCTTGCGCCCCAACTCCTACCAATCACAACCCCCCACGCGACCACGCCTCCACAGCTCCTCCCCACAACAACCCCCTTACACACCTCACACCAAAACACATGTCAAAGCCCCGCAACCACCCCCTAACTCACCCTCAGGACACACACAGCTCCCACAAACCACCATCCAACCGGTTCTCATACGTCAAGTAGCGACTACCGTACCCACCACCCGAGACAAACCCACACACCCCTGTCATTACCCACCCGCACCATTCTATTTTCCTTCTTTCCAACGCCCGTCTCACACCAGACATAGTGTGTTTGTTGCGTCATCCATTCGTCCAGTCCAGCTATCGAGAGGCATGAAAACAGCGCTCTGGAAGATGAGGAAACACACCCATACAGATTTTTTAAGACAAACAATACACAACAGCAATTAGATTGTATGGGGGTGAGCCACACACCAAGCACTACCACCCTCCTCCTCTCACTTTTGTTACACATAGTGTTTTTAGGTTGTCCTTCTATCCCTCTCAACTCTCTGTGAATCAAACACACAACCCCGCGGAGCTATTTAAACTTAAATTAAAACATGATTGACGACCACCACTGACAGAACATGATACAACTATTAATAAAAAACACACAACTCATTTCAATTCTACACGAGTTAACACAAAAATACATTATAAAGAATGTAGCTGAAGTTGAAGATACAGATACGCAGATAGACAGAATGTTTAAGAAATCACATATTATAGTATTTTTAGCTATAGTAAGAAATACATCATTGAAATTTAGTATTTCACACATTTGTGTGTATTTTTTTGTGAGTAATCTCTAATTTTTGTTTGTAAGTTGTTGTCACTTTTTATATTATATTTTAATTAGTTATTGAGTTTTTTGATTGATTAGAACTCGGCATAATAAGAATACTCCCATGAGTGTGTTATGATCTTACTTATCACCTCCTATATTACTTGTCGAGAGGGATATGTTTGTTTGTGGTGTAAGGTTGAAAAGGATTATAGGTGATTTAAGGTTGGGGAGTTTGGTATTAATTTTGTGGTTGGGGAAAATTAAATGAAAAAAAAAAAAAAAAAAAAAAAAAGTGGAGGAATATTGTAGAATGATTTAAATATAGATAGGACTAGAGCCTCCAAAACTAAATTTTTTTTTTGATAACCATTTTCACTGATACAGACGCTCATTGCATTACACGTTGACTCTCCAATGATCTTTTGTGCACATCCACCACTGTGCTCACTGTGGTACCTGAAAGAGAAAATGATCTTACTATGAGTTGGAACTTGGTGCTAAAATTGGTTCTGTGGTTTTACTCACTGGAACAACATAGTCACTCACTGCCTCAATGACTAAACATAGAGTTTTAGAAATCATTTATTACAGAAACACCCACAGCTCCAAATCACTCAACATATGTTAGAAGTATAAAAATATCGAGTAATGTCCTCTTTCCATGCATTGAATGAAGGGAGGGAATACAGTACATTAAACCTTCAGAACTAGCATCTGATGGATCAACAAAAACATGATGTGGTCAAGTTTCCAAATGATGAAATCACATAAACATCATCCTCTACCTCACGACCCACAGCATAACAATAAGCAGCGACAGACGAGCCATCGCTTTCCGTTCTGAATCCAGTGACTTCTGTCCAGTGGCACCGACCTTCTTTAAACATGTTCACCATCTCATGATGGTCATTGGAGCACCAATCAACAGAGCAGAGCTTTAATCAACAGAAATCACATTGTGAATGCAGCTCTACACATTCATGAAAAGTGTCATGAAACATTCAAGTCTTTTTTTTCCAAACACTGACAGTGAGCATCCAAAGAAAACGTAAAAAGAATAAAGTGACATCTGACGCGGCAGGAGTTGAAGGGTGTGCAGAAGGGTTGTGGCTCTCTGTTCTCTGAAGCTAATTTAGGTAAAGATAAACATCAACAGTCACACTTCTAAGATCATCTCCCAGGCGAAAACACATCACTTCTACCCTGTAGGGTTACGGTGTAGACCATGGAAACTACACTGAAGCGAGTTTATATGACATATGTCCTCTCCATTCACCACATCAGAAAAGTAACAGACACTTTTCCAGTCATTTGCCCAAAATGGATTGTCATTGTTTTCACGTGTCTCAGCGACTAAGCAGCAAACACGGAAAATTTCCCTCTCAGACTTCAGCCTCAACAAACTCTCTACTCAGACGTCTTCTCTATGTTCTGTGCTGCAGAGATTCAGTTAAAGTTACCATCTGATCCAGCATTATAAACTTCAGCACCAACATGAGCTGACTCAGTTCATCACGGTGTAAAGTACACAGAGACACACCACCGAGACCCAGCACAGAGACACAGCACAGAGACACAACACAGAACACAGCACAGAGAACACAACACAGAGACACAACACAGAGACACAGCACTGAACACAACACATAAACAGCAGCACAGAGACACAGCACAGAGACACAAACCCCCCCAAGAGACACCATCCAGAGACACAGCACAGAGACACAGCACAGAGAACAGCAACACAGAGACCCAACACAGAGGCACGACACAGAGACACAGCACTGAGACCACAGCACAGAGACACAACACAGAGACAACAAACACAGCTGACAGTGTCCCATAGTATTTCAGTGGCGTAATAACTTAAACAATAACAGACACACCAGAAGCACAGGTATAGAAGCTTTGACTGGAGCCAGCCTCCAAAACTTAGTGCTAAATGTAAACAATCAGTTAAGTATTTGACTTCCTTACATATGACAGCTGGTCATGCTTTAGTAAGATTCCTGTTTTAATTATTTCATGTTGTACCTCCCCATGCATGGAGCCTTCATAGACGTATCTCACGTTCCCCGTATCACCTGTCGTACCGTTAGATAAAGAACGTTAGATAGAAGTCACTCATGCCAGATTGAGCGACCTTGCAGCTGGAAGAATACTGTATATATCACTATTGCTTATCACAAAGCTTAACACTGAGGTCTTTGTTCCACAGCGACAAAACCGTCTTTCACACCCTTTGAAAACTTATTTAATTACAAAGACCATTCAGTCTGTGTTAGTGACGTTTATATACTATTTAATGATGCTGGAAATGGATTTAGTTTATCTTGATTTCATTTAGTATTTTAACTTTTAATTTATTTATGTTACAGCCCAACTCACCTAGAAAAAATAAGGGACTAACGACAGATGAATTGTGACTGGACATGGTCGTGTAATAGTTTGATGGAACAACCTTTTTTGTATTGCAGCAACAGGAAACTTTTGAATCTGGTTTTATTGTTTAAAAATCTGGTTTTTATTGTAGTTCTATGGTGTTTTAGGAAAAAAGACATGTTTTATATAAAAAGTGAGTAAGTTTGTGGATGAGTGGCTTCGCCATGTGGTCACCTTATTCTTTAATCACACCAATGCAAATAGCTGTCTTTTCCACTCCACAACGCTGACAGATCGTTGTCCTCCAGCTCCCCTGCTAGAGGGTCCTCCATCCTTTGTGTTTTACTAAAACAAGCCTTTAACTGACCAGAATAATCTTTTCCCTCTAGTTTTTCTGTGAAACTCTAACCTCCAAACAGCCGTGAACACCAAAAATTCACAAAAGAAAACTTTTGAAGAGGATTTCAAATCTTCTTTTGCAGATCCAGTATCAGATTTTCAAGAAACCCATCGATCCATTTTCTAACAGACGTCAATTTCCTTGAATCCTTCCATAAGATATTTAGCTTCCGCCTCAGAACTAGTTTCATGTGGGTTTGCTTTGCAAGAATGTTCGAATTACATTAGTCCACGTGGTTGTTTATCTTTTTTATTAGGCTAAGTAGAGATTACCTGTGTGAGACGGTAACTGTCCAGTGAATAGTAGGAAACATTTTGCTCAGAGACGAACCAGAGGAAGAGCAGCAGACCTTTCTACAGGGAGGAGTGGCTCTCCCAGAGATAAGACGATGAGCTGCTGCTGCTGCTGCTGCTGGAAGTGTCAGAGAGACTCGTTCGTTTTCTAGAGTTGAGTTGACACAAGGAACCAGAGTCAGAATCACAATTTACTTGTCATTGAAACAGCAGCACAATGACATCAAAAACTTATAAGGTTCATATCACATAAGAAAACCAAACATAAAACAGTAAACAATCGCACCCTCATTCAGTTTTTCCTAGCATGTAATGTAAGTATCCTGAGAATCGCTGCGTTCAGAAATATAAATTAATAATGCAAGTGCCTTCAGATACAATGACAGATAAATAGTAGTTCAAAATACATCTACTGGCAGTTAGTGCATGTTTACGTTCGTATAGAAATGACTTATGTAAAAGCTGCTTCTTATCCGTTTGAAGTAAAAGACAAAATATAAATGTGTTAAGAAATGAAATGTATGTAGAAAATGGATATCATGATTTGTGGAATTGATTCTGGATCATTCAAATGAAGACAGATTTGAATCCTCTTCAAAAGTTCTTGTGCATTTTGTGTCACGGCTGTTTGGAGTTAAAGTGTCACAGATAGAACAAAACAGAGGGGAAAGATTATTCTGGTCAGTGAAAGGCTTGGTTTGTAAAATACAAAGGATGGAGCGACTCTATCAGGCGACTGGAGACAACATCTGTCTGCGTGTGGAGTGGAAAGACCTGTATTTGCATCTGTGGGGGGGGGGGTAGATAAAGAATAGGTACACAGGGTGAAGCACTCATCCACAACTGACTCCACTTTTTATAAAAAACATTTTATTTTATTCCTAACACCATGAGCTACATAAAACAGTTTTTAAACAATAAAACCATCAATAGTTTCTGTTGCTGCAAACAAAAGTTTGTTCGTCAAACCTCTACAGACCATGTCATCACTTTCATCTGTCTGTTAGTCCCTTTATCTAAGTGAGGTTTGGGCTGTAACATAAATTAAAAATGAAAAGTTGAAAATAATAAAATGACCAAATCAAAAGATAACTAAATCCATCTTCCAGCATCATTAATAGTCTAACTCACTAACACAACAGAATGTCATTGAATTAAATAAGAGTTTCAAAGGTGAAAGACAATTTGTCGTGGAACAAAGACCTCAGTGTTAAGCTTTGTGATAAGCAAATAGTGAATAGTACATATTCTTTCAGCTCACAGGTCAAACTGATAGTGACTTCTATCTAACGTCTTATCTAACGGTACGACACGGTGCAGTGAACGGTCTATGAAGGCTCCATGCACTGGGAGGTACCACATGAAATAATTAAGAACTGAATCGTACTAAAGCCACTGACCAGAACTGTCATATGTAATGAGTCCACAATACTTCATGTGTTTGCATTATACTAAGTTTTGGAGCTGCTCCAGTCCAAGCTCTATACCTGTGCCTGGTGTGTTCTGTATTGTTTTATGATATTTACACCACTGAAATACTAATGGGACACAAGTCCCAGCTGTGTTGTGTCCTCTGTGTTTGTGTCTCTGTGTTTGTGCTCTGTGTTGTGTCTCGTGTTGTGGTCCTCTGTGCTGTTCGTCTGTGTTGTGTCTCAGTGCTGTGTCTCTGTGCTGGCGTGTTTATGTGGTTTGTGTCTCAGTTCTGTGTCTCTGTGCTGTGTCTCTGTGTTGTGTCCCTGTGTACTTTACACAGTGATGAACTGATCTCAGCTCATGTTGGGAGCTGAGTTTATAAATGTGGATCAATAGTCACTTTCACTGAAATCATCTGCAGCACAAACATATAGAAAGGGAGAAGACGTCTGATAGAGAGTTTGTTTGAGGCTGAACATGGAAGAATTTTCTGATGTTTTTGCTTGTTGCTGAGACACGTGAACAACAAAAAAGAAAAAAAATAAAAAAAAAATAAATGAAAAAAAAAAAAAAAAAAAAAAAGATAAAGCGAGCGAAAGAAATACAGTTTTGGGCAAATGACAGGAAAGTGTAGATGACATGTACTGATGTGGTGAATGAGACTGACATATAAAATTCTCCATCTTCAGTGTATTCCATAGGCTACAACCGTACCTCAGGGTAGAAGTGATGTTTTTTCCTGGAGATGATGATACTAGAAGTGTGCGGTTGATGTACTTTACATAAATTAGCTTCAGAGAAGAGAGCGCAACTTTGCATTAACTGTCCAGATGTCACTTTACTTTTTACTTTTCTTTGGATGCCTACTGTCAGTTTTGGAAAAAAAAGACTTGAAATGTTCATGACTTCATCTTGCATGAATGTGTAAGCTCATTCCAGAGTGAGTCTGTTGATAAAGCTCTGCTCTGTGATGGCTGCTCCATGACCAACATGAGAAATGGTGAACATGGTTAAAAGATAGTGGCCACTGGAACAGAATCACTGGAAGAGGAACGAAGCGATGGCTCGCTGACGCTCCTTCTTGTTCTGCTGGTGGGTCGGTGAGTAGAGAATGAGATGTTTATGTGATTTCTTTCATTTGAAACTTGACCACTATCAACGTTTTGTTGGTCCATCAGTGTAGTTCTGAAGGTTTTAATGAACTGTCCTCCCTCCCCTATTCAATGCAGGAAAGAGGACAATACAGATATTTTTATACTTTAACATGTTTGAGTAATTGGTGCTGTTGGGTGTTTTGTAATAAAGGATTTATCTAAACTCTATGTTTAGTCATGAGGCAGTGAGTGACTATGTTGTTCAGTGAGTAAAACCAACCAATTTTAGCACCAAGTTCCAACTAATAGAGGATCATTTTCTCTTTCAGGTACCCACATGAGCACGTGGTGGATTGTGCCACAAAAGGATCATCGGTGGTCAAGACAGTGGTAAGAAGAGCGTCAAGTATCACGTGAAAGTGAAATGGACCATGTCCAGTGTCAGTCATTTTAGGAGTACATACAGGTCAACTCAAAGCAGGTGGACATAACACACAACTTGAGATCTACAAAGAATGTAAACAACACGGACACAACCGATATCATGTTTTCTGAAGTTGCCTGACGGAAGAGAAATTACTTCGACTTTCTAAATTCATATTCGTCTGTTGACTTGCTGACTGCAATGCAAGACTCCAAGTTGTGAGTAGTTAAACATGGTACTAATGTTTACTTTATTTAAATTCTTCCCATTTATTTTATTCAGTTTAATTCAAAACACATTTTTTATGCAACTGCATTGTTTTTAGTATAATCCCTAATAATGATTCACAGTCCAGAAGCTTCATAATCTAAAAATAACAATATAATAGATTTTACAATAAGGGAAAATAATGTTAGCTACTCGACTGGCCTTCATTTTGTTTTCCTTTTTGTTTACTTGTCGCTTCTTTCTAGTGTGTAGTTCTGAACAAATATGAAACTGAGAAAATGATAAGTAAAAGTTTATTAGCGTTGAGCTTAGAACATTCTTCTTTTGGGATTATTTTTATTCAAGGGAAACAAAGTGCAGAATTGCAGGTTTTATGGATACCAGTAACCATGGGCCCTAATTATGAAAAGAGTGAGATTTTCTTGAATTATCATTTATCATCATTTTCAACTTACCATACATATCAAGGGGCTGACATTTCATCTGTTAAAAATATAATAATAATATAAAAACATAAATACCCCAATCTGGACTGATTTTCCATTTTAACCATTTTAACAGGGCAATTTTAATTTTGAAAATTGAATGTTATTTATTTATATGGACTGGATTTGTGGTACGGTTTTCTGTGTCCAGATTACTTTCTATGTAGATTTCAATTCTCTTATTTCTTACTTTGTAGTTGACCAGCCAACACCAAACTCTCAATGTACAGATGTTAACGTCGTTGACTTCACTAAGCTGAAAGAACTTAAGAGAACACACCCACGTCATTACCAGCACTGGTTCTGTGGTCAGCGGTGAAAGGATGTCATCTCCTAGTGAGTTGATAACCAGCTACTGACCTGGAACATCTTCAATAGTTTAAATGAAAAAATGAGCACAAACCTTTCCAAAAACATGTCCTCTTTCCTCACAGGTGACTCTTGTGGAAGGAGTCGTGTTCAAAGAGACCAGCTCAATGTTTAATCAGCTTCAACCAGAAATGATACACATCAACTAAAGAAGCATTTGGATTACTAGACCTTTGTTATCAGACTATTCCTCATGGAATACAAAGTGTTATTGCTCGAAGAGAAAAATTTAAGTCAACTCTTAACTCACTCTAGGTTAAAGGGGACATGACACTTAAACATAGTTATAATAATTTAAAGAAAGTCTCCCACACGCCCAAAAAGATTATATATGTTTTATCACTGATGCCAAAGGATTTTCAAAATCTTGCATTTAAGTTTCACTGTTAAAAACACAGGACCGTCTCCAACAACGGTTGTGTCGCCAGACCGTGACACATTGAATTGGTCGGCTGACTTTGCAGACACACTGAGAAGCTGCATTTTCATTGAAAAAATGAAAACAAAAAGGGGAACAAAGACCAAAAAACTTGAGCTGGATTTATCTGTAAACAACAATTTTAACTGAAATCAATCTGTTTGCTGTTTGTTGATCAGCTGAAACAAATTTTTTTATTTATTTTTTAAATACAGTACAGAACAAATACAAAATGAACAACAAAAAGATATGAACATATGTTTATTTGTGTGTGTGTGTGTGTGTGTGTTGTGTGTCGTGTGAGGCTATCATAATTAGTATGTTTAACACCAGTTAATACAATAATACAGGAATAATAAGATTATCACATTGTTATTTATATTATAGTAAGCATATATAAGAGAACAAATGGAAGTAAAAATATGCTTACCGTTAATAAGTATTAAAAAAAGAAAGAGATAAAGATAATAAATAAACAAACAAAAAACCAACGAGACATATACACAAACAATTAATAAACTAGTGATAATAATTAACTATAGTGAAGGATATGAGAGATAGTGGAGGAGGAGGGAGGAAGGATGGGGAAGATAGATCAGTTTTTAAACTTAAAACTGTGTTGAAACACTTTGTATTTGATACAGAGACCCCAAGACAACCCCCTTTCCTATTGGTAGAAAAAAGAATGCATCCCATTAGACCAAACAGTAAAGATGTGTCAACGTTTCTACGGAAAAGGGAAAAGTTGTTGGAGTGACACAATATTCAGTTTATGGTGTGACTGCAGAGCCAAAAAGAAAAAAGACAGAGAATTGGAACTTTTAGATATTATTACTTATTGTTGCACCTGATGGTTTTGTCAATGGTAGTAAATAGGTGTACAAAAATGCGATGCATTCCTTCAATTTAATTGGAAATAGTTAAAAATACAGTTGCTGTTTGCTAAATTTGTCCATACGTCTTTTGATATTCCACTCTAGATTTACATTCTAATTTCGAAAAATGGCTTGGATAGATAAAAGTTTGGGTTTTTCACAGCGAAACACCTCACTTTTTCCTACTCGGTTTTATGTTTTTAGTGTGGTTTTTAGTCCAGTGTGTTAATACAGTTTGTCAAAAATGAAAGGCCAATTGTAAAATGACACAGGTGATGTTGTTCTGAAAGAATGATACCAAAAAAGGAGGTAGACAGCTTTATAAGATGAAATATGAAAGGAAAACCAAAAGTAGTACACAAAAAACAGCCAATTATTTAAATAGTTTTTTAAAAACAGTGGGTTAATGTGGTGTCTCGGGTCCCTGCTGACCCACTGGGAACCAGCCTGATCAATGAACAAGTTCGAGTGGGATCTTAAGAATTTTGAAGGATTGCTATAAATCAAAGTTTTATACAAATGTTAGAGCACAAGTCGAGGATGAACTATTAACTTTAGATGTATAAAAACATTAATCAACCTTCTGTAAAGGTGGGTCCTTTAAATGCTCACCATACATTGTTGTCATTTCTTTTTCTTCCGCCGGGATAAATAGTACAAATATATATTTGTATCATCATTTTTACTTGTCTCTGACATCAGTGGAGTGAGGCTGAAAGCAGCAGAGAGAAAAATCAAGCTTCTGCCTCGTCCTCGAACAGATGTTCTCCCCTAAACTGCATCTTCTTCACTTGCATCCAAAGCACACGACCGATCGATGACGGAGTATCGACAGTACGAACCAAAAAATGATCAATTTGTTTAAAATATGTAACACTTTCACTATGTTGGTGCATGTTCCTTTTGTTTCAAGTTCCCCTTTAAGGATTTTATGTCACAAAACTCTTCCAGAATAAATATCATGTGAGACTCCAACCGTGCATGAGACTTTGTTTTTCCTATGAAAAGCTGAAGCCAGGCTGTTTTTTGTTGTTTTTCACTTGTCCAATGAAAATGTACAATTATTTAAATATAAATTGCACCAGTTTTAATCTATATGGCTTACTAACATAAGTACGCTAGCAGTCAATTTAGAGCATCAGAGAAATACTGTTTTTTTATACCTGGTTGCCCGTCCTGCCAACATGCCCATTAACTACATTAGAAGCTACAGATGGTGCTGAGTCACAGCCTGTTTTTAAACAGGCGTATGCATAAGTCAGTTAGTAGCACATGGAGCGGTCTGTCTCATCATATGTATTCAGGTCAACAATATAGATTTCACTGATGAAAGCATTACTTTTTCCTAAACTGTGTTTTTAGTCAGTGACACATCTAGTTACTGAATGTAAATGAAAACAGAGGACTACATAGATAGTAACCGCAACCCTATTCATGTCATGACTTTTCAATATATAGCGTACTAACATGACATCACCAAAAATACATGCAACATTAGAAGATTAAACTCCAATGCACTCTTGGTGAGACTCCAGTTTGATCTAGAAAAAAGCTGATATATATCCAGGAATAAATGATGTCATAAAAACAGAGTACACTCAGTATTCAAGTCATTCGGACCAGGGCTAAAGGAGAAGAAGTAGAATTTGTTTTCAACACACTGCAAGGACTCTTATCGTCAAGCGTATTTATTACCTTAGTATTTTAAGATTTTTTTAGTAGTAGTCATTTGGTATTTGGGCTGATGCAAATGCTTTCAACATGTCAGGCCGGCACAAAGCAGTACTCAGATGCCAGAGGGGTGGAAAGTTAAGGTGACTTTATTTCACAGAATCTAACAGGGTGAGAACTCAAACAGAGTGTAAATAAAAGTGCTATGAAACAAACTCCTGACAACACGCTTGAAATCTTATCAAAGTAAAATCAACACCTCCAGAGGAGGAAAAAACAAAGAATACTCACGGCTATGAAAGCTAACAAACAAAAGCGCTCCCAAAAGGGAGGAAAACTCACATACTAACTACACTAACGAACAAACTAACCTTGACCTAACGGGAGGAAAAATAAATTGTCCCTGACAAACAAAAGGGCTCCAAAAAGAGAGGACGCAAAACTGGTATGAATTAACTAAGAAATGAGGAAGAACTCCCAAAAAAACAGAGGAAAAGCAAAGATGGAACTAAACACAAAATCACTTCCAGAAGGAGGAAACAAAAAACATGGCCAAATTTCCTAATACAGAAAACTAATCACTAGAACTAAGCTAAGAAGTCACAAAGAAAAAATCACTCTTTCAAGATAAACTCAAGGCAGACTGTGGCATGATTCGGCAGGCACGGGTACAACTGA
This sequence comes from Mugil cephalus, assembly GCF_022458985.1. NCBI lineage: Eukaryota > Metazoa > Chordata > Actinopteri > Mugiliformes > Mugilidae > Mugil > Mugil cephalus. Next base: position 26,105,141 of record NC_061771.1, read on the forward strand.
CAAAAAATGGAAAAAAAAACAAACATCCTCACACTCACACAATCAGACCTGGGACACATAGGAAGTGCAAGTGACCTGAAACCAGAGGAGAGTTTACTTTTACTTTCCTTTCCTCAACTTCCTCCCCTCCAAAAATTAACAGCTGGAAATTACGAGACCAAACACACCAAAATAAGACATGACCACACCTTGCGGTGTACACCACACAGAGCCTAAAGGCAATGGCTAAAGGCAAAACAACAGTGTTTCACACCCATGTGTAAATACCATTTTATCATTGTTATTGATATTACTGTTATGATTATGAACATTTATTGGTCTCATTTCCTTGTTGCTGATTATTCTGTGTTTTCTAGAAAAGCCCCTATGACTGGTGGTGAAAATTAGAGCACGTGTCTATATACAACACCAAGCAAAGAATCTGGTCTGTCCACTGGGACAGTCTCAATATCAGTATTATGATGTCCATATCAAATACATAAACATAACATAGCATTAGCCTGGGTAATCCTTTAAAGTCCAGTTTAGCCTGGACCCGACCTCCTTGGTCCAGAACCCTCCGTTGTGAACTGAATTATGCTCCGACAACCTCATACAGCACGATGAACAGCTGTTGAGTTGAACTTATTGGTGTTTAACTTATTTCTTGCTTTGGTCTGCCCCCGGCTGTCACAAATTGAGCATAATTGGAGTATACTTTGTGTGTAGATGCTGGCTGATTTTAGAAGGTCCCAGTGTGGATGTAATATGCATTCTTTAGAAATTATTTTCCGTATTTTAAGCTACTATGTTTTGGTTGTGAAAAAGATTTTCACGAAACAAAAGTCACGTAGTTGAAACAAAAAGTGAGGCCTGGTTGTTGATGTTCCATTAACACTTGATTGAGCGTGAAACTGCAAAGCATCATGTTTTACTCGACAATACATGTTAGGTACAAACTACTAGAACTGAGAGACTTGCAGTTTTAAATCTGTACGTCTCACTGCTTGCCGAGCACACTGTGAGAGACAGAACATGATTGTCTACAACTGTGGAAGAAAAATCATGTGAACTTGTTTAAATTGTGGCTGGGACGAGCGGAAAGAAAAAAGGCTTCAACAAATTTCACACTTGTTCTCCTCCCTTTAAGTAGCGCTCACTTTCTGCACTTAGAACGAGTTTTCAAGAGAAATACTCCATGGTCATTGAACAATGATTGATCAAAAATTCTATAATCAAAACGAAGGAAGGGGGGGTAAAAAATACCCCCAACCCGTACACATTGTGTTTGTGTTCCTACTCACGATTCCTGTGTGTATTTTATTGGGGGGTTGTAACTGTATCTGTATCTGTGATAACAAAAGTTACCTGTGTGTGTGTGTTGGTGTGTGTCCGTTATGTAACATTAATGTGTTGGACACAGGGATCAGCTGTATTAACAGTCAGAGACATCAGAGAAGGCCCTGTGAATGAACGTCTCATCCTGTTGGCCCAGAGCTACAGCCCTTTTTATTATTTTCAAGTGTTGCCGTAGCAACTCACAGTGGTCCAGTGACGACAGAAGCGCGAGAGAGCCGGGACGCAGAAAAGAGCTAGATATCCCGCCATTTTCGCTGGGCTCACATTGGTCCTACTTGTGACAAAACCGTAGCTTCCAATCATAAAAACAACCATACTGTGGGCGTCGTAGACCTTCTGAAGACTTGATATTTTTTTGTCCTCCTAGAGTAAATATTTTTTGACACACTGCCCCCAGCCTCGCTGATTAAAGAAAAAAGGTCCTTCTCCTTCCTTTTCCAGGTAAAAAAAAAAAAGAAATGGAAAAAGTGTGGTATTCCTAAACTTTTGACCAGTAGTGTATATATTATCTAAACAGGCCGAGTTTACTGTAGAACACTTTAGTTGGTAGAGGGTCCTTACTTAAAGTTGTCATACAGATTTGGGGTCTCTTGCCTAAAAAATTTTGAAGACTCCTTCATTAAGCCGATTAGCTCACCGATTACAATTTCAGTGGGCGTAATTTCAAAACATGTCAGACACAGCACAGGATAGAAGCTTTCTCTGGAGCAGCCTCCTATCACTCTGAATTAGAACCGGATAGGCTGGCGAAAACAGAGAAAGAAAAGACTAGTAAACTAGTATAAATGTAAACCCAGGAAATATTAGAACCTCTTACATATGACAGCTGGTTTGCTTAGTTTCATAGAATTTTATGGTAGAGAAGTCCCCCGGTCAAACTCTGCACATTCCCACTAACAGCTGAAAGCAGTGGAGAACGTTTATAGTTTCGTATAAGTCATGTCTGTACACGTTTTCGATGTTGCTTATTGTTATATAAAACACCTTTAATTAAGAAGCTATTTTAGATTCGTCTCTTTGTCTGCCAAGGTAGAAGCAAACCACAAGTGCAGGATGAATGACATACCAAATGGTGCATCTGTGATACTGATGAGGAAGTTAGAAAAGCAGGCAGAGATCTTCGTCAGACCAGTTTGAAGCACAGGCCTCAAATCTCATGTTTTAATAAACATAAAAGAAACCTTATTGGAGAGGACATAAGACACAGCTCTCTAGCAAGTCCCATAAAAAGAATAATACGTGTTTGAAGGGCCACTTCTATGGTGAGGCATGGTTATTTTATTTAATTATTTTATATTTATTTTTTTACCAGTGGTCCCACAGCCTGCCACCCAGGTGTGTATGATTACCTGACCTACTGACAGAGGATTCTGTCCACAGAGGGTTACATCTGCTGCGCATGGTTTTTCTACTGACTGTGTTTTTAAATCTTTTCATCATGAAATAGCCATCTTAAAGGCTTTTTTCAGTGTTTTGGACTTGTCTTTTAGCTTTGCTATTCATGGCCCTATCTCAAAGAGCACCCTCGTTAAATGCATAAAAATACTTGCTCAGTTCATTTTTATCTCTTCTATTTTTGTCAACATTGTGACATTAGTTTTGTGAAACTCTGTTTCACAACCATATTACAGAACAAAATATTTGAAAAAAGAAACTGAAATATTTCTAAATTAATTGATGTTAAATCACATTGGGACCTTCTAAAATTCAGTATTGATACCCAGCTAATACATTAAAATATATCAAGTATACCAAGGTAGAAATGTTCTTGGCAGTTTGTTTTTTTTTTTTTTTAAACCATGACTGGAGACTGTAACTGTCAACGAGGAAGGAATGGTTTGAGTGAGGACCAGTGGCAGAACGATAAGACGACCGCAGATAGTTTAAAACAAAAAAAGCATTTAATAATAAACGAAAGGCGCTGCAAGCAAAGCAGAAAATCCAAAAATAATCATGAAACGTGGCATCGCACGGTATCAAGGAACGGGCACAATGGAGATGACATCAAATGACGCAACAAGGAACAAAGGGGAAAGGCAGGACTATATATACACAAGAGGGCTCAGGGCTGACAAGACACATGAAACGCAACGAGGATCAACACAGGTAGACAATTAACAATCAAGGGACAGGAGGCACAAAACAGGAACTCACCAACTTAACAAAATAAAACAGAAACACAACATGCCACAGACAGACATGACAAAACCACAAGGAAACTCGACAGACAGGGGGGAATCCAGAAACTTGACAAAATAAAAACAGGAAACTTCAACACATATCACAAAATAAAAGACAGACATAGAACCTGACAGAAACCTTTGAATCGCCAGTTGTGACACCAGCACAGGGGCAGACCCAGGAAACAAGAAAAAAATAAACACCATGAATGAAAGGCTGGCATTCAAATGTAGGAGTCATTCAAACTCAAGGACACATTCATGATACACAATATATGTTTTGTCTTGCAAAGGAAAATAGTAATTTAATTTCCTGAAAATTATTCGATTTGCAATTTAACCATTTATTCCCGTTTCAATTTATACAGAGAACTGTAGATCATATTCAGCCCAAAATTGCAGAAATTCACATCCTAACATTTAATAGAGGGTAGTATTATTATTTTCCACTCTTTTTAAAGTTCCCAGTTTATAGTAGGACACATTCTCATAGCTTCATAATGTATCTTTCCGAAACAACACCAAAAAAACAACAACACAACAGTAACAACACCGCTTATATGATAGCCCTTTTCACAGTAAACACGGAAATTGGACTGGACGCTATAATAACTGTTTGACACCGATCTATCACCATCAACCAGGAGACTTTATCAAACGCAGTGGTGTGACTCATTTCAACTTGACCCACTTTTAACCGTGCCAGTACCTGAGACATGTAGCTAATTAGCTTGCTTGCCCGATTAGCCTATTGCTGCTAACTGGTACAGGCGTTGCTACGTCCTTTGTGTGAGAATTCTCCGTTGACACATTAAGTTTGTGGTATCTAGCCGCTCTGAGATGCTCCTGTGTTGAGATACTATCGATAAGCCATATGGACTGATGGATGCATCAGAAGCTGCTCTACTATGACAACGACACGCCTGAACGGTTGCCCGACGCAACTGTTGCAATAAAGTCCTGGATTTGGTAGTATTAATGGAGCGCACGCAAAATACATGGGGGCCAATTCTTGATAGATAATACAATACATTTGGCCTCGAGTTTGATATGTTTGCCATAGGGTGACAGAGTTGGACACAACATAGCTGTCAGAGAGGAAGTATTCCTCCTGGCTGAACACTATTGATATTGGTAAGTATGTAAAATAAATAAATAAATAAAGAAAGAAAGAAAGAAAGAAAGAAAGAAATGAAAGAAAGAAAGAAATGAAAGAAAAAAACAAACAAACAAACAAACAAATGAAAGAGAGATTTTTCACCGGACCAAAAAGTCATATTTTATGTTCAAATAAAATTTTCCATTATGTTTGATTGTGTCCATGACTTACATTTCATTTCTAGTGGCATAAAACAGTCTTAAAAAATAATTAAATTTAACTTGAGCCCTGTTTTTTAGCCGTAAGATTGTGGATGTTACGACTGCCTTGTTTCCTGCGGTAATATGAATATGTTAAGTGCGCTGGGCTGTTTTTTCCTATACAACTTTTTTTTAAAATCTATGCAGTTTAGCACTGTTTGGTTACTGGTTTAGGACATTCAGAGAATGCATTTATCATCTACAGGCCATAAATATTTTAGCCACATATTTAAGATTGTTTAGGTTAAAATACATAAATCTGACGGTTGTATATTTAAAACACTTAAGGTTTTATACTATTAAATAAATCACATTACCTTTTCACAAATATGCATCACATGAAGTTAATTAGTTTATGTAAAACTATGTAATCCAAATGGATGGAAATTCCATATTCAATCGAAATGCATACATGTAAATAATAGGCCTGATTTTTTTTATTGTAATTTTGAACAAAGTTTTAGTTTTTGAAGTGAGTGATGGATTGATAGAGTGATAAGGTTAGATATGTTCAATATTTTCTTATCTTCAGACATAATAGTGTAGGAGACGTTTCTTTACCTGCTTGATAGTTTCAACTGAGACTCCAATCTTCCTCAGAAGTGTCATTAGTCTTTAAATTAAATTCATTATAGACGTGAACTTAAAATCATTGTTTTACTTCATGGCCTTGGTGCCCTGGCTTTTGACTTTGGTGCCCTCAAAAAATTGATAAAATGATGAAATTCCAGGCCTGGTCAAATTATTTTGGAAGCAGTAATTTCCAGGTTTGACAGCTCGGAGCTCATTTTTTTCCCCAAGTTGTCTTGAATGCCCCACTCTGCTTCTGATTAGCTACTAATGTAAGTTTGGAGAGGGAAAGTACATAGGCGGCTTTCTTTGTTTCCAAGTAGTATATCAGGCATTAATCTAAATTCCTCCCTGCATCATAGATTTGCATTGTTTAAGCATAATTTCCGCACAGTTTCCATATCTCTTTGATTTTTTTCCAAACTACGGGTTGGGCCGAGGGTCAAGTCACACTACGGCCATAAATTTAATCTTGCATTAAAAAGAGTGTGAATCAGTGAGCTGCTATCAGATGAACTTTGACAGCTCAAACACATATCCATCACTACATTTGGAGACTATGTTAATAAAAAAGAAAAGAAACAGAACAGAAATGACAAAGAAAAATGACAAAAAAAAATCATCCCACTCCTGTTGTCCTCAGGGTCTCTAGTGGAGGCAGCGTGACCTGTGACCTCATCTCTGGAAACTTACAAGAACATCACAAAGCTGTTCATTTAACATCAGTGTTGAGCATTTGGTGCAGGGAAGAATGTGCTGCTTTATTTATTCAGTGCAAACCAGACGAACACCTGAACTTTAACCTGATGCAGCAGATCATTTGAATCTGGAAAGTTACTTTGAACCAGTTTTGATTAAAACAAATTACTTGGAATAAGTATGTGTCTATCATTGGGTACACTTGCTAGATTTTTAGCTAACTTTAGCATTATTGCATCTTTATAGGTTAGAAAATGGATTGTCAAGATCCTTTGATCTTGTGATGTTGCAACTAAATCTTAGCTTGAAGTAACCGTATATGTGGATCTAATTTCTAAGAGACAGGTTGTGTTGCCAAAATCTGGAACAAACCATCAAAAAAGACCCTATAGACCTACACTCCTTTTAAACATATACAAAAAGAACAATCTGAATGCAGAATGTTGTAGTGTAAAGTAATGCTCTAAACATCAGCATTTCCAACAAACAGTTTTTTTAAGGCATGGAAACACACAACTCACATTTTACGATGATCTCTACAGTCAGTACGAGCCATTGGCAGAATATCAGAGTTGATATGCAGCTGCAGCAGCATAATATCATGATCATGATTTGCAAACAAAGTCCTACACGTGCAGTCAAAGGTGAAGATTGACATGACACCATGACTACACACCTTAAATTCTTCAGTCACTGCTGTTTGGTGTCTGATTCTGTCTGTTGTAATTAATCTCCTCAAGAACAACATAAGAAATAACAGTAGATACTCCATATAGACAGCTCCCAGTGTTTCAGGATCCCAGCTAGGCCTCTTTTCTGGTAAATATGAGCTCATTATTAGAAAGTCACTGTTATAAGATGAGGTCTACATCATTAATCCACTTACATTTCTTAATTAAACAATTTGTAAACTTTTGTAGCCCTGGTCTGTAATGAGTTGAACCTGAGTGTTAACATATGCATATGCTGAGAACAGACAGCTCATTGAAGCAGGGTTGCAGTGTCATGTAATATTTATTGTGGAAGAGTTTTGCAACATGTTTATCCTTAACCACAGAAGAAATCACTACTTAGTACCCTCCTTGTTCTCCTAGTCCTTCTTCTTCAGTTTCTCCTTAATATTATCCTTCAGATTCGTAAACCCTTCCTTAACCTTATCCTTCAGATTCGACATCTCATCCTTCAGATTTGTTAACCCTTCCTTAACCTTATCCTTCATATTCGTTAACCCTTCCTTAACCTTTTCCCCCACTTTCTTCAGCTTCTCCTTAAATGTCTTCTTCCTCTGAACAGTCTTCTTCTTCAGCTTCTCCTTAACCTTATCCTTCAGATTCGTTAACCCTTCCTTAACCTTATCCTTCATATTCGTTAACCCTTCCTTAAACTTTTCCCCCACTTTCTTCAGCTTCTCCTTAAACGTCTTTTCCCCTTGAACATTTCTTCTTCGCTTCTCCTTAATTTATCTTTCGTTAAAAACCCCTTTCCCTTTAACCTTTATCCTTCATTTCTTTAAAACCCTTTTCCTTTAAACCCTTTTTTCCCCCAGCTTCTTCCTCTGAACAGTCATCTTATTCTGCTTCTTGTTGGAATTAGCAATAGTTGTTTCGACCACTGAAAATAGCCTGGATGACAAAGGTCTATGAATCCAAATCTTTTTTTGTTGGTGTACGGCCCCCCGGTAAAAGGGACAAAACCGTAGGCCTGCCTTTAAAACACCATGCCCACCAGAGTCCCCCTGTGAGAAGGGGAACTGTTTATGGAAAGGTTTGTGCCTTTTTTCATTAAAACACCGATAAAATCTTAAACTACTGAAAATTTTCCACTTGTAGTGTACCAACTCACATGAAGCACCCTTTTCCATCAGCTTGCCACAGAACCAGTGTGGGAACTCTTAATTCACTGATTTGGTGCAGTCAACGTTTTAACATTTGCCCACTGAAGAGTTCTGATTACCCCCTACTACGAATGAATAAAAAAGGTTGTAAAATAAAAAACAAAAAAATCTCCAAAGAATGAATCGGGGGCAAAAAATTTTGTTTGCCAAAATAAATTCAGTTGAAATGAATCACATAAATTTTTTCAGTTTTTAAAAAAAATTCCCCAGTAAAAAGGAAAAATTCGAAATTAAAGAAATTTTTCCCCGTAAATTCCACCTCTTCTTTGTTGTTCCCCATGTGGGTGGAGCTTTCCTGCAATCTGCCCCTCACCCCCCTGGAAATAAAAATAATTTTTAAAAAAAGAAGGGTTACCTTGCTTAAAATTATTTCTTTTAAAAAACATTAGAAAAGAAGTGAAGAACCAAAAAAGGAAAAAAAAGATAAAATAAAATGTAATGAAAAAATGAAAAATAAAAAATTTATTATATTTTTCCTTTTTTTTAAAAATAAAGCTTTTTTGCCTTCTGAGCATTATGATTAGAATTTAATAAATACAACAAAATTGCCAAAAAATATGTTTGTGAGTAAAAATGAAAAAAAACAAATGAAAAAGAAAAACATCGTAAATTTCCACTCAAAATCTTGGTTTTGATTATTTTGCAAGACCTAAATGCGGGAAATTTTTTGTTCCTTCCGGGTACTTAGTACATATATCATGGTCTCTTTTTAAAGATCGCAGGTTCTGTAGTTATGTCCCTTTCTCTCCTGGACCTGGATGCCTCCTAAAGACTGAAAAATTTTTTGCAAGCACAGATAAGTTTATTACTCTTACATTTTGGTAAAAACCCTAAAATCTGTTCCTGTAAACGTTTAATCCCCCTAATCTTTTTGGGGGTTTGATCAAAATTTAAGCTCAGAAATTTTGGGATATTTTTCTTACAACCCCTGACTTCCAGCGTGAGCCAAAGTCAAACCCACTGGTCTGATCAGAGAGCCTCCACGATGAAAATTTTTTTTTGATCGACCATTTACTGATACGCGCCTTTTGGGTTACATTGTTAAACCTTTAATGACCTTTGGCCCTCCACACTGTGCTCACGTGGCCTAAAAGAGAAAATGATCTCTTGGGGGAATTTTGTTTTCCCAACTTTGTGCTCCCTCACTGCTAAACATAGAGTTTAGATAAATCCTTTATTACAAAACCCCAAAAATGTCCAAATCTACTAAAATATTTTAGAAGTATAAAAAATATATAATGTCCTCTTTCCATGCTTTAAATGAGGGAGGAGACGTACATTAAACCTTCAGAACTAGCTCTAAAGGATCAACAAAACAGTGGGGTCAAGTTTAAAAATGAAGAAATCACAAAAACATCATTTCTCCCCCCCCGCCCCACAGCAGAACAAGAAGCAGCGTCAGACAAGCCATCGTTTTCATTCGTTTCCCCAGTGCTTCTGCCCCATGGCACAAACTTTTACATGTTACCACTCAGTTGGTCATGGAGCAGCCAATCACAGAGCAAGGTTTTCAACAGAATCACTTGTGAATGCAGCTTACACATTCATGCAAATGTCATGAACATTTCAAGTCTTTTTTTTCCAAACACGCAGAGGCTCCAAGAAAACGAAAAAGAAAAATGACATCTGACGTTTGCAAAGTTGCCTCTTCTCTAAAGAAATTTTATGTAAAGTCATAACAGCACACTTTAATCACTCCCGGGGAAAACACATCACTTTACCCGTGGTCGGTGTAGCCCTTGGAACATAAAACGAAGCTGAAATTTATATTCATTGGCCTCCATCACCCATCAGAAATGTAAAAACACTTTCAGCATTTCCCCAAAATGATTCATTGTTCACGTGTTCAGCGATAAGCAAACACGGAAAATTCTCTCTTTTTCCCTCAACAAATCTCTACTCACGTTTCTCTTGTTCTGTGCTGCAGAGTTTTCAGTGAAAGTCCCCTTGATCCACTTTATAAATTAGCTCCAACATGAACTGATCGTTCATCACTGTGAAAATACCGAGAACAACACAGGACCAGACAGGGACCAACCCCCGGCCAAAAACACAGAGCACAGCCAGAGACCAACACGGACACAGCACAGAGACCAACACAGAGCCCAACCAGCTGACTAGTCTCCCATTAGTATTTCAGTGGCGAAAATAACATAAAAATACAGCACACCAGGCACAGGTATAGAAGCTTTGACTGGAGCGCCTCCAAAACTTAGTAAAATGTAAAAAATAAGTATTTTGACCATTACATATGCACTGGCAGTGGCTTTAGTAAGATTCTTTTTAAATTTATTTCTGTTGTCCTCCCAGTGCAGGGAGCCTTCATAGACATTCACTCACCTGCGTACTGTTGAAAAGAACTTTAAAAAGAAGTCACTCATCCCTTTTGACCTTCCCGCTGAAGAATATGTTTTTAAAATATTTCTTTCACAAAGCTTAACACGAGGTCTTTGTTCCGACAAATTTTCTTTCATTTTGAAACTTTATTTTTTCCCAAATGACATTCAGTCTGTGTTATGATTTACTATAAAGACCTGGAAGTGGATTTATTATCTTTGATTTCTTTATTATTTTAATTTTTCATTTAATTTACTTACAGCCCAACCCCCTAGATAAAGGGACTAACGAGTGTGTGATGGACTGGTCCTGTAGGGGTTTGATGAACAAATTTTTTTTGCAGCAACAGAAACTTTTGGGGTTTTTATTTTTTAAAAAATGTTTTTTGTAGTTATAGGGTGTTGGGAATAAAATAAAAATGTTTTATTATAAAAAGTGGAGTAGTTGTGGATGAGGGGCTTTCCCCGTGTCCCCTATTCTTTATCAACACCAGATCAAATACAGGTTCTTCCCTCCACAACGCTGCAGATCGCGTCCCACCGATGATAACACACTCCCATTTTTTTGTATTTTACAAACCAAGCCTTTAACTGCCGAATTAATCTTTCCTTTTTTGTTTATCTGTTAAACCTAACCCCCAAACAGCCCGAACAAAATTCCAAAGAAATTTTTGGGAAGACGATTCAGATCTTCTTTTGCAGGACCCGTATCGTTTCATAAAACCCATCGTCCTTTTTTAAACAGACGTCAATTCTTGAACCCTTTCCCAAAAGATTTTGCTTCACCCTCAGGAGACTTTTTATGGGGGTTTTTGTTTGCAAGAATTTTAAATTGACATTAGTCCCGTGGGTTTTTATCTTTAAAAAAAATGAGGCTAAGTAATGAATTCCCTGTGTGAGACGGAAATGTGTGAAATGTGAAAAAGTTTTGCTCAGAGACGCCAGGGAAGCAGCGACTTTCTACAGGTGAGGAGTGGCTATCCCAGGAAAGACGATGGCTGCTGCTGTGTTTACTGCTGCTGCTGGAAGTGACAGGTGACTTTTTCATTTTCTGAGTTGAGTTGACACAAAAACAGAGCTCAGAATCAAAATTTTACTGTATTGAAAGCAGCACAATAAAACTCAAAAACTTTAAGGTTCAGATCCTAAAAAACCCAAACTTAAAACAATAACAATCGCTCCCATCACCCGTTTTTCTACCTTAATGTAAGATCTGAAAATGTGTTCGAAAATTAAGTAATAGGAAAGTGCCTTCAGATACAATAAAAAGATAAATGTAGTCATAATTACATTATGGCAGTTGTGCTGTTTACGTTCAGTAAAGAAATACGAGGTAAAAGCTGTTCTTGTCCATTTGAAGTAAAATATACATATAAAGGTGTAATAATATAGTATTAAAAAAGGATATTATGGATTTGGGGAATGAGCGGACTTTAAAATGAACAGTTTGAATCCTCTTAAAAAAGTTTCTTTGTGTTTTTTGTGTCGGGGCCCGTTTGGAGTTGGGTTTTTCACGATAGACAAAACAGAGGAAAAAAATTTTCGGGTAGTTAAAGGCTTGTTTGTAAAATAAAAAGGTGGGCACTCTAAGGCGGCGGAAGACACGATCTGTCAGCGTTGTGGAGTGGAAGACCTGTTTTGCATCGGGGTTTTGATAAAGAATAGGTGAACGTGGTGAAGCCACTCATCCAAATTTTACTCCATTTTTTATAATAAAAATTTTATTTTTTTCCCAACACCATAGAACAAAAAAAAACAGTTTTTAAACAATAAAACCATAAAAAAGTTTCTGTTGCTGAAAAAAAATTTGTTCATAAAAAACCTCTAAGGCCCATGTCCACACTTTTTTGTCTTTGTCCCTTTTTTAAAGGTGGTTGGGCTGTAAAAAAATTTAAAATGAAAATTAAAAATTTATAATGAAATAAAAGTAAAAATCCATTTTCCCCAGCATCATTATTAGTTAACTCACTAACACAGACTGAATGTCTTTGAAAATTAAATAAAAGTTTAAAAGGTGAAAGACATTTTTGTCGTGGAAAAAAGACTCGGGTTTTAAGCTTTGTGTAAGCAAATAGTGAATATACATATTCTTAGCTGAAAGGTAAAAAGGATGAGTGCTTCTATCTAACGTTCTTATCAACGGTAGACAGGTGAGTGAATGTCTATGAAGGCCCATGCACTGGGAGGTTACAACATAAAAATTTAAAAAGAATTTAAAAGCACTACCAGCTTAAATTTAAGGAGTTCTTCAGTCACTTTAACTGTTTTTTGGGAGGGTGCTCCAAAGCTTCTATACCTGTGCTTGGTGTTCTGTTTGTTTGTTTCCACCCCCCCCCCAAAACGTCCCCTTTTTTCCCCCCCCCCCCCCCCCGGGTGTCTCTGGCTGTGTCTCTGGTTGTGCTCTGTGTTGTGTTCTGTGTCTCATTTCAGTGTTGTTCCAGGTCTACACCGTCCTACGGGTAAAGGTGGTTTTCCTGGGAGATGATGTTGAAGTGTGCGGTTGATTACTTTAAAAAAATTAGCTTCAGAGAAAGAAAAACTTTGCATTAACTCAAGTCATTTTTACTTTTTACGTTTTTTTTTGGGAAGCCTACTGTCTTTTTGGGTGAAAAAAAAGATTTAAAATGTTTTGCTTTGATGAATGTGAAGAGAGCACTCACAGATGATTCTTTTTGATAAACCTTGCTCTGTGTTTGGGCTGCCCCAAAGACCAACATAGTGGTAAACAGGGTTTAAATAATTTAGTCCCACTGGACAGAAGTACGGGAAGAGGAACGAAAGCGATGGTCCTCTGACGTTTTTCTTCTTGTTCTGCTGTGGGTCTGGTAGAGAAGATTTTTTATGTGATTTCTTCATTTTGAGCTTGACCACATATGTTTTGTTGATCATCAATGCTAGTTCTGAAGGTTTAATGAACGTTCCCTCCCTCATTCAATGCACGGAAAGGGACATTATGTTTTTTTTATCTTCTTACAATTTGGAAATTTGGGCTTTGGGTTTTTTTGTAAAAAGGTTTTATCTAAACTCTTGTTTAGGTTTGGGGCAGTGAGTTATGTTTTTTTTCAGTGAGAAAAAACCAAACCCAAATTTTGACCAATTTTTCCAATCATAGAAATCATTTTCTCTTTCGGTACCCAGTGAGCACAGTGGTGGACGGCCAAAAGGTCACGGAGGCAAGACTGTGGAAAAAAAGGAGCGTCGGAAATCACGTGAAAGTGAAATGGTCCAGTGTCAGTGTCCGTCTTTTAGGAGTACACCAGGTAAACAAAGCAGGTGGCATAACGGCCACAATTTTGGGATTCTACAAAGTGAACAGGGACCACAGATATCATGTTTTTAAAGTTGCCTGAGGGGAAGGAATTACTGACTTTTCAAAATCGATTCCTCTGTTGTCTTGTGATGCAATGCAGCCCCCAGTTGGAGTATTTAAAAAAATGTATAATTTTTACTTTATTTTAATTTTATTTTTTTTATTCATTTTTATTAAAAAACACATTTTTTGCAACGGCTTTGTTTTTAGTATAATTCCTAAAAAAGATTCTCAGTAGAAGCTTCAAAATTTTAAAAATAAAATAATCATAATTTACAAAAAGGGAAAATAATTTTGAGCTACTGACTGGCCCTTCTTTTTGTTTGTCCTTTTTGTTTTTTGTCGCTTTTTTCTAGTGGTAGATTGAACAAATATGAAACTAAAATAAAAAGTAAAGTTTTATCGGTTGAGTTTAGAACTTCTTCTTTTGATTTTTTTTTTTTTTCAAGGGGAAACAAGTGCAGATTGCGGTTTGGATCCATCCCAGGGGCCCTAAAGAAAGAAGGAGATTTTCTTTGAATTTCATTTATCATAATTTTTAATTTAAACCCAAAATTTAATAAAGGGGGCTGACATTTCATCTGTTAATAATATAAAAATTAAAAAACATAAATACCATCTGACTGTTTTCCATTTTATCCTTTTAATGGGAAATTTTTTTTTAAAATTTTGAATATGATTTATTTATAGGGAAGGTTTTGGGGTAGGGTTTTCTGTGTCTCAGATTCTTTCTAGGGGTTTTCATTTCTCTTTTTCTTTACTTTGATTTGACCACCCCATCAGAAACTCTGCATGTGCAGTGTTAAGTCGTTGCTGCACTAGGCTGAAAGAACTTAAGAAGAACACATACATCATTTTCCAGCCGGTTCTGTGGTCAAGTGATGAAAGGAGGCATCTCCTGGAGTTGATACGTATGCCCGGGAAATCTTCAAAGTTTAAAAAAAAAAATAAAGCACAAACCTTTCCAAAAACATTTCCTCTTTTTTACAGGGTGACTCGGGGGGGAGGGGTGTTTCAAAGACAAGCTTACGTTAATAGCTTCACCGGGAAAATGATACACATGCAACTAAAGAAGCATTTGGATTCTAGACATTTGTTCTCAAGACTATTTCCCAAAAGGATACAAAGGTTATTTTTTTTTCGAAAGAGAAAAATTTAAGTCACTCTTTAAATCACTTGAGGTTTTTTAAAGGGGGCATGACACATTAAAAAATGTTATAAAAATTTAAAGAAAGTCTCCCCCACCAAAAAAAAATTTTATATGTTTTATCACTGATGGGCCAAAAAAGGGTTTTCAAAATCTTGCCCTTTAAGTTCACGTTAAAACACAGGACGTCGCCATCCGGGGGGGTTTTGTCCCAGACGTGACTCATTGATTTGGGCGCTGACTTTGCGCACATGAGAAATGCATGTACTTTTAAAAAATGCAAACAAATGGGACAAACCAAAAAATTTAGCTGGCAATTTATTGAAAAAAAATTTAATGAAATATTTTGCTGTTTGGATCAGCGATCAAATTTTTTTTTTTTTTATTTTTTTTTAATACGACTACATACAAAAATTTAACAAAAAAAGAAATATGAACAAAGTGTATTTGGTGTGTGTGTGTGTGTGTGTTGTGTGGTGGTGGTGTGAGACCCATCTAATTAGTATTTTACCCGTTAATACAAAAATCAGGAATTAAAGTTATCACATTTTTTTTTATATTTAGAAAGGGTTTAAAAATGAACTAGGTAAAACAATGCTTCCATTTAAAAAGTATTAAAAAAAGGGGAAAATAAAAATGATAATAATAAAACAAACAAAACCAAAAGACATAACAAACAATTAATAAAATAGTGATAAAAATTACTTCGTGAAGGATAATGAGAGTGTGGAGGAGGGGGGAAGGAAGGGGAAGATATTCGTTTTTAAACTTAAAATGTGTTGAATAATTTACCCCACACTTTTATTGTGAATACTGACCCCCAGACACCCCCTTTCCCATTGGTTAAAAAATGCACCCCTTGACCAAACAGTAAAGTGTGTCAACGTTTTTAAAGGGAAAAAGGGGAAAAATTGTGGGATACACAATATTCAGTTTATGGTGTGACTGCAGCCCAAAAAGGAAAGACGGATTTGGAACTTTTTAAGTTTATTATTTTGTTTTCACCCGATGGGTTTTTTCTGGTAGTAATAGTTTTACAAAAAGCATGATCATTACCTTTTAAAATGGAAAAATTTTTAATACCAAATTGTTGTTTGCTAAATTTGTACTTAAGTTTTGTATTTCACCTAGATTTAATTCTAATTCGAAAAAGGTTTGTTAAAAAAGTTTGGGGTTTTCCGCGAAACACCTAATTTTTCCCCTCGGATTTTATGGGTTTTTTGTGTGGTTTTAGGTCCAGGTTTAATCATTTGTCAAAAATGAAAGGACAATTGTAAAATGACCAGGGGGGTTGTGCGAAAAGAAGATACCCAAAAAAGGGAGTGTAGACAGTTTTTAAGTGAAAAAAAGGTAAAACCAAAAGTAGTCAAAAACAGCCCCAAATTTTTTAAATAGTTATAAAACAGTGGTTAATTGGTGTCTCGGGGGCCTTGTGACCCTGGGAACCGCCCGATCAATGCAAGGTCGTGTGTGATCTTAAGAATTTGAAGGATGTGTATAAAAAAAATTTGTAAGATGTTAGAGCACAAAGTCGAGATGAACTTTAATTTTTAAGTATAAAACATTTAATCAAAACCCTTTTGTAAAGGTGGGTCTATTTAAAAGCCGCCAGATTTTTGGTCTTTTTCCCCCGGGGTAAATAGTTCAAATATATATTTTTTCTCATTTTTATCTGTCTTGACATGCAGGGAGTGAGGCTGAAAACAGAGAGAGAAAAAATCAAGCTTTTCTGCCCCTCCTTGACAGTTTTCCCCCCCCTAAAATGTTTTTTCTTCACTTTCAGCCAAAGCCCCGACCGATCCCATGAGGGGGTTCGACGACGAACCAAAAAAAAATCCTTATGTTTTAAATTTTGTACACTTTTCCTTTGTTGTGCATGTTCCCTTTGTTTCAAGTCCCCTTTTAAAGGGTGATTATGTCACAAAACTTCCCCGAATAAATATCATGTGGACTCCAACCCTGCATGGCTTTGTTTTCTAGAAAAGCGAAAGGTTTTTTTTTGTTGTTTTCACTTGTCATGTAATGTTAAAATTTTTTTAAAATAAAATTTCACGTTTAAATTTTTTGGCTTTCTACATAAGTCGCTAACAGCAATTTAGGAAAAAGAGAAATTCGATATTTTAAAAATTGGCTGCCGTCCTGCAACATGCCTTTAACCTATTAGAAAACTACTGATGGGGCTGGTCACACCGTTTTTTATCAGGCATACTATTCGTACTAGCCGGCTGTTGGTCTCATCATATTTTTAGGTCAACAATTGATTTCACTGATGAAAGATTACTTTCTACTGTGTTTTTATCGTGCACTCTATGACTGAATGTTATGGAAAAAAGAGGACTACATAGATGTAACCGAACCTTTTCATGTCATGACTTTTCAATTATAGCGTACTAACTGACATCAAAACATACAGCAACATTGAAGTTTTAAAATCCAATTGCATCTTGGTGGATCCCGTTGATCTAAAAAAACTGATATTTTCCAGGAATAAAATTATTTCAAAAAAAACAGGGCATCGTTTCAAGTCATTTGGGCCCGGATAAGGAGAAGGGGAAAGTTTGTCTTTCAACACCTGCCGGACCTTTTTCGTCGGGTTTTTTTACCTTGGTATTTTTATTTTTTAGTAGTAGTCATTTGGGATTTTTGGGCTGATGAAAATGCTTTAACTGTCGGCGGGCTCAAAAGGGCTCCCCATGCAGAGGGGGGCAGTTAAAGGGGACTTTATTTCAAAATGTACGGGGGGGGAACCGCAGAGTGTAATAAAGGCTATGAAAAAAAACCCCCCCGACACGGCTATGAAAAACTTATCAGAGTAAATCCTCCAGAAGGAAAAAAAAAGTCCACGGGTTGAAAGCTTTAAAAAAAAGGGGCTCCAAAAGGGAGGAAACTCACTATAACTACACTAAGACAAGCTAACCCGACCTAAAGGGGGGGAAAAATAAATCCCCGACAAACAAAAAGGGGCCCCAAAAAAGAGGAACAAACTGGTAAGAATAAATGAAAAAAAGGGAATTCCAAAAAAAAGGGGGGAAAAGCAAAGAAAGGACGAACACAAAATCACTCAGAAGGAGGAAACAAAAACAGCCAAATTCTAAACAGAAAAACCAATCACTAGAAATAAGCAAAGGGAAATCACAAAGAAAATCACTCTTTCGAGATAAAACAAGGAGACGTGGCATGGATCGCGGCAGGGTAGAACAGACAAAATGCAAAAACCCTCACCTCCAACCTCAGACTGGGGGCACTGAGGGGTGCAAGTGACCTGAAACAAAAGGAGAGTTACTTTCCAAAATAAAACGGAAAAAACGAGACAAACACACCCAAAAAAAGACCTGACCACACCGCGCGTGACACAAAAGAGGCCTTAAAACTGGGTAAAAGGGAAAACAACCGGGGGTTTACATGTGTAAATACCATTTTTCATTGTTATTGTATTACTGTTATGATATGAAGTTATTTGTCTCATTCCTTTTTTGATTATTTTGTGTTTCTGAAAAGCCGCCTATGGAGGTGGTGAAAATTAGCAGGGCTATTTACCCCAACAAAGCATCGGGGTTTTCCATGGGACAGTTCTTATCAGTTTAGTGTGTCCATATCAATTTCAGTAAACATAACTCTTAGCCTGGGTAAGCCTTTAGGCCAGGTTTTATCCGGCCGACCTCCCTTTGGTCAGAACCTCCTTGTGAACTGATTTTGTCCGACAAAGCTCCTACGCACGGAACACTGGGTTTGGGGTTTTTAAATTTTTGGGGTTTAAATTTTTTTTTGCTTTGGTCTGCCCCTGCTGCCAAAATTTGGGGAAAAATTGGAGATATTTTGTGTTTAGAGCTGCGATTTTAGAAGGTCCCGTGGATGAAATTGCATTCACTTGAAATATTTCCCTTTTTTTAAGTCTATTTTGGTTTTGAAAAGATTTTCACGAAACAAAGTCCGATTTAAAAAAAAGTGGGCCTGGTGTTTATGTTTTCCCTTAAACTTTATTTTAAAAGGTGAAAAGCAGATCTGTTTTACTCGGCATAAATTTAGGTACGTATGAATGAGGAGACTTGCAGTTTAAAAATTTTGTCGTCTCATGCTTTGCCCAGGGCCCCGGAGAGCGAACTTTTTGTCTACAATGTGGAAAAAATCATGTGACTAGTGTGTAAATTTTGGCGGGACGGGGTGGAAAAAAGGGAAAAGCTTCAACCGATTTTCCCCTTGTTCTCCCCCTTTAAAGTGCAACATTCTGCATTAGAAACGAGTTTCCGAGAAATTTTCATGGTCATTGCAGTGTTTGTCAAAAACTTCTCAAAACGAGGGGTAATCACCCGTAACATGTTGTTGGGTTTCCTACTCTATTCCTGTTGTATTTGTAACTGTGTGTGTACTGTGTAACCCAAATTCCTGGGTGTGTGTTGGTGGTATTGTTGTAACAAAATTTTTGGGACACGGGGTCCACTGTATTAACAGCAGGCTCAAAGGGGTCCCCGTGAATGAACTGGGCTCCTGTGGCCCAGGTCGTCAAGTGTGCCCTGGGCAATCCAGGGTCGAAGAAAGACAGAAGCGCACGGGCCGGGCCAGAAAAGAGTTTTCCCGCTTTTTTTCTGTCTACATTTGGTCTTATGTGCAAAACCTTAGCTCCCCAGAAAAACAACCATTTCCTGGGGGTCGTAAGACCTTCCTAAAGACTTTGATATGTTTTTGTCCTCCTAAAATAAATATTTTGGGGCACCTCGCGGTTTAAAGCCAAAAGGTCCCCTTCCCCTTTTTCCAGTAAAAAAAAAAAAGAAATGGAAAAAAATGTGGATTTTTAAAAATTTTGACCCCGTAGTGTATATTTATTAAACATCGAGTTTAATGTAGAAACATTTAGTTGGTAGGGGTCCTTCTTAAAGTTGTCATCTTTGGGGTCCTGGCCTAAAAATTTTTGAAAACTCCCGCATTAGCCCCATTAGTCCCCGTTAGCATTTTTGGCGAATTTTAAAAAAATGCAGACACCCACCCGGCACAGGTAAGGCTTTCCTGGAGAGCCCCATCACTCTGAATAAACCAGTGGAGAAAACCAGAATAAAAACTAGTAAACTTTATAAAAGTAAAAACAGAAAAATTTTGACTCATTACTTGACAGTGGTTGTTGTTTCATAAAATTTTATTGTAGAGAAGTCCCCGGCAAATTGTCTTCCCACAACAGTGAAGCAGTGGGACGTTTATTATTACAGTCATGTCTGTACAGCGTTTTTTAAAATGTTTTATTATTTTAAAACCTTTTTTTAAGATGGTATTTTGTTGTCCTTTGTTGGCCAAGGTGAAGCAACCACAAGTGCAGGATAAACGACATACAAAAGGTATCTGTGTACTGATGGGATTGAAAAAAAAGGGTGAGTCTTGTCCGACGATTTAGGACACCCAAAAACTCATGTTTTAAATAAACATAAAAAAACCTGTTTGGATGAGGACACCAGACACAGCTCTTAGGGCCCTAAAAAAATAATAGTGTTTGAAAAGCCTTCTATGGGTGAGGCTGGTATTTTATTTTTTTATATATTTATTTATTTATTTTTTTACCCGTGGTCCCCCAGCCTGCCCCCCAGGTTGGGGGTGATTACCCGACCTACTGAAAAAGGGTTCTGTCCAAGAGGGTTTTTACTGCTCCCCATGGGTTTTTTACTCTGTGTTTTAAATCTTTTCTCGAAAATAGCCCTTTAAAAGGCTTTTTTTTAGTGTTTTTGGGTTTTATGTAGACTTTGTATTCATGGCCCTTCCCCAAAAGCTCCCCCGTTAAATGGATAAAAATACTTGCCTCATTTTTTTCTCTATTTTTTTTTCAACTTGTGACTTTTTTTTGTGAAAACGCTATTTCACAACCATTCCAAATAAATAGTTTTAAAAAATGAAATATTTCTAAATTTTAATTGATGTTAAAAACCATGGGACCCCTTTTAAAATTTTGTTTTGATACCCCGCATCATTAAAATTATCAAGTATACCCGGTAGAATGTTGGCAGGTTGTTTTTTTTTTTTTTTTTTTAAAAATGACTGGAGACTATAACGTCACGGGGAAGGGGTTGAGGTGAGGCCCCCGGTGCAGGCGATAGGACGCGAGGTAGTTAAACAAAAGCATTTTAATAAACAAAAGGGCTGCGCAAAGCAGGAAAAATCCCAAAAATCATAAACGTGGCACGGTATCAAAAAAAGTGGCAAATGGAGTTTCATCAAATGAGCCAAGGAACAAAGGGAAAGGGAAAGGGCTTATAACACAAAGGGGTCAGGGCTGACCAGACCAGGTGGAAAAGCACGAGGATCAACAAGGTGAGCCCCCTTTTAAACAAAACAAGGACAGGGAGGCCAAAAAAGGAAAAAACCAAATTAACAAAATAAACGGAAACCAACAGCCAGACAGACATGCAAAACCCAAAGGAATGCGAAGACAGGAAATCCAGAATTTCAAAATTAAACGGAAAATTCAAAACATGATCACAAAATAAAAGACGACATGAAACCCTTTACGTAACTTAATCTCCCCGTTTTTTGACAGCGGGGGCAGACCAGGAAAAAAGAAAAAAAAACACCCGTGAAAGAAGGTGGGTTCAATGTAGGGTCTTAAAACTCAAGATCATTCGATCCAATATTTTTTGCAAGGAAAATAAATTTATTTCTGAAATTATTCGATTTGCAAATTTTAAACCCTTTAATTTCTTTCAAATTTTTAAGAAAACGTAGAATATTCTGCCCTAAAATTTCAAAATTCAATTTTTAACATTTAATAGTGGGTATTTATTATTTTCACTCTTTTTAAAGTTTTGTTTATAGGGGGACACTTCTCATGCTTTTTAAATTTATCTTTCGACAACAGTAAAACCGGCTTTATGATCTTTACGTAAACTCAAAAAGTCCTACACGTGGTCAAAGGTGAAAGGGAATGCCCCATGACACCACCCCTTAAATTTTTTCAGTCCTGCGTTTGGTGTCTGATTTTGTCTGTTGTAATTAATCTCCTCAAGAACAACATAAGAAATAACAGTAGATACTCCATATAGACAGCTCCCAGTGTTTCAGGATCCCAGCTAGGCCTCTTTTCTGGTAAATATGAGCTCATAATTAGTAAGTCACTGTTATAAGATGAGGTCTACATTATTAATCCACTTATATTTCTTAATTAAACGATTAACTTTTGTAGCCCTGGTCTGTAATGAGTTGAACCTGAGTGTTAACATATGCATATGCTGAGAATAGACAGCTCATTGAAGCAGGGTTGCAGTGTCATGTAATATTTATTCTGGAACAGTTTTGCAACATGTTTATCCTTAACCACAGAAGAAATCACTACTTAGTGCCCTCCTTGTTCTCCTAGTCCTTCTTCTTCAGCTTCTCCTTAATCTTATCCTTCAGATTCGTAAACCCTTCCTTAACCTTATCCTTCATATTCGTTAACCCTTCCTTAACCTTATCCTTCATATTCGTTAACCCTTCCTTAACCTTTTCCCCCACTTTCTTCAGCTTCTCCTTAAACGTCTTCTTCCTCTGAACAGTCTTCTTCTTAAATTTGTTCTTCAGATTTATCCACTTGTCTCTCACAATCGACGGTATTTTTTTAACCTTGTCTATCAGATTATTCACCATCATCTTTTTAACTTCATTCCGCCTCTGAACAGTCTTCTTCTTCTTCATCTTCTCCATCAGATTCTTTAACAGATTCGTCTCCTTAATGTCCTTCTTCATCTGAATAGTCATCTTATTCTGCTTCTTGTTGGAATTAGAAATAGTTGTTTCAATCCACTGTAAATAGCCTGGATGACAAAGGTCTATGAATCCAAATGCTTCTTTTGTTGCGTATACATGGCCCCCAGTGAAAGTGACTAAACCGTAGAGCCGGCCATTGAACACCACTGCTCCACCAGAGTCACCCTGTGAGAAAGAGGAACATGTTTATGGAAAGGTTTGTGCCTTATTCATTAAAACACTGATGAATCTTAAACTACTGAAAGTTTTCCACATTAGTAGCTGTACCAACTCACATGACATGCATCCTTTCCATCAGCTTGACCACAGAACCAGTGCTGGGAACTCTTAAGTTCACTGAGTCTGGTGCAGTCAACGTTGTTAACATTTGCACACTGAAGAGTTGCTGATTCACCACCTACTACGAATGAATGAAAAAGAGTTGTCAAATAAAATACAACAAAATCTCCATAGAATGTAATCTGGGGCAGAAAAGTGTTTGACCATAAATGATATTAATTGAAATGAATCAAATCATATTTTCAGTTTTTCAAAATAAATTGCCCAGTTAAAACGGACAAATTCTGAAATTAAAGAAATAATTCAAAGTAAATCTCACCTCTTTCTTTGTTGTTGCCCATGTGGGTGGAGGCATGTCCTGCAATCTGCACCTCATCTCCCCTGGAAATAAAAATAATTAAAAGAAGAAGGTTACCTTGACTTAATATTATTTCAGTTTCAAACATTAGAAAAGAAGTACAAAAATAAAAGAAAAGGAAAAATTAGATAAAATAAATGTAATGTTAAAATGTATAATAAAATATTTAATATACTTTCCTTTTTTTAATTATGAAGCTTCTGACCTTCTGAGCATTATGAATTATGAACTATAATAAATACAACACAATTGCCAAAAATGTGTTTGTGAGTAAAAAAATAAAATAAAATAAATAAATTATAAAAATGAAAGCGCAAACATCAGTATATATTTCACTACTCACAATCTTGGTTTTGCATTGCAGTTAGCAAGACCTATAATAGCTGGAATTTTTGTTCCTTCCGGTAGCTTCAGTAACATAATATCATGGATCCTCTTTTTGAAGATCGCAGGTTCTGTAGTTATGTCCACTTTCTCTCCTGGACCTGGATGCACTCCTAAAATGACTGACAATTTTCTGCAAGCACAGATAACACATTGTTACGTCTTACATTTTAGGTAAAACCCTGAATACTGTTCCGTGTCAACAGCTTAATCACATAATCGTTATGAGGTTTGATCTAAATTTAAGACTCAGAAATATTTGGATATTTTTCTTACAATCCTGACTTCCAGCAGTGAGCCACAGTCAGAACCCACTGGTTGTTGATCAAAGAGCCTCCACAGATGAAATTATTGTTTTGATCGACCAATTTCACATGATACAGACGCTCTGTTGGATTACATTGTTGACCTTTAATGATTCCTTTGTGCACATCCACCACTGTGCTCAGTGTGGTACCTGAAAGAGAAAATGATCTACTATGAGTCGGAACTTTGTGCTTCCAACTTTGTGCTGCCTCACTGACTAAACATAGAGTTTAGATAAATCATTTATTACAAAACACCCAACAGCCCAAATCTACTCAAATATGTTAGAAGTATAAAAATATCAGTAATGTCCTCTTTCCATGCATTGAATGAGGGAGGGAGACAGTTCATTAAACCTTCAGAACTAGCATCTGATGGATCAACAAAACATGATGTTGTCAAGTTTCAAAATGAAGAAATCACATAAACATCATTCTCTACTCACCGACCCACAGCAGAACAAGAAAGAGCTTCAGACGAGCCATCGCTTTCATTCTGCTTCCAGTGACTTCTGTCCAGTGGCACCACGATTTTAACCATGTTCACCATCTCATGTTGGTCATGGAGCAGCCAATCACAGAGCAGAGGCTTATCAATGAAACCACATTGACAGCAGATAATGGTTTTCCAACGAAAATGTAAAAAAAATAAAGTGACATCTGACAAGTTATGCAAAGTTGGTCTCTACTGCGGGAGTTGGGGGGTGGGTGAAAGGTCTTTGGTAGATTAGACATATTTTTATAGATTTTTTTTTTAATATTCGGTTTATGTTCACGGCAGTTGCACTACAACCTTACTGTTGCACGTTTCAAAATAAAAAAAAAAATTTGAACCTGTGTATTATTTGAATAGCTTATAATGATGTATATTTAGAAACAGCACTAAGCCGAGTTTAATATAGAACACATAATCTTGTCATCACTTTGGAGTCCTTGGCCTAAAAACATTTTGAAGACCCCCGGATTAGCCGATTAGTCACCGATTAGCATTTCATTGGCCTAATTACGAAACAAGCTTTCTCTGGAGCAGCCTCCTATGACTCTGAATAAACCTGATGCTGGAGAACACAGCGAATAAAACACTAGTAAACTTAGCATCAGTGTAAACACATGAAATATTTGACTCATTACATATGAAATTTGGTCGCTTGGTTTCATAAGATTTTATTTTATTGATTTTATGTTATGTGTATGTATGTATGTATGTATGTGTATCTTCCAGTGCATGGGGCCTAGAAAGAAGCTTCTCAAAGAGGTTCCATTGAACAAAACCTTGCAGCTGATGTCCTGCCTAAAAATATCAATATGTATATTCACTATTTGCTTATCACAAAGTTTAACACTGAGGTCTTTGTTCCTGTAGGGGTTTGATGAATTCTTTAATGAACAACCTTTGTGATGACAAGACAGAAGCTGGTGGTTTTATCTAGTTATATGGAGTGAGGAATAAAACCAAATTGTTTTATGACAAAAGTGGAGTCAGGTGTGGATGCGTCAGCCTTTCTTTATCAACAGCAGATGCAAATACTGAGCTTCCACTTTACCATACTGCCAGATCAGCTGGTGGACACACTCCAGACCTCTGGCTCTACTCCTGCTACCACTCACCTGTTAAACCCTCACTCCAAACTTTTTGTGTCCTGCATCTTCTCCACCATGTATCAACATAGCAGATTCAATTCATAGCAGAATTTTTTTTAAACAAGTCACACATAAGACATCCCTCGGAAAAATGTGAGCAAATCAGCAAAGACATCTGAGGCCAAACAAAACACTGGAGAAGACATTTGTCGAGAAGTCCCAGTCAAATTATCTGGTTTCTTCCGATTCTCACTAATGCCAAATCTTTCCTTACCATAATTGTAGATAATATCTCCCATCTTCTCCAACTCTCTACCGTCCCTTTTAGCTTACCTAGCGCACTGGCCAAATCATTATTGATGTCCTCCCACTTCCTAGTTTCAGCTGTGCCTGGCCACCTCACCCTTGGTTTCTGACCACTGATCTTCTCCTTCCTTGGCTGGCTGCACTTTTATTCTGTCTCCATGCTAGTATGCTTTAACATTAGGGATGCTGATATCCTGCAAACTGTGGATTACTTCCTGTCGCTGGACTCCAACCAACTGACTTGATACACTTCTTAAAAAGCAGCTATCAATGCGGGATCCCGGTGTTCCCTCTACCAAGCACCTTTTCCTCCTTTGATGGATTCTGAGGCCTTTTACTGTTGTTGCTTTCCGCCAGCCACACACACAAACCTGCTGCTTCTTCCCATCTCCATCTGAACAACTAGCTAACAAGTTTCGCCTACTCATTGTCAAGTCCATCGGGGTCGTGAACTGTGTTAGTCAATGGTGAGAGCCCCTGTCTTCGCCGACATTAGGGGTATTTTATCTGTCATTAAGTCTTTCCCTAGTCGCCAGCTGTGCTATTCACAGCAGTCACTAGCCTAGGCTAGCTTTCATATTCATAAAAACACAGGATAAGATGTTACAATCCCTTGTGCCATAATCTGAGGCAAAACACATTTAAAAACTTAGTCCAATTGAAAAGTCCACGAGCAGGCTACCAGTCAGCTACCAACAAAAAGAAATCAGCTAACTAGCCTAGCCAACAGCAGCAGGTAAGAAGTGATGGGACATGCGACTACACTTCAACCAACACTGACAATATCCCGCATTAACATTTTTTCTAAATGTTGTCTTTTTTTAATCGAATGCCACGGTGGCACAGTGCTGGAATACTTCCTAGCAAACACGTCCGGTTGGGGCCCATACGGGCCTCACTTGGGTTAGTTGGACTTTGGCTGGGTGTGGGCTCAGAGTGGGCTTTGCTGTTCGGCCCCACATGGGCATGTGGAGGACCAATTCAGCCACAATAAAAAATCAACATATCAAAAACAGATAAATGCAATAAATGCTATTTATGTATATACTGATGCAAGCACTTCAGCATGCACATTGAAATATAATGCAGATGAGGGAGCTGCCCACAATGGCTGAACTTTTCTCCTATTGGTTGATCAATGAGTGGACGGATTGACTGCACATGCCTTGCTTTTCACAGCCAGCCAGGTAGTTTGAACTTAAATGGCGCAGCAACAGCAGGCAGGAGCTGAGGCACTTAGCTGATGTGGCAGAAAGTAACAGTCAGGACTATTTACTTTTTGTAGTAGACCCTGTCTGATAGCCCGTTGCATTTAGCGTCTTACAACCATTGATCCTCAGACAGTACATCACTTGACCGTGTCTGTCTGCCACGCAGTTGGACGCCCAGTATGTGCGGCGCTAAGGGCCTCAGCCTCTTGGTTGGAAGTCGCCTGATTGCCCACATTGGCTCCCATAGACTTAATAAGGAGTAAATGCCGCATTCGTAGACATAATAAAGAGTAGACTCCGCATTGACTGCTACCACCCGTAGGAACTGACGAGCTGTGTGGTCTCCATCTTGGACCAGTCATCAGCTCCATACACTGACCTTTTTAAAAAGAATTAATGTGACCATAACTCCTGCGTTTTTCTTTGCTGCAAACGTCAGACTATGTGACTATGATACAGCATTATTATTTACATTGAGAACGAGTATTTTCATACTTTGCATGCAGACAGAAGGCTTAACAGTAACAGATTATTTTGAGTCTGTGTCCAGGCCCATTATGTTTGTAGTGTATTACATAACAGACACACACACATACAAAGAAACAGTACTATTCAACTCTTTTACTTCTATTTACTACTATCTGATTCTCTGAATACAATTGTATAAACTTTATTTCCAACCAGCATATCCACATAAACACAGATACACTATGTAAATGTACACACACACAAATATATTTGTAATACATACTGTATATACATCTACAACATTATGTCATCCACACACCTTTAAGAGCTAGAGTTTGAAATGGTTACTTAGCAATATAATTGTGTGGAGAGTAAACGGACTCAACTCACCTCAGTCTCCGGTCTGATCATTGTTATTTGCATCTCCACAATTGGTGACCACGAAAGTTTGAAAATGTCTGATGGTGAAGGAAGCAGGCACAACACCTCAGCGGCACTGGCACCAAGCGAGGTTAATGACACGGTTAATGTCAACGCCAACATCTATGCTGTAACCGTTAAGTTGCCCGACTTTTGGCAGCACAACCCAAGAACCTGGTTTCGGCACAACGAAGCCCAGTTCCAGTTGAGGGGAATAACTCAGGACGTTACAAAGTATTTCCCTGGCGTTAGATGCCTCGACAACGGCCAGAGCAATGGTGCTGCTGGAAGCGCCATTGGCTACCTGAAAATGCGGCACACTGAAGACATTCCTTTTGAGACTCTTTGAACTGTCTGATCTGTAGAAAGCGGACCACCTGCTGTCTCTCAACGGCCTCTGTGATGGCAAACCGCCGGCCTGATGGAGAAAATGCTGGCTGTCTTGGGCTCAGCCAACCCCTCATTCCTTTTTACGCACATTTTTCTGCGGCATCTCCCTGCGCCCGTGCCCACTGCTCTAGCTATTTGACCCCTCTCCTCCTCCAAAGACTATCGTGCTCTGGCTCTCCGAGTTCCCTGACCTCAACACGCCCACATTCTCGTCTAGATTGGCCAAGCATGGCGTGGAGCACCATATCACGACTGTGGGCCCCCCAGTTTACACACGGGCCTGCCGCCTTGACACAGCCAAGCTGGCAGTCGCAAGGGAGGAGTTCGCTACTATGGAGCGTCTTGGCAAAGTGTGCCACTCACACAGCCCATGGGCTTCCCCCTTACACATGGTTTCTAAAGTTGATGGAGGGTGGTGCCCCTGCGGTAATTTTCGCTGCCTGAACAACAGCACAATCCCTGTCCGATACCCTGTCCTGTACATACAAGATTTCTCCACTCACTTGGCAGGGACAACTATCCCCGATCTGATGCGCGGATACCACCAGGTGCCAGTCCATCCGAAGAATGTGCCCAAAACAGCTGTCATTACATCCTTTGACCTTTTTGAGTTCCTGCGAATGCCTTTTGGGCTCAAAGGGGCAGCACAGACAGTTCAGCATCTGATGGACTCTGTGCTACGAGATAAGTCATTACTGTTTGTTTACTTGGACGACATTCTTGTAGCCAGCACGTACGTAGATGAACACCTGACACATTTCTGGCAGTTGTTTGAAAAGCTCAGCGAACACAGACTTATTGTCAATCCAGCCAAGTGGCAGTTTGGACAGTCGTCCATCACGTTCTTGGGACACCACATCACTCCACAGGGAGCAGTTCCTCTTCCTGCCATGGTGGAGGCAATCACCAGTTTCCCATGCCCCCGCACCACAAAGTATCCTCAGGAGTTTCTGGGCATGGTGAACTTTTATAATAATTTTATTTGCTGCCCACCTCATGCGTCCTTTGTATGAGGCCCTGCGAGGAAAAAGGGCCAATGACGAAGGGGATTGGTCCCCAGAGAGAGACAAAGCTTTCTATGCTGTCAAGACCACACTGGCCAACGCTGTTCCGCTGGCGCACCCATCTCCCACTGCCTCAATCGCCCTCACTACCAGCGCCTCTGAATATGCTGTGGGGGCAATGTGTGAGCAGTGGGCAGGCGGTGCCTGGCAGCCACTAGACTTTTTCAGCAAGTGGCTCTGCGACAATAAAAAAAAATATAGCACCTTTGATAGAGAGCTCCTGGGTCTTTTCCACCCGACACTTCAGATTCCTGTTGGAGGGCCGCTGTTTCACTGCATTTGTGGACCACAAGCCTCTGACAATCGCCATGTCCAAGACCCCCGAGCCGTGGACTGGTCATCAGCAGCGGCAGCTCTCTGAAATCTGAGCTTACCACACATAACGGCATGTGGCGGGCAAGGACAACTTTGTCAGCGACTGCCTTTCCCAGGCGGTTGTATTGGGACTGGACTATGCTGCTATGGCGAGGCCACAGACTCAGACATTCTGGCTTGTCAGAAGGGCCTCACTCCGCTAAGGCTGGAGGATGTGGTGTTCGACAGAGCCAACACCACGCTTCTCTGTGACGTCTCCACAGACCTATTGTTGCTGCTGGCTGGTGACGCCGTGTTTTTGACATCATCCACAGTCTTTCTCACAGACTCTGTGAAGGCCTCTGCCAAGCTGGTCGGGGCTAATGTGTGGCATGTCAGTGCGCCAAGATTCAGCGTCACACCAAGGCCCCTTTGGCACCTTTTGCACTACCTGGGAAGCGTTTTGATCACGTGAATGTGGATCTGGTGGGCCCCCTGCCTCCTTCCCGCGGGTTCACTCACCTCCTCACCATGGTGGACAGGACCACCAGGTGGCCAGAAGCCCTGTCCTCATCTACGTCAGCAGAGGTGGCCAGAGCATTCATCACATCCTGGGTGGCCCGATTTGGCACACCATTGGATGTTACCTCCGACATTTGCCCATAGTTCCTGCCGGAGCTCTGGACTGCAATCGCTGAACACCTGGGGATGAAGCTCCACCGCACTACGGTGTACAACCACAGGGCAATGGACTATATGAGAGGTTTCATCGTGCCATGAAGGCCTCCCTATGGGCCAGCCTTAAAGGCAACGACTGGGTTGACCACCTTCCATGGGTAATGCTTGGTCTTCACTCTGCTCCCAAGGAAGACCTCCAGACCTCATCAGCCGAGCTGGTATATGGCCAGCCACTGTGGGTCCCGGGTGAGTTTCTCCATGATGCAGCCCCCTGGTCAGCTGAGTCTCATCGGACTGTGGCCCGAGATATCACTGACACTTTCGCCCCCGTGCCGATATCTTGGCACTGCCTCCCCCAGTCCTACGTCCTCAAGGACCTGCCGTCGGCCAAGTATGTTTTCATCCGCCACGACAGTCATTGGACCCCGCTACAACACCCCTACGATGGGCCCTTCCGTGTCTTGGAGTGGGGATCTAAGAACTTTGTAGTGGACATGGGGGGCAAACCAGGACGGATCACGATAGACCGTCTTAAGTCTGCTGATTTGGACGTGGAGGAGCCAGTGGAGTTGGCCGAGGCCACGCGGCGGGGGCGCCCCTCTGCTTTGGCCTCTGACCTCTGGCCTCTTATTTACATTTCCACAATGTAATATATATTCTATCTACAGCCTATCTTTTTTATTTCATCTTAAGCATAATCATATTTATTTTATGTAATCTAATAATCTTATCTATTCCATTATGAACAGGTTCTCTCTATGTAAGAGAGGTGGGTTTGGTGATGTGGTGAAGCCTTATTTTAAGGAACACGGAACAAGTAATGACACCAAATTGGATTGATGGTTATCAATGGAACGGTGTCTCTGCAATGTGGACAGAGGACATGTCCAGTGCAGACAGGGACACAGTGTCATCCTGTACCGCCACGTTGTCTGACTGACACCGAACCATCAGACAGTGGAGGATAGACTGGAACTGGTGTGCAGATGGATTATTCTTCCATCACGTCTGTAGGGAAGACACATACAAGACATACATTACATTAAAAAAATTACAAAATATATTTTCAGAATTCATTGTAATAAGAAAACTAAGAATTCTGACTGAATTCAACAAAAGCTCTAAGTGAGTCAGGCCGAACCTGTATCATATAGCATATAAATAGCATATAATTTCTTGTGTCCTATTTTGTTCGGTCTGCTGATTTTTACAGGAGAAGCTGCACAGTGCTCTGGTATAGTGCTTCAGTACTGTAGTAGCTGCAGCTGTACAAGATGGCGACAATGTTGCTCGCGCTGAAGCAGTCCATGAATGTGGTGTCTGCTCTTTTTTATGTCCATGAATGCGGTACTATTACAGGCATGTCTATATTAGCTCCTGTCTGCTGTTGCTGTGCCAGTTCAATTCAAACTACCTGGCTGGCTGTGAAAACATGTGCAGTCGATCCGTGCAGTCACCGATCAACCAACAGGAGAAAAGTTCAGCCAATGTGGACAACACACATGTCGTTGTGCATGCTGCAGTGCATGCATCAATGTTCAATGAATAAACAAATCAGTAAGACTTTAAATTGTAGGAATGACATTACTGTGGACTTTACCATACAATTTAAGTTGAAGTGCTGCTGCTTTTCTTTATGGTAAATTCACTTGATGGCTTTAGAAATAATGATAATAAGTGAAAAGATTATTATGGAAAAAACAGAAGCATTAATATCCCTGTTTTTGATGCTTGTAATTGTTTATCAGTTTCCAGGGTTCTCAAGTTTTGAACCTTGCTGGCTAGGAGAAATTGTTAGATATTGATGGTGTAGGGGTGAGGAACCAAATGCTGGACAATTGATGAGGAAGAAGGGAGTCTGGGAAAAATGACATATTTTAATGAAAATTAAAAAAACTAACAAAAATCACTGCAGAGGGCAAGTAAATACAAAACAATCAAAAACACAGCAAAAGGTCAAAAAGCGCAGGAACAAGGGCAAGGTAGGAACTCATGGAAAACAACACAACAACACGAGAGGGAACAAAGCGAAGGCAGGGCTAAATATACACAAGAGGGCTCAGGGATGACAAGACACAGGTGAAACTAATGAGGCTAATCACACCAGGAGAAACCAATAAACAATCAATACACAAGGAGGCACGAAAGACAGGAAACCAAGAAACTTGACAAAATAAAAACAGGAAACTCAAACCATGACCAAGAAATAAAAAGCAGACACAGAACCATGACAGAAATACTACTTTTTCATTGGAGGTTATTGATTCAGGCAGAGCAGTTTGCATTGCTACACCAACCACCTCGCTCTTTTCCCCTCACCAATATAAAATATACCAATAACTTAAATTGTTGTTTTTTTGTTTTTTTTTCTCTTATAATGTTTAGACAGGCTATTAAAATGCATCAACTCTAAATCATACTTCTAGAATCTTTCAATTCAACAATTCACAAATACTGTCTTTCTCATTTTTGCCACTGTGCAGATCATATATCAATAAACTTTGTACTTTGTTTGCAAAAAAAAAAAAAAAAATGCTAATGTGGCATGTGAATCCCACTTTCAGCCCAACTGGGCTTGCCCATGTGTGGCCACCATGGAACACCAGGCCAAATTTAACTGGGACCCAGCTGGGCAGCCTAGATGGGGCCCAATCACCATCTAATATTCAGTTGATCCATTGAAATTCCTTTACTGTTCTTCATGAGGTACTCTGGCCCTGAAGTAATTAGGCATATCATGTATGGGATATATATTATATGGGAACTGCTGAGCTTCCAGCTGTTGAAGACTATCAACCTGATGTCATCTGAGAGGTTCAGGCAAGATTATCAGGTCAAATGGTTCTACAGGAGTGTATAAAATACATATTACTTTCCCCTTCAATGTGTTTTTCTTGTAGTTCTTATACATACACTTTTTGGACTTAGTTTTACCACATAAGGGCAAGTTACCATATGTAGTCCCTTTGTTGACCTTGATTTTCTACATGAAAATGCACATTTTTGAAAAATTTCACAGTAAAAATGTATTGATATCTTGATTTCTTCAATTTTTCCGTCTGAACTGAAATTCAAATGACCCTTCAGCCTTTACAAGGCTTTCTTAATTAAATGATTAACTTTTGTAGCCCTGCTCGGTAGTGACTTGAACCTGAGTGTTAAGACTTTTCCTAGAACAACAGAAATCTACATTCTTGAGCTGAATACATACATGCTGAGAAGAGACAGCTCATCTAAAAATGTTTCTATAATTATTGTATTTCTAGTAGGTGTCATGTACACTAACAGGTAACTAATCAGTCTGTATCTCTCTCTCTCTAAATATAATCTAATAATGTGCATACACACACACACACACACACACACACACATATATATATTCAGTATGTGTGACGTGTGTAACACTGGAGAGATTCAGTTTTTCATAGAAAAAACAGGGCTTCATGCAGGGTTGCAGTGTCACATGATATTTATTCTGGAACAGTTTTGTGACATATTTACCCTTACCCACAGAAAAAAACATTACATCCCGCTGGGTTCTACTCGCCGCCGTCAGCCTCGCCGCCGTCGGCCTCGCCAGCATTGGCCTCGCCGCCATTCTCCTCACCACCGTTGGCCTCGCCGCCGTTGGCCTCGCCGCCGTTGCCATCGCCGCCGTTGCCATCGCCGCCGTTCTCCTCACCACCGGTGGCCTCGCCGCCATTCTCCTCGCCGCCGTTGCTCTCACCGCCGTTGCTCTCGCCGCCGTTGGCCTCGCCGCTGTCGGCCTCTGTGACTTCCTTATTCTCCTTGACCCCCTTCTTGTTCATCTTCTTCTTCAATTTTTTCATCAACTTCTTCATCTTCTTCTTTATCTTCTTCATCACCTTCTTCATCTTCTTCTTTATCTTCTTCATCACCTTCTTCATCTTCTTCTTTATCTTCTTCATCACCTTCTTCATCTTCTTCTTTATCTTCTTCATCATCTTCTTCATCTTCTTCTTTATCTTCTCCTTGATGTCGTTCTTCATCTGAATAGTCATCTTATTCTGCTTCTTGTTGGAATTAGCAATAGTTGTTTCAATCCACTGTAAATAGCCTGGATGACAAAGGTCTATGAATCCAAATGCTTCTTTTGTTGCGTGTACATGGCCCCCGGTGAAAGTGACTAAACCGTAGAGCCTGCCATTAAACACCACTGCTCCACCAGAGTCACCCTGTGAGAAAGAGGAACATGTTTATGGTTTGTGCTTTATTAATTAAAACACTGATGAATCTTTAACTATTCAAATTTTTCCACATTAGTAGCTGTACCAACTCACATGACATGCATCCTTTCCATCAGCTTGACCACAGAACCAGTGCTGGGAACTCTTAAGTTCTCTGAGACTGGTGCAGTCAACGTTGTTAACATTTGCACACTGAAGAGTTGCTGATTCACCACCTACTATGAATGAATGAAAAAGAGTTGTCAAATAAAATACAACAAAATCTCCATAGAATGTAATCTGGGGCAGAAAGGTGTTTGACCATAAATGATATTAATTGAAATGAATCACATCATATTTTCAGTTTTTCAAAATAAATTTCCCAGTTAAAAGGGACAAATTCTGAAATTAAAGAAATAATTCAAAGTAAATCTCACCTCTTTCTTTGTTGTTGCCCATGTGGGTGGAGGCATGTCCTGCAATCTGCACCTCATCTCCCCTGGAAATAAAAAAATTAAAAGAAGACAGTTACCTTGACTTAATATTATTTCAGTTTCAAACATTAGAAAAGAAGTACAAAAGTAAATGAAAAGGAAAAATAAGATAAAATAAATGTAATGTTACAAAATAAAATGAAATATTTATTATACTTTGCTGTTTTTAATCATGAAGCTTCTGACCTTCTGAGCATTATGAATTATAATAAATACAACAAAATTGCCAAAAATGTGTTTGTGAGTAAAAAAATAAAATAAATAAATTATAAAAATGAAAAAGCAAACATCAGTATATATTTCACTACTCACAATCTTGGTTTTGCATTGCAGTTAGCAAGACCTATAATAGCTGGAATTTTTGTTCCTTCCGGTAGCTTCAGTAACATAATATCATGGATCCTCTTTTTGAAGATCGCAGGTTCTGTAGTTATGTCCACTTTCTCTCCTGGACCTGGATGCACTCCTAAAATGACTGACAATTTTCTGCAAGCACAGATAACGCATTATTACGTCTTACATTTTAGGTAAAACTCTGAATACTGTTCCATGTCAACAGCTTAATCACATAATCGTTATGAGGTTTGATCTAAATTTAAGACTCAGAAATATTTGGATATTTTTCTTACAATCCTGACTTCCAGCAGTGAGCCACAGTCAGAACCCACTGGTCGTTGATCAGAGAGCCTCCACAGATGAAATTATTGTTTTGATCGACCAATTTCACATGATACAGACGCTCTGTTGGATTACATTGTTGACCTTTAATGATTCTTTTGTGCACATCCACCACTGTGCTCACTGTGGTACCTGAAAGAGAAAATGATCTACTATTAGTTGGAACTTGGTCCTAAAATTGGTTGGTTTTACTCACTGAACAACATAGTCACTCACTGCCTCAATGACTAAACATAGAGTTTAGATAAATCATTTATTACAAAACACCCAACAGCCCAAATCTACTCAAACAAGTTTGAAGTATAAAAATATCAGTAATGTCCTCTTTCCATGCATTGAATGAGGGAGGGAGACAGTACATTAAACCTTCAGAACTAGCATCTGATGGATCAACAAAACGTGATGTGGTCAAGTTTCAAAATGAAGAAATCACATAAACATCACTCCCTACTCACCGACCCACAGCAGAACAAGAAGGAGCGTCAGACGAGCCATCGCTCCCGTTCCACCTCTAATGTCTGCTGTCCAGTGGCACTAACTTATTAACCATGTTCACCATTTCATGTTGGCCATGGAGCAGCCAATCACAGAGCAGAGGTTAATCAATAAAACCACAGCTTTTCGTATTCATGCAAACTTTACAATTCCAGTCATTTTAAGCCACACTGACAGTAGACAATGGTATTGGTGCCATCTGACAGTTAATGCAAAGCTGGTCTCTTGACTTAAGCTAATTTATTTAAAGTACATCGACAGCACACCTCTAAGATCATCTCTCAAGTACAAACTGCTCTGTTTCACAACCTGTCCTTTTAGCTTTCAAAGAATTATTTCCCTTTAAATGTTTTCAGTGATTCGCTGGTTTACACCATCAGTGTGTGTTCAGTAAATGTGTTCTGTGTTGCAGCAGTTTGTCACGGTCAATCAATCAACTTTATTTATATAGCACATTTAAAAACCCCAGGGGAAGCCAAAGGTCTTTACATTGGGACATAAAATAGGTTTAAGATTAAGATAAAAGGCATAAAAACAACAACAAACAAACAAAAAAAAAACAGTCAGTTCCAATCATCTAATCACTTTAATCTTGGTTTTAGATGCTTGTTTGAAAGGATCACTTCTACCCTGTAGGTACGATTTAGCTGTGGACCCTAAGGTCGTATTCTGACCAGGCTCGCGTGGTCTGCTTGAAATGGACCTTTTCTCTAGTCTGGATCTTTTGGGTAGGTGTCAATATGTAACAGGGCGGAGCTGTATCAGCTGTTGTGTAGAGCATGTGTGGGTGTGTAATGGTGGGTGTGGCTTCCACATAGTGAGTGTGTGCAGTGATCGCAGGTGATGAGTGTTTTGATGGAGGTGTGCTGGGTGTGTCTTTAGCCTGCTAGTTAAGTGCTGCAGGAATATTCACCATTCGGCCTCTCTTTTTCCGTTGCCGGTGTCAGGTGTGTGACGGAGCACTGGGCCTTCTCTTAAGGACGCCGGGTTGAAATGAGAGCGGTGGAGGGCAGCAGCAGCAGTGCCCACCGAGCCTTCTGGTTCGACAGCCAACCCGTGGACCAAATGCACTAGTTCTGGTGATTGCACGGCTTGGCCACACGCTGGATCGCACACCAGGGACACCCAGCCCAGAGAACTCGTAGTCCTCGTGTAGTTCAGCCATGCCTGTGATTTTAAGACTCTTTCTAATAATCTTTTCTTGATTGGCCAATGAAGATCAATTGATAATAGTCCTGTCTGGTTGCCTCTTGCCTCCCTCTTACTGGTCGGTCAAGTCATTTGCCTTCCCACCTTACAATTGGCGTTGTTGGCAGGATTGACCAAAAAAGAAATCAGTGGTTGGCAAGACCAACATGACTGACCAAAGTGAGCCTCAATCAGGCCCTAGTCATGAAAATTTACGGTACAGTGTCTTGGCATGAGAGGGCATAATCAAGCCAATGTCCCCAGTGTGAAGGATTTGGAACAACTTAAAACCCAATTGCAGGATGAAATGAACACACGAATGTCAGCCAAATTTAATAAGCTGTCCCAGTCTCTGATTAAGGAGATCCGGTCAGAGCTCCACCAGACTACCTCACGAAGTGGGCCACCAAGAAGGATGGGTGAACCCTCGGCTGGGTTCAGCCAACCGGTGTGATGACCACGGTAACCCTCTTTGTAACATCTGCTCTCAGCCTGGACATATAGCACGCTTCTGTAACAACAGACAAAGGTCTGCATCGTTACTAGGATACACCACTGTGGCGGCCCAGACAGTGGGGTGTCCAGATGTGAACGGACCTCTTCATTTTTTCTTGGAGTGTTTTGCAAAGAAAGGGGAGCGGTTGAAGGACGCCGACAGTTGGCTGACCTTAGAAGCTGCTAATGGACTGAACACACCTTATGTGCTATTACCTGTTAAAGTCGGGGAAATTGAAGTTTCTGATGGTGGGCTTCTGGTTGTTAAAGACCATTGCTTCACTGATGCAGAGAGGTTGGTGGGCACGAACATCATTGAACGTTGTTGGAGAAACATGTGCCTCCTCGCCTTTCCCATTGTTCTCTGTTGCATAATTTTTACCCCCATTTTATCTAGTTATATGGAGTGAAGAATAAAACCAAATTGTCCTATGACAAGAGTGGAGTCGGGTGTGGATGAGTGGCCATACCAACTGCCAGCCTTTCTTTATCAAAAACAGATGCAAATACTGAGCTTCCAATTCACCATACTGCCAGATCAGCTGTTAGACACACTCCATCCTTTGTATTTTTGCACAGAAAGAATAATACCCATGCTAACACTCAATTGTTAAGCCCTCCCTCCCACATGCTAAAATGCCTAGCCTTGATAACCTCGAACTGTACTCTGACATACATTTAATACATAAAATAATTAATAATGCCAATTTCGCAAATGGTAATAATTTTTCTTTCATATGTATATATATGATGCTGTGTGTGAGTGTGTGTCTGATCATGTCTGATTTTATTGCTTGTATCTGTCCATGGACTGCAGATGGAAATTAGCTTGTAGCTAAATCTAGCACAGAACATCACTGACGTTCATTAACGTATTCTGTAAATGATCCCTGAAAGAAATAAACTAAATGAAAAAGAGACTTGTTTCACATGCGTCTATTTTATAAGCATGACATTAGTGACAATGGGACTCATTCACCAATATCTTCTTGAGAATCTTCTTAGATTCTTTCTTAAGTCTTCCTTAAGAAGATTTCTAAGAAGAGCCTACGTCAGATTCATCAACGTGTTCTTAAACCGCTGAATTAATGAATGCTATCTCCTCGTAAATTGAGCGCGCGTGCCGGGTGAGTCTAATTAACATAGGATTAGCATAGTAACCGCCCATTAATGCCCATAAAAGGGACAGCACGGCCGCGTGTAGACGCCACACAGAGGAAACGGCAACAGAATGCGTAAAGCAAAGAGTAAATCCGGTGGAGCACAGGTAAAAAGAAAAAAAACGTTAGTAGTTCAGAACTAGAAGTTCTGCTGCAGGAGAAACTATATTTAGCCTTAGTGGAGGTTGCACTAACACAAAAAGGAGGCCTGAGGGCAGTTGCGCGTGCAGTGAATGAAGTGTCGGGAGAGGGACGGGACGGGAATGGTTCGACCTTAACTGCGAAACATTGCAAAATTCCGTCGGGAGATGCAACGGACTGGAGGGGGGACAGCATGTCGTGCAGACACGACACCCATGTCTGAGTTGGACCAGCGCATTGGGGCCATCATCGGGGGAGACGGCACTCTCGGGTAGGATATATGGATTACATTTTCCCACCTTGCTTTTTCAGGAGCGCCATCAATTGAGTCTCTGGACACGGACCTGGGCACCAATGCAATGCTGTCATCCCCTCCCTGTGCCGCTGCTTCTCCAGAGGAATGCGTATGTATATGTATGTATATGTGTATGTATGTGTATGTATGTGTATGTATATGTGTTTGTATATGTGTATGTGTGTATATATATGTGTATATATGTGTATGTATATGTGTGTGTGTATATATATCTGTATATATATATATATGTGTGTGTGTGTGTGTGTGTGTGTGTGTATCCATCCCACGGAGCCGTTTTGAAAAATATAGGAGTCGTGTGCTCCTCCCGGGAACCGGGACACTACGTTCAGCAGGTGGTTATTTGAGTCGCAAATGAGTTGTACATTTATTGAGTGATAATGCCTGCGGTTGAGATATGTAAAGGAGTCTGGAGAGGGTGCCTTGATGCGCACGTGGGTGCAGTCCATTGCGCCGATGGTGTTAGGGAGACCAGCAACAAGAGGAAATCCTCTCTTGACTGCGACTCGCTCTTCTGCTGTGTATTGAAATTGGATGTATTGCGTAGCGAGTTGATTAATTGCATCCACAACTCGAAGGACAGCGCGGCTGGTGGATGACTGTGAGATGCCCACCCTGTCTCCCAGCTCTCGTTGAAAGGATCCAGTGGCCAAAAACCCGAGGGTCGATAGTACGTGCGGGGGGACAGGGTCGGACCGATGTGTGTGGCTCCGAAGTGCTGGCCCACAAATAGTTGCAGAGATCGTTGAGAATAGCTCGTGGGAGCCTCGTCGCTCTCTGAAATAAATAAATAAATAAATAAATAAATAAAATAAAAAAATCTACGTGGTCCTGAAAGATTCGTTCCCTTCGTAGGGCACGATCCGCAATCTCTCTCTCTCTCTCTCTCTCTCTCTCTATCTATCTATCTATCTATCTATCTATCTATCTATATATATATATATATAATATATATATATATATAATATATATATCTATATATATATATATGCATGCCATTGTTTTGTAGGCCGTGGATGGAGAAATGCCACTTATAAATAGGGTGGGATCACTAATTGACGGCATGGTTTCCAATTTACTTGATTCATGTTAAAGGTTGGCACATTTAATTTAATTAAAATGGGGGAAAAATTTAAATGAATAAATATGACAGAAATTGCACTATAATGTATTTAATTGAACTTAACAAAAGAAGACAACACAACCATGCCAACATGTCGCTACTGAAATGTGCTTAAGAGTACTCCTGGGTGTTCGTAGGATTTGTTCTTACACTAAGAAAAATCCTGGATGAGAAAAAAATTCCTGAATGCCACAATCTTCGTAAATTTTTGTGAGTAGGACGGTTCGTGAATGAGGCCCAGTGACATTAGTCCACATGGGGAGGGAGATCTAAAACATGAAAAACAATTGGATCTGACATCCCTCTGAAGCATTCACTGGAGCAGCCCGCTATGGCTCTGAATAGCAAACTGTTTTTAGAGAGCGGAGTCAGGTGTGGATGCGTGGCCTTATCTGTTGCCAGCCTTTCTTTATCAAAACAGATGCAAATACCGAGCTTCCACTTCACTACACTGCCAGACCAGCTGGTAGTCACACTCCAGACCTGTGCCTCTACCCCTGCTAGCACTCACCTGTTAGACCCTAACTCCAAACTATTTGTGTCCTGCATCTGCACCACCCTGTATCAACAACCATGACACAAAATACACAAAGGTCATAGCAGATTTTTTTTTTAAACAAGTCACACATAAGACATCCCTCAGAAATACTCAGCAAATCATCAAAGACATCTGAGGCCGGACAAACACTGAAGTAGGAAAGTCAAATTCTCCATGTTCCCAATAATAGGAGGCAATTCCAAGGGCCCTTGACTAACAGGGGCCCCAAAAGATAGGTAGAAAAAGAGACAGAAAATGATTAAACCACCCTCACAAAAAAGAATTTTGTCATATAATAATGAAATATAACTATTTATATAGTGATAAGTGATCTTTTTGGCGGGAAAAGTTAAAAAAGTCTCTAATGAAAAGGCAAATGATATTGACCAACAACCTGCATGATTCTGCCTGCTTTTGCACATCAGTTGCCCAGGCAGCGATCTTCTGTAGATGCCCTGATCCACAGACGTGATAAATTATTACTATGGCTTCATCAATCACAATTCTCCCCAGTGGCAAACAAAAATTGGGGTTTTAAAAAAGGAAAGAAGGAAAGGAGAGAGAGGAGTGAGCCGATTCTTCTGCAAGAAAGGTGTGTACCCTCTTTAATTTGTGAGTGGCAGAAATTAACCTGTTGTCCATAGTGAAATAAGCTAGGTAGCTACAGGCTAGTATTAGTACCATTCATTCATTTGAATTTTAACACAGACAAGAAAATCAATAAAATGGAGAAACAGTTCATATTTCATTATTCATGTTTCAATGTCAAACAAAACTTTGATATCCATTTCTAATATCCAATCGACTACACTGAAATCCCTTTGCTGTACTTCATGAGGTACTCTGGCCCTGTAGTAAATAGGTATATCATGTATCAAACCTATATGTACAACACACAGAAGGGCTGAAATGGTCGTCCTCATTTATATGGGAATTGCAGAGCTTCCAGCTGTTGAAGACTACTGGGTCATGGAGACCAGGATCCAAATTGTCAACCTGATGTCATCTGAGAGGTTCAGGCAACATTATGAGGTCAAATGAGTCTACAGGAGTGTTTACAGGGTCAACCGCTACATGAACGCTGAGTATAACCACTTCATTTGATACATTTGTACATGTGTAAACAATGTTGTTATAATGTGCATGCTTACAAGTGTC
This sequence comes from Mugil cephalus, assembly GCF_022458985.1. NCBI lineage: Eukaryota > Metazoa > Chordata > Actinopteri > Mugiliformes > Mugilidae > Mugil > Mugil cephalus. The sequence goes on from NC_061771.1 coordinate 26,147,404, forward strand.
GTAATGTTAAAAAAATAAAAAGTCTTAATGATATAAAATACTTATTACTTTCACCTTGTATGTGTTTTTCTTGAATTTCTTATATATACATTTCTTGGACTTAGTTTTACCACTTAAGGGCAAGTTACCATATACGGTCCCTTTGTTGACCTTGATTTTCTACATGAAAGTTAAAATTTTAGAAAATTTTCACAACAGTAAAAAAGTCTTTATAAGTCCATTTTATTGTTTTTTCCTTCTGAATTGAAATTCAAATTAATAAATGGTACATGGACCTACCCTTTAGCCTTTACAATGTGGGGCTGTTGCCCACAGTGATGTGTTTTCCATGGGCCCAAAATTCCTGGTGGCGCCCCTGAGTCCACTATATATTGAAAAGTCAAGTCATGAATAGTTTGCAGGTATTGCAGTAGAATACCGCAATGAAATCATCAATGAATCAATGAAATCTATATTGTTGACCTGAATACATATGATGAGAACAGACAGCTCATGTGCTAGATACTGACTATATGTATAGCCTGTAAAAATAAAAGGCTGCGACTGAACACCATCAGTAGCTTTTAATAGTGCTCAATGGCATATTGCAGGATGGCAGCCAGATTTTAAAAAATGCAGTATTTTTTCTGATGCTCTAAATTGACTGCTGTAGAGAGGACTACTTATGTAGAAAACCCATATCAGATTAAATTGTGGCATTTATACTTAAAAATCACACATTACATTGATAAACAATGAGTTGTTCATGACAGCAATATAGTAAATTATGTCACCAAAATGTTTCTATGTTTCTATGTATCTCTAGTACCTGTTATGTATAGTATCAGGTAAAAACAATCAGTCGGTTCAGCTTTTCATACAAAACGAGGTCTCGTGCAGGGTTGCAGTATCATGCAATATTTATTGTGGAAGAGTTTTGTGACATGTTTGTCGTTAACCACGGAAGAAACCACTACATTTTTTTCTCTTTGGAATAGCAATAGTTGTCTCGATCCACTGTAAATAGTCTGGCTTCATGCAGGGTTGCAGTGTCACATGATATTTATTCTGGAACAGTTTTGTGACATTACATCCCGCTGGGTTCTACTCGCCGCCGTCAGCCTTGTCGCAGGGGGCCTTGCCGCCGTTGGCCTCGCCGCCGTTGGCCTCGCCGCCGTTGGCCTCGCCAGCGTTGGCCTCGCCGCCGTTGGCCTCGCCGCCGTTGGCCTCGCCAGCGTTGGCCTCGCCGCCGTTGGCCTCGCTGCCATTCTCCTCACCACCGTTGGCCTCGCCGCCGTTGCCATCGCTGCTGTTGCCATTGCCGCCGTTCTCCTCACCACCGTTGGCCTTGCCGCCGTTGGCATCGCCGCCATTCTCCTCACCACCGTTGGCCTCGCCGCCGTTGCCATTGCCGCCGTTGGCCTCGCTGCCGTTGGCCTCGCCGCCGTCGGCCTCTGTGACTTCCTTATTCTCCTTGACCCCCTTCTTGTTCATCTTCTTCTTCAATTTTTTCATCACCTTCTTCATCTTCTTCTTTATCTTCTTCATCAACTTTTTCATCTTCTTCTTTATCTTCTTCATCACCTTCTTCATCTTCTTCTTTATCTTCTTCATCACCTTCTTCATCTTCTTCTTTATCTTCTTCATCATCTTCTTCATCTTCTTCTTTATCTTCTCCTTGATGTCGTTCTTCATCTGAATAGTCATCTTATTCTGCTTCTTGTTGGAATTAGCAATAGTTGTTTCAATCCACTGTAAATAGCCTGGATGACAAAGGTCTATGAATCCAAATGCTTCTTTTGTTGCGTGTACATGGCCCCCGGTGAAAGTGACTAAACCGTAGAGCCGGCCATTAAACACCACTGCTCCACCAGAGTCACCCTGTGAGAAAGAGGAACATGTTTATGGTTTGTGCTTTATTCATTAAAACACTGATGAATCTTTAACTATTCAAATTTTTCCACATTAGTAGCTGTACCAACTCACATGACATGCATCCTTTCCATCAGCTTGACCACAGAACCAGTGCTGGGAACTCTTAAGTTCTCTGAGACTGGTGCAGTCAACGTTGTTAACATTTGCACACTGAAGAGTTGCTGATTCACCACCTACTACGAATGAATGAAAAAGAGTTGTCAAATAAAATACAACAAAATCTCCATAGAATGTAATCTGGGGCAGAAAGGTGTTTGACCATAAATGATATTAATTGAAATGAATCACATCATATTTTCAGTTTTTCAAAATAAATTTCCCAGTTAAAAGGGACAAATTCTGAAATTAAAGAAATAATTCAAAGTAAATCTCACCTCTTTCTTTGTTGTTGCCCATGTGGGTGGAGGCATGTCCTGCAATCTGCACCTCATCTCCCCTGGAAATAAAAAAATTAAAAGAAGACAGTTACCTTGACTTAATATTATTTCAGTTTCAAACATTAGAAAAGAAGTACAAAAGTAAATGAAAAGGAAAAATAAGATAAAATAAATGTAATGTTACAAAATAAAATGAAATATTTATTATACTTTGCTGTTTTTAATCATGAAGCTTCTGACCTTCTGAGCATTATGAATTATAATAAATACAACAAAATTGCCAATAATGTGTTTGTGAGTAAAAAAAATAAAATAAATAAATTATAAAAATGAAAAAGCAAACATCAGTATATATTTCACTACTCACAATCTTGGTTTTGCATTGCAGTTAGCAAGACCTATAATAGCTGGAATTTTTGTTCCTTCCGGTAGCTTCAGTAACATAATATCATGGATCCTCTTTTTGAAGATCGCAGGTTCTGTAGTTATGTCCACTTTCTCTCCTGGACCTGGATGCACTCCTAAAATGACTGACAATTTTCTGCAAGCACAGATAACGCATTATTACGTCTTACATTTTAGGTAAAACCCTGAATACTGTTCCATGTCAACAGCTTAATCACATAATCGTTATGAGGTTTGATCTAAATTTAAGACTCAGAAATATTTGGATATTTTTCTTACAATCCTGACTTCCAGCAGTGAGCCACAGTCAGAACCCACTGGTCGTTGATCAGAGAGCCTCCACAGATGAAATTATTGTTTTGATCGACTAATTTCACGTGATACAGACGCTCTGTTGGATTACATTGTTGACCTTTAATGATTCCTTTGTGCACATCCACCACTGTGCTCACTGTGGTACCTGAAAGAGAAAATGATCTACTATGAGTTGGAACTTGGTCCTAAAATTGGTTGGTTTTACTCACTGAACAACATAGTCACTCACTGCCTCAATGACTAAACATAGAGTTTAGATAAATCCTTTATTACAAAACACCCAACAGCCCAAATCTACTCAAACAAGTTTGAAGTATAAAAATATCAGTAATGTCCTCTTTCCATGCATTGAATGAGGGAGGGAGACAGTTCATTAAACCTTCAGAACTAGCATCTGAGGGATCAACAAAACATGATGTGGTCAAGTTTCAAAATGAAGAAATCACATAAACATCATTCCCTACTCACCGACCCACAGCAGAACAAGAAGGAGCGTCAGACGAGCCATCGCTCCCGTTCCACCTCTAATGTCTGCTGTCCAGTGGCACTAACTTATTGACCATGTTCACCATTTCATGTTGGCCATGGAGCAACCAATCACAGAGCAGAGGTTAATCAATAAAACCACAGCTTTTCGTATTCATGCAAACTTTACAATTCCAGTCATTTTAAGCCACACTGACAGTAGACAATGGTATTGGTGCCATCTGACAGTTAATGCAAAGCTGGTCTCTTGACTTAAGCTAATTTATTTAAAGTACATCGACAGCACACCTCTAAGATCATCTCTCAAGTACAAACTGCTCTGTTTCACAACCTGTCCTTTTAGCTTTCAAAGAATTATTTCCCTTTAAATGTTTTCAGTGATTCGCTGTTTACACCATCAGTGTGTGTTCAGTAAATGTGTTCTGTGTTGCAGCAGTTTGTCACGGTCAATCAATCAACTTTATTTATATAGCACATTTAAAAACCCCAGGGAAGCCAAAGTGCTTTACATTGGGACATAAAATAGGTTTAAGATTAAGATAAAAGGCATAAAAACAACAACAAACAAACAAAAAAAAACAGTCAGTTCCAATCATCTAATCACTTTAATCTTGGTTTTAGATGCTTGTTTGAGAGGATCACTTCTACCCTGTAGGTACGATGTAGCTGTGGACCCTAAGGTCGTATTCTGACCAGGCTCGCGTGGTCTGCTTGAAATTGACCTTTTCTCTGGTCTGGATCTTTTGGGTAGGTGTCAATATGTAACAGGGCGGAGCTGTATCAGCTGTTGTGTAGAGCATGTGTGGGTGTGTAATGGTGGGTGTGGCTTCCACATAGTGAGTGTGTGCAGTGATCGCAGGTGATGAGTGTTTTGATGGAGGTGTGCTGGGTGTGTCTTTAGCCTGCTAGTTACTGTAAGTGTTGCAGGAATATTCACCATTCGGCTCTCTTTTTCCGTTGCCGGTGTCAGGTGTGTGACGGAGCACTGGGCCTTCTCTTAAGGACGCCGGGTTGAAATGAGAGCGGTGGAGGGCAGCAGCAGCAGTGCCGACCGAGCCACAAATGCACTAGTTCTGGTGATTGCACGGCTTGGCCACACGCTGGATCGCACACCAGGGACACCCAGCCCAGAGAATTCGTAGTCCTCGTGTAGTTCAGCCATGCCTGTGATTTTAAGACTCTTTCTAACAATCTTTTCTTGATTGGCCAATAAAGATCAATTTCTATAGTCCTGTCTGGTTGCCTCTTGCCTCCCTCTTACTGGTTGGTCAAGTCATTTGCCTTCCCACCTTACAATTGGCGTTGTTGGCAGGATTGACCAAAAAAGAAATCAGTGGTTGGCAAGACCAACATGACTGACCAAAGTGAGCCTCAATCAGGCCCTAGTTGTGAAAATTTACGGTACAGTGTCTTGCTATGAGAGGGCATAATCAAGCCAATGTCCCCAGTGTGAAGGATTTGGAACAACTTAAAACCCAATTGCAGGATGAAATGAACACACGAATGTCAGCCAAATTTAATAAGCTGTCCCAGTCTCTGATTAAGGAGATCCGGTCAGAGCTCCACCAGACTACCTCACGAAGTGGGCCACCAAGAAGGATGGGTGAAACCTCGGCTGGGTTCAGCCAACCGGTATGATGACCACGATAACCCTCTTTGTAACATCTGCTCTCAGCCTGGACATATAGCACGCTTCTGTAACAACAGACAAAGGTCTGCATCGTTACTAGGATACACCACTGTGGCGGCCCAGACAGTGGGGTGTCCAGATGTGAACGGACCTCTTCATTTTTTCTTGGAGTGTTTGGCAAAGAAAGGGGAGCGGTTGAAGGACGCCGACAGTTGGCTGACCTTAGAAGCTGCTAATGGACTGAACGCACCTTATGTACTATTACCTGTTAAAGTCGGGGAAATTGAAGTTTCTGATGGTGGGCTTCTGGTTGTTAAAGACCATTGCTTCACTGATGCAGAGAGGTTGGTGGGCACGAACATCATTGAACGTTGTTGGAGAAACATGTGCCTCCTCGCCTTTCCCATTGTTCTCTGTTGCATAATTTTTGCCCCCATTTTATCTAGTTATATGGAGTGAAGAATAAAACCAAATTGTCCTATGACAAGAGTGGAGTCGGGTGTGGATGAGTGGCCATACCAACTGCCAGCCTTTCTTTATCAAAAACAGATGCAAATACTGAGCTTCCACTTCACCACACTGCCAGATCAGCTGTTAGACACACTCCATCCTTTGTATTTTTGCACAGAAAGAATAATACCCCTGCTAACACTCAATTGTTAAGCCCTCACTCCCACATGCTAAAATGCCTACCCTTGATAACCTTGTACTGTACTCTGACATACATTTAATACATAAAATAATTAATAATGCCAATTTTGCAAATGGTAATAATTTTTCTTTCATATGTATATATATGATGCTGTGTTTGAGTGTGCATGTCTGATTTTATTGCTTGTATCTGTCCATGGACTGCAGATGGAAATTAGCTTGTAGCTAAATCTAGCACAGAACATCACTGACGTTCATTAACGTATTCTGTAAATGATCTCTGAAAGAAATAAACTAAATGAAAAAGAGACTAGTTTCACATGCGTCTATTTTATAAGCATGACATTAGTGACAATAGGACTCATTCACCAATATCTTCTTAAGAATGTTCTTAGATTCTTTCTTAAGTCTTCCTTAAGAAGATTTCTAAGAAGAGCCTACGTCAGATTCATCAACGTGTTCTTAAACCGCTGAATTAATGAATGCTATCTCCTCGTAAATTGAGCGCGCGTGCCGGGTGAGTCTAATTAACATAGGATTAGCATAGTAACCGCCCATTAATACCCATAAAAGGGACAGCACGGCCGCGTGTAGACGCCACACAGAGGAAACGGCAACAGAATGCGTAAAGCAAAGAGTAAATCCGGTGGAGCACAGGTAAAAAGAAAAAAAAACGTGAGTAGTTCAGAACTAGAAGTTCTGCTGCAGGAGAAACTATATTTAGCCTTAGTGGAGGTTGCACTAACACAAAAAGGAGGCCTGGGGGGCAGTTGCGCGTGCAGTGAATGAAGTGTCGGGAGAGGGACGGGACGGGAATGGTTCGACCTTAACTGCGAAACAAAAAGAAACATTGCAAAATTCCGTCGGGAGATGCAACGGACTGGAGGGGGGACAGCATGTCGTGCAGACACGACACCCATGTCTGAGTTGGACCAGCGCATTGGGGCCATCATCGGGGGAGACGGCACTCTCGGGTAGGATATATGGATTACATTTTCCCACCTTGCTTTTTCAGGAGCGCCATCAATTGAGTCTCTGGACACGGACCTGGGCACCAATGCAACGCTGTCATCCCCTCCCTGTGCCGCTGCTTCTCCAGAGGAATGCGTATGTATATGTATGTATATGTGTATGTATGTGTATGTATATGTGTTTGTATATGTGTGTGTGTGTGTATGTGTATATATATATATATATATATATGTGTGTGTGTGTGTGTGTGTGTGTGTGTGTGTGTATATATCCATCCCACGGCGCCGTTTTGAAAAATATAGGAGTCGTGTGCTCCTCCCGGGAACCGGGACACTACGTTCAGCAGGTGGTTATTTGAGTCGCAAATGAGTTGTACATTTATTGAGTGATAATGCCTGCGGTTGAGATATGTAAAGGAGTCTGGAGAGGGTGCCTTGATGCGCACGTGGGTGCAGTCCATTGCGCCGATGGTGTTAGGGAGACCAGCAACAAGAGGAAATCCTCTCTTGACTGCGACTCGCTCTTCTGCTGTGTATGGAAATTTTATGTATTGCGCAGCGAGTTGATTAATTGCATCCACAACTCGAGGGAGAGCGCGGCTGGTGGATGACCGTGAGATGCCCACCCTGTCTCCCAGCTCCCGTTGAAAGGATCCAGTGGCCAAAAACCCGAGGGTCGATAGTACGTGCGGGGGGACAGGGTCGGACCGATGTGTGTGGCTCCGAAGTGCTGGCCCACAAATAGTTGCAGAGATCGTTGAGAATAGCTCGTGGGAGCCTCGTCGCTCTCTGAAAAGAAAAAATAAAATAAATAAATAAAAAAAATCTACGTGGTCCTGAAAGATTCGTTCCCGTTGTAGGGCACGATCCGCAATCTCTCTCTCTCTATATATATATATCATTGTTTTGTAGGCCGTGGATGGAGAAATGCCACTTATACTGTAAATAGGGTGGGATCACTAATTGACGGCATGGTTTCCAATTTACTTGATTCATGTTAAAGGTTGGCACATTTAATTGAATTAAAATGGGGGAAAAAATTAAATGACTGAATACATACATATGACAGAAATTGCACTATAATGTATTTAATTGAACTTAACAAAAGAAGACAACACAACCATGCCAACATGTCGCTACTGAAATGTGCTTAAGAGTACTCCTGGGTGTTCGCAGGATTTGTTCTTACACTAAGAAAAATCCTGGATGAGAAAAAAATCCATGAATGCCACAATCTTCGTAAAACCTTCGTGAGTAGGACGGTTCATGAATGAGGCCCAGTGACATTAGTCCACATGGGGAGGGAGATCTAAAACATGACAAACCATTGGATCTGACATCCCTCTGAAACATTCACTGGAGCAGCCCGCTATGGCTCTGAATAGCAAACTGTTTTTAGAGAGCGGAGTCAGGTGTGGATGCGTGGCCTTACCTGTTGCCAGCCTTTCTTTATCAAAACGGATGCAAATACCGAGCTTCCACTTCACTACACTGCCAGACCAGCTGGTAGTCACACTCCAGACCTCTGCCTCTACCCCTGCTAGCACTCACCTGTTAGACCCTAACTCCAAACTATTTGTGTCCTGCATCTGCACCACCATGTATCAACAACCATGACACAAAATACACAAAGGTCATAGCAGATTTTTTTTTTTAAAACAAGTCACACATAAGACATCCCTCAGAAATACTCAGCAAATCATCAAAGACATCTGAGGCCAAACAAACACTGAAGTAGGAAAGTCAAATTCTCCATGTTCCCAATAATAGGAGGCAATTCCAAGGGCCCTTGACTAACAGGGGCCCCAAAAGATGGGTAGAAAAAGAGACAGAAAATGATTAAACCACCCTCACAAAAAAGAATTTTGTCATATAATAATGAAATATAACTATCTATATAGTGATAAGTGATCTTTTTGGCGGGAAAAGTTAAAAAACTCTCTAATGAAAAGGTAAATGATATTGACCAACAACCTGCATGATTCTCCCTGCTTTTGCACATCAGTTGCCCAGGGAGCGATCTTCTGTAGATGCCCTGATCCACAGACGTGATAAATTATTACTATGGCTTCATCAATCACAATTCTCCCCAGTGGCAAACAAAAATTGGGGTTTTAAAAAAGGAAAGAAGGAAAGGAGAGAGAGGAGTGAGCCGATTCTTCTGCAAGAAAGGTGTGTACCCTCTATAATTTGTGAGTGGCAGAAATTAACCTGTTGTCCATAGTGAAATAAGCTAGGTAGCTACAGGCTAGTATTAGGGTACCATTCATTCATTTGAATTTTAACACAGACAAGAAAATCAATAAAATGGAGAAACAGTTCATATTTCATTATTCATGTTTCAATGTCAAACAAAACTTTGATATCCATTTCTAATATCCAATTGCCTACACTGAAATCCCTTTGCTGTACTTCATGAGGTACTCTGGCCCTGTAGTAAATAGGTATATCATGTATCAAACCTATATGTACAACATACAGAAGGGCTGAAATGGTCGTCCTCATTTATATGGGAATTGCAGAGCTTCCAGCTGTTGAAGACTACTGGGTCATGGAGACCAGGATCCAAATTGTCAACCTGATGTAATCTGAGAGGTTCAGGCAACATTATCAGGTCAAATGAGTCTACAGGAGTGTTTACAGGGTCAACCGCTACATGAACGCTGAGTGTAACCGCTTCATTTGATACATTTGTACATGTGTAAACAATGTTGTTATAATGTGCATGCTTACAAGTGTCGTAATGTTAAAAAAAAAAAAGTCTTAATGATATAAAATACCTATTACTTTCACCTTGTATGTGTTTTTCTTGAATTTCTTATATATACATTTCTTGGACTTAGTTTTACCACTTAAGGGCAAGTTACCATATACGGTCCCTTTGTTGACCTTGATTTTCTACATGAAAGTTAAAATTTTAGAAAGCTTTCACAACAGTAAAAAAGTCTTTATAAGTCAATTTTATTGTTTTTTCCTTCTGAATTGAAATTCAAATTAATAAATGGTACATGGACCTACCCTTTAGCCTTTACAATGTGGGGCTGTTGCCCACAGTGATGTGTTTTCCATGGGCCCAAAATTCCTGGTGGCGCCCCATGAGTCCACTATATATTGAAAAGTCAAATCATGAATAGTTTGCAGGTATTGCAGTAGAATACCGCAATGAAATCATCAATGAATCAATGATATCTTTATTGTTGACCTGAATACATATGATGACAACAGACAGCTCATGTGCTAGATACTGACTATATGTATAGCCTGTAAAAATAAAAGGCTGCGACTGAACACCATCAGTAGCTTTTAATAGTGCTCAATGGCATATTGCAGGATTGCAGCCAGATTTTAAAAAATGCAGTATTTTTTCTGATGCTCTAAATTGACTGCTGTAGAGAGGACTACTTATGTAGAAAACCCATATCAGATTAAATTGTGGCATGTATACTTAAATAATCACACATTACATTGATAAACAATGAGTTGTTCATGACAGCAATATAGTAAATTATGTCACCAAAATGTTTCTATCTTTAGATGTTCTATGTATCTCTAGTACCTGTTATGTATAGTATCAGTCGGTTCAGGTTTTCATAGATAAAACAGGGCTTCATGCAGGGTTGCAGTATCATGCAATATTTATTGTGGAAGAGTTTTGTGACATGTTTGTCGTTAACCACAGAAGAAACCACTACATTTTTTTCTCTTTGGAGTAGCAATAGTTGTCTCGATCCACTGTAAATAGTCTGGATGACAAAGGTCTAAGAATCCAATTGCGTCTTCACCTGCACGTGTAGCGTTCACGCTGAAAGCGATTAAACCGTAGAGCCGGCCATTGAACACGACTCCTCCACCAGAGTCACCCTGTGAGAAAGAGGAACATGTTTATGGAAAAAGTTGTGCTTTGTTAATTAAAATACTGATGAATGTTAAACTATTAAAAATGTTCTAGGTTCGTAGTTGTATCTACTCACACCACGTATATCCCTTCCAGTAGCTTGACCACAGAACCAGTGCTGGTGTTCATAGCCTGTGTTACTGCGACTCTCAATTTTTCTGAGCTCGGTGCAGTCAACGACGTAAACATTTACACACTGAAGAGTTGGTGATTGAATATCCACTACAAAGGAATGAAAAAGGGCTCTGTAGTTGTGGTATAAAATAGTGTAATCTGATGCAGTGTTTGACCGTACCATAAATTATATCAACTGAAATTAATCACATTTCAAAATAAACTGCCCAGTTAAAACGTACAACTTGGAAACCATGTTTTTTGTATTATTAAATAATAATATAGACATTAAAGATCAACATTTTAACATATTTATCATCCTCAGAAAATAATGATAAAATAATACGTCAAAGACAATCTGACTTTCATTATTACCGTCCATGTGGGTGGAGGCATGTCCTGCAATCTGCACCACATCTCCCCTGGAAAAAAATAATCAATAAAATGTTACATTTACTTTTTATCATTTCAATTTTGTTCAGATTCAAACACTAAAAATCCATTTTTAATAAATACATTTTATTTTTTACTTTTATTTGTGAAGCTCCTGACAGAGTAGCATTATTGTATTATACTAAATACAAAGCAATTGCCAAAAATGTGTTTGTGAGTAAAAATGAAAAAGTAAACAATCCTTTACTTCTCACAATTTTGGTTTTGCATTGCAGTCAGCAGGGTCTATAGTAGCTGGAGCTTGTGTTCCCTCCGGTAGCTTCAGTAACACGATGTCATGGATCTTCTTTCTGAAGATGTGTTTCCTCTTTATATAGCTCTTTATTGTGGTTATCTTCAATGACTCTCCTGGACCTGGATGCACTCCTAAAACTACAGACCTGCAAGCACAGATTATAAAACACATTTCAGGTGACAGGTAAAACTGTTCCTTTATCGCATAATTGCTGTGAAGTTTGGTCTCAATTTAAGAAGCAGAAATATGGAGTCATTCTATAATTAGGGGTTTGTATCATGTTGACCAAAAAGGCAATATATGGTAAATCTTAAAGTTCACATGAATATGTTGATAACACAACTGACCATTAATTAATGTGCTCTATGTGCGCGGAATAACTTTGATAAAGTACTGAAGAGGAGAAGTAAAGATTTACCACTCTGTCTTCAAATCTGCCTCCAAAAAGGGTATGACATCACAGTGATGTTGGACATGTGACTCCAGAGCAAACCATTTCAGATTTATGGGAGGTTTTTCAGTGGGCAACACAGCTGACAGAGTTTTCTTGGGGACACATAAATTGGTTAATTGAATGCATATGAATGAGCAAAATATATACTATAAAACACCTTAATTACCATAATTATTTCTAGCAAATATTTAGGATTTTTTTATGCAAAAACATGTAATTTAGTATTAATCTAAGGAGCAAAACCTGAAATTTGGCCATAGACGATAGCATAAAAACAATCAATTAGCATTTTTTGCAAAATAAATAACGGGATCGGTTGACGTTTTTGTATTTAACAAAAGAGAAATGTGCCTTGATGTAAAATTGATCATGCCTTTGAGTGAATACTTGGTAAAATTGAAAAATTACAGCCAATGGACATGACATGTACCCCTAATCAAAGAATGACCCTATTAAGGTTTTCTCACAGTCAGAACCCACTGGTCACTGATCAGAGAGCCTCCACAGATGAAATTATTGTTTTGATCGACCAATTTCACGTGATACAGACGCTCTGTTGGGTCACAATTTTTACCTCCAACGATTCTTTTGTGCACATCCACCACTGTGCTCACTGTGGTACCTGAAAGAGAAAATTATCTACTATGAGCTGGAACTTGGTGCTAAAATTGGTTGGTTTTACTCACTGAACAACATAGTCACTCACTGCCTCAATGACTAAACATAGATTTAATAAAAAAAATACCATATAGCCCAAATCTACTCAAAAACATAATGTTCCCAGTGAGGGAGGGAGACAGTACATTAAACCTTCAGAACTAGCATCTGATGGATCAACAAAACATGATGTGGTCAAGTCTCAAAATGAAGAAACCACATTAACATCAATCCCTACTCACCGACCCACAGCAGAACAATAAAGAGCGTCAGAGGAGCCATCATTGTTGTTCCGCTTCCAATGACCACGGAGCCACCAATCACATAGCAGAGGTTTATCACTAAAACCACAGCTCTTCACATCCATGCAAGCTTCACAGTTCCAGTCATTTTAAGCCACACTGAAAGTAGATAATAGTATTCCAATGAAGACATAAAAAGATAAAGTGACATCTGACAGTTAATGCAAAGTTGGTCTCTTTGACTAACTAATTTATTTAAAGTACATCGACAGCACACCTCTAAGATCATCCACCGAGTACAAACTGCTGCATTTCACAACCTGTCCTTTTGAGTTTCAACAAATAACTATAACTTTCCCTCTAAATGTTTTCATTGGTTCGCTGGTTTACACCATCAGTGTGTGTTTAGTAAATGTGTTGTGTTGCAGTGGTTTGTCACTGTCAGTTCAATTCATCTTAATCTTGGTTTAAGATGCTTGTTTGAGAGGATCACTTCTACCCTGTAGGTACGATGTAGCTGTGGACACTACACTGTAGCCTGAAGCTCAATTTATAGTCATGTGTCACTGCTACGCTAACCCTCCCATGTTCAGTCCCCGACATCATTCTACTCAGACGTCTCTACACAGAGACACAGCACAGCTGACTAGTCACTCAGTGCGTTTACATGCAGAGCTTAATCGAGCTACGCTCAAAATTCAACTTTCTCACTACAGTCCTTGTCCCAGTTTACATGCAGCGCAAGAAAATCGAATAACTGTTCTCCTCCTCCTGACTAGGTGGCGATACGTGTCTTTTCAGCGGGATAATACCACGTTAATACGGCCCGATTTCCGGTTGTCCTATTACGTGATATAATAAACAATAGTTGTTCATGCAACAGACTGGCATTTCAAACAACAACCAGATGGATAATAGTACATGTTTTAATCTTATACACAATGTTCGCGCTACTTCTGGTGCAGGTAAGATCCGCGTTATCCCTCCGACGGCTCCGTTTCTATTCTTCTTCTTCTTCTACGATCGGATTTCTTGGACGTTTTTGTTCCGGGGTCACCCGCCAGCGCAGCGGTTGTGGAGCATGCGCACACGCATTATCCAAACGAAAACTCAGATTCAATCGCATTATCTGGGTGTCTCAATCGGATAATGACAACTCCGATTTTAGTCGGAGTAACGTGTTTACATGCACTTAAGTTCTCCTGTTATAGTCCGATTAAGGCAATAATTCGTTTTTTTTTTCACGTGCATGTAAACGCACTGACTGATTAGCATTTCAGTGGAGTAATTACATAACACTACATAGACCACAGGTATAGAAGCTTTGACTGGAGCAGCCTCCTATGACTCTGAATAGGCCTCTAGCTGGAGAATACGGTGAATAAAACACCAGTATACATAGCACAAAACACGTGAAATATTACTATGGAATTACTAAAAAACAAATTGTTTTATGACAAGAGATGTGGATAAGTGACCTTACCTGCCGCCAACCTTCCTTTATCAACAGCAGATGCAAATACTGAGCTTCCACTTCACCACACTGCCATATCAGCTGGTGGACACACCCTGCCTCTACCCCTGCTAGCACTCACCTGTTAAACCCTCACTGCAAACTATTTGTGTCCTGCATCTGCACCACCATTTATCAACAACCATGACATAAAATACACAAAGGCCACAGCAGAAAGTGTTTGAAACAAGTCACACATAAGAAGACATCCCTCAGAAAAAGCGACATACTCCACTTTCCCACTTTCTACGGTCGTATCTGTACAGCGTCTTTTCCAACAACTGATTATTATAGAAAACACCTTTATTAAGGTTATTTCTTAATGTAAAGGTTCAAAACATAAGTAGTAAAAACAAAAAAATAAATAAAAATGCCTCTGGGATACAACCCATGGGTAGCGGCAAACAGCCTTCATCAGGATGTAACCGTCCGTGGACAGAATCCTGAGCAGGTTGTTGGGCCAACGGTAAAAAACAAAAAAACTCGTTATATGCATTAATATACATCCTGAGCACCCTGTTTTTTCTCTTGGTTGTACCTAATATGTATGCACAAGTAAAATATGATGCTAAAGGAAGCAAGAAAAAAATAAACACCAATGAAGGTAGGCTGGCATTACCTGACTCAGTTCCAATCAGACTATGTGTCTGGTGTAGAGATGTCGACCGTCATTTTACTGACCCGCGAGTCACGACTCCTCGTCTCCCAGCCCAGCAGTCCACTCCCTTATCACTGGGAGAGCCACTCCCTTACCTGCTCTGCTCAGGTACACTCTGAGTGACGACACAGAAGAATTTTTTTACGCTACACATTACGTCTATCTGGCAAAGGTAATTAGTTTATATTTGCCTGATAAGAAAAAAAAAAAACGTCAGTTTCACAGTCTTTTCTGAAGATTAACTACAGCTCTAGTGTTCGACTCACTACTGTTTGCATGCGATTATTTTCTGTTTGTAAAGAGGTTTCATTTTGAAAAGGACGCTCTGTTGAATTCATTGTTGAATTCAATTTTGCACAGTTGCATTTAAATTTATTTTGCATGATGAGAGGAAAATAGACGTCTGAGAGCTGTTGAGCTTACTTGCTTCAAGATTAAATGGGTGATTTTCTGATTTTAAATCATCTGTTTTAGCAGCATGAGTCAGGTGGGGGGGTTGGGAGTGGGTGGAGCTTGTGTTTGCATTTAGGCATCGGCACTCTCTAGTCCTACAACCCATCAGAGCCATTTTGTTGTAAAAAAACTTCAACTCCACGGCCCCATTCTGGCATCATTACACTGGCTCGCCGCTCATTTTAGGACGCACCTCAAAATTGTTTATAGTTCCCTGGTCACCTTCGGCGTTAATAGCTTTTCATTTGTTGATACATTGATCTGCAGTTCACATGTTTATATGACACGTCGAATGTGGTGCAAATGCTGTTTTCTTTTAAGATGCTTTAAATGAAATACATGAAATCAAATACGTTAAAGTATCGGTGGTCCATTGTAACTGCTGCAAAAGATTATTAGAAATTCAACAACAGCTAGACAAACACCAGCTTCATGCTTTTTTTAAATATATATATATATATATATATAATAGTAATAATGAAACTATACAGTAAAGTGTTTTTATCTAAGGAAGTGTGAATTGTTTCTGCAAAATGCTCGGCACAGAGAGTCAAATCATTTGCCACATGAGACATCGAGGTACGTTGTCTACCATTGTGTAGAGGTGTTCAACACCAGGGACACTTTGGCAAATGTATCTCTGTCAGTAAAGCTGTACATACAAAGTATTTTGCATCCCATCAAGATCTGATCACGTTAAAGACAGGCGGGAACACCCCTGAGATCCCTGCAAGCGTTGAGACCACATCTGAGAGATGACCACATTTGGCGGTTTCGTCATCTGCCTGCATCAAGTAGCGTGAACGCACTGTGTCCTGAGACGCATTAAATTGTTTTCCAAATATCCGGTATTGTGGTAAATGCTGACCACCAAAGGACAAGCGTCTTTTTTAACCTCCGCCTGTGAGTATCCAAAAATGCTAAAGAAAGGAAACTGGACTTGCAGAGCATCTAGAGGACGTTTCATTCAAGTAGATGGGAACATCTGTAGGTGTCAATTATCAGAAACTGGCAAGACAAGCGTCCGTTAATGACCAGATATTCACTTGTCAGGAGAAGAAGAGAAGACGGTTTGACCCCGTCCTCTTCCTCCAGCGTACCCTACTCTAACGACCCATTGTTAGTCAGAGGCTCTGGTTTCCAGGCGTGAATGACGTTTCTTTACAGGCATCTTAACTCACCCTGCTGTGAGCAGGAGGCGCTCATCGTTGCACCCCGCCCTCCAAGTAACGTTTCATTCATATTTTTTGAGCACGATTGACTATATGTCTTAAAAAAGTGGAAGTATCTGGAATTGCCAGCTGAATTAGAGTCAGCATTAGGGATTTGTGTTGGGAATGCCTTGTCAATAAGAGTCCTTGCAGTGTGTTGACAGACAGATGTGTGTGTGTGTCCGTGTGTGTGTGTGTGTGTGTGTGTAGGGGTTTGGGGGTGGAGGCTGTTCTTTCAGCGCTCTCAGCTCGCAGACAGAGCTCTGTGATGAACGCAACAGTTAACAAGTCCAATCTACGTTACCCTCGTCGAATTACGCAGCTCCAGAAAAACATGGACGGAGGTGAGTGTTTCACTTTGTCTTTGTCACGGTATCTGCCGTACGCAAAGAAGCTGTTTTAATTCCAAACTCTCTGCTAATGATCAACCAAGGCATGGCTATGGATTTTATACGTTAAGCTTATTTCATAAAATATATACTGTGCATCCTGTATAATTTTCCTGTAGCTTTCTGTATTATTGTTTTTGCTTCCGAGCAGTATGTCAGACATTACTCTAAATTCATTGCTGCTCATCAGCATTTGAATAAAATGAACAGTAAGGAGACTGGGGCCACTTCAGTGAACGCAAGATGATTTAATTAATTTGAGGCGACGGATGCTGAAAAGTTTAGGAACAGCTGGAACAGATGGAGGGGTGACAGGAAGGAATTGAGAGGAAGGGACAAAAAGTTAAATGTAAAATGAGAAGAGAGGACCGGGAGACGAGATTTAAGAGGACACAAGAAGGAGAGGGAGAAAGAGAGGACAAGAGGTGATGGGGGAAAAGAGAGATAAGGAATAAGAGGCGAAGAGAAAGCAATGCCGGGCAAAGTGTGCACCTTTAAGTTGTGCTCCGTAAATGAATGGGCTGCAGTGGAATAAAAAATAATTAACCTCACTGTGACCCGTCCGTCTCTCAGTCTCGCTCATCATCTGTCTGGAGGCCCGGGCGTTTTTTTTACCGAATTGGTCAAAATCCACTCTGGAGGTTTTAAAGCTTTTTAGTCCGCTCTGCTCATCTGACTAATTTGGCGTGAATTTGTATGGACGGCATGTGTGCTGCACACTGCGTGGGAAGAGGAGGTAATTGTTGCTAATTCTGTGTGTGGTGGCACCGCACCACTGCTTACCCACATATATATTTGTTGGGGGGGACACAGCAGGTGTTACAGTCTTTTTTCCTTTTTATTCCATTCAATCAGTTCAATCAGTGCTGCATGACTCATTTAAATGCGTATACGCGAGGAATTTTCTCCCATGTCTCTCTTTGTGTCCGTGCATATGTTTGAAAAAAAAAAAAAAAAAAAAACTGCGTCGAGTGGCGTGACGCACTGAGTCAAGCCAACCTGCGAGCTCTCGTCAGCCTTTGTATCGAACATCGTGGAAGCGTTAATGTGGCCCTGAAGCAGACCGCATCCAAACGCCGCAAATCCGTTAAAGGAACAGCAACAGGAAGTAGACTCCCTTGGGGGAAGACACTGATGGATATCCAATTAGCTGATGGCGTTCCCCCCCAAAGAACATATCAACGTGTATTAGTTAATCCAGTTTAATCCTGGATTGTTTTGTTACTATCTGGGTTCACATGGAGCCAAATATTCTGTTTACAGTCGGTTTAGAAGCCCAGACCAAATGAAAATGCTTCTCAGTCGGAATAAACAGGCTCAAACCAAATGAGAACTTGTTTTTAATAAGAACTAGACATTATCGCACGCTTAGAAAACATAGAAATACTGAACTGTTTCAAAAGGTGCATCAAAAATTGCCTGAAGCCGGGATAGAAGACCGGTTACTATAAGGCTAAACAACGCAATAGCAAAAATGTACCACCCACCTAGACACACACACACACAAAAAAAAAAAATGGTTTAGGAACATTTGGACCCTAAACTGATCAAGTACACATTTTGCCTCTTCTGCACTCTTCTCCACTTTTGTGTTATTTCAGTCGCATACAATGCTACGTGTAAGTGTGGCGAAAGCGTTGATTCTGAGCAGCAGCAGATGTGACGTTCAGGTGTCACCTTGTCAGTGTGTTACACATGTAATGTGATTGGACAGACCTCTATTAGCCTAATGTAAAGTCCCCCAGGCTCCGTGCTAATGGCAGCTCAGGGAAATAAACATAAAGTGGCATCGGTGCCTCACCACCTCCTAAGAGTCACCTACCTCCTTTCCTTTTTAAAAAAAAAAAAACGTGCTGATAAATAAGATTGTGACTCTTATTTACTCTTAAACAATAAAATAAAAGAAAGAACAAGTGAATCCTAAAATTAACATATTGAATGAAACAATATTGAGTGGACCTTTGGACCTTTGAGCAATCAGCTGGAACCCATTCACCAGACGGGCATTTGTTTTAACGGTGACCTTATGATCCCTCTGTCACACCAGCGGGCCGTTGTATTGAGCTGTCGCTTGAGCAATTACGAGGTATTACGCAGCATCAATAGAGCCGAGGAGGACGCATCTCTTTGACCCCAGCATCAACCATGTAATCACGAAAAGCCCTCGAGTCGACAGCATTGTCTGCGTAACAGCGGCGACCGGGTTCAGACCGATCCGCCTTTGAAATTTATGTAAAGGCACGTCTGCCATCTGTTTTGCGCTCCTTTATTTGTATGGGAGGTTGGTCACTGTCGGAAATGGGACTGGTCAGAGCTGAGCTGGAGCAAAAGTGGCGACTGAAAATGTGTATTTTTTCTGTAAAAATCACCTGTGCGGCAGCATGGAAAGCAACGTTAAAAAGGGTGCTCATCCTGACAAGTGCAGTGTCTGCGTCGCACTGGATTCCACTCTTTATGTTGGGGGTCTTCAACATTTTTCAGGCCAAGTACCCCCAAACTGATGGAGAGATTAAGTAGGGACCCCCTGCCTTCCATATTAGTGCCATTTATAAATATAGATTATCATTTTGCATTCAATATTAAGCTATTCAAGCATTAATTTTAATTAATTTCTAACATGTGTAACAGCAGGGTGGATGTCCAACTATCATTAACAAAAACATACCAATATATATCATGCACTGTTAGCTTCTCTTCTGCTAATATTGCAGCATGCGCCTGGGATTTCCCTCAGGGACTAAATAGGCTCTCGGCCAACCTAAAGACGCGTAATATACAGCCTTGTGGTTGGCTCAGCAGCAATGTGGGCGGGGCCTATTGTGATCAGGAGGCTTAGATTGACAGGCCTCAGCTGGCACTATGTATGTATGTTAATTTGCAGGGAAAAATTGAGGGTATAAATTCAAATATATATAAAAATGTCTAATCAACCAAATACTTTGCCACGATCTGACATACCACATGGGTCTAAGAGCTACAATATGCTGTCAATACTCAGATTAATGGAGGCAGATTAGCTATAAAGGCCAAAATAATTTTTTGGACCAGGCTATAGACTAGGAGAGGGAAAAATATCTATATGGCAATATATCGCGATATTTTTTCTTTCGATATAATATTGGTTTTTAATCTTAACAGAAAAAGAAAAAGTCAAGCCTTCTGCACCTCCACTGCCACTTTTTCTGTACAAGTGCAATAAATTGGAAATGTATAATTTATCTTGTTTTTTGACTCAATTTCTCCGATTAATTATCACTGTCATCTGATGTACATATATGATATGATATGATATGATATGATATGATATGATATGATATGATATGATATGATATGATATGATATGTGTACTTTTTTTGGCTGCACTTAAAATTTCTTAGTGAACTATGTAGAATATTGCAATATACCGCAATATCATAATATCGCAATAATGTATCATGACTCAAGTATCGTGACTCAAGTATCGTGATACGTATCGTATCGTGAAGTTGCCAATACCCGCCTCTGCTATAAACGTGTCCATTCTTATGGCGGAACTGTGCATTTTAATTTGGCTCTACGGGGATTGGAGCTAGCCTAGAAATCCGACCAAGTTCCGAGATTACGGGTTCCCGGATACTTTATTATATGAATAATTTGTGGCGGAAGGTTAGTCTAGAACACCTCAGCTGGGAACTGATAGGTTCCGTCCATAGTACCAGTGTTACCAGACGTTCTGATAAATATTGAGTCTGGTATTCTACGCTAGATTAGAGCAAGCCTCAAGTGGCCATTTGTGGAACTGCACTTTTTGACTTCAGCCCATGAAAGCTTCTAATCTGAAAGCAATATACAAAAGGGAGGATTTAATTCAGACTTGACTCATTTTTCTTTTCCTTTATTTTACATGCACACACGTAAAAAACTCACATATCACGCACCTGTCCACTAAGACAATTCTTTCTGTCGGCTTTGTATCTGAATGTAAAGGCTCCAGAGTCTTCGATAATCAGCATTCATTCCGAACTCCTGTTTATCTCTGTGATTTGTTCCACGCCGGGGCCATTTAAGCCTTGCCATAAACTTCCATCCCCATAGCAACATCTCCCAGGACGCTTTTCTTAGAGCTGGCCATACAACGGCGGACAAAAGAAGTGCTGCATTTTGGGAAGAAAGATTGTCTGTCTGCTCTTATTGTGTTTATCAGAGATTAGAATGGGAGGCTGTTCCAAGGTTGGAGTCAAGAGTGTGTATGTGTGTGTGAGTGTGTGATTAAATGAGTCTGCCACCTACGAACATATAAGTGCACTGTAGTCTCCGTAGGGACACTTTTATGTGCTATTAGTTCCAAGAAAGTGTGGCTGTAATCGCATATGATTTGAAAACAAGTTAAAAAAAAATGTGTTGCACAGCATGCCATCGTTACAATTTATGAAGTTTGGAGCTCGCTTAGCATTTTTATGTCTATCATGGGCATTTTGCAATTGCCCCCTTTAGACTATTTCTTATTTAATGTGTCTGTGTTTTCTGTAAGCAGCCGCTTTACATTGGTTGGTTTTTACAAGCTAATTTCTCTATTCTTCAACACGGATGGCATGGACTCTAAAACCAAATCCGTACATAGTAGTTATACACCGATCTGCCACAACATTAAAACCACTGGAAGGAGAAGTAAATAACAGTGTATATTAGAGAGAGTCTGGCCAACTCAAATCATGGGCACCATGTTAGATACATCGGCAGCATACAGTGTAACCCCATAGGGCAGATGTCCTATATTGAAGTAAATGTCTTATTTTCACCATTAACAGGCCTATAAATGTTATTACCAACATCTGTCAACATTTAAAACATCCTCACTTAAATATCCCAGCGTCTACTTACTTTAAATATCTTAAATGAGCCTGTAAAATGCTTTGTAGCCCAATCACCTCATCAGTCATGGAGCTGTGTTTACCTTCTCCTCAGTCTCCTGTGTTCATGAAATTGTGAAAATTAAACTAGTCTTGCTGTTATTTAGTATTATCATTGTAACATTAGTACACTAGCTGTAATAACTTAGTACTGACCGAGGCAAAGTTACGTGCCAATTAAATTTGTCTTTCTACATTGACATAAATTACATGCACACATGGCTTTCATGGTGTATATGACGGTAGCTGCTATTTTTCTAAGCCTTTACTCCAGATAACTAGCTAGCATAAGGCTAGGTTAACTTCAAACATTCATTAGCCAGACTCTCTCAAATATACGGTTCTGGACCAGGCACCTCCACCGCATGACACAGCTATATACACAAAAACACAAGAACAGCACAATGTGTTGACCAGGACTCCACAAAATACAGAATATCTGGACAGAAAACATAGTCCAACCTGTCATGTAAAACACAATATATACAAAGTGGTTGGCAGTTTTGAAAGAGTAGGATTTAAGGTGAATATGGTGTGTTGTGTGTAAGCTACGGTAACATACAATTTATAACAACTTGTTTTAATGCACTGTAGAGTTGCTTTAGTCTCATGCCTTTGTACAGTGTGACTACATGAGTGTCATGCAACTATTGTCAGAAATAATAAGCCAGCCACCGCCAAACCCCCATGAAAAGTGGAGGTACTTTCAGCATCTATGAGTGACTCCAATGAGCTCATCTTCTTCTTCACACCTACTCCTCTACCACCAATTTCTCTGCTCTGTCAGGGGGTTATTTCTGTAAAGCCCCCTCCCTCTTCTACTATTTACAACTTCACACTGGTGACTTCACAAATCTCTTCAACATCCTTTGATTATTCAGTCCACTGTGCCTTATGCTTCCAATCTATGTATAATGTATGTATAATCAAATATATATATATATATATATATATATATTTGTGTATTTACCTGGACTGACGCCATCTCCTGGCATTTACTTTTGGTAATTGGTGCCTTGACCTCTGGTTGACTTTTACATTTAGTCTAGGAGAAGAAAAAAAAATTGCTGGTCCTTTGCCAAATGAAAAATACTCACATGCGCCAATAACTGGACACATGTTTGACCAGAGAAGACCAGAGACTCGAGGGTGGGCGTGTAAGCTGCCCTTTAGATTGAGGCGTAGAGTCGATATGGAGTCACTCCGTTGGGAGTTAATTATGCGTCGGCAAAGATCTTCCAAGCCAATCCTCCTGTTATTTTTGTTCCATTTATATTTGCTGCATTGTTGCTGCATTGGAAAACGGCAAACGGTGTTTCCCACAAAATTTCATCAGAGTCTGGTGTTTGTTTGCTTGTTTCCTCTTCACTGTGATGGTATCTCAACTATTAAAAAAAAAAAAAAAACACCAGAATATGAACTGTCTGCACAAAGAATAAGAGCAGGCGTTTTGTATCAGTTTGTCTTTAAATTACCGCAATAACATGGATACTGAGTTAAGGAGCAGCGTGTGCAGATCATCCGGTCATATACAGGAACATATACAGGCAAATGTACGCGTCATTAAATAAAGCAAATAAATCTAATTTATAATAAACTGTTGACTTTCAAATTAAGTTTTCTAGCTAGCTCTTGTAAAGTTAAGCTAGTTCACGTCTTTAGTTGATCGCTCCAGGTTTGAACATTTCTTTAAATATACTACCAGACTTCTGACTGGTACTGTAAATCTGAATATAAGGGGTCTAAAAAAATCAAGAGCACAAACACTGGGTTTGAAAAAAGTGCCGGTAACGTCAGTTTTTATGAGCAAACAACACAAATAGCTTCTCATGGTACATGAATTGTGCCGTTCTCCCCCCATCAGGTTAAATTTATAAAGAGCAGGCCAGTGACAGGTGTATTTGGAGGGTCTGGGGGGAGAGGAGGGGAGGTAGGGAGAGATGGTTACAGAAGCCATAAGACAAACAACGCAAGCATAACGATTTTTGAGACGTGCAGAAATATTTCCGATTCGTAATGAGATCATGATGGAGTAAAGTAAAGTAGACCCTTGTGAGCTGCCACAGTATTATCATTGTATGGAAAACACTGCAGTGGAGCACAGAGGTGAGACAGCCTCACTGAAAGCCTTCATTTATTTAAAACACCAATCAGCCACAACATTATGACCCCCGACAGAAGGATAAATAACACTGACCATTTTATGACAAATTCAATGTTCTGCTGGGAAACGTTTGGACCTGACATTTATTCATGTCATGTGGATGTTATGTAGACATGTACCACCCACCTAGACCAGACCAGGCACCCCAAACCCACAGTAATGGCACAAGCACACACACAAAAATGCTTTAGTAACAACTCAAAGAACATGAAAATGTTGACCTGGACTCCAAATTCACTAGATCCACAGAGGCCCCTCCCCTCAACCCATGACCCAAAGGACCCCATTAACAACATGCTATTACCAGACACCACAGGATGTCCTCAGAAGGTTCATGTCCATTCTCTGATGAGCCTCAACTGTTTGGGAGGCACAAAGGAGACCTACACAATATTAGGAAGGAGGTCATAATGTTATGTCTGATTTGGGAATGTTTTAGTATTTTTCCACTTGTTATAGTTCCCAATTAAATCATCCACCTTTCCCTTCCACCTTCTCTTTTCATCATCTGTCTGTATTAATATATTTAAGTGAAGGTTGCGGGGGACATGCCTCTGTTATTTCTTCTTCATAGGTCAGCACATTTTATTCCCAACAGAGCACCAATTATTAGCCATCGCTGTGAGGGACGAGGGTGTGCCTGCATGTGGCGTGGCGTTTATTAGGATGGCAGAACGGCTACATAAACAAGTGCTGAGCTAATAGAATGAACTACGCTATGTTTTTGTTATGGTGCCGGCTTGTTTTTGTTGTGACAGAAGGAGGTTCGTCACGTTGATTAGTCGTTTAGTATTCGTCGAGCCGCTCGGCTGAGATCGGACCAAACTTTTGGAACTTTAGGCTGTTGGTGATCGATCCATAAATTAAAAGCACAGGCAGTTTGCTTCCTTGCTTCCTGGTGTCTCTTGTTATTTGTTTTTTTTTGTATTACGTATAATGTTATATAACATTTTTATCTTTTAGAGGCATAGCTTAACATTGTGTTAAAGGTAGACTGCCAAATTAAAACCACAACCAATGACATTCACAGTAGCTTCATGAAGGCACTGCCTCTATCTAAGCTAGAAGTAGAACTGATAAGCCCCAATCAAACCACCAAATGGTTTACAGTTGTCTACAGATTCAGTAAATGATGCAGAATGTAGTTTCAGCAGTTCCTGGAAGAACTAGTCTCTATTTATACACCACCAAGCTGTTTTCTTATAGTTTTAGTTTTATACTAGACTTAACTCAAACTATCAGGTTGCTGGCTAAAGCTAAGCTACTCATCCAGATCTTGCCAACACTATGGAAAGATAAATCTCAAACTATTCATTTAAATTCAACTTTTGCCTAAACAAGGTTTGCTTTGCTTTCGCAGGGTTGTTGAGTTGTCACTGATGGGATCCCAAAAAGTTCTGTTGCGGCACATTCCTTAGCGACCTCCATGGAGCTCATCCAGGCCACCCAGGTTTCTTTGGTGCCCCAGGAAAGCCTAACATGGAGCAACACCTCTGCAGCACCCTATTCCCATTCCCTGCTCTGCTCCGCTCCCTCTGAACCGCTCCTCGGCCTCAACACGGGTCTCCTCTTCAACAGCACCTGCCAAAACGGCACCAAAAGTAAACCCGAATCCCTCGCTGGTTTGGCCGGAATCTTCATCCCTCTCATTTATGGGATAGTGTGCGTCGTGGGCTTGGTGGGAAACACCCTGGTCATCCACGTGATCGTGAACTACACCAAGAATGAGTCAGTCACGAACATCTACATACTCAATCTAGCCATTGCGGATGAGCTCTTCATGCTGGGCCTGCCCTTCCTGGCGGTGCAGAACGCTCTGCTGTCGTGGCCCTTCGGCTCTCTAATGTGCCGCGTGGTCATGACAGTAGACGCCATAAACCAGTTCACCAGCATCTTCTGTCTGACTGTGATGTCAGTGGACCGCTACCTGGCTGTGGTGCACCCCATCCGCTCCTCCTGGTGGCGGCGTCCTCGGGTGGCCAAGGCTATCAGTGCCACGGTCTGGGCGGGGTCCTTTGTGGTGGTGTTGCCGGTGGTGGTGTTTGCCGACGTGCTGAAGGACGATGGGAACTGCAGCATCGTGTGGCCCGAACCGGAAGAAGTGTGGAAGACTTCCTTCATTGTGTACACATGCACCGTTGGCTTCTTTTGTCCCTTGCTGGTCATCTGCTTGTGCTACCTGCTGATCGTGATCAAGGTAGGCATTGCGACTAATCTTAAATTGACCCAGAATTCACAAGTAAACAGATGTTAGCTGCAAAGTGAATTGCAAACAACATAATCGTTGTCTTCTTTCTGCTGTCTGTTACTCATACAATTAACACCTTGGGAGTTACAGTTGACTTACGTGTATGTAAATTGAGCAATACACCAATCAGGCACAACATTAAAACAACTGACAGGAGAAGTAAATAAAATTTGACCATGTTGTGACAAAACAATGTTCTTCTGGGAAACTTTTGGACCTGGCATTGGTGTGGATGTTACTTAGACATGTAGCACCCACCTAGACCAGACCAAACCAGGCACCCCCACCCCCTAGCAATGACACTCCTTGATGGATAAGAGTTTAGGAAAATCTCTACAAAACCTGAAGGACGGCACAAGTTGTTGACCTATCCTCCAAATTCACTAGATCCCAAACTGATCAAGTATCTTTGGGATGATCCACGGAGGCAGACACCACAGAACACCCTCACTGTTGGGAGGCACAAAAGAGACCTAGGAAGGTGGTCATAATGTTATGCCTGATTGGTATATACTGTTACTTGTTTTTTGTTTTTTTTTTAACATTAAAGCAATTATATATGCCACTGGCCTCTTCCGCATCATGATTAGTGCTGATCCTACTGCCCCAGCACGAATGATGGTCACACTGTCTTTGGGAAAACGTAAATGGACTTTTAGTTTCAAAGCCAGCTTTGACAAAAACAGTCCGTCTCTGAAACTCCGAAACTCTATGGCACTGTGTAATTGTTATGGCATGGTAGCTTTGCGGGAAAAAAAAAAAAAAAAAAAATGTGTCGTTTTCTCTGAAAACCCTTATTATAATTATGTTGCAGGGCAGAGAAGCCATCCTGTATAATTAACCTTTTCTCTGTTCCTATCACTAATTGTGGTGCAGGGTGCTTTTTCCAAAGCAGTGTTTGCACAGAAATAATGGAGAAGCACACTATGCCATGCCTAATGTTATTCTGAGAAAAAAAAAAATGAAGTGTGGCTCTGAAGCCGGCTACTTGTTTCAGTGTACAAAGGCTAAGTTCACCCAGATAACATAATCGCAAATTTGTTTTTTAAGTTGCAGGTAATAGGTATTAATAGGTTTTAAGGGTTAGGACCATAAGTACATTCGGCTTACAGCAGAACTTTTACTTGTCACTTCCAATGACAAGAAGTGTTTTATTCAATTTTTGGACATTTGGGTGACATTTGTTGTTCTAAAAGCCTAAAAATATATTATGCCCTTTTGTTTTCCCTCTAAGGTGCGAAGTGTTGGAAAACGGGCCCAGGCCACATCCTCTAGACGCAGGAAGTCAGAGCGTAAAGTCACCAGGATGGTGGTTGTTGTCGTGGCGGTCTTTGTCTTCTGCTGGCTGCCCTTCTACGTCCTCAACATCCTCAACCTACTCGTGGTCCTGCCTGGAGACTTCAGGGGGCTCTACTTTTTCGTGGTCGCGCTTTCGTACGCCAACAGCTGCGCCAACCCCATACTGTACGGATTTCTGTCCGACAACTTCAAGAGGGGCTTCCGGAAGGCCCTGTGCCGCACCTCCCGCAGGGTGAACAACAACGACAGGGCCGGCACGGAGTTGCAGCGGCCCACGGAAGAGTGGGGCGGCATCGTGCTCCAGCCACAGGGGAATGATCGAGTGGCTAAGGCGCACAGAAAAGAAAATGGCCACCAAAGTGAAGAAGAGGAGGGAATCAATGGAACGGACGGGGGCGTGCAGATGAAAGAAATGTGCAAAATGTCACAAAATGGAAACCAAAACGGAGTAAAAGAGGGCTCAAGGACTGTGCAGAGGGGAAAGTCTGAGCTTGGCTCGGGGTTCGACCCTGCTGAGGGAGTGTCCTCCGTGGCCTGCAGAAGTAGACCAAGCAGGACACAAACTGAAGAAATCCAGGATAAAAACTCTGTGCTGGACATCAGCTATCTGTAACATATGTTGGCATGTTCTGAGTGTATTTTCGTACCCGTGATTTATGTGTGTGTCGTGAGTATTTTAATGTGGATTGTGCCAAAATCAATGCAAAGTGTGTGGTGTGAGTGTACTTCAACTTTAACAAAAGCAGGAACACATGTACCGAGCTGGATTGGAAACCAAAGGAAACCTGAAGGACGAAGAGACCTTATACCTAAGTGTGCTTTCAACCCCATACCTACTTCTGACTTGGAGTAATTCATACATGTGTTCAAGGTTACATTAAACCTCGGTTCAAATCCTGTTCTTATGCTAATTGAGACAAAGAAATCGACTCTGTTGAAAAGGGAGTTTGACATCGGTCAGAATTTTGCAGAAAATGTGATTTCAGGAAAGTTATGTAACCAAAAATGAGTTGTCGTTATGTTCTGTGGTTCGTGTACCAGTAGCTGGGTTCACATGGGTCTATTTTCTCATTCTGATCGAAGGTTTCAGGTCGGCTGTTTACATGTGAGGTGGTCTATTCTGATCTGATGTTTACATGAACCACTACTTTTAATGAGAGCGGCCGTTTTACAGACGTGTGACATGCGCAGATCGATGAAAACATCCCGTGACTGATCAAAGATGGAGGCCTCTCATCCAATCAGCAGTAGTTGCTATAGTTCTTACACTTTTATTATTGATTTGGAAAGTTCGTGGGCTCGTATCCGCTTTAGTTATTGTGTTGTTTAGCCTCATGGCAGCTGGTCTTCAAGTTTTTCCAGCGGTTCCGTAATTGTCCCAAGCTCCAATCTGTCCCGGTTTCAATTCAATTTTGACGGAACTTTTTAAACAGTTCAGTATTTTTATTTTTTCTGCCGTCTAAGGGTGCAACAACGTTTAGTTCAGTCAGAGTTGTTATAGAAACAATCTCTCTGCGGCACAACTGGAATGAAGTCAGGCTGATTTCATTCAGATTCACCGTTTACATGTCTGGTTTGGGAAAAGGAGTATTCTACCCCCGTGAAACTGAATGAAACTGAGGCGTTTATATGGAGCCTTTCATTTAGTTTTGGCTCCTAAACCAACTGTGATCAGAATACACGGCTCCATGCAAACAAAGCTGACGTTCTGTATGTGAAAAACCTTTTTAGTTTGTTTGAGCATCTACGCTACATGTAGAAAACGTATATATAGCAGCTCTTAAAAGCTTTGCACGGTTCAGAATTTCCTACATTTCTGCCTAAAGATCACCCACAACATCAGCGTCCTGGGTTCTCCATGTTTATGAGGAAATGTAGAACAATCTGAATGGTGTGAATGATTTTAAGCACCACTCTACGCTCCGAACAGCCAACACAAGCCAGCGAAGACCACCTCCTCTTACTGTAAGTCAGCTCAACTGATTTGCTCCAGGAGTGTGATTGTTGCGTTCACACCGACCTGGTGGGGGAAAAAATGCTCCCAGGTCAGAACATGGTGTGAAAGCACTCTGGAGCACTAGCAAAAACACCGTGTTCTGGGAAAACGTCTGCAGGTACGACAAAGTACAGCGTGTATGCAGATATTTTTCCATCCATGGCCTCTTGAAACTCACAAAGAAAACAGCTTTACACAAAAGGAGGTCATCAGAGGGTGAGGACTGGAATCATTTTAACAGAAATTGCTGGCATTTAAGCGAAGCCTGACACTTTCTGAATTGGGGAATGTCTTGTACTAAAATGCCTAATGCACCGTATGATTCATATCCCAGTGGGAAGTAACGCAGATGATGACCCACTGTGAAATGGAGGGAAAAAAAAAAAATTCAATTTTTATCGCTCTGGCTTTCAAGCACAGCCCACAAAGGTAATTTCAAAAACACGCCTCTCCATTTCAGCTTTTGTGCAGCAGCATGGCCGGGACCGCATACAGAACACCAAGGGGCCGTCATTCAGATTTTTTTCAAAGCGACAAAGGCATTTTTTGCTTTTAAGGTCAGCTGACAGCTCGCTTTAGCTCATTAACTGTTAGAAATGTACAATTACACAGCTCCTATGTAGAAGTAGATATACTGAAGTTTTTAGACTGGGTTTAGCTGGATTTAGAGAACTGTGTTAATTCATAATAATGATCATTTTTTTGTCCCCTTATGTCAAAATCTGATATTTTGCAAAATGTGTTATATTTTTAATGCGGTATTCAGATAAGAGGTGGAATTAACTTCATATTATCTGAAATTATTACAATATTAGGAAGGTGGTCATAATGTTATGCCTGAGCGGTGTTTTTTCTTTTTTAAGAAAATTTTCACACTCAAACGTATGGATTAGGAATTTTAGGGTCATTTCATTTCATGATCCTCTCCTTCCCCAATGCGGTTTGTTGATACGTGATGTAAAGAAACAGTTAGGTGGTTGAAATAGTGGGTGTTTCGTAGAGTTCTGTGAGGTCCATATTTTATGCCTGATTTGATCAGTGCTTATAGACGTGGTAGGTTGTATTACAAGAACAACTTCCCACGTAATTACTTTTTTCTCAGTATTAGGATGTTGTGTCAGAGCTTCACTAGAGCCACGTGTCATGTAGTCATGGTTTGCTAAATAAATGTTTAATCTGATCATGTTGAGTCAATAAAATCACAATAAAACGTGGTGTTTTCTGCAACCATGTCACTTTTACACCATGAACGTACATGTAGGTTATATATATGTAATGTTTGTAACCGTTGTCATTGTCATGCTGTGTTCACCAAGAGACACTTAAAAACCTGTCCTTCGCTTTATTTCACCATGCAATCTTCACTATAGAAGAAAAAAGAAACTGATGCCTGTTCACTTTTAACTCACACTGGTTAACTTAAAAAAAATATATATATCAGACCATTGTTGCCCTCTAGAGGTTGACACATAAGAAGGAAGACAACAATTTAGAAGCCTTCATATATGGTCCCAACAAAGTAAAACAGAAAATATTTCAGAAAATATGTCTTTTATTCATTTTGTTTGTTTTTTTAAAAAAAAAAATGCAACAGCCACTTTGTTTTGCCTCGATCTTGTCTCTGACGTCCACTCATTAGTCCACCTTCACTCCGGCACAATGTCCCCTATCCACTTGAGGTAGGGTGGGTTACCCTGGTCGATGGGCAGGCTGATGACTTCAGCCACCTCGTAAGGATGGTTAGAGCTGGACGGCACAATAACAGACATGAGTCCACACAGAGAGACATAAACTCTGACTGGATGATGGAGCAAATGATGAAAACACAACGTTCTTAAGAAACGGTTCTTCTATAGCGAGACTTGAAATGAACTTACCGGACATATTCAGCGAGAGCAGGCACCTTGGAACTTCTTGTTTTAATCATCTGAATGAGAAGAGACACCGAGTCAAAAAGACTGACTTCATGAGACACCCGGGGAGATGAGTTCAGGGTCAAGGACGCTCGCGGTTTTTGTCAGCTCTGATCATGAGAGTCTGTCTCTACAACTTCCTGTTCAATCGTCTTTTTAAGCGACGCAGGGCCATGAAAGATTAAACTCCTGTTGTATAGATTTAGTCTGGGTAACAGTGATAGAAAAATAATATTTCTTTAAACTGCACCTATTTTATTTAGTTCTGAAATTAAGTATCATTGGTTGGTAAATTTCTCCCCTGAAACACTTCACCCTTTAGCAATACTTTGTCAATATCAAGTTGACATTCAATGATTATTCTATGTGTAAACACTGAAACAGGCACATCCAGGAGTATTTTCTTTGTATTGACTGATTGAGCTTTATTTATTTCAAATATATTGCATGTTTCTTTCTTCTACCTTTTTTTGCTTTGAATATATTTGAAATAAATAAAGCTCAATCAAGTAATGCTCAGACATGATGAGTTGTGCTGCTGACTTTGTCTACGGCGATTAAATATATTAGAAGAGATGTCAGAGACAACACAGACAGCTCATCATCATGTTTTACACTGTTATATTTACGTATTTACGTTCGTTCAGTTGTGGTAAAACCAAAAAAAGCATGTTTTTTACGGTTACAGGGTAAAATATTTGATAAAAACTTGTGCTTAAATTGTCTTGGTATTTCTAGTATATATTTTGCAGTTAAGCCCAAGTGTTTCTAGATTTTAGGACTAAAAAGATTTGTCATGGGGAAGGTTTGGGGAAATGTTATTTCTTAAATCAGTTAAGCAAAGGAAAAAGGTCTAATAATTGCAGCATGTGACCAAAGGATTTACAGTTGCTCCCCCCTAAAAAAAAACGTATCGACAGCAACAACAAAAACAAAACAACTCTCATTTAAAGCAGAGATCTAAATACTTAAATTATTAGCTTTTATGGTAAGAAACTGCAGCTTCAGCAGTAGTTTCCTTCGCCTCTTTGTTGGACAAATACATTTTAGCTGAATTTCCAGTTAAGCTTGAACCTTATTCGAATGAGACCAGTTTTATCTGGGGACCTCCAGTAACTTATAATAATTATGGAGGACGTCTGTGATCTCAATCCTGTGTGAATCGACCGTGTCCGTAACAAATTAACCTACCATACGTCTCGTAACACAGAGATCCTGCAATAAAACTAATCCAGTGAAAACCGATCGACATCTCTGTGATTTGGGGGAGCGAGTTTGTAAATTTTCAAGACTTTCTGCCTCTTGTCACTTAAGAATGATGAAACATGGGCTGTAACTCAAAGTTTGGACCGATGTTTGGGTGCCAAGTCGACATGCTGCTAAATTCACCCATTTAGACGGATGAAATCATTAAACCAAGCATTAATGTGAGGGGCTGGTTTAAATAATGCCAGTTTGTTCGTAATTCGTTCATCAGGATCAACACTCGTGTTATTTTTAAAAATATATTTGTTTATAATAACATGACAGCAGCAGGTGAAACTAATCCCATGCAAATAGGGCTTTATGTGTAAAAATTTTATAAAATATCAGCACTCACCAGAAGCACCTCACTGTCTTCCTCGATCTTGCCCTGCCATTCGTATCTGAAGGAACGAGACAAAAGCATTTCAAACAAACGGCACTGATTTTTAAAAGCCTACATTTATTGCTGCCTGTAGTCAAACCTTACATAGATTTGATCGCGGGGACGATGTTGACGCAAGCGGCCAGTTTCTTTTCCACAATACCCCTGTGGAATAGAAGAAATGAATGAGTCACACGTAGAGGACGGGGGACAACGCGTTGACTGATCGGTCGGAATGAGAGGCTAAGTTTGTAATGCAGGGTTATGAAGGGTATGAGGTACTATATGTCCAACCAAGATGGATGACTCATTGTCATCAGGTACAAACAGGGAGGATAAAAATGTCAACAACATGCATTTTATTTTATTGTTTATTCTATAGTGAAGTTAATAGGATGAAAAAGAATAGTGTGAAACAGCAGGAGAATGAATCACCTGGCCAAGTCCCTGGCAACCGTATCATTAGGACAGGTGACGAAAGCGGCAGAGTGTGTGCCCGATGTGTACGTCTCAGATGCCATGGAGAACGCCCTCAGTCCAACGGTCCTCAACAGCTGGAACATAAACACACTGACGAGCACGGACTGGAGAGAGAAACCAGAAGACGACAATGAAACACCGATCAAGCCCCTGTGGACCAGGTGTGGTCCAGTGCATCAAACGATGCTCGATCAGTCGGGGATCTAAGGAATTTAGAGGCTTAGGTCAAAACCTTGTGCTGTTTTCATGTTTTTTTTTTAGTTGTTGCTAAAGTGTTTTTGTGTGATACTGTGTCAGGCTGCATCCTGTTGGGTATGACTGCTGCCACCAAGGAGTTTCATTGCTATGGGATGGGGGGGGGTTGAGTCTAGGTGGCACACGTCCAATGCTGGTGTTGGAGCTATTTGTTATTCTTTTGAAATCTTGTTTAAATAGTAGTTTTTTTGAAGCTCAGGCAAGTAGGTTTATAAACACATTTCTGTTTATTCAGATTACTTGTTAGTGCTTTTATTTTGAAGGCATTAGGTAACTGGGGCACATCAGGTGAGGTCATAAACAGAGGAAGAATGGCACAGGTGAATTAGGCATTGGGAAGGGTTATGGTTTTTTTTTTTACCAGGATGAGAGAGGCAGCAGAAGTCATTGCTGTATCTTTTCTCTTTTCCAGTCTAAATAAACCACCCCAAATGTCACTTTTCACCGGGACAATGGACTTTTTTTCTCTCAGTCCCTCAGAGCCTCAGTGGCCGTTTGAGTTGAATTTAGTTTTTTCATGAAGTATTTTTTGTTTGTTTCTTTTGTTATTAGTTTGAGACAAACAGCCACTACAGTCAGACGGTCTTAAGCTTCCCAGCAGAACACTGAACTGTCACAAGATGTCCAACGTCAGTGGTCATAATGTTGTGACTGATCGGTCTATACTAGACATGTATGTGCATGTTAATATATCCTCTGCACACTCACCACAATCAGCGCTTTGAACGATCCACCTGGCAGCGTGTCTGCACTCGGCAGTCCAATGCGCATTGCCTTAGCAGGTCAAACACATCACAGTGAGTTAGCAAACACAAACACATGTTTGACTTGTCGAGTGTGTTTGCAGCGGAAGTACCCGGAAAAAAACCCGGACAGATTCCAGCTTTTTTAACAAATTATTGTGATTGATAATTAAATCCTTATACCTGCCAACCAGGATATAGTTGTTAGTACGAGCTGTTAAATAGTCACAGGCAGCTCCCTTGCACGGTTTAGTTATTTAGTTATGTTGCAGCCGAGCTCTACTTAGCACGTAGCTAGCGTGTGTGTGTGTACTTTAGCAACTATCTCAGCTGTTTAGCCGCGACTAAAAAAAACCCTGCACGAAAAAAGACTAAAATTACCCGACAATACGAGCGAGAAAAGCAGCAACTGTTTCGTGCTTGAGTATTTATTTTATGTAACTTCTTACCTACTGACAGCCACTCCTTTCCGCCTGTGTCCACAAGGCCGTAAATTGTGACGGCTGCGGTTTTGTGAAACTGTCGTAAATCCGCGTGTCTTCAGCGGCAATCGCACGAATACACTTTAATGTTATTCAAAGGTTTTAGAGAATGCGTTCAACGGTGCTAATGAATTATAGAGATATATTGAGAGGCAGGGTGATTTTCCAACTCATTGCGCAGCTTAAATACGCTGTATTAGGAGTTAATTTGCAGGCGATTTGACGCCAGGTGGAGCGTGAATGGGGCAAATGTAAACTACAAAGGCGACATCGTTTATTTTATTCACTGAGCAAACTTTTGTTTGTTTTGTGTTTTTTCTTTTCATTCTATTCCTACTTGATTGTTGAACGCTTGCTGAAGTTTAACCATTAAACGACTAGGGGGCGCCAAAGTGTAGGACAACGGAAGACCTGGTGGGTTAAAGTCATCTCGGTTTCGGTGAGATTTTTAAGTTCTTACTCTGTTATTGCTGAATTTTCATTTTGCAATCAGGATCCGTGCAAATATAGATGATTATCTTGTCCAATTAATCTGGCATGACTACTTTTTTAGCAATACAGTTGAACTCAAGTCTGAGCCTTAACTGGACTTCAAGTAGCAATTACTGTATTACTGCACTTTACATTATGTAATATTATAAATACGTGTATATACAAGACCTGCCCCTTTTCAGTTATACATATTTTTAATCTTGTGTGCTGTCCGTAATTATTACTGTTTTTTTTTGTTATTTTTTTACTACTAAAACACATTTCACTGTGGATTGCACATGTATAACTGTGAATGTGACTCATTTTACTATTAATGTGTAAAAAAAAATACATATTTTAAGAAACTGCAAAAAGCACTCTCTCCATCGTATGTAAGTTAGTCTGTCCACAAGAAAAAACATAACATAATATTTCTGAAAAACAGTGACAGAAGTGTATGAGTACAAGGGCAAATTGCGAAGGAAAGCAGGGATGTGTCGACAGGTAAACGAGTCAATGTCTACCTTTTACCTTATGTTTTCCAATGACCAACATAAATTGCGTGAAGGCTCTACAGCATGATGGCAATTTTCCACAATTTCTCCACAAGGACCGACTCCTCTCCTTTGTTTCTCTCTCTCTCTTTTTTTGTTTGACCTTGGTACATATTCACCTTTGCCTGGGACCCCAAGAACATGGGAACGCCACTGAAAGAAACATCACTGTGTGACCACTTCTTAAACAGAACAACAGCGTATTACACGTAGCTTTGTTCAGTTTGGTTCTGACAACAGATGGTATGCAGTAGACATGTAGCTGAGTGCTCAGTACATCAGTTAAAGTTGCGCAAAATAAGGATAAACTTTGATTTAACCATAGATATTTAGTATTTTGCATTGTTAATTGCATGTTAAGTGTTACGCAGAGTAAGTTTCGCACTTTGCTAAAAAAAGTGGCCTACTAAACCAGAATAAATGGATAGATGACGACATTTATGTAAATATAACATTTAATTTCAGGTACCAGGCAGACCAATATGAATTTTAAGAGAGCTGGTTGTATTCTAGTTTAATTTTTTCCGAAACCACCGTAGAGTTGGTGGCCAGACTCCTTTTTCAGCTTAACACACATACGCCTAATTTGTATGTGCATAAATTATGTTTTTTGACAAAATATCTTGACTCTAGATGTGACTGTGAAAATAGGACTCCTAATCTGGGGGAAAAAATCATTTTTCCGCGTTGGCATTTTCTACGGAACTCGTGAAGTTCACATGGGACCCTGAGCAATATGAGATAGATGGTGCGTTTTTTTTATTCGCAGATGCTCTCTGATGCATGCAATATGCACGCACGCCGATAACCCTGGCACGGACGCGCGCGCGAGCGATGCAGTGGCGGCTCGCGACCGTGTGATGGCAGCTTTAATACAGCGGACAAGAAGAGGCTGTTCTTCGCGAGGAGCTTTGGTGGCTGTAACGCA
This sequence comes from Mugil cephalus, assembly GCF_022458985.1. Lineage (NCBI taxonomy): Eukaryota > Metazoa > Chordata > Actinopteri > Mugiliformes > Mugilidae > Mugil > Mugil cephalus. Next base: position 26,184,476 of record NC_061771.1, read on the forward strand.
CGCGCGCGTATACAGTGAATCAGAGCCTGCCAACAAGGATGCCGGCGACGTCTGCGATGCGTGCGCGAACGCGCGCGAGTCATTTGTGTTAGCGTGACATGTCCGTGCAGTGGACAGAGAGCCACTCCGTTTGATAAAACCCACCGCCGCCTTCCTTAGCACTCAACTGTCTTCACCCTCCTCCTTGATTAAAGAGTGAGACAAGCGTGTGACACGCACTAATATCCACACGCACGCGCTTGACACGCGCTCAGAGCGAGGCAGATTGAGCTGTAGCTGATGTGAGTGCTCGGGAACGCGCGCGCGCACGCACACACATGAAGACGAAGCGAGTTGCATTAGAGGAGCTTGTCAAGCTTTTGCAAGAGCAATGAGGAGCGATGGAAGGAGGGAGGGGAGGGGGATGTGTTGGTGGAGGAGGAAGAGGGAAGTTGGGTGGCGGCGGCGGTGGTGGTGGTGGTGGGGCTCGTTCCCATGGAAACTGTGCAGTCAGCACATCTGTACGTGTTATGCGCTGTCCTCTCTCGTTGGCATCCTGCGGCCTCTCCCGACTACGGCCGGACATGACAGCGTGCGCTCGCGTGGAGAAAGACGCACTCCCATGCAAATGCGCACAACTGCTTGCCCCGACCCCGTTGCCATGGTGACGGCAGAGCGCCGCTCCCCCCTCTCCTCCCCATCCCTCCCAACCCCAACCCATGGGACGTTATCTTAGTATATGAAACAATGCATATGTGTGTGTGTGTGTGTGTGTGTGTGTGTGTGTGTGTGTGTGTGTGTGTGTGTGTGACAGAGGCCAGACATAGACACAAGTTGCTGCTGGCACTGGCCTACACTCACCGTCTTCCTCCTTCTCTGCCTCCGTCTCTTGCCCCCACTACCCGGAAGCATGAGGAGAATCAATATGTTTTCAATTTGCAGCAGAGCCTTCCTCCTCTGCATTCTAATCAGGCTCCACTGGCCCTTTAACTTCTTCCTAAGGTAGAGAGAGAGAGAGGAGGAGGAGGAGGAGGAGGAGTGCGTAAAGGCAGACTCCAGCCGAAGGACATTTCAATAAGCAGCTAAGATGTCAACTTCAGGATCAGTGGAGTATGTCCTTAAGAATATTTCTTTTTTTCGCGTGTCTTATAGAAAGCGGCCCCGGTGTCAAATCTGGGACATCCAATGTTCCACTGAGTTCAACAGCTCTCATCCCGCAAGTTATTTTCCCAAGTGAAAATATGAGTGTTTGCGGTATTCAGTCCGCGCCGTCCATTCACAGACCCGCTCTGTATTTATATCGTTTGTGAAATGGAAAAGGACTCTCGTGTTTGAGTGTTCTTTGTGCAGCCTTGGATTGTTGGGCCACCGTAGAGAATGGCCACATGTCGGCAGCGTTTAAATGCGTTCAGTGAGAGAGTTTTGGCGTCTGTGATTGATTACTGCTTTTAATGCGTCCCTGTACTTAAGGACGTCAGGTTTGTTGGATTCAAGTGGGGTTGAAGAATGAATGCTACTACACGGATTTTGAAATAATAATAAACGCAGATCAGACGTAACATTAAAACCACTGACAGGAAAAGTGAATAACATTGATCATCTTGAGACATCAGGCCCCCCCACCCCACAGCAATGACACAAAACGGTTTAGCAGCAACTCAAAAAAACAAACAAAAGTAGCACAAGGTGTTGACCTGACCTCCAAATTCACTAAATAAGGGGTCCTCGTTGTTTTTCAGACCAAGGCTACACCGTTAGCGTCTCTTATGCTAATACTGGCGCGTGCATCTGGGATTTCACCTGGACACTGAATAGGCTCTCGGCCAATTGCCAATCTGTAACAGAGACGGCGTGTAATATGCTGCCTCGTGATTGGCTCGGCAGTGATGGGGGCGGGGCCTAATGTGTACAGGAGGCTTAGATTGACAGGTCTCAGCTGGGGTGGCGCCCTGTGCCACATGGTGTGCTGTTGAGAGGGCTCCTGTGTCGCTGACTGAAATTGTGGTATATGTGGTAATATGTTAGTGGGTATTTAAAGAAATTTAAATTTGTGGGTGGAAATAACAATAATGATAATAATAAAGAGAACGATAAAAATGTCTAATCAATCAAAACTTTTGCGACCTCCTTGCTGTACCTCTGCGGACCCCAAAGGAGTCGCGGCCCCCTGTTGGATGCACTAGATCATAAAACAAAACTGATCAAGTATCTGTGAGCTGTTCCACAAAGCCCCCTCCCCTCAACCCACTGGATCCAAAGACCCCACACTAACAGCCCACCCATGTCCATTCTATGATGACACACAACTCTTTTAACCTACACAATAACAGGGAGGTGGTCATAATGTTAAGCCTGATTCGCGTATGTAATGATATCAATAAATAATGGCAGCTTCCATTGGCGTGAATGGAACTGTGGCTATTATTTATAGATTTTATTTATTTATAGATGCAAACCAACCATCTGAATGATCAGTGTTTACTCTGAGCTGAAGGTCTTCGGTCAAGGTGAGTTCCTGATCACTAGCGTTGCTGCAGACCAACATTTTTTGTCAAGTGAAATGTAAATAAACGCGGCCCGTTCTGCTAGCCCGAGCATGACACGAGAGCGATTTCGAGTTCCACGCGTTCTCGCTGCGCGCGTAGTGTCATTTTACATCACACCCCAGCGCCGCCAGCATTTGATGGTTGCATGACAAGAAAGCGTTCTCCCGCTCGACGGTTTCTTTTTATGTACATTCAGCCTTTACAGGCTCCTGTTGCTACTTAATGCTGTAATAAATAGATTTCTCCGCGGGGACCAGCCATTATCATCTTTCCCCCTGTGCTTGTGAGGGAAATAAAGTCACCCGGACTCATTAAGACATCCTATGTCTGAATTACTGTTAATGATACTGTAATCTGGTTCTTTCATTAACACGGTGGGGAAGTCTTCATTTCCATCCTACGGTTAAACAGGACGCTAGGACGTCAAATCCTATTGGTGGAGCGCAGACTTCCTGCTGCAGTGCACTTAGTAAGACTATATTAAATCTATATTAAGTGCAAATTTTTGCACACTCGTGTTACAGAGAAGGTTGGGTCAACAAAAATACATGACAAGACATTTTATTGCAAAAATCTACAGTAATGGACCCATTCATTTTAGATATACACACATCATGTTAATTGAGGAGACACTACAGGTGAATAAGGTAACATTTTTAACAAATAGATATCACCACAAAACCTCTCCACTTGATTACTTACATGAATACATTATTTTTCCGTATTACAAGTTTTCTGTGAATTTATATTTAAATAAGCAAATGAGGAGTTATCTACTTAAATATGAGCTAATTTGCATATATTTGCATTCACTGACATGGTAAATGCAATTACCCTGGTACCTGCTTATGAACCGAACACCAGCGAACCTCAACCACACGGCCAAGGCCTCGACGACCTTCCCCCTGCCAGAGAAATGAGTCTCCACCCTGAATTACTAAAAAAAAAATCAACAACAACAAAGGAGTGATGGAAGGATGAGGCGCTCAGATCAGGTGGTACAGGCAGGACTCAGCCACCACTTCCTCACCCTCATTCAAATAACACCAACGTTTAGGGCCCACAAAAAGAAATACAGAAGATCTCATTCATTCCCGTTTATGTTCAAACGCTTCACCAAGGGTTCAGCACATAATGGAGACCAGACATCTTTGTTACGAACCCCAACTGTTAAATGTCAGTAAATGAGGCTGAATAAAAGCAAACGGGCCACGGGGGAGATGTGCAGCCTCCTGCACTTGAAGGGACTGGGGATTCTCTCAGGTCTTCAGTCACGCCTTCGCAGCAGAGGTGCAGCTCGCCTGCAGGAAACTGCTTGAGGCTGCAGGCCAGCAGGGACACCGGCAGAGAGAGCCAACCACGACGGAGAGGTAGAAGTGAAAAATGAGCGTGAGAAAGAGGCGGAAAGAAATGTTGAGTTCCCACCGTTTTTTTTTTCTGTGTGTGTGTGTGTGTGTGTGTGTGTGTGTGTGTGTGTGTGCGTTCCCCTCTGCACCCATTAACACTGACTTCTGAAGAGAGGGGGTTACCCTGGGACCTGCCTCGTTCACCTGGGAGATAACCTTCGTAACAGCAGTGTTTTTAAAGACAACACCTTGGAGAACTGATAAATCCACAGAAATTAACCCGCCTCCGAAGTTTTTCCCCTTTTTCGTAATGATTCCTGCACTTATTTCGTTTTAAGCAGAACCCATGTGTCCACAGTTTTCACCGTAGCACAGGGATCTTCAGCGATTTTCAGGCCAATGACCCCAAAACTGACGGAGAGATTAAATAGGGACCCCCCCCCACCTACTATATGTGTTCCACATTAAACCTGGCCTAGTGCTATTTATTAATATACATTGTTATTTTCATTTTGCATTCAGTATTATCTCTTATCCCTTTACTAAAATATGTCGAACTCATGTTAATCTGTATTTAAAGGGGCAGAACCGCAGAACCTCTGTGGACCCCCTAGGGGCCAGTGGACCCCCCGTTGAAGACCTACGCCCTAGGAGTTAGGAAAGGTAAGCTAGATTTTTAAAAGTCTATAAAAAATGGACCAGATATGATATTTTCTTTTAATATTTACAAGGGGATTTAAAAAAATGCCAGTCTGCAACCCTGTGCAGGCCGAGCGTCATACATAATGAATGCATGTGTGGAAATGACAAAAAGTACGTTTTCATGCGGCAGAAAAAGCACAAGCAGAGCAGCACTCCGGCCCAAATCACCAGCTCATGCGTGAACATTTGGGATGTAAATAAACAAGCAGTTTGCACATGAGAAGGGGCGGCTGCTCATGATTTCTTTATTTGCGCTTTTGAGGACTCATTTTACAGTTACACCCGCAACAGTCAGCGCGACGATTTTATCTGACCCCAGCTCTGACCCCCTGTCAGTTAAGAGGGTCAAGCAAAAAAAAAAACAAAAACAAATCACTCCACACTGATTTTGTGTGCACGTTCAAAATGATCCTTTAAAGAGTTTTGTATATTTTCTAATAAGCTGATTCATTTTGAATAAATGATCAAAGCTGCATCCTGGCAATTCACGCCCTTTAAAAACAGATTATATTTCTCATGCTTTCTTTTTTATTTATTTTATTTTCATTTTTTTGTGAGTACATTGAGAATGAGTTGTTTACCCCTCTGGTTACAGCTTTTGGTAACAGGAAAAAAAGAAAAAAAAGGAAGAAGTGTTCTGACCAGGGCAGCTAATGTGCGGGAACGAATTGGAATTAAGGACAATAAAGTCGCCTGTAAGAAAATAATAACAGTAGAAGTTTTTGTGAAATTTTGCAGGTTTCATGCAAATAACGGCAACGTCCCAGCGACGGTACCAGATTGGACTTACTAAATTGTCACACATCTTTGATGAAGATTAAAGTGGAACGATGCGACTTAATTCACCCAGAGGTTCCAGGTTCCTCCTCATCAGCTTTTCTTCATCACGTCAGCACCGTCAGGATGTTCTCAACTTCGTCGTCATCCGCTCCATCCTCCACGGAGAACTGCCACGACACGAATGCGCTCTTTTCTTAAAAGAACTGTGCACTTGTATTTTCTTTTTGTCTCTATTTTTTTTTTACGTGTCCTCTTCTCCCAGTCCACATTGCTAATTCACCAGCTCAACGTCTCTGTCTTTCTGTTCTTTGTGCCTGTGCGGCTTCTCTGGAGGTGCTGGGAGCGGAGCGCAGGGGAGGAACTTTCGAAGTAGGCCAGGTTGCAGCAGGTAACGCGGAGTCATTCATGCAAACTGGAAGCGTGTGATGAGGGAGGGTGGGGGATTAGGGGGATGTGGGGGATGTGGGGGCGGAGGAGGGGAAGGACAGGACACCCTGGCTCACCCTCAGGCAGGGAGGGAGAAGAGGGGAAAGAGGGAAGAAGGGAGGAGAGTGGAAGGGAAGGTAGAAAGGGAGTTTAAAATGTACACCGATCAGGCATATCATTATGACCACCTGTCTAATATTTAAAATGTAGCTGGGTGGGTGGAGGGGGGGCTTTATCAGTCATCTAGTGAATGGTTGGTGGTTGGGTGGTACATGCTTAAGTAATAATAAAAAAATTCCCAGCAGAACATTGTTACTTACTTCTCCTGTCAGTGGTCATAATGTTGTGGCTGATTGGTGTAACCCAGGTTCTCATGCACAAAATTGCAAAATCCTTGCAAAATGCACAGAATTATAGCAGCGTTTGCGTGTGCACCCGCCTCTCTGCACGCTCCTATACGTCCACACACAAATGCTAAGGAAATTAGCCGGAGCCGTTTACGCTGGCGGGAACCAATCCGGTTTGAGCGGAGCCGCCGTGATCGATGCGTTCGCTCGCAGCGAAGCAACCTTTAGTCCATCTCCGACACATCCTGACTGGCTAATTTGCTTTCGCGCCCGTCGCGAACCGCCCTAACGAGGCCGACCTTTGGAGTAGGAGAGGCCACGAAGTCCAGTTTTAATTGTCCACTTGAGGGCAGTGGAACAAGCTCTGAACCCAACCCTGACGTACTGTCAGCTCGTAAAGTTTATGTGGCGTTACCGAACAGCTCCTCTTACGCTCCTCTTTGAGCTCGGGTTTGGTCACTCTGGATTCTCCTCCGACTTGAGCGAGGCAGGTTTACTGGGCATCAGCGCATTGGTCTGAGAGTTAATTGTGGCCTCTCTGCCAACATTGCATTATATTCGGCAGCCCGTCACTGCGCCGCGTCTTATAATTATATTCAGATGTTTTCGGCCTAACTTGTAATGTGTTCATTTGCCTCTTCAGTCGACACGTTCACCAAATGCCATTTTGTGACTGCAGCCACTCTCCTCTTTCAGAGTCTCGACTGTGAACACCAATAGTGCACGAAAAACTCTCATTTACATACAGCTGGTTGCACCTGTTGGTCTTAGAAAATCACCCACAAACCCCAGTTCAGGCCCACACACAGAATTCAAGACTGCGCACGCAATTTAGTAGATCCATCACTGAAAACAATTATTTGAAAGTCAAATGGAAAGGTTGCTGTTAATGTACTTCAAATAAACAAGATACTTTGCATGAACACGTTATCAGAGGTCACATTATCTTTTTATATTACCCGTGGAATACTATTATCTACTGTCAGTGTTGGGCATGAAAGGACTGTCGACTATTTAACATTTGCATGAATGTGAAGAGCCGTATTCACGGTGTGGTTTCGTTGATAAAGCTCTGCTCTGTGATTGGCTGCTCCATGACCAACATGAGATGGTGAACATGGTTAATAAGTTAGTGCCACTGGACAGAAGTCACTGGAAGCAGAATGAAAGCGATGGCTCCTCTGACGCTCCTTCTTGTTCTGCTGTGGGTCGGTGAGTAGAGAATGATGTTTATGTGATTTCTTCATTTTGAGACTTGACCACATCATGTTTTGTTGATCCATCAGATGCTAGTTCTGAAGGTTTAATGTACTGTCTCCCTCCCTCATTCAATGCATGGAAAGAGGACATTACTGATATTTTTATACTTCTAACATATTTGAGTAGATTTGGGCTGTTGGGTGTTTTGTAATAAAGGATTTATCTAAACTCTATGTTTAGTCATTGAGGCAGTGAGTGACAATGTTGTTCAGTGAGTAAAACCAACCAATTTTAGCACCAAGTTCCAACTCATAGTAGATCATTTTCTCTTTCAGGTACCACAGTGAGCACAGTGGTGGACGTGCACAAAAGAATCATTGGAGGTGAAGATTGTAACCCAACAGAGCGTCTGTATCACGTGAAAGTGACCTCCTCCAATAGAACTCATCGGACCCTCTGTGGAGGCTCTCTGATCAATGACCAGTGGGTTCTGACTGTGGCTCACTGCTGGAAGAAAGGATTGTGAGAAAATCCAAATATTTCTGAGTCTCAAATTTAGACCAAACCTTCTTCAGCGATTATGTGATTGTTGACACGGAACAGTATTCAGGGTTTTACCTTTCACCTAAAATGTGTTTTAAGGCAATGAAATTACTGTGCAAGACGTTAACAAGATGTAATCTGTGCTTGCAGCAATTTGTCAGTCGTTTTAGGGGTGCATCCAGGTCCAGGAGAGAAAGTGGACATAACTACAGAACCTGAGATCTATAGAAAGAGACACATCTTCAGAAAGAAGATCCATGACATCATGTTACTGAGGCTACCTGTAACAACACAAATTGAGCCTATAGATCTTGCTGACTGCAATGCAAAACCAGAACTGTGAGTAGTAAAACATGTACTGATGTTTACTTTTTACTTTTTTTGTTTTGAAATAAGTAGTATTGTGTTTTTGGACTTCATGAACTACCACGTGGCCACAGGGGTGACAAAGACCTTTCAGGGGTGCACGGGCCACCCCAGGCCCCCCAGGCCCCCGTCACCCTCCAAATCGACACTATGTACAACAGTCTGTATCGTTTATTTCTAATGTCAAAAGTTCTGTTTATGTATAAAAGCATGTTACTTCCTCTATGTTTTCCTGTATTCTAATTTACATTGTACACACTTTTAACACATAACAGTAAAAAAAAAAAAAAAAAAGTCTTGTTATGTCCCATAATAATTTTGTTTATTTGTTTACTATATTAGTGTTTGGATCTGGAATAATCTGAAATTGAAATGATATTAAGTAAATGTAACATTCTTTTTTTTGATTATTTTTTTCAGGGGGCATGAGGTGCAGATTGCAGGACATGCCTCCACCCGCACGGGCAATAACAAAGAAAGAAGTGAGATTTACTTTAAATTATTATGTTAGAATGTTGCTCTTTAATGTCACTATATTATTATTTAATAATATAAAAACATAAATGTCAGTCAGGACTGATTTCTATTTTGTCCGTTTTTGTCCGGTCAATTTATTTTGAAAAACTGAACATGTAATATGATTTACTTCCATGGATATAATTTATGGTCAAACAGTTTCCTGCCTCACATGACATTCTTTGGAGATTTATTTTATCTGACAACTTTGAAACGCTTTTTCATTCTTTGCAGTAACTGGTGAATCTCGAACTCTTCAGTGTGTAAATGTAAACACTGTTGACTGCACTAGGCTCAGAGAACTTAAAAAGGACACACCACGTAATTACCAGCACTGGTTCTGTGGTCAAGCTGATGGAAAGGATTCATCTCGTGTGAGTTGATGCAGCTACTAACCTGGAACACTTTCAATAGTTTAAGATTCGTCAGTATTTTAATAAATAAAGCGCAAACCTTTCCATAAACATGTTCCTCTTTCTCACAGGGTGACTCTGGTGGAGGAGTCGTGTACAATGGCCAGATCTACGGTGTAATCAGCTTCACCGGGGACCCTGTATACGCAACTAAAGAAGCAATTGGATTCATAGACCTTTGTCATCCAGGCTATTTACAGTGGATTGAAACAACTATTGCTACTCCAGAGAGAAAACAAATGTGACACCGCAACTGTGCACTAAGCCCTGTTTTCTATGAAAAGCTGAAGCTGAATCTGAATCTAGAGATACGATAAATATAGGAACATTTTGGTGTTCGGGATGTATGTATTCAGGTCAAGAATGTAGATTTCTGTTTTTCTAGGAAAAGCCTTAACACTCAGGTTCACGTCATTGTTCAAGTCATTGGGGACGTAGCTACAAAAGTCGATCATTTAATTACGACAAATGAGCTCATCCAAAACAATTGACACTTGAAAATGCACCTATATTATATTTACGACCTATTATCCTGGAGTGAACCCCCCCCCCACAATGCAGCCACCATGCAACGGTGTGATTTTTAACCGAGGGATTAGCTTAGCCCTACTACAACTGCTAACTACTAAAACTACTCAGCTGGCTTTATCTTTAGCATGCTCCCCATTTAGCGTGTTTCCTCCTTAGCCACAGCCAGTCACTTGCTCGCTCTGCTCTCAGGGACATGTTGTTTACTGTGACCCTCTGTTTTTTCCCGCGAATGCCTAGCTCGCACAGGAGAGCAATGGTGGATTTTGCTACAAAGCTACGGCAACTGACCTCCATTGGCCACACATGGGCGCTCCAGCCTCACTGCTCAGCTTCTGATACCATCTCTGCATACCTAGCTGTCTTGCGCTCAATAGCCTCCTCAACTCTGTCTTCCCACGGGACAGTAAGCTCAACAAAGTACGCTACCTTCTCTATTTCCAACCACAACAGCAGGTCTGATCTCTGCCGAGTGTTCACTACATTCGCTGGGACAGTCAGCTGACCATTAAGGTCGGATCTCAGCTCCCAGGCTCCGCCCACCCTTAGCTGCCCTGCACTATGCCTGATCCTCGCCGATCTGGCCTTTTCTCCTTCCCGAACACACATAGTGTGCTTATTCTCCTTTCTAGCAGATGAGAGCTAAGAGCGCTACTGCATGCTAATGACAGGAGTACTAAATATTAATTTGATGATGTGATGGTTTATTTACTTTTTGTCCAGTTTTGAACACACTCTGTTATGTTGAGAACTGCCATATTGAAACTGTGAAGAATTCAGTTTTGTTAGTTTTTATAGTAAACAATAAACAAAATAAATATAATTTGTATTTGTTTGTGTCTGTCCAATGCAGTCACATCTTTTGAAACACAAAAAGTTTTTTTTTCCCCACAAATATTAATAAAAAATGATAATATTTGAGATTGTGTAAAATTTTAAGGTTGTCCATAAACTTTTTTTCCACCACTGTACATCTACTTGCTTTGGCTTCACTTTTGAGGAGCTGTTCCAACGTCCATCTTTATAGAGTCCATGGTTTGAACTTGCTGGCAGAGTAGCTAATTTTATTGCTGGCAACTCTGGTGGATTGTGGCGCGAATGCATATAAGGGGATTTGGCTCATCTGCTGCTTTCTGTGCGAGTGGGTAAAAATAATGGCCCACTGTCTGGATTGTCATCACAACGGAAACGCATATTGGTGCAAATACGACAATCGAGGCAGGTCGTGGTCCAGCACTGAAACAACTCGCACAGAACGAGTTCGTAAGATGCAGCAGCAACAATGCAGCAACAAAGCCGTGCTGGTCATGATTAAGGGATTTTCTGTGCCTCTCCTCTCGTCTCTGGCCATCAGTAACCAGAGTGCAGCAGGGACTAGAGGCTGTGGCTGGATGAGAGGAGAGGAGGAGGAGGAGGAGGAGTAGAGTAGAATGTTAAACATGTCCTCTAGACCCCAGAGGAGGAAGAGGAGGAGGACGAGGAGGAGGAGGAGGAGGAGGAGGGCGGCCAACGTGGCAGACTGTGCTCTCACTGCCTCTGTCCCTATCTCTCTGTATCACGTTCTCCCACTTTATCTTTTTTTTTTTTCTTTACCCAACTTGATCATACTTTTTATACTGTGCACTTATCTGGATCTTTTAAATTTAGTTTGTCACGCTGATAGTAATTCAGTCACCGTATCTGATGTTATTAGGCTGAAGGATTTACATCAAGCTCAAGCTCAACCTGCTCTTTCAGAATGGTTCTTTGTGGGAAAAAAAAATTAAATACTCTGCTGTACGTTCTTTTTAAAAACCCTAAGCCAATTTCACTTAACAAATTACAACACATTTTGTGTAACCAGTAACTGGTAAGAGGAGGAATCAAACACAGGTGGTGCATTCAACGTCTTCACTATAAAATTCAGGCAAAGACAAAGACCAAACATCACGAGGACAACAAAAAAGAAAGCAATAACGACCAGAGATAAACACGAGGCAACATGAGGCACAAGGTGAGACAACACAGAGGAACAAAAAAGTCAGGGACGACACAAACCTCATTTGAAATAACAGAGACTAACAGCAACTTACAAAATAACTCTGTGTTGCATTTTTTTTCTACAGTGCTATATAAATAAAGTTTGATTTGATTTGACCTCTGGTTTCTTCATCTGCTGTTTAGACAGCAACAGTGTTAACACTTTTTTGGGAGGATAAGTTTTGCTTTAGTTCATTATTTGATGTTTTAAAAAACAGAAGGTGTCAGAAGATGGTCCACTGTGGTCATAAAGGGATGGACATGGTCAGCAACAATACTCAGGTAGATTGTGGCATTTAAACCATGCTCAGTTTGTACTAAGGGGCCCAAAGTGTGCCAAGAAAATATCCCCCACACCATCACACCACCACCACCAGCCTGAACCGTTGATACAAGGCAGGATGGATCCATGCTTTCATGTTTCTTACGCCAAATTCTGACCCTGCCATCTGAATGTCACAGCTGAAATCAAGACTCGTCAGACCAGGAAACGTTTTTCCAATCTTCTATTGTCCAGTTTTGCCTGTGTGAACTGTAGTCTCAGTTTCCAGCCCGTCTGGCACCAACAACCACACCACGTTAAAAGTCACTTAAATCCCCTTTCTTCCCCATTCTGATGCCCAGTTGGAACTTCAGCGAGTTGTCTCGATCACCTCTACGTGAATAAATGCACTGAATTGCAGCCATGTGATTGGCTGATTAGCTATTTGTGTTAACAAGCAATCAAACAGGTGCACCTGATAAAGTGGCAAGTGAGTGTATAATCCAACATTTCCCTTGTAGGTGGTTGAAGTAGAGCAGAGCGTAGCATTAATTTATCAAATGCGAGTGTAATATTGCAATTGTTGAGAAAACCTTGGGATAAAACCGAGAAATATCAAACAACAACAAAAAGCACTGAGATGCAAAGCGTGTCACTGCGCGCTGAAGCTGCAGGAGGCAACAAGAGCTCATACTGGTACGTGTGTGGACCGAGACAAAAGCAAGAAATACACTGTGTATGTCTCCACATACGGTGCAGGCAGCTGTAGGGAAATCAGTGACAAGACAGAGCCTCCTCATTACATCCAGATCAGACCAGCGCTACAGCATGTATGGCCTTTCGGAGTTTGAAGTTTTGACATTTAATTACAGTATCCCCAGCAGGCAGATTGGTAGAACGCTCCAGAGCGCTACAGCGATGCCAAAAATCCAATCTTCCGGGTTTCTCGGAGACGAGCAGACGAGCGGATCCAGTTCTCGTGCCGTAACTTCTCAGGTTATGCATTCACACCTCGTCTCCTGATCGCTCTTACAGCAGCCGAAAAGCTCGCAGAGCAACTTTGCATATGCGAGGATGCAAATGGCTGCGAGAGCGAGAGAGAGAGACAGAGAGCTGTGAAAACTATGAACTTTGGCGCCCGGAAAGTGTTGTGCAGGAATGGCACCTTTTCTGTAAGTTTGTGTGGAGTAAGTCTTCAGCGGTGTTGCTGTCAAAGAAGTCTTTTGCAGTGGGTAATTCTTCTCTTTAATTCTGGACGGATTTGGTCGAGCTTTCCGCAGTTTGATAAATGACATTGACTTCATCTCTAGAATAATCTTGGCTAAGCTATGAGGTGTCCATTTGTGATTTGTCTCTTCCTCTTGTTGAACTGTGGTTATCAAAGTAAGTCGGCATGGACAGACTGAGCAAAATCCAGTCTTTTTGTTCTTTCTTCTAAAACTACTTTTTTTGAGTTTGACAATCAGACGCAGTAATTTCTGCAGAACAAGTCATTTTTCCACTTGACCTGCCTGCAAGTCATTGTTCTGCTCGGAGACAGCTTCAACATTACGTAAAACTACCACAACCCAGCTTCCTTTTCACTTTAAGTTCACCATTTCTAACTTAAACATCACATTTTTAAGTAAGAAGAGAAACAGGCCACGAGCAGCGGTCAACTAAAAACCCGGAGCCGCGGGGCCCCGGCGCGTCCGCGAGCAACAAATCAATATCAACAACACGAAGAAATCTGTTTTTTCACCTCCCGAAACTGTTTCTGTAGCCTCCAGGCCGCCTGCTGGACTGTGTGCCTGCGTGTTTGTGTGTGTGTGTGTGTGTGCATCTGTGTCTCCGTCCCTGGCAATCCCCATGAAAACACCATGTGGCCACGGTGCAGCCTATCACAAGAGGGAGACAGTTGCTGTGCTTCTGCAGGTTGGTCGCCCAAGGAGCTGTCCGTTTCAGCACCACGGAGCGGCAGCAGTCACCACAAATCTGACACTTAAATCGTAAGCAAAACAAAACAAAAAAACAAAAAAATAAAAAATAACATTTGTGTACACGCTCTAGAAGTAGTACACTGATCTGCCACAACATTATGACCACACCAACGCTGACCATGAGGCTTAATATACACCAATGAGTCACAACATTAATACGACTGACATGAGAAGAATAAAACATTGACTGTCTTGTGACAAAACAACGTTCTTCTGGGAAACTTTTGGACCTACCATTCATGGGGATGTTACTTAGACATGTACCAAAGCAGCCATCCCCATCAGGATGCACACGCACAAAAACGCTTTAGGAACAAACTCCAAAAAACATGAAGAACAGCACAAGGTGTTGACCTGACCTCCAAATTCACTAGATCCAAAACTGATCAAGTATCTCTGGGATGATCCACAGAGGCTCCTCCCCCACTAATAACATCCTGATACCAGACACCACAGGACACGTCCATTCTCTGATGAGCCACAACTGTTTTGGAGGCCCCAGAGAGACCTACACAATAATAAGAAGGTGGTCATAATGTTGTGCCAGATCAGCGTATTCTAGGTATTTCACCGTATTAACTCTTACATGCGCTGTAGGCATCTACATTTTCATTCCCAAATAAAGGCCCGGGACCCCGGGAGCGAGCCTTGGGTCGATTTTACTGGACACGCCTCCGTGCTCCGCGGAGCATGTGTCTAAATATGAGCGGCCGTGACAGTGTTAGAATCACTATCTTTCCTGCGAGGCGGGTGGGGATGAGAAACATATGACAGAGTCGAACATAAAGAGCACGGATCAGTGACTTTTACAACCTAACCCATCTATTTCTGTCAGAGCCGGCCCTTAACCGCTCGGTCAGGTGTTTTTTTACTCGCGCTGGTCTCCGTCCTCATCATCTGGGGTCTCCCTCTCATCGGGACATTAAAACAACACATCAGCCTATACTACTAATAATGATAATGATAATGCACTACTGACAACATGTGACACCTTATTGATCCCTGTTAGATTTTTTTTTTTTTCATTCATGGAGAGGTCACATGTTACAGGTCACTTGCAGAGTTGCCATCCCTGGGGCTAGTTTGGGTCAGTGATGCTTTGCCGTGTTCATCTTTGAAGCCGCTGCTGCCTCGTGAAAAAAGAAAGGAGCCATCCGTGTCTCTTTATAAATGTGTGAAATTAAACTAATCTTAACTCTAGATTCATTTTGTTATTCAGGGAAACCTCACTGCTAAAAAAAAAAAAAAAGACATTTGCTCAATATTCAGGGATCGTTTTGACGAGGCCACTGGAACCAGTTAGTGGTTTTTCTGATTAACTGATCAGCTCATGAGAAGCAGTAAAAGACTTTTTCTGGTTTTACATCTTTTTCTAATTTTAAACATTCAACAAGTTCGCGTTTGTTTCCACAACGACATGATCATCCAGAATAGTTAAACTGTTCAGCATGATTTACGTACACCGCTGTGTTTTTTTCCTAGCTTCCTCCATTAGCTTCCCAGCTAATAGCGTCTCTTCTAATTTCCTGGAAGGCTTCATTCATTCATTTTCTGCCACCCCTTGTCCTCTGGA